>NC_140588.1:1031252700-1031894318 GCF_964204655.1 Triturus cristatus
TCACAGGGGTTTGTGGATGGACAACAGTGTTGGCGGATCAGGTCTCTTCTGACTAGATCCGACCGATCTAGTAATCTTAGACACAGTACCACTTCCGGGTTACCATAAGCAGGGCTTTAAGTGGGATGAAAGATCTGGGGGGTCTCTCAAAGGGGCGTGATAGATGTATTTATGGGCGTGGCTTAAAAGCACTTAAGCTGAAAATTTATGATTAGCATAGTGTGCCACCCGACTGGTATTTTGCTACTTTTGTCGTTACATCTAGATATATAATCAAACAGGCAACATTACATATACAATAAAGTACTATTGGCTTTGTCAATGGTTGTTAGATGCGTAACATAAATAAGCACCAACCGTGGCTTTGTAGTATAGCATATCGAAAATGCTTCAATTCTGAAATGGTAAGACTGTGGAAGTATTAAAACGAGTCTCTTTGAAGTGCAGTGATACTGCTGCAGAGTTGAGATTCTTTTCTGTGAGGGTAAGGGCAAAAATGGAGAGCTTTCTAGAGACTTGTCTCAGCACCTGCTTTTAGAAATGCTGGTGCTGAGCAAATACGTCCCGTCCCACTAGTGGTGCATGCGGCCCCATTATGAATAAGCGTGGCCGCTATGGTTAAAGTGGACTGCGCTGTCATTAAAATAAATTCATTACTAAAAGTGTGTGGCACGCTGCAATGTCGTGGAACATCATCAATAATTAAATTAAATACACTACTAAAAGCGTGCGACACGCTGCAATGATGTGGAACATCATTAAAAACCAGCTGAAGCAGCGCATGTCGTACCCCCAGTAGGAGAAGCCAATTAAAGAAAATAGTGCTTACTGACTAAGTAACATGTACCGTGTAACAACTGAAGTAAAAGGGCCAGTTGCCATGGGAGGTTAAAAATGAAGAGAAGGCGGTACGAAGGAGGGACTAACAAGCCTATTTAGGAATCAGACGCCAGCATTTATGAAGGGCAATCCACAAGCCAATGAAAAATATGGGCAGAGAGTGAGCGCGGCTTCAAATGCATACTTCAATAAAGCATGCCTCGCAGATCAGCGCATGCGCGCTGACCGTAGGCTCGACATAAATAGGACTTCTCAACAGTTTGGAAAAATAAAGAATCTTTTTATCTTATCAGAACCAGGCCGAAATGACAAAAATCAAATCAGTATATAAAATGTTATGCAAGTGGTCGAGTTAATACCTCATTCATTTTTCAGTACTTCCAAAACAGTGCAGTAACATTTGGCTCCTCTTAGAGACTTTATGGTCAGAGAAATCCTAAGGATTTTGGAGGCCCTGGGCCAAACATACTTTTGGTGCCCCTGTTAGGAACAGCTTTTAATATATGATCCAATACATCATTTTCATGCCCTCTTTGGCAAGGTCACAGACAGTGCGCAGGCACACTGGCCCAAATTTAAAATCTATTTCCGTCTTATATTCAGGAACTGTAATGTGGGTTTTCAATAGTGTAATGCAGCAGTATCTCACTAATGTTATTGCAAATAATCTCTGTGATGCCCCTCCGATTTCTCATATGTGAGGTCCTGTTACGATCTAAAAGATACTTTTTATGGATGCTACATGGTGGTGAAACACTCAAACACAATATTTCGCTGCAAAATGTCAGTAATAAACTCCCACAGATTACCTGTATTAAAAATACATTAAAGGAAAATGTAACTTCTATGTTTAAGAATAATTCAAGGTCACCAGGACAAGACTTTGTGTAGAACAGAGTCGGGTCCATCAAGGGACCCCTGAAAGGCTGGGGCCCTGGGCCAGTGCCCACTTTGCCCATGCCTTAAAACGTCTTTGTTTATGGTAATAAAAAATCATTCCCACCACAGCTGTCCTATCCACGGAATCCTGGAAGGGTTTCTAATCAGACTCAAAGAGAGCTAAATCTAGCAAAGTAATTTCCCCCAACTGCCCTCGGTGTTGTGGGGACGAGAACGGATCTTCCGGACCCTGCAGGCATAGGACCTTGGTTGAGACCACCGCTCTGGATAACAGCGGCCCTCACACATAGGTCCCGCATAGGCAGAAGAGGAGTCACGCTGCAGCACGGCTCACAGGTGAAGGTGGGGTTAGGGAATGGCGATGTTGAGTGATCCGTGCAGTTCTTTGGCCCTGTGGAGTTTGGGGAGTGCGCATCCAGTCCATTGCGGGTACTAAGCTTGAGACTCCGATCGGCGCTGGCTGTGGGACGGGATAGTCCTCTGCACTCAGACCCCAGAAAGTGGTGTTCCTCCCTGGCACTTGGAAAACGGGAGCGCCGGGTCAAGCAGGAAATAAATACAGGCTCGCTACCAGTAGGTCAGTGCAGGGACTAAATAAAGTACTGCACCCGATCCTGTAGCAAACAACAAATATGCCCTCGCAACTTGGGACTCACAGGGTGCATTGAGCTGGGACACTGTGAGAAGGTGGCCTGATATATGCTGACCACTAGTTCTAGTGGCCATCTTGTATTAGTCCAAACAACCCCTTATGGTGATAGGTTAAAGACAACCTTTATTGAAAGCTATCCTAGTGGTAGCTATGGAGAGCAGCCTTCAGGCTAAGTCTTGAAGGAATGTAAAGCAGCTTGGTTTACCAGTCTATAACCTCTTGAATGATCAAATGAAAAGACAACCACACCAGGTACATATTTAAAATATATGTATTTAAAATAAAATACACCCCTCTAGTCTCTTTATGAGGCTAGAGTTCGATGTACTTAAGTTACAAGTCAGTATTCAACAGTAATAACACAAATACACGTTTGGGCCCTAGGGGCGTACCAAACCATATACCAATAAAGTGGTATAAGAACCATGACTGGACTAGATACAAGGCCTAGAGCCTGTAGAATCGCTGGGCCCCATAAGGAACCACCCAAGGTAGTGACACAGGGGACCCACAGGGGCCGTGTGCAGTGTGTGAACACAGCCGCAGGTTCCCGTTAGCTTCTATGGGCAATGTCGCGGTTGGAAATTTAAAGATTAGGGACACTTAGAAATGAGTCAGGACCATTTCCTTTTAGACTTAGGAAGTTATAGGGCTAGCACCCACGGGAGCACCAGAGTACTCATGTTACCTCACCCAGGGAAGCCGGGTGCATAGGTGTCTTTTGGTGTCGGGTCACGTCGTCGATTTCAATGGGAGCTGGCGAAGAAGTGCTGCAGCCGTGAAGAGGAGAAGTGTCCGAAGTGATCCAAGCCTGGATCTAGGATGGAAGGAACCTGAAAGCAGAGGGGACAGAGTCTGGGTCACTTACCAGTGACCAAGGGCACGATAGACCAATGGCCACAGATGTCGGGTGCTTCAGGTACGTTGACTGGTATCTTGACTCTTCAGCCATGAGGTTCAGGAGGCGCCGATGACAACCAGGAGCTGGATTCAAGCTGTCCCACGAAGTCTGTTGAGTGCTGCGGTGTCGGCGACCAGATTGGACCCAACAAGCCTTGGCAACGGCAAGACACCTGGAAACAGAGAAAGGGTGTCAGTTCAGACCAGCAAGGTCTGGGGGACTCACCCAGCAAGGGTAAGTCGGGGCACGTCTGGAGCAACCAGGAAAACCCAATCAGAAGAGGAGTTGCCTTTGTGGGGTCCTACTAGCCAATGGGCTAGCGATCGCACTGGAAACTGGCCCACGGGACACTCGTGGATTGGAGGCCATACATCTCCGGTGCAGGAGGTGCTCAAAGCTGGGGCTACTCAGAGCCAAAAGCACAACTTCGAGGAAGACCAGGAAGATGATGGAGCAGCAAAAGTTCATGGTGTCCAGGGATCACGGTTCCACATCACCCACGATAGCAACGGGCCTCAGCTTTGCTGTGGACTCAGGGTAGCCTCGGGAAGTTTGGAAATCCACCTCTGGTGATGCAGAAACTTCGGCGTCCGGCAGGAGCTTCAGAATTGTAGACCGGACAGTTGCTTCTTTGGTTCCTGCCAAGCAGGGGAGTCACTCCTTGACCCCAAGGGAGATTTCTTCAGTCTTCTAGTTGAAGTAGAACGCCAAAGGTCCAGGATATATGTTGCCGAGTTTCGTCCAGAGTAATCTAAAGTCTCAAGGACTGGATTCCCATACTTATACTAAGTTTGGGGGTTGGACATACTCTAGGGACCCACCTATGGGAGGGTTTGGAAAGAGGGGTGGTTATACGCATTTCCTTTGTCCAGTTTCGCGTCTGAGCAGGGGCAGGTAGCCCCTGCAACCGGTTTGAACTGGACTATGCACAGAGACACCAAGTGTGCCCCCAGTGCAGGACTTCAAAGCCCCAATACACATCTGCCTGTCTGGGGAGGTGGTTACACCTCCCTGGGACAGGAAACCTATTGTCGAGGCCTCCCCAGCCAGAGTTTCGGTCAGCAGCAGGAGGCCAGACCTGTGTGTGTGGCACTGACATCCATTTTGTTATGCCAGGGCTGTAGAAAGTATTTACCGGGTTAGACCAGTGTGAACAAGTCTCTCCCTCTAGAAGGTTGGAATGCTACGCCCCCCCGCCAGAACTGTCGGGGGGGTAGTGTTCCAAAGCGTTTGACACTAAACACGACATGTTTCCGTGCAGCCAGTCCAAAGTTAGCATTTACTGCGAGGTTATAATGCACTTAAGAGTATTTGGGCAGGCTGCACCACAAACAGCATCAGAGGAGGTACTCCGAACGCTGCAGAGGGGCTCTGCTCATGCAGGGGCACCCTCTCACATAAAAACCAAGCACTTGTCCTTCAGGATTATTAAGGTCTGCCATAGGAGTGACTTATAGGTTTTATATGTGTGTGCAATGGTAGTGATATAGGTAGCCTATACCACAGTAAGGGGTGCAAGCACCACCTTACCCAGACTGCAGTAGCAGACCTGTGGTGTAATTTTGGAATGCTTCCCGGGGGTGGCATAATATATGCTGCAGCCCCTGGTAGGCCTCTGAGGTATCTATGCCCTAGGTACATAGTATACCATATACTAGGGGCTTATAAGGCACTCCAGAATCCAATTAAAAATGTACCTAATGTACATGGAAACCATTTTAGAGAGGAAGCAGCAAGGCTGGGGTCCTGATTAGCAGGGCCACAGCCAGACCACGGCCGAAAAACAGTGAAACACCAGCAAAAAGTGGGGGTACCCACGGGAAGCAGATTCTACTCTCCCACACAACCCCCCCGCCCAAATGCAGGGACATTAAACTAACCTTGACCAGTTGAGTCTTCATGTTCTCAGTGGAAATACCTAGAGAGTCCACCTGCATTGGCATGGTTACTCTCAAGCCTATGTTCCACTGTAAAGTCCATCCCCTATAGGGAAATGGACCACCTAAGCAGTTTGGGGTTTTCACCCTTCATTTGTTTTAACCATAAGAGGGGCTTATGGTCTGTCTGAACAAGGAAGTGATTACCAAACAAGTATGGCCTCAACTTCTTCAGAGCCCAAACCACAGCAAAGGCCTCCCTCTCAATGGCTGACCAACGTTTCTCTCTAGGGGTCAGCCTTCTGCTTATGGGACACTGTGAGAAGTGAAACATGCAGAATAAGAACACATCTATTTTCCTAGACCTATTTCTCTCACCTTTTGTCACCAAATTGAGATCGTATTACAGGGATAGCACATATTTCCTACGTCTTATACATGATATCACCTGGGAGGACAGCTACCATATGATAGCACTAGATGTGTGCTCCTTGTACACTTGTATTGACCAACAGAAGGGTGTGGAGGCGTGTATGTACTTTCTCAGGGAGAGACATATTTCACTCTGGGAACACACTCAAATGCTGGAATAAATGATGCTTTATTGTCTCAATGAGAATATTTTTATCTTCGACAAAATACTGTATTGTCAAAAATCCGGGGCAGCTATGGTACATCTTTTGCCCCCAGCCTGGCCAATCTCTTCTTGGGGTGGTGGGAGGAACGGATTGTGTGGGTAGAAGCTAACGAAAGATTCATGGAACACATCCCTATCTGGATCAGGTACATTGATGACCTGTTCCTGATATGGGATGGGCCTGTGGATCTGGCACTGGATTTCGTTAGAGAATTGGGGAACAATGATCGGAATCTGACCTTCACACACTCCATTACCCCTCATACTGTGAGTTCCTGGATGTAGCCATTAACATAGAAAATGGCCAAATAGTGACTAGTCTCTTTTGGAAGGAAACTGCAGGGAACACCCTACTCCATGCGAATAGTAACCATCCCGCTCCATTATGCAACAGTATCCCCTCTGGAGAATTACCTCGGGCGCAAAGGAATTGTAGCACCGAGAATGGGTTTGTGAAAGAGAAACAAATCATGGAGACAAGATTTAAACAAAGAGGCTACACACAAAAGGTGATTGCAACGGCTAGTGAGAAAGCCAAAATTATCCCACGTAGTGAAGCCCTCTTTTCTTTGAAAAGTAAAACTAAGAGTGACACAGGAGTGCCTAGACTTATCACTACTTATAACAGCAGGTCTAATAATCTTAATCGCATTATGAGAAAACATTGGGGATTGTTAGAATCTGACTCCATAATTGGATTAAACATAGGTAAAACACCATCCATAACCCATATAAAATCCAAGTCCCTGAAAGATCACCTTGTGCATAGGTATCAGAAGACACCAACTACCACCATATGGCTAGGAACCGCCAAGGGATTTAGGAAATGCAATTCCTGCAAAGCGTGTAGGCATAGTAACAATCGTGACAGTTACTAAGTAGGACAGAGCAAAAAGATGAAAAAGGAAATCAATAAATGTATAACTTGTACCGGTGATTATACCATCTATGTCCTGGAGTGCACATGTGGGTTAAACTACGTGGGCAGTACCAAGTTACAGCTGAAAACTCACATATTACAACATATGAGGGCAGTGACCAACGTAGATTTCAACTACCCGGTGGCCAGACATTACCAAGAAAAACATCAGAGTAATGCTAACCTGATTAAATTCTTCAGACTTGACAGAATTTTGCCAAATCCCAGGGGAGGAGACCATGAAAAACTCCTGCGAGTTACCGAATCAAAGTATATCATTGAGCTCAATACGAAAATCCCGAATGGGATGAATTATGGAGAAGAGCTCGCCACACACATAGGCTATTAATGATAGGCAGGGGTATTTACACTTCCCATAGTCTTTATAATTGTTGTGGATGAGCACAGTTGTTTTAGTCATTCACTTTTTTAGAGGGTGGGATGAGGAGGTTGAATTTTCCCGTAGGGGATTGATTATGTTAGTGGGATTATTTTCATGCACAGATAATTTGTATTTACAATCTGTTGAGGTTCCCTTAACAAGGCTAGGCTTACCATAGTGGATCAGATCTTCCTGGATATGGGTTCAAGTATCATCCTTATTATCCTCTATTACCCCACCTCTTCTATTTCTGTATTATTCTTATTTACTTTATCACAAACAGATATAGACCTACGCCCACTAAGGGATTGAGTAAGAAAGAACATTGCAAAATGCTGATAAATCATGCTTATATTAATACATGATTTGGCCTTCTGGTACAATAATGAACAGTGTAAGATTTACTTTAATATCTAGTGGACAATAGAAATGTCATAGATAATTGTATATGATATTAGGCACTTGCCTATGAATTCTTAGGAAGGTATTTTTAAGTATTTCTAAGTATTGATTCCAGTATTTGGCAAAAATGGCGACTTACAAAGAATAACATGTTTTGGTTTAATTACATTCAGGGTGAGATAATACCTGTGCAAAATGTTATGAAGGGTGTTTAATTGTTAACTATTTTCACATGATGAATTATTGATGAATTATTGTTTGATATTGGGATTTGCCGATTAATCTGTGCGAGTATGTGTTGCCATATCAAGGTACATTACCGAGAATCATTATCACACTTGGAAATTAGGACGATGAATTACAAAACACATTATGCTCGATTTCAATAGCATTGTGAGTTGATAATCACGTGTTTTCAGCTGTAATTCTTTTTGAGCTTACGAATATGGTATCATTTCTAAATATAATGCAAAATATCGGTGCTATCGTATGCACAAAGTGTATGAAATTCTCTTATTCGATTTTTAGTTGCAATGTTTCTTCACTTTCCATGACCACTGACCTGTATTTCTAGGGAAAGTTGGGCACAGGTCATCAACTTATCATAGGCTTCGCCGAAACGCATTGTTCTGTTTTTGTGACACAATAAAACGTATTATTGTATAGGTAGTTACAGTTAGGACCATGTTTCCATAGGAAAAGCATTTTTTGATTTGCATATACATTTAGTGCCGCTTGATGAATCTTCATGAAGTTTTCCAAAGAAAGTGTCAAAATAGGTCTTGTAGTGCATGCCAGAAGGAGGTGGCTGAACAGGTGCGGGTGGGCTTCGACCTCATGGCAGCCAAACTAGATGACATACGTGGGTGTCTATGTCACATCAGGTACCACTTACACTCCTTAAAGGACACCCACAGTTTGCTCCATGATGTCCAACAATCCATGCCCGACATCGCTGTAGAATTGACTCTGAGAGGAGAGCAACTGTCTACTCAGAGTGGCCTCAGCGATATCAGCCAAGAGTTGGCACAGATGCTGAGGATAATGGAGAACATGTAGCGGTTGCATGCGGAAAGAATGGCTGCCACGGATGCACACCAGCAAAAAGTTATTGGGATCTTCCATGCCCTGCAGATCCTCATCATCACATTGCTGCCACTAAGGCAGTTGCTGATGAATGCTGCTGGTACTTCTACACACACATCTCTGGCCCCTGATGTGTTAGGGGCAAACAGTGCTGTAGAACAAACATCAGCACCCACATGTCGGACAGAAGACATAGAGGACAAAGATGCGGGTGATTTCACCTTTGTATTAAGAAGGAGCCAGTAGCATTCTTCTCCGCCATATGCCCTGTTTCAGCTTAGTTCTGCCCTCTGCATCATGCCCTGTAACAACACCTCCCACTGTCCCCCAAAACATTCTGCGACACTCACCTTGGACCTCGACATGGACTGCCATATTTTGTTTGCTTACCAATGACACAGCAATCAGACTGCAGACTGTACTCTTCCTCTTCTGATGTACTTGTCAATCCCTAAATGACTCTGGCTGGCCCTCCACTGGGCTACAATGTAATGTGGGGTTTGCATGGCCATGTACTGCTTCAGCTCCGACACTCCACCTAATGTGAATAAATCATTCAAATTCACACAGATGTGTCATGTTCATAATTGATCGAGTATGAAAGTATGGATGAATGTAAGTACATTGATTGCACCAAAAGGTATACCCTGGAAAATGAAAGCAATGCACATTTTTGACCATGACACACATAGGCAGTGAGACGACTGGGAATGTGTGCACTAGCTGTGGCCTCATTGCTCTGAAACAACAATGGCACAATTTCACAACTTTGCCCCACGCAATGTTAGAAATAGGGCTGGATATGAAATGTCATAATCGTTGGCAGACCTAAAGTAGTGTCCCCCATCACATTTTACAACAGAAGATCTCTTCGCATACCTACTGACACTCAACTGGGTGGACACAGCCTGTAGTTATGGATCACATTGATCCACATGGCAAGAATTTGGACACCATACTCACATTGCTGAAGACACGTAAGAGCACAGGTCTATCAGCAACTATCCCAACCACAATGTCTGGCTCACAGAGGTGGAGCTGGCAGTAGGGACTCATCCCTAAGTGAAATGCGTCAGTCAGTCCCTCCCTGTGTACGGACAATGCTCATTGAGGCACACGATTTGTCATTCTAATCAACACTCATCACAGTTGAAGACTAGTGAAGTTGCGTAGACTTTATTAGCATGTGTGTCTCAATACAGACAAGACAAAGGCCACAGCATGCAGACCAATGCATCAGACACTAACAGGCAGCATTCGGTCATGGTACAGTTCCACGTGACAGGCGGTGTGCATGTGCCTGAGATATTCTGCCATTGCGTTGGTGGTACTCGTAGAACTGGCACTCTTCTGACCTGCGGCAGTTATGTGGATGACATGCCACAGCTCGGAGCAATGAGTCGTTTGTGAGTGCAATGTTTGGACGTATGGGTTGTTGTGTACATAAGTGTCAAGGGCATTCCATGCAAGAGTACCTCTAGCAAGGACCTCTGTGTGTGGGGTGTGGATACATTGGTCTTTCATCAGCGCTGTGCGTAGTGTGGGAGTCGTCATCATCTGCTATGGTATCTCTCTGAGGTGGTGCCTGCCGCATTCAAGACCAAGGTCGGAGGTGCAGATGTCCTTCCGCCTTATGTACTGAGACGAAGGAGCTTTCATCCCTAATGTTAGTCTGACTACTGCTTGCATTCTGGAAATGTGATGTGGCTTTCGCGCTGCAATTGAGGGTAGGCCTTAGGCTTATGGTGCACCAATAGCGATACACACACAACAGTTGGAATGTATGAGCTAAGAGCCCGAGCGGCCTTGCGCTCCTTGTACAATCCCTTCGTGCGCGGCCGCCCTCCGGGTGTATACAACATTGCAACATTGTCGATTTCGGGCCATGTGGCACAGACACTGCAACAGAGACACACGCATCAGTTGGTTTCCTGTCCAGCCCAGAAATGAACCATGCCCAGAGCCCAGGGATAATTATTCACACCCCTACGCTGGCTTGTTGTACGCCGACCCAGCCCACTTGGCTTACGTATATAGGGGGCGATGACGCTACGTGTCCCAGTTCTTCCTCACTGCCGGAGGTGACATGGCTGCGTCCGCCTGGCATATCACGGGACTCAATCAGAAAGGGTCCATGACTTGCGTTGCACAGAGTTGGTGGCACCAGATACACTGCGGCCGGCACGGGCCTACCGCCAAGGGACGGTGACTTTCGGTGCACTGAGGTAGGGGCACCTTGAGTGCTGATCAGGTGTTCAGCCTGCGATGATGCGCCGTCCTGGCGGTCCGGACTGGTAAGGATTTGTGTGAGCCCTGCTGGACTGTAGTGTAGGCCTGAGCCAGTGGGCAGCGCGGGCCTACCGCCATGTGGTGTTGCCTCGCAGTTCACAGAGTTACTGGCACCTACAGAGCTGAGCGGGTGTGCAGCCTGAGATGATGCCGTGTGCACTGATATGATCTCTGCCATTGTGAAATCAAGACCCAGAATCACGTGTGTGACCTGGTGGCCCACGGTGCGGGGCTGCATGATGTGGAGGCTGCCAAGGTTGCGGGCCCCAGGCTTGGAGCTTGCACCGGCACATGGTGCGCCCTCTTGGTGACACGCTGGTGGCGGAAGGTGAGCAGTGAGGCCTGGGTGCGCAGGGGCGGGCAAACACCGCTGGGCAGCTGGAGGGGTTGGGGAGCAGCAGCCTGTGTGCACAGGGGCGGCCAAGCGATGCTGGCATGTGCAATGATATGAACGCTGTCATTCATAAATGTGGACTCTGTTTCAGGTAAGGGACCTGGTGGACGGCAGTGTATATCGGCACGTGGTTAGAGACACACCGGTGGCAGCAGGTGAGCAGTGAGGCCTGGGTCCGCAGTGTCGGCACTTTCTCTCCTTCTCCCTCTCTTCCTTTCATTGTCTCTCTCTCTACCTCTATTTCTCTCTCTCTCTCTCCTTCTCCCTCTCTCCCCCTTTCTCTCTCTTTCTCTCACTCCCTCTCTTACACTCTCTCTCTCTCTCTCTCTCTCTCTCTCTCTCCCTTTCTTTCTCTCTCTCTTTCTCTCTCTCTCTGTCCTTTGATGAGCGCATGACACACCTTCTTATTTTGAATTTTGTCTTGCAGGCTGTGACTTACAGATTGTCCAGGGATGGCCCGCCATGACTCTTCCGAATAGTTGTTTTGAGTTAAATTTGAATAAAATAATTAGTTTGGAAATTCAAAGATGAATGAATGATTCTCCTTTTTCTGACCACACATGAATGTTAATTTTTGTACTTGTGCGACATCAGGCGAATTGTTTTGTTCATGAAGTTGATGTAACATATCTTACTACGGGGTTAGGGCCGGTGGGGGAGGCCTGGGGGTGGTGGCGGTGGGTGTTGTGGCCCTCTTGGATGTCCGAGCTGCATGATCAGTAGCTCCATGGCATCTGTTGTTCTTCTGGTGTGGCTGTGGGCTGGGCTCTCATTTCCGGTGCAGGATATCGTCCGACTTAATACCAGGAAAGAGCAGGTGTTAATTGCTTGCAGCTAATGTGCCTTATCGCATGTTTTGTGATCTTATCGCCGATCTGGCTGGTCGTTGAGAATGTTGCGAAGTGGTGTTGTCGTGGCTATTTACACCTGAACGCCTACTCTGCATCTCATTAGCGTTAGTTGCCATCCCTGGCAATGTTTTTTGCGGCTGCTATCGCAGGAAAACTGGCAATATCGGCTGTTAGCACCAGCTTGTGAATAGGGCGCTAAATCTATCGCCACTTGGGCTGCGATAAAGGACCACTAACTCGGCAATAAGTCCTTGAGAATATGCCCGATAGTTGCATGATACTCAGGGAGCACTCATGACTCTTACATCTTTATACACTGTGTTCTATAGTAGTTATCAAGAGAAAGAAAAAAATCCAGGTGACATGCCATATGCATTATGACCATGGATAATGACTCCATAGTTTTATCAAGCCTGGGCAAAATTTAGATTACGTTGGTGTCATTTACATAATTTCAGGAATTTCACATTATGCTTGTTACACTTGTGATGTGAAATTCCTGAAAGGAAGTAATTGTACCAAAGTTGCAAAATGATAGCCTGTTATAGCCTGTGAACCTGGAAACAACACAAACAACTAGAATGCTGTTGTTTTTTGCAATTGTGTTTTCTGTGCTATTTTTTAGCTTACAGTGCGTCCTTGTGTCCTTGAGTCAAACTTGAAATGAGGACATATTTTGCACAAAAGTATAGTACTAGATCGTGAATTTGCATTATGTTTTATTTTTTGATATTTTTTAAAGATTATATTATAAATTACTTATGTTTATCTAAAATAATTCATTTCAATTTAAAAATATTTCCATTTGGAAATTGCTTCCCTATTTTTTCTTATCCTCCATTATTCTCAATGGCAGGGTGTTGCACTACCAGCAGTTGGCAATATGTGGTGCTCAACTTACTTCAGCTCTGAGAAATGTACGATTGTTTTGGGTCCCCTTTTGGCTGTAGTTACTTTAGAAGTGCAGTTTGTGAACAGCAATAGGCTTACTCTTTTGTGGGTGAGTGCTGTGTCCCTCATTAACCCCCTTCCTAATCCTCACTAAACTCCTCCTTAGATTTCCCTAAATTCCTCCCATTCAGTGGTAAATGTGGCCCTATATCCAGTCACTGCCCCGGACCCTCTCACATTTAGTACAAAGTAGTAAACATGCGAGGCTCTCCCCATGGAAAAGATAGAAGAGGTTGTATGTTAGTGAATAGGATTTTGTATTGATTTTAGTAGTAGTATTGAAGTATTACTAAAGGTACTGCATAATGCAGTTTGTAAATAGGCCCCCAAGTCTGGAACCTCCATACTCAGGAGACCCAGGGGAATACAGTTGTGTGCCAATTCTTGGAAGGTATATGTTCTTGAGCAAGGAGGACTGAAGGGAATTACTATGTTATGGAGAAGAAAAAAATGATGCAAACATTCAGCACATTCTCTGGGCCAGCTAGTCAGAGCAAAGGAAGTCTGGCATCCAGTGAGAAAAATCTTAGAATGTGCATATGTAGAAATTATATGATTGTCGTAGTTTTCCTTAGATCTTGGGGTTATACCTGTGAACAAAAGACAGTTACTATTAACCATTGTTTCACATTCATGTACCCTGATCAAATGTTGTATTTCTAATTAATTTTGAATTTCCTGAATACTCTGCAACCTGTTTTTTGCAGTTGGGCAACCTGAAGCCATAGAAAGCCCATGCATGTCTGGTACTCCTCATGCTCAGGGCACCTAAGGGAACACAAATGTAGGTGACGTCTTGGCTTTGTTATGTTCCTTTATTAGGAAGACTGGAGGAAATGATCACATTTTGGAAAAGAAAAGCTAAAAATCTGAATCTTAAGAGAATTCTCCTGCCCAACCAATCAGGATGAAGGAAGTGTGGCACAGAGTGATAGAAACCTTAGAATGTGTAGATGTTCAAAACAAATGATTGTGGTGTTTCCGTATGGCCAAGGGATGATACCTGCCAACAAAACTCTGGTACCCAAATCTCACATTCCACTTTCAGTTGCTTTCCAAATTTCCTGACTGCACCATACTTAGTTTATTGCCTGTGGACACCTCAAATCTAGAGAGAACCTCTCCATGTCTGATTGTCCACGCTTAGGAGGCCTAGGGAAAAAAAGATTTGAGCCAAGCTTTGGCAGGGACATGTGATTGTGTGAGGGAGAGAGTAAACAGGGACACAGCAGAGAACTAGCATGTTTTGCAAAACAATTACTAAAAAATCTGACAAATGTCATGTTGAGTGAATTCTAACAGCCAGCCAGTCAATGCAGTGGACATGTGTTTGCATTACTAGATTTCTAGAAATGTATATAGGTTTTATACTTTCCCTATATTCCAGAATGTCATGCATGTCACCAAATGAACAGTGCACCATAGAATCTAATTCTGTCCTAATTAACTGATTTGCTCTATAATCTGCCTGGAACATTGGAGCTGGGGCACCAATGTAGAGTCTCTGTGTTGGAACATTCTCTGATTCTGGTTAAATCACTTAATCCCCCAGGGCCTCATTTACAAGCCCTGTGCACTGACAGAATGTCAGTTTTTGGGCACAGCCATATCTACTAGGCCACGTAAAGCCACCCTGCACGGCTTTCCATGGCCTTGTAGATATGGAATAAGGCTAAGCAGCCCAAGTCCTTGCCTTACTCTGCCTTAAATAGGTGTTCCATGGGTGTTACTGTGGGTGTTCTCACTCAACACCCATGGACTTTGACACATTCCCACTTTTATAACAAGTTGTAAACCTGGGGCTGCGTCGGAAGCCTACTTCTCCCCGGGGGAGGAGTAAGGGAGGCACAATGAGGAGAAATACTTTTTTTTTCTCCTCGTTTTTTTCTCTTTCTATGCGTGCTGCTTTCTGCCGCTCACATGGAAAGAGGAAAAATCCTCTCATAATAATTTTGTGCAGGAAGGTGTCCCTTCCTACACAAAAACAATCACCCCTGCAGCGCAGGCCTATGGTGCAAGAGTGGCTCCGTTGGTGCATGGCAGCCCATTGTGCGCCAGCACAGGGGAAAAGGATAGGCATGCATCGTATCAGATAGATATGGCTAGAAGTCTTGTGGCGCTGCCCTATGGCAACATTTTGTAGATGAGGTCCCGAGTCCCTGCAAAAAATTATTGTGTCCTTGTGTAATATAGGTGCTCAGGTAAAGCGCTGCAATACCTTCTGGTCAGGTTTGCGCTATATAAAACTGCAAAAAATACAATATAATATATATATTTTACTTAATTGTTCGTGAGGACTACCTTCCTTAAGAACACCCACATATATTTGGTACTACCACTACCCAGATATTCAGGAAAGAATTACAAGATTTAGCTTTGATCCCCATTTAAGAACTCCAACAAAATATTCAGCCAATTACTTAATATAATTAAAATATTTCCACATTTTGCATTATATCGTCAATCTACAGTTAGATACGGAGGTGGAGTTTGCCAACACCTAACCCTGAATATGCCAAACAAACATTGTGTGTATGGGTGCACAAACAGGGCCTGTCCAAAAAGGGGTTTGCCTTTGGACACCGTTATTACCCCAGGATCTTTAAAAAATAAAAAAAGCCCCGCACAGAAGTGCGTAAATACCACAGCAGTGAAAGTGTTAATGGAATGCGCATCTGTAACTATGGCAATTGATTTATGTGATATAACTTCACAGAATTGATATGTTTGTTAGAAAGTATTTGCTGACAGATCTACAACTTTCAAGTGAATGCTGCGATAGCAATGAAAATCTAATCTACATAGAGCCAAAGTGCAAATAATGAATATATTCATCTGCTTGGGAGTGTGAGCGCGTGCTGTGAATTTCCGAGTGTCCATCCCTGGTCTCCCTCGAGGCGGCTTTCACATGTAGGTAATTTAATTGCCCTCAAAGACTGAAAATGTAAATACATCTAAACCCATGTTTTATGATTAGATGCTGAAAGGGGATTCCAGCTTTCGAAGAAATGTGTAAACCGCAGAAACAGCCAGACATTGCCTGAAGCTAATTCTCTTAAATCCCTCGCTGGCGGCACCTGAGCCCAGCACGGATTACCAGGTATCCACATTGTTAGGATAAAAGGGCCCTTGGTAGAGAGTCCAAAAAGTATAAGGGGCATTTTATCAAGGGCTGGTGATAGAATTATCGCTGCTTTACCGTCCGTTTTCGAGCGAAAACCTGCGATTATTTTATCACATTATTAACAAGGACACGCTAGCGCGTGTCTCCTTGATTTAGCTCCCGTTTTTGTCACGACTCGCATCGCATCGAAAATGAGATGCAAAGTAGGCGTGGCTGTTAAAACAACATGGGAAAATATCGCTAAGGCAGCTTCGCGACATTAACAATAAGGTGTAGCGATAATCATAATCGCGCTAACTCTGCCTTAACACAGGAATTTAACGTCTGCTAAATTCCTGACTAAGACATACCTAACATGGGAGGTGGATTATGGGGTTAAGGCCACAGGGCCTTATCACCAAGCTTATCGCTTTTTTAAAAGGGACATCGCTGGTTTTTCAGCGATGTCATTTTCCCGCTATCGCTGGAATATTTATCGCCATAGCGCTAAGCGTTGATAATACAGCGCTAGCTTGGCGATATATATTTCAGCGATAGCCGGCGATAATAGAAAGCGCGCTAAGTGCACTCAGTGATAATTATCGCTGGGGCTTGATAATATGCCCCTTACTTTTTTAAATGTATTCCATGAAAGGCGCTTCATTTACTTTAGCCTAATTACTACCTTCTCTGAGTAACGCTGACGTGGACACACGGGTGCCTTCAGCAAGAAAGAGCTGTATTCAGACTGTGGGAGTGTATCTGAGTCTGCCCAGCGAGGTCCTGCTCCACCCCCTTGTTTCCACTCCTTGCACATCCGATCGTGGGCACCATAACTGCGAACAGTATTGGTGCCCGAGGGTCACAAGAAAGTGAGAACACTGGAACCGTGTCCCTGAAATGTCCCAGTTTGTCATTGTGGAAGCCAAATAGTATGTTTAAACATAATGCATTTGTCGACGGAATTTAATGCCTCAACATGAGAAATTACAATTTCTGAACATTTAATTACAGTTTGCGGGACAGGAGTACTGGAAATAGTTGCCTATAGCGGAAAAACATATAACTGCTGGCCCACCAGCCAGATCAAGCTGTGCTATTAGGTAACGGCGAGGTAGTGAGTGTTTCCATTTAAATGAGTTTTAAGAAATACCCTTGATGTTACGGTGCCAGAATATTGTAGAGGTGGGCGAGCAACAAACTAACAGGTAGAGAGGAGCAGGATCCGAGCCAAGGGTATGGCTCGGCTCTTAGGGTCTATGCATGAGCCGAGCCCTAAAAGTGTTTGCTATGAAATTTATAAGGCAAACATCCTGTAAAATATTGTAAAGTCACTTCAGAATTCAAACAAGCATTTGCAATGCAATTGATCTCTCCTTTGGGAACTTATATGTATTTAGCTATACAGCACATTAGCCTGGGTGCTGAAACATCTACTTTTCTTTACCATGGAGGGAAAGTAAGCACCAAACTGCGTGACACACTAGGTATGGGAACACATGGAGAGAAATATTGCCTTTTAGCGGGAAATGTTATAGTCCAAAGCTCTGTTTTTAATATAAAAGCAGGGTCTTCGGTGGTCATATTACTGAAAATACAAGATTTGAAAAAAATATTATTGTCTACGGGTGCTCGTGGAAGACAATTTCTATGGACTGGAATCTAGAGAATGCTAAAGTGATTCTGGTATTTTACTGACCTCTGCTGCTCATTTTGTATCAAGACAGTTAAATAGAGGCAGTTGAACAGAAAAAAGTCCCTAAGCGGAAGCAGAAAAGTCCTAGGGCTGATCTCCAGAGCCTACAAAGTACATACACATATAAGTAAATACTAAAGAATATGTACTAAAGTATATACTAAAGTATATTTAAGAGGTCTTGAATGCTCGACCTAAAAAGGGTATTTCTTGGTCATGTGGAAGCTTTGGCATTGATACGTCACGTAACAGCACTGTGAAGTACTTATTAACAGTGATAGTTGTTAAATACGAACCATTAGTGAACTAAGAGGCAAGATAGTTGTCATGCAAACCCTTTGAGGTGGCCAGATTATTTTAGAGCAACATTATAGTCTGTTAAATCGCTCACAATAGATTGTTGTACAACTGGCATTCTGAACTCACATTTCAAACACAAATATGAAGAAAAGTGTGTTTTGGATGAAATAAAATATTTACCTATGATCACATAACTTATGGGTGGAAGCCGCAATTTATCCTTGTTTCTGGTTCATTTTGTACAAATCAGCCACTAAATGGGTACCTAGTTGTCTTTCCTCATGTTAAGGCTTTGTTTTTACATCTTTGTGCATTTCCTGCAGTTTTCACATAACGCAGACTCAACCAGAAAGTATTGGAGTGCTTTACATGAGCCCTAATTGCATTATACAAGGTCACGTTAATTTTTTATAGGCACTAGGGGATTATGATTTGCCCAAAATCACAGTCCGGTGAGTGGATGAGAAGGCTGGAACCAGGTTCCCCATTTCCAAAGTCAGCAGCTGTGGCCTTAACGCCACATCCTGGGTCGAGGGCGGGTGGCTGGCATAAGCCACATGAAAGCTCGTTATTGGCATGTGGTTCCAACAGAACCTCGAGCTGAGCCAGAGCCAGGCTTCAGGCTTGAGCGTTCATGGCTATTCTACCTATAGATTATTGTGGATTAAAAAACTGACAAAATATTATCCCCTAAATATCGTTTACGAAAATTTTGCCTTGCTATTAAAAAATACATTTAATTTTTTTTAAACAATTTTTAAGCCATGATCTTTAAGTCAAGCTACCTTGTGTGGTCAATTTTCTGACAAATAAATAGGTCCTCCTCTGGCAGTGTCTGACATTCCAGTTAAGAGCCACTCGAGAATTCCATCAAACTCATTAGGAAATGGTAAGAAAAATGAGATTTTCCATTTAGTTAGATCTGTACTCTTGCTGTTCTCCTGGTGTCGACCTATTTCCTAAGAGTCCACCTGGTGGAAGATACTTGCGGTCTAAGGTTACAGCCCGGGTGCAAGCAGCGCGGCATGTTCAAATAAAACTAATCATGACATTACACCAGATCCAGGAGAAAGAGTAAGCAGTGGTTGAAATAATGCTTCAAGTCCTTTTGACTAGCTCAAGAACATTCTTGTGCGGCATGTCCACATCAGGCTCAGGTAACACCTTATAATTGGGGTAGGACTTACTTTATTCCACTGGGCATTTCCCCGGGGGGCTGGAGCCCACAGAGGCTGGTTTTTGAGCCAGGGGTCACTTCTGGCTGGTCCCGCTGTCACTTTCCTGACCTCCCAAGGTTAATTGCAGCAGGCAGGGAAGGCTGAAAGAGAGCGAGAGAGAAAGAGAGGGAGGGAGGTGGAAGGAGAGAGAATTGATGGATGAAAAGAGAGAGACAGCGCGAGGAGACATAGGGAACGGGGCTTGGTTGAGCTTTTTTTACCAGGGCAGCTTTTGGATTCCCAGTCCAGCCGTGCTTTAGAAGATGTTTTCTAAAGCAGATAGTGATGTTTAAAAGGATATAATAATCACAATTCGCTTTCAACTTGTAAACAGTCAAAAATAAATTTCCTTGCAATGACCTGTGTTCATCCATCGAAACTTCCTGCACAAGTTAATTGTCCCAGTAATATGTATCACTCCCAAGATCATGTGACATTCATGAGTCCATGATCTTGCAAATTTCATGAGCTTTTATCATTAAAAAATGTCAATGTCCACTTCATGAGCTTTTATAATTAAAACATGACAATGTCCACTTTAAATCACTTTTCTTCCAGTTTTTATCCTCCATTCTCCATTGATTGTCACCCAATGCATTTTGCAGTTAAATTGCTTTCTCAAAGATGTACAAATCATATATATTCATACAATAAGAACTTAGATAATGCTGAATAAAATGTAAATGGAAGTATGTCATATACATTTTAGTTAATATACTGAGAGTTTCAAACTCCTTCCTTTTAGAAATCCAACTTTCAAACCTCTTAAAACCGCATGTGGTATATTAGAATCATGTGTCCTATGACCGCAGAAGCGATCTCCCAGGATTTCATTTGATATCTCCTGTTATTGAGCATTCTGTATTATCACATCTTAAGACTGCATATGTGCTACCCTAGAAACTGTTCTCTAATACTTAAAAACAATCAAATTAAAGATAAATTATCACATAAAGACAAGACAAATATTCAATGTTGTCTAGAGTGGCCATGTACGTATAGTCCATCTGACTTTTGTGACTGATGTTATTGGGCTCAAGCAAAGAATACAACATTAAATGCAACTCAGGTATCCTCATGTTAGAAATGGGGTTTCTGACTGTCTAGGGTATGCACCTAAGCCAGGCAGAACCCACCACTCTAGTCAGGATAAATAATGTACACACCAAAGATAACCTGTGCTCACCCTCTGGTAGCTTGGTGCAGAGCAGGCAGGCTTATCATCAGAGGCAATGTGTAAATCGTGTAAAGAATTTGCGCAACACACTCACACAGAACAAAAGAGACTCCAGACAGAATATATATATATATATATATATATATATATATATATATATATATATATATATATATATATATATATATATATATATATATATATATATATATATATATATATTCACTGAAAAAAACATAGGTTTCAGGGGCGTTATAGTTAGTTGGACATTTCCCTCATACAAAACCATAGAAATTCCACTGTTATAGTTAGTTCAGCTAGTTCTGTAGAAGTAAGTGTGGTAGTGTGTGTATAACTGTATATACAAGTAAATGGATGTTTGATACTTTGCATGTGTGACTATGTGTGTGAGTAACTCTATGGATGAGTGGCAGTGTGTAACAGGATGTATAGGTGTATGAGTACATATGATGAGTGAGTACATGTATGAGTGACTGTAATGGAGCTGTTGGTGAATGAGTGGATGTGTGTGTAGATCTTGGAATTACTGAATAGGTGTGTTGTAACTGGTATTGGTATGTCCATTGTTTTGAAAATGTTAGTTTTTATTTTTGAGTGTGTGTATCAAAGGTTATATTAGGGTGAGAGGAGGTCTGCCACTCTATCACAAGGAGGATGTCATCAGTGATGTAATTTGAGATGTCATCAGTGATGTCATGAGTAATGTCACTGACCATGTCATGAGTGATGTAATATGTGATGTCATCAGCAGTGCATTGCGGGCGCGCGAGTTATAGTTAGCTGAACTAACTATAATGGGGGAATTTCTATGATTTTGTACGAGTGAAATGTCAAACTAACTATAACGCCCCAGAAACCTATGGTTTTTTCAGTGAATTTCTAAGGTTTTTTAAATGCTAATTTCTAGCTATAATGTGCCTGAAACCTATGGTTTTTCAGTGAATATATATATATTTATTATACTATGTATACATGTGAAAATGTCTCGGTCTGCCTGTTTGCCTCGGTGGCACAGAAAAAATGGGTGGCACTGACGTCAGCACGCCAACAAGGTCCTCTTATGGCTCCAATGACATCATACGGTGTCGCGAGCAGAGCCGAGCTATTATGACGTCCTCGTTGACGTAGGAGAGCTAGGAAATAATTTCCATGGAATGCTGGTGCAGGGGATATTCACCTAAGTGTTCAGGCTAGTCCTTTGGGAGCAACTGTTTATGTTGCCACTCCATAAACCGAAACCACTGATCCGAGGGCAGAGGCCCTGCAGATGGCACACGAGGTGGGGTGCCCATTCATGTGCACCGGCGGGGCAGCGAGTGACAAGCACCACAACCCACAAAAAAGGTAACGAGGGCACTGAATAACACAGGATCTTCTCTTTGTATCTGGCAGGAACAACAAAGTTAAAATGCCCTAGTACCAAAATGTAGAATTAGTGCTACAACGATCTTCAAGAGGACCTGCGATGCCGTTTCTGCCTCCTGTACCCTGGAGGCGGCACATGGGTCATGTGGTACGGTCAAACTGCGGTGGGACGCACACTCGTTGACCTCTCATGGCACTGCTCCACACTTCAGGGAGGACGCTTTCCATTAGCTATGTTTTCTGATGATATGTCGCGCCGGCCCCGTCCAACAACAGAACTGCTTTAGATCCAAACAGACTCTTACACTTTCTCACCGGAAGTGAAACCAGGCCACGCGGACACTTTCGCAATACAACAGCTGGGAATGCACTTTTCGGTAAAAAAAACACGTTCCTTCCTCCTAATAAAGGTATGTATGGTAAATGACCATGCGTTCTAAAAAACATGTAGACGATCCACGTTGTTGTAAGGAAACAGAGGCTGTTCAGTTTCCTCAGAGACGACGTGAAGCAGGAACCACGAGGAGAGAGGAACCATGAGGAGTGAGAGGTAAGGGGGATTGGGCATGGGCATGGGCTGGCGTTTTTTTCTAGAGTTTAGGGTAGTGTAGTGGTGTTTGGGTAGTGTAGGGGGTCGTGCTGGGTTCTAGTGTTTTAGGGTAGTGCAGTGGTGTTTGTGTAGTTTAGGGGGTCGTGTTTTAGGGTTTAGGGTCGTGCAGTGGTATTTTGGTAGTGAAGGGGGTCGTGCTGGGGTAGTGTTTTAGGGTTTAGGGTAGTGCAGTTGTGTTTAGGTAGTGAAGGGGGTCATGCTGGGGGTAGTGTTTTAGGGTTTAGGGTAGTGCAGTGGTGTTTGTGTAGTGTAGGGGGTCATTCTGGGGGTAAATTTAGTGTTTAGGGTAGTGTAGTGGTGTTTGTGTAGTGTAGGGGGTCGTGCCTGGCATAGTGTTTTAGGGTTTAAGGCAGTGCAGTGGTGTTTGTGTAGTGAAGGGGTTCGTGCTGGGGGTAGTGTTTTAGGGTTTAGGGCAGTGCAGTGGTGTTTGTAGTGTAGGGGGTTGTGCTGGGGGTAGATTTAGGGTTTAGGGTAGTGCAGTGGTTTTTGGGTAGTGTAGGGAGTTGTGCTGGTGGTAGTGTTTTAGGGTTTAGGGTAGTGCAGTTATGTTTGGGTAGTGCAGGGTGTCATGCTGGGGGTAGTGTTTTAGGGTTTAGGGTAGTGCAGTGCTGTTTGGGTAGTGGCAGGGGTAGTGTTTGAGGGTTTAGGGTAGTGCGCCCAACCAGCCACAATATCCATGGACAAAAGGGATCCTGACTCTTTTGAACACTCTGCCAATTGAATAATTTGGGTCAAGGGCCCTACCACGTCCAAGACCTATCAATTCCTTTCTTGGGATCCCTCATATACTTGGAGAAAAAGGTATATAGTTTCTCATCAATTTCAGGCATGTGTGCCACCTTCCCCTTCAGTGAGGGCCTGGGGCATTCTCCCCTCATCCTATTCCTGACCTCCCTTTCAAGGGGTTGATGGATTTTCCCAACCACATACTCTACCACTTTGGTGTCAGGGGTCCACTCCGCCGACCTAGGATGGTAAATTTGGGTAGGCTCGAACATGTCTGAGTGGACCCTGTCCCCAACCTGGGATTGAGAGGAGAGGGACTCTGATGCCAGGGACGCCCCGAGTCCTTATCCTCATCGGAGGAGAAATCGTCCTCCGATACACCCTCTCCCTCTAAGGGAAACCCACCGTCGGGGTCTACAATAGTGGTGACAGAGTCACAATTTTCTCCGGACTCCTCCTCCACCCAGCAGGGTGCATGTTTTAGCGTTTGCGCACTCTTGAGAAAGGTCTCCGTAAGTTTATCAAATCCTTCCAAGTGCCCCCCCGTTATGCTTAATGGACCTTTTATTCCACATCTGGGAGCTACTGGGACCCGCCACCACCAGATCTGGGTCACTGAACACCCCAGGGATGCTTTTCGCCAGCTTATCAACCTGATCCCTAAGAGGAGCCAGCGCCCTATAAATAGCCAGAGAGAGGGCTTGGTCCACTGCTGGAGGGAGAAGTTTGGGGGCCATTCCTCCTTCACTTCCTGGTAGGAGGAGTAAAAATGGTCTTCTGGAGAAGACATGATATTAGAGGGTGTGAGCACAGAACAAATGCCCTTAAAATCCTTAAGGCAGCCCCCTCGCCGGTGCTCCAACAGCTGGGCTTTCCCCGAAGCTGTTATAAGAATAGACTGAGGCGCAATACCAATTACCACCACCAGGTGGCGCTGGTCACTAACGTGGCCGTGTGGGGAAATCACCGTGTAGCGGTGTCAAAATTAGGCGAGGGTTGGTCGGGAATCAAGCGGACACTAAAGGAGTGAGCGAATTCCTAAACGCGCGTAAAGACCAGCGGGAGCGCTCAACGAAGCTGCCTCGCTCGGACCAGACACGCCTGACAGGATCTCACCGCGCGCAGAGCGCACAGTGGGAGCAACTGCCAGGGGGAGAACGCTCTCGGGCAAGAGCCTGCTGCGCAAGGAATATGAAATAATACCAAGGGAATAATGCTAATAACGTGCACAAGAAACCGCTATACAAACAGCAACAACGTCAGATTAAGCCAAGAATGTAAGGAATGCACTTAACTGACGAGCAGTGAAGAAAGAGGAAGCGGAAGGGACGTCACAATGTTATATACGATGGACTGTGTTGTGATTGAACTATAGTTGCCTTGGAAACTACCCCCCTAATGGTTCATGGGTTGTGTAGTCTTTTGTTTAATGTTTGTTGTGTTACGTTTTCTTTGAACTGCTATTCAAATAAAGTGAGGAAAGATATGCATAATCCTCGCCTCCGTCCTGCCATAGAATTAATTAAACGTTATTTGATCTGATTTAGAAACATAGATCATAAGAGTGTACATAACAACAGTAAATCCTCTTTTCTAATGCAATACAGTGAGAAGTAATTAAAACCAGTAGGTAAAAATGGGTCTTACAAAGCCCGGTTCAGAGCAACTTCAGGTTAACAGAATCGTAAAGTTCAATGTTTCGCATGATCAATCTCATGTACTTCGTGCAAAGTACGCAATAAGGGATCCAAGTAAGATGTAACGCTCCAATACCTGACCAGTCTGCACTATATAAAACTGCAGAAAAACTAAAAATAAAAAGGGTTTTGCACACTTCTGTCATTGGGCTATATGTGGGCTACATCTGGGTGATATTTGTGCTACATTTGGGCTCTTTTTTCTCTGGTGGCCATCTTGGGAGACTTATTTGTTATGAAGTTTCCTAATTTCCTCATTTACTGCAGTCTCCTCAGTAGGAAATGCTTTCAGTTTTTTACTTTGATTCCATCAAGAAGGCATTCAGATGTGTCACACATTTTCCATAAATTCAGACTGTTAGCACTCTAGTTGTTCATTAGATCACTGTAGTAAAGCTACTGCTCACCAGGGAATTAAGTGGAAGTCTACTGCTGGTATTGAAAGTGATTGTTTCAGACTGCATGTCAGAATTTTCTAATGAAATGGAAGAGGATTTGAGATCTCACTTAAAACATGCCCTAAATTTTCTTTCTACAGCACTAACCATAATTCTATGGCAAAATGAACCCCCTCATTTGGTTCCTTTTTAAATTAAATGTTTTAAGTTTTACCAATCTATTCCAATCAAGATGGCTTCAGATGTGCAATAATTTTGTCATAAGTAAGACTGTTAGCTCTCTAGTTGTTCTTTAGAACACTCTGGGAAGCTGCAGTAGAACACAAAGACATCAACTGACAGGCTGCTCCTGTTGAAATATATCAGGAAGATATTTGAGATCACACTTGAAACATGTCCTAATTTTTCTTTCTACAGCACTAACCATAATTTCTATGACAAAATGACCCCATCATTTTGTTCCTTTTTAAATTAAATGTTTTAAGTTTTACCAGTTTATTCCAATCAAGATGGCTTCAGGTGTGCCATACTTTTGTCACAAGTAAGGCTGTTAGCTCTCTAGTTGTTCTTTAGAACACTCTGGGAAGCTGCAGTAGAACACAAAGGCATCAACTGACAGGCTGCTCTTGTTGAAATATAGCAGGAAGATATTTGAGATCTCACTTAAAACATGTCCTAATTTTTCTTTCTACAGCTCTAACCATAATTTCAATGACAAGATGAACCCCCTCATTTTGTTCATGTTTAACTTAAATGTTTTAAGAGTTACCAGTTTATTCCAATCAAGATGGCTTCAGGTGTGCCAAATTTTTGTCATGAGTAAGACTGTTAGCGCTCTAGTTGTTCTTTAGAACACTCTGGGAAGCTGCAGTAGAACACAAAGGCATCAACTTACAGGCTGCTCCTGTTGAAATATAACAGGAAGATATTTGAGATCACACTTGAAACATGTCCTAATTTTTCTTTCTACAGCACTAACCATAATTTCAATGACAAAATGAACCCCATCATTTTGTTCCTTTTTAAATTAAATGTTTTAAGTGTTACTGATGGAGCAGGGTTTTCAATATAAACCCAAATACCTGTTCTATTTTTCGTATGTCATTATTAAAAATACTACTGATTAATTATTAAGTACTAAAGTTTATCGAATTTTGTCTAAACCAACCTTATTAACAAAAGAATTACACGTGGGAAAAGCTGTTGCATGGCTATAATAATAAGTGAACTAAATTGGTGAGCAAACTGACCGCATAGGTGTTGCTTATGTGATGTTAATACGTTTTGCACTTATAATTAATACGCATTAAGGGCTTTTGATGCTGCAAATGGCTAGATAAATGCATACACATAAGGGAATTAGCAGGCGAATAACACTGTATATTCATTTCCATGCAGTAATTATGATTTGTGTTTCATGTTTACTTAAGTTATCCATTATGGCCTGCTAGAAAATGGCCACCACTCGCAGCCTGCATTCGAGTTGATGGAAAATTTTGCAAAGAGGCTTTGCGCTGCCTGTGACCTTGCCCTCCTGATGAACTGAAAAGCCATGATCATGACGACAAAACCAGGAAGGATGCCAAGTGCCCCTGAACATGAAATTTGTTACTAAACTAAATACTGACTTTATGAACTCGTAATGATCCCACGAATGGGATACAATTTATCTAAAAGAGACATCCGTAGAAGTAACGAATTAGTTATGGACTCTATATTACTATTCATTATATGAGACGATCAATGTGTGTGAAAATTTATTAATGTATCTCAGTGTACCAAGACAACATTATTTCCGCCATTCATCCGTTAAATGTGATATGATTGTAACATTGTGGAATGTAAATTTCGTATAAATATTAGTAAACTAGAGAGGTCTAGTGCCACTTCTTCCTGAACTGATGATCAGAGGTCCCGATGCTGACGGAGAGGACGGTGACTCTACATGACAGCTAGAAACTTTAACTATTCTTGATGAGGACCGGTTCTGACTTAGAAAACGACTTTTAGCCAGAATAGGTAAATATGAAAAGAATGATCTTCCATTTAATTGGCTTTTTCTTACAAATTTTAGATAAACTATATTCTGTTTGAATTACTGTGTCGGTGGTTATTTTATTGTCATGTTTATTGAATTTATGAAGTGTTAATGATGTTTCCACCAGATCTATAGCAACTAGTTGATGCCATTGACCTCAGGGTACATGCAGATTGGATAGGTATTTGAAAAGTGTTTCCCCTTATACATGGCACAGATAGAGTGGTTTAGGATGATTGTTCGTGTTATGGGCCCCACCAGCGTGTGATGTGTGTGTGCGTGTGTGACTGTGAAATCATTCCGTCCGTGGAAGTAGAGGGGATTCGGAAGCTCCGATCTGCACCAGTTTCTTGGTAGCAGAATGATGGTTAACTATTGTTTTGATTTGGTGAATTTGCGTGTATATAAGCTTATTGATTATTGATTTTGATATATGTACTAACATTATATGTTGAAGTTATGTTGAGTTTTATGTAGTGTGTACGGCTTCTGGGACGTAGGAGGTCGGTGACAGTTCCGTAGTAGGGCAGAGGAAAGCGCTGCTCTCGGGAAAGGCGGAATTGTTGGCCCTGTATGCAGGCAGGGGAAACGTGTAACAATTGAAGTTGCGCGTCGCATTGTATGGGTTTGATTCGGTGACATCGTCGTGTGTTGCCATTAGAGACATTTTCTGTGTGAGAGAAGTGTGTATGATAGCGAAGGTTACCTGTGAAGTTCTGGTCTTAAGTACCAGGGATCCTTATGACATTCCGATAACGCTTATCACTAGAGAGGTAATAGGTATTCTCTGAGCTTGTTAGAAGGACAGGGCAGAGGTAAGCGCTACTTTGTTAACGTATGTCATAATTCTGAAGTAGAACAGATTGTTTGCTGTTCTCGGGAAAGACAGGATTCTGTGTGAATGTACTACATTTTCTGGTGTGAAAGTGTGTGAATGTAAAGGCATTCTGGTTAATTGTGAAACTCTTAGGAGCATTCCGGAGAAAACAGTTAATTAGTGCTTGCTAGAAGGGTAGAGTAGAGGGATGTGCTACTTTATCAATGGAAGTAACGATTCCGTAGTGGGGCAGAGGTAAGAGCTGCTCCCGGGAAAGGCGGGATTCTCGTGGGAAAGGTCTTTTGCTATTCTGTGGTTAGCGAAGCAGACAATGGAGATGTTTGGTTGTTGTAACTTACAGACTCGTAGAAGTTGAAACAATGTCTACCGAGTAGTTTTGTAAAGGAGGGGTAGACGAGAAACAGGAGACAGGAGTGAAAGCTGCTGCAGCGACTGCTGACGTCAGGAGGACCGTGCTGTGATTGGACAGTAGGTTGGAACAGTGGAAGCACGGTGATTGGTGTGCTAGTGTACGCCGCACAGGGATTGGGAGACATACAGGGTGACGTAGACGCTCCAGGATTGGTGCGTTGGTGTGAGTCGCGCTGAGATTCGAGGACTGAGTTAGTGACGTAGACGCTCCAGGATTGGTGCATTAGTGTGAGTCGCGCTGCAATTGGACAGGAGATTGTACAGTTGTAGAAAACACTAAAGGGTTGCGGAAAACAAGAAAATGTATTACCACGCTGGGGAAAAGAAAAAGAAATCCTTGTTCAATAAAGTAAAAACCTGGTTTGACAAGGATAAGGACATTGTGACTAGGGAATGACAGTTACTTCCCCCAACAAGAACTCCTGCATCCTTCATGGTTGCAAAATATGGGTATCATACCTGTATTTGGTTAGATAACTGGGTGAAGTATACTAAAGAAGATGGAGTCTTAGCTTTCCCAGAACATGGCTCATTTAATCTGGCCATACTGAGGAATTTACGGGAGAAGATGATGACTTTAGAGCCTAGGCCGACGCAGTTCGAGGCATTGGTGGAATGGGAAGATGAGACGCATGAGCGAGAAAAGCAGAGAAGTGGAGGGAATTATAGATACATGTTTGGGCGAAAGTATGATCGCGAAACCCATCATGATCGGATGAGGAGATGGCGAGATGCCAGTATGACTGAAGGATTATATCCTGTCAGAACTGCAGAGGAAATGGAGGGAAGAAAATGTACAGAAAAGGTACATAATATAGAAACAGAGAGATATGGGGCGAATGAGTCTGATGATGATGTCTTAGATGACATGTTCTACAAAAGACCACCCCCGTATAGACGAGAACCAGAGGTAGGAACAGCAGTTACCCCAATGAGAGACACTGCGGATTATAAAGACAGAAGTGATGACCCCTGAGTTGAAAAGCAGTAGTTCCTTTGCAGAAAGAGAGAGAGAGAGAGAGAGAAAGAGAAAGAGAGAGAGAAAAAGAGAGAGAAAGAGAGAGAGAAAGAGAGAGAGAAAGAGAGATAGAAAGGGAGAATGAAGCTGAGGATGAAAAGACCAGGGAACTAGCAAGGAGGACATTTGAATTGACAGAGAAAATCAGAGAACTGACTAAAAATCTTGAGGCAGTTACGGTGCCTGTGACCATAGGTCCAGTTATGCGGATTTTCGAAAAGCAGGGGACTGGTGAAAGTGGGTTGACAGTTCCATATGTAAGCAATAGACTGATTGTTTCTCCAGTGCAGGCAGAAATGAGAACGGGAGAAAGTCAGTGGAGAACAGGAGAAAATCAGTGGAGACATACCATATGTGGAGGAGAATTGAATGTGGAGACTAACACAGGTATGAACTCTGGATGTGTGGAAATGAACAGAGGATCAATCTTAGAACCACAGAGAGTGACAGAACCTGGGGGTGCAGAAAAATCCACGGGAATAACTGCTGAAGATTTGAATGATTGGCTGAAAGCTTTGCAGAGGAAAGAAAAAGAGTCCCAGGGAATTGATGTAGCTAGACTACGTATGGAAATGGAGGAGCTGATTGTAGGAACGATCCCTACAGAAACGCTGAAAAATTACCAGGAAGGGGAGATTCTATTTCTGTGTAAAAGCATCACATGGAGAGCAAAGAACATACATGACAGGTTGAAAGGAATAGCCAGTGAAATGGGAATCGACATGGACAAGGTAAAATCTTTACAAAAGCCTTACCGAGCAGATTTTACAGATAAAGACATTGAGAATCTGAATAATGCAGGCCAAACAGGGCAGATCAAGGAGATGATTGCTTTACTGAGAAAATGGGGAGATGTAGAGAGATGGAAAGACAGATGGTATAAAAAGCGAGAGGATACAGCAGACAGAACTTACTCAGCATTCCCTATGAAAGAAAAGGAGAAAGCAGTGACAGCTTACAACATGAGGGAGATTCCAGGAGGAGGGTACGTACATGTCCCATGGACCAGACAAGATATTCTGTCATTTACAAATTATTTCCCTCGACTAAGAGAAAAGCCAGTCGAGTGGTTTAAACAGGTTTATAGGTTTGTGAAGTTGTCAAAAGTGCAGTGGATTGACCTGAATAGTCTGTTTGATATAATTGTACCAGCAGACCTGGGGACAGAATGTAAAATAGTCATAGACTGGCCCACTAAAGAATACCCGAGAGATCCAAAGACAGGAGCTCCAGATCCGGAGGTCATGAAAAAATATGAGCAGGTTATGGCCTTCTTGAAAAATAAAGTACCTCCCAAGGAAACAGACTGGGTTAAAATAGATCGGACACATCAAGAGGTGAAAGAATCAGTCCATGCTTACTATGAAAGACTAATACTGGCTTTCAAACAGTTCAGTGGAGATGAACACCTGGATGACAAGGATCTGAGCCATTTTGTATATAGATTTGTATATGGCTTGCGACCTGAAATCAGTGAAATGATAAGGGAGCATACCGTAGATTGGCAGAGCAAAAAGATTGATGAGATCCTGAGACATGCAAAATACTTCAGTGATGAGATTGAGGCGAAGCAAAGGAAACTGAAAGAGAAGGCAATGTGGGCACAGGTGAAAGTTGCAGAAAGACAGGAAGCTCAGTTGGTTGAACAGGCAAATAACCTAGGAAATAAACCCAGGTTTGGTCCAGGAAAAGGGAAAAGCAATATCGAGGAAGCCAAAAAGAAGTTTCCTTGTCACAACTGTGGAAAATTAGGGCACTGGAAATTCGAGTGTAAGAATCCACCTTCTACTAATGATGACAATCAATCATTGAATTCACAGGTGCAGAGCGAGGGGTGTGGTCAGCATCAGCAACAGCAGAAAGCTGTTAAGCAGCAGAATCAGGTGCCAAAACCACCCTTACCACAAAGAAGAGGATCACAGAAGTACAGCCAAGAATCGGGGTTCTACGATGAAGAGCAGGTAAACAAGCCAAAACGCTCAAGCACTGTGTCACAATATTGGCTAAAGAATGAGGAAAGTGATTCTGAGGGAGACTTCTGACAGTGCCGAAGAGAGGAGGAAGAGTGCGTACTTGGCGCAACTCTAGAAATAGATCAGGCAGGACCTTTTGTAGATGGAAAAATCAATGGTGAAAGTGTTACTTTTCTAGTTGACACAGGAGCCACGAGATCAACTGTCAGGTCAGCGGATATAAGGAATCTTCCTCTCTCGGATGAAGCAATCCAAGTAGTTGGGGTATCCAACACACAGATCAAAACACTTCTTACTGAACCAGTGGGAGTTAGAATAGGGAAATTTTCAGACATGCACCGATTTGTGGTGTGTGACACTAGTCCTGTGAACTTGCTAGGCAGGGACCTGCTGTGCAAGATGAATTGCACAATTTTCTGTACTCCAGATGGAATAACCTTTGAAACACCAGAGGAGGATGTCCTATACAGAATGACCCTAGACAATAGGGAAAGTGAAGCTTTGGGAACATATGCTGTGTTTAATCCAGATGCATTACCTCCAGAATTGAAACAGACAGTGAAAGCAGTAGTTTGGGATTTTACCGGAGAAGATGTGGGTCTGATGAGAAATGTAGATCCAGTAAAAACTTACTGTGAAAGAAGGTGTGGTTTACCCAAACATCCCACAATACAGACTGACTCCTGAAATAATTGAAGGAATAACACCCATAATTGAGAAAATGATCCAGCAGGGGGTGTTAAGAGAAATATTGAGTAGCCCATGTAATTCACCAATAACGGGACTGAAGAAACCTAATGGAAAGTTCAGAATAGTACAGGATTTGAGAAAAATTAAAAAAATTGGTGTGTCATGCTGTCCCATTGTGCCAAATCCATCAGTGATTTTGTATCAGATTCCCCATGATGCAGAATGGTATACAGTAATGGATTTGTGCCATGCTTTCTTTTCAATCCCGTTGCATCATGACAGCCAGCCGATTTTTTCGTTCAGGTTTGGGGAGCGGATTTTGGCATGGTGCCAAATTCCACAGGGATATACAGAGAGCCCTTCGATATTTAATCAATTATTGAAGAAATCTCTGGAAAGTCTGACAATGCCTGAAAACTCAGTTTTGGTCCAATACATTGATGACCTGCTTGTGGCATCAAAAACACGTGAAGCCTGTGAAGTAGACACTATTGCTTTACTGAATCACTTGGCAGATAGAGGATTAAAGGTATCTCCAGCCAAATTGCAATTTTGCAAAAAGGAAGTCCAGTATCTGGGACATAATATTGAGAAAGGCCTGAGGAATGTGACTATTGACAGAATTAAAATCATTAGGAGAATGAGAGCCCCAATGACACAAAGAGAAGTAAGAATGTTTCTGGGAATGGTTGGTTACTGTCGTCAGTGGATAAGTAACTTTTCATTAATTGCCAAGCCATTGATTACATTGACTAAAAGTGAGGTGAAAGACCCATTGGAATTAAATCCAGAAGAAATGGCAGCATTTAAAAAGTTAAAGGATAGGTTATGTGAAGCTCCTGCCCTGGGAATGCCAGATTACGAAAAAGAATTTGAGCTGTACTGTAATGAGAGAAATGGATGTTCACTTTCAGTGTTAATCCAGAAACATGGACGTCTGAGGAGGCCAATTGCATACTTCTCATCAACACTTGACCCAGTAGCTGTGGGTTTACCAGGTTGTCTGAAAGCAGTAGCTGCTACATGCAGAAGTCTGGAACAGAGTGAGGGAATTATAATGGGATATCCTGTACGGGTATTCGTACCTCATGATGTGGCAATCCTTTTAACAAAGAGCCGGACATAGTTCATGTCTCATAGTCGGCTGACTAAATATGAGAAAGTCATTCTTGGTGCAACAAATGTGAGCCTTGAGAGATGTGTGAAAGTGAATCCAGCAACACTGTTACCTGATGCTGAATGTGTGGGAGTGAGAAATGAAGTTGATCATGACTGCCTGGATGTGCTTGATTACTGTACAAAACCAAGATCAGACATAAAAGATCTGCCACTGCCTAAGAGTGATCATGTGTTGTTTGTGGATGGGTCTTGTCTGAGAACGGATGAAGGAACATTGAGTGCTGCACATGCTGTGTGTACAGTTTCAGGAGTTGTGGAAGCATCACCCTTGAAAGGAGTTAAATCCGCTCAAGTGGCAGAATTGGTGGCACTGACGAAAGCCTGCAAAATTGGAAGAAATGTGAGAGTGACTGTGATGACTGACAGCCAGTATGGATTCGGAGTTGTCCATGATTTTGGCCAGCTATGGCTGCAAAGAGGTTTCCTGACCTCAAGTGGAACTCCAATAAAGAATGCTGAAGTGGTTGGAAGATTGTTAGAGGCGATACAGCTGCCTAAAGAACTTGCAGTTGTAAAATGTGCTGCTCATGGACAAGGTGATGATTTTGTCACCGTTGGGAACAAATTTGCCAATGACATAGTACAATATTGTGCAAGGAATAATCATTCTATAAATCGAAGCAAAGAAAAGGAAATGTCTTCTTGTTCCTTAATGTTTACTAATGTGGTGGGAACATGGGAGGAAGTGAAGCAGTTTCAGGATGAAGCAGGAGATGAGGAAATGAAAGATTGGGTAAAAGCAGGTTGTGCACCAAGGGAAAACGACCATGTGTGGGTCTATAGGGATGGAAGACCAGTCATGCCAAATAACATGCTATCAACAATGGCAAGAATGTATCATGGCCAAGGACACTTGGGGAGGGATGCTATGATAAGGGCCTTTAAGCAGACCTGGTATAGTCCAAAATTCAGGCTGATAGCAGAGAGTCTCTGTCAGAGATGTCTGATATGTCAGCAATTCAATCCTGGAAAGAAAACAGTGGTGAGCCTAGGGACAATAGGCAGGGAAGGAGGACCCTTCACAAGAATGCAGATAGACTTCATTGAAATGCCCCAAGTCAATAGACTAAGGTATGTCCTGGTGGTGGTCTGTTTGTTCTCCAGGTGGGTGGAAGCATACCCAACAAGAAGAAATGATGGGATAACAGTGGCCAAACTACTGTTAAGAGAATTCATCCCAAGGTATGGGTTCCCAGTGACTATTGAATCAGACAGAGGAGGACATTTTTATAATGAAATCATGGGTTTGATCTGTGAAGCATTGAGCGTACAGCAGAAGTTACATTGTGCTTACCGACCACGCAGTGGCTGACCGCCTGCGCCGACGACCTCGCACCACTGAAGAACCCTCCCAGCAGACCCGGGAGCAAGAAGGCCCCCTGGTTCACCGACGAAATCAAGGACTCCAAGAAGACCTGCCGCACCCTCGAGAAAGCCTGGCTCCTCGACCAGACCACCGACAACATGACCGCCCTCAAACATGCCACCCGCAAGCACCACCAGCTCATCCGCACCACCAAGAAGAAATCACTGAAGGAGCAACTGGACAACAACGCCCACATCAGCAAGGAACTCTTCAGCATCGTCAAGGAGTTCTCCAACCCCAGCACCGGCAACAACGACATCACTCCCTCACAAGATCTCTGCGACTCTCTCGCCTCGTTCTTCCACCGCAAGATTGCCGACATCCACAACAGTTTCGGCACTCCATCCACGCACCCAACCGTCGAACCAACGCTCCCCACCGCCACCCTCCGCACCTGGACCACGGTGACCACCGAAGACACAGCCCGCACGATGAACACCATCCACTCCGGATCTCCAACCGACCCCTGCCCCCACCATGTCTTCAACAAGGCCGACTCCACCATCGCACCCCAACTCCGGGACGTCATCAACACCTCCTTCAACACCGCCACCTTCCCGGAGAGCTGGAAGCATGCCGAGCTCAGCGCCCTACTGAAGAAACCAACAGCGGACCCCACCGACCTCAAAAACTTCCGCCCCATCTCGCTCCTCCCTTTTCCTGCCAAAGTCATCGAGAAGATCGTCAACAGACAGCTTGCCGCCTTCCTCGAGACGAACGGATCCCTCGACCCCTCGCAGTCCGGTTTCAGAGCCAACCACAGCACCGAGACCGCCCTCATCGCAGCCACCGACGACATCCGAGCCCTGCTCGACAACGGGGAAACAGCGGCACTCATCCTCCTGGACCTCTCTGCAGCATTCGACACTGTCTGCCACCCTACCCTAGTCCAACGCCTCAGCAACATCGGCATCCAAGAGAAGGCACTGGAGTGGATCATCTCGTTCCTCGCCGGAAGAACACAGAGAGTCCGCCTCCCCCCGTTTCGATCCGAGGCCACCGAAGTAATCTGCGGCGTCCCGCAAGGATCATCACTCAGCCCCACCCTCTTCAACGTCTACATGAGACCTCTTGCTGCCATCGCACGCCAACACAACCTCAACATCATCTCCTATGCCGACAATACCCAGCTGATCATCTCCCTCACCAGTGACCCCGACACCGCCAGAACAAGCCTACACGAAGGGATGAAAGACGTCGCCGAGTGGATGAACAACAGCCGCCTGAAACTGAACTCAGACAAGACGGAAGTCCTCATCCTGGGACCATCGCCCTCTGCCTGGGACGACTCCTGGTGGCCCCCAGCCCTGGGCACCGCTCCCAAGCCAACAGACCGCGCACGCAATCTGGGCTTCATCCTGGACTCCTCCCTCTCGATGACCAGACAAGTCAACGCCGTCTCCTCATCATGCTTTCACACCCTTCGCATGCTTCGCAAGATCTTCCGATGGATCCCGACCGAAACCAGGAAGACGATCACCCAGGCCCTCGTCACCAGCCGACTGGACTACGGAAACACCCTCTACGCCAGAACCACAGCCAAGCTACAGAAAAGACTCCAACGCATCCAGAACGCCTCCGCCCGACTCATCCTGGACATCCCCCGACGCAGCCACATCTCCGTCCACCTGAGGGACCTGCACTGGCTCCCCGTCAACAAGAGGATCACGTTCAGGCTCCTCACCCACGCACACAAGTCTCTCCACGACCTGGGCCCCAAGTACCTCAACGACCGCCTGACCTTCTACACGCCCACCCGCCAGCTACGATCCACTAGCCTCGCCCTTGCCACCGTACCACGCATCCGACGAGCCACCGCCGGAGGCAGATCCTTCTCCTACCTGACGGCCAAGACATGGAACTCCCTCCCCATCCACCTCCGGCTGACCCAGGACCACCTCGCCTTCAGGAGACAACTCAAGACCTGGCTATTCGAGTAGTAGCGGACCCCTTTCCCCCAAGCGCCTTGAGACCCTTCCGGGTGAGTAGTGCGCTATACAAATGTCATGATTGATTGATTGATTGATTGATTGACCAGAAGCTTCTGGGGTCGTTGAACAAATGAATGGTACCATCAAAAATAGAATTGGAAAAATGTGCCTGGCCACAGGAATGAAATGGCCTGATGTCATGCCTCTAGTCCTGATTAGGCCTGGGCAAAAATTTCGTTCCGTTCGCGGAAATTGCGATAATTTGACATTTTTGCGTTCCGCGGAGAGCGCGAAAATGTCAAAAATTCCGGTTTCCGCAGCTTGGCGATAATTTGTTTCTTGCTCGCGCTGTAAAATGATACATTCTCGCGCGCGCGCGATCGCCTTACCTGAATCCCTGCGTTCGCCGACAAGTTTTCTTGATCCGGTCGCGTTCTCCATGAGATGTTGTATTGTTTTTAGCCATTTGCGCTGTCTCGCGACAGTTCGCGCCCGCAGTGACGTCATGCGTCGCGCGATCACGTCTTTCTTCTCGCGATCATGCACCGCGAGAACAACTCAAAACAAGATGGCCGCGCCCGCAAGCAACCACATGGGTAAGTTGGCGACCCGCAACCATGCAGAAAATCTCGCGAACATGCCGGAAAAAAACTTCCGCATCTTTGCGATATTTCTGCTTGTTTGCGATAATTTTAAACATTCTCGCGATAATTTGCGAAGGTTAATTCCGCAAATTCCGCCCACCCCTAGTCCTGATGACCATCAGGTCCACTCCAGACAGAACAACAGGTTTGAGTCCACATGAAATTATCATGGGACGTGCTATGAGACATGCATTTGTACCAGTCAACAAGCTGATGACTATAACTGATGACATGATTTTGGATTACTGTAAAGGCCTGGCTGACGCAGTTCATTCTGTGTTTCACCAGGTTGGAGAAGACGCCACCACACTTGAAAGGAAACAAGCCAATGATCTGAGCCCAGGGGACTGGGTAAGGATAAGAGTCCACAGAAGAAGGAATTGCCTGGTTCCAAGGTGGGGAAGGCCAAGACAAGTCATTCTGACTACAACGACTGCTGTGAAGTGTGCTGGAGTGAAAAATTGGATACATGCAAGTCACACACTGCGGGTTCCAAATCCAAGAGACGGCACTGGGAAAGAATATTTCGAAGAATCCGATTCCAGTGATGATGCAGACAGTGAAGCAGTAAAAAGAAAAAAGAATCCTGAAAGGGGGGAAAGTGAATCAAGAGAAATCTTCATTCCACCAGAAGAAGTTCTAAAAAGAACATTGCAAACTACAGAGGCAAGTTCAGATACTGAGGAAGTGCCTGAAGCTCCAACTAACAGTAACAAACATAAAAAGAAAGAAAGAAAAGAAAAGAACATTCCAACAGAAGAAACATCTGAATCAAATGAGGAAATTGAACAAATTCCACCTGAGATAATTCTTGAAGAATTAGGGACAGATAAAGAAAGAGAGGGACAGATTGCGGAAAAACCCCGAGGAGGTGTAGGGAACATCTACAATAAGCTAGGTGAAGGGACAAGTAGACAGCAAGGAGATTGCGTGTCGGAGACCCGAGGAGGGACAGAAGTAGGGAATTCTCAATTAGTGGAAAAAGAGACTGTTGGAGAAAAAGAAATTGTTGGAGAAAAGAAAACTGCTGATGAGCAAGAAGCAATTGAGACAGAATCTGATGAAAGTGAAAATGAGATACATGAAGGTCGAGTTCTGAGAAAGAGAACTTGGATTGGAGAAAGAAACAATAAAGAAGGAAAACAAAAGAGAAATGCTAAAGGAGATCTTTGGCCCAATAAGATAAAGAGACTGAGGTATCGATTGACACGAGTTAACTCGTCAAAAGCTGAACAAGTGAACGAAGTGTCAAGTCAAAACCCAACAAAAGGAGAGGAAACAAAAGGATCTGAAGAAACTAAAAGAATCAGAAAACCAAACCAGAAGTACAAGTCACCGGAATGGACGTATGTGGCACTGCCTGAAGGAGAAGAGGTAGATAGTCAAGGATATCCAGAGGAGGCTTTACTGAAGGTGGTTGAAGAGGAAGAAACAGTTGGAATCCTGAGAGTTATCTTATCCGACATAGGAGAAGAAACGGATGTTCAGGACCTAATACAGTTTGATGATAATGGAGAAACAGTGACAAGAGATGAAAATACAAATTGAGTAAATCCAAAAGGAGCATTGGAGATAAAGAAGAGAAATAAAAACTAACAGATTGTAATAATCAGTAGGGTACTTGCTGCCCTAAAGTTCGGTAGTGGAGTAACAGAGGCTAAGTCAAAAGACACGGTCAAATTAACAAGATGGCTAACACTGAGAATAATAACAATAGATGTACCTTCATGAAAAGATGGTGCAAAATGTGCTGCTGCTGTACAGGATTATTAATGCTACTTTGGAGCGTGCTTGCTCTATTAATTTCTTTTAGAGTTACAATAGACACTTTAGAAGGACATACTGAGAACATGACTAACATAGGGAAGAATTCACAGAAAATAGTTCCAACTAAAATGAGTAATGTACATATACATAAGGATAGGTCTATTAATGATTTTTCTAGCAATGTATTTTCAAAATTATTGTATGAATACGTAAAGACAATGGATGTAAGGGATTGCTATGTCTGCATGCAACTACCTGCATCAGTATCAGAAGGAGTGACTTACCATCACCTTCCAGCTACGTATGGAATTTCATATAGGGTGCTGATTAGCATATTCTATCAATTAGGGAAATTAGATTATAATATGTCTAATATAGATAATATTCTTGTGCAACTACCTATGAATAAAGAACTGAATCCTGCTAAGGAAGCTAACACTTTAGGTGAGATTTTTATTGAAATTAAAGAATTAACATTAGAATATGTTTTTAGAAATAATCTAACCTGTAAATTAAAAGAAGAAGAGAGAACTTTTCTAGACAAGGTTGATAGAAGAAGGTTGAACATGCACAAGAAAGCAGAAGGACATAAAATGAGTGAAACAATGTGGGATATTGAACAAGAAAAAGAGTTGAAAAATGGAGCCAGTCCAACTATGGCTATAGATGCACCACAGAAAGGCAAACTGTGCATTACCAGGAAGAAATCCCAGTATGATTATTATTTCATAGGGACTAGTGAGTGCCATGATACATACTTTATTGCAACCGGATGGGGATTTAGAGGTGGAGAAGATCAAGTTTTCCCGGGAGTGTATTATATTTGTGGGAACAAGGCTTATTACAGGTTGCCTGACCATTGGTATGGCACATGTTATGTTGGCCTGGTCTTTCCAAAGATTTTTCACATGGATAAAGTAGAAAATGTTGAACACACTAATCCATTAACACGTTATAGAAGAGAAACATGGACAGAAATTGTAGGAGATATTTTCGGAGCTTTGATACCAGCAGTGGGAATTTCATTGAATGCATTTGGCATTCGGAAGCTGTCAACAGTGGTGGATCGCTTGTCAACAAGCACCGCTGGAGGCTTTCTTCTGGTAAATACAGAAATGGTTGCTTTACGCGCTATGGCGATGCAAAATCAACTTGCCCTTGACATTCTTTTGGCAAAAGAGGGTGGAGTCTGTGGAATGCTGAAAGTTCAACATTGTTGCACTTACATTCCTGATGAAAGCAAAGATCTAAAGGTCTATATCAAAAATATTACTGATTTGCATGAAGAATTAGTACCACTGGAAGCTGAAAGTATCTGGACTAGAATGGCTAAAAAGATAATTGCTATTAAGAATTTTATAGCTAAAATAGGTAGTACCATTTTTGGTAAAATATTGTTTCCATTGACATGTGTAATTGTTGCTTTATTAATTCTTAGATTAGGGTGTATGTGTTGTAGATACCGGAGAAATAAAAAGAAAATAACTAGAGAAAATGTTAAAAAGAGACAAAAGAAATCAGAAAGAGATCCACAAGAAATAGAATGAGAAGAATTGAGGGAAAGCATGTATATAGAAACAAAAAGAGAAGATGATATGGAAACAAGGGTTTAAATGATGAACAAGAAGATATTTAAAATTTCTCCAAAAGGGGAATTCAATTGAATTTTTTGAGTTTTTTATTTTTGTGGTGATAAGATATCACCAAAGGGGGGATTGATGGAGCAGGGTTTTCAATATAAACCCAAATACCTGTTCTATTTTTCGTATGTCATTATTAAAAATACTACCGATTAATTATTAAGTACTAAGGTTTATCGAATTTTGTCTAAACCAACCTTATTAACAAAAGAATTACACGTGGGAAAAGCTGTTGCATGGCTATAATAATAAGTGAACTAAATTGGTGAGCAAACTGACAGCATAGGTGTTGCTTATGTGATGTTAATACGTTTTGCGCTTATAATTAATACGCATTAAGGGCTTTTGATGCTGTAAATGGCTAGATAAATGCATACACATAAGGGAATTAGCAGGGGAATAACACTGTATAATCATTTCCATGCAGTAATTATGATTTGTGTTTCATTTTTACTTAAGTTATCCATTATGGCCTGCTAGAAAATGGCCACCACTCGCAGCCTGCATTCGAGTTGATGGAAAATTTTGCAAAGAGGCTTTGCGCTGCCTGTGACCTTGCCCTCCTGACGAACTGAAAAGCCATGATCATGACGACAAAACCAGGAAGGATGCCAAGTGCCCCTGAACATGAAATGTGTTACTAAACTAAATACTGACTTTATGAACTCGTAATGATCCCACGAATGGGATACAATTTATCTAAAAGAGACATCCGTAGAAGTAACGAATTAGTTATGGACTCTATATTACTATTCATTATATGAGACGATCAATGTGTGTGAAAATTTATTAATGTATCTCAGTGTACCAAGACGACATTTTTTCCGCCATTCATCCGTTAAATGTGATATGATTGTAACATTGTGGAATGTAAATTTCGTATAAATATTAGTAAACTAGAGAGGTCTAGTGCCACTTCTTCCTGAACTGATGATCAGAGGTCCCGATGCTGACGGATAGGACGGTGACTCTACATGACAGCTAGAAACTTTAACTATTCTTGATGAGGACCGGTTCTGACTTAGAAAACGACTTTTAGCCAGAATAGGTAAATATGAAAAGAGTGATCTTGCATTTAATTGGCTTTTTCTTACAAATTTTAGATAAACTATATTCTGTTTGAATTACTGTGTCGGGTGGTTATTTTATTAATGATGTTTCCACCAGATCTATAGCAACTAGTTGATGCCATTGACCTCAGGGTACATGCAGATTGGATAGGTATTTGAAAAGTGTTTCCCCTTATATATGGCACAGATAGAGTGGTTTAGGATGATTGTTGGTGTTATGGGCCCCACCAGCGTGTGTTGTGTGTGTGCGTGTGTGACTGTGAAATCATTCCGTCCGTGGAAGTAGAGGGGATTCGGAAGCTCCGATCTGCACCATTACCAGTTTATTCCAATCAAGATGGATTCAGGTGTGCCATAATTTTGTCATAATTAAGACTATTAGCGCTCTAGTTGTTCTTTAGAATACCCTGGGAAGCTGCATTAGAACACAAATGCATCAACTGACAGGCTGCTCCTGTTGAAATATAACAGGAAGATATTTGAGATCACACTGCAACATGTCCTAATTTTTGTTTTCTACAGCACTAACCATAATTTCAATGATAAGATGAACCCCCTCATTTTGTTCATTTTTAAATTAAATGTTTTAAGTGTTACCAGTTTATTCCAATCAAGATGGCTTCAGGTGTGCCATACGTTCGTCATAAGTAAGGCTGTTAGTGCTCTAGTTGTTCTTTAGAACACTCTGGGAAGCTGCAGTAGAACACAATGGAATCAACTGACAGTCTCTGCCCTTGTTGGATGTACATGATTTACTGAGAATGACAGACTTCATTCTCACATTACTGAGAAAGATAATGTGGATTTACAGAAAATATGCTCTCATTTTAGCTTCAGTTTTCTCTCAAACATGATTCATGATATCCCAGCAGAAGGTTTTTCACGGGGTAAAATCACCTTAGAACACACCACAACTCCTGAAATTAGTATGGTACCATCAACAAATGAATTCTAATGTAACTAAAGTCTGTTATCACCCTTTATAGTTCTCCTTTTGGTAACCCTCAAAATCTTCGATTCACTACAATGCATTTCAATGGGGTACTATCATGTATATTGGTCCCAAGATGGCTGCCAGCAATTCCAGGATGAAGTGTTGACAGCCAATCAGATCTCACGATGAGATGTGTCGTTAGGCTCCGCCCAGATATTGAAGCTTTTTCTTTTTCTAATTTCTCATGAACTACTGAACGGATTTACACCATTTAACAAGAAGCATTGGCATAGCCAATAGGTCTCGCTTTTGGGACCTTATAAGTATTTAGTTATGCAGCACAATATCCTTGGTGCAACAACATCAACTTCAGATAACTGCTGCGGTTCAGACTTTTGGACAAACAATAGTCTGGTGAGCCAGCTAATGCTGGCTCAAAGGTCAGAGCTAAAAATTACTTTCACCAAGAATTAAATCTTATGTAAAAATGTGTTATTTCACCATCTAGGACTGGATGGAGGCCTCCTCATTGTGGCTGCTGTGCATCATGTTGAAAAGTTATAATAAAAAGTGTTAAGCATTTTTGTTACCTTTATACAAACCAAAACGACATTATATACAACTAAACAACCTGATTAAAAAAGATTTTAACATAAAAAATGTCTTCTAGTTTTTTTGTACTTGCACTGCCTGCAACTTCTTTCTGCCTGTTCTCATGCTTGTTTGTTATACATTTTTTGTTATGGGGGAGCGGGACATTAATAACCGGAGAGTGGAGGATGGAAAACAGTAATTTATTAGAACACGAGCAGCGGGCGGACACTAGGGGAGAATCAACAGATGCCAGATTCAGAGGGCAGAGTGACGTGATGCTTAGGTGATGCAAAATGATGGTGGTGAGTGATGTTTAGTGCTCAGGTAGTGCCACTATATGGTGTGGATTGGAAGTACGTTGTGGATTGTGGAGTTGTGGAGTTGAAATATGTGGTTTTGTGTATAATTCTGTGGAGTGTATTGGAAATGTGTGTAGTTGAATTGTGTGGCCTTGAACTGTGGTGTTGAGTGAAATTAAGCTTAGTGAAATTGTGTTATGGTTGATTGGTGGAATGTGGCATAGAGTGCATTTATGCGGAGTGTATTTGTTGCATTGAGTAGAGGGCAATTATGTGGCGTGTAATTATGTGGCACTGAGTGGTATTATGTGGAGTGTATTTATGTTGCTTTGAGTATAGTGTAAATATGTGGCGTGAAATTATGTGGTACTGAGTGGTATGTGGAGTGTATTTATGTTGCATTGAGTTGAGTGTAATTATGTGGCATGTAATTATGTGGCACAGTGGTAATCTGTGGAGTGTATTTATGCTGCTTTGAGTGCAGTGTAATTATGTGACGGGTAATTATGTGGTACTGATTGGTATATGTTGAGTGCATTTATGTTGCATTCAGTAGAGTGTAATTAAGTGGCGTGTAATTAAATGGCACAAAGTGGTATTATGTGGAGTGTATTTATTTTGCATTGAGTAGAGTGTAATGATGTGGTGTGTAACTATGTGGCACTAAGTGGTATTTTGTGAAGTGTATTTATGTTGCATTGAATAGAGTAATTGTAACGTGTGATTATGTGGTACTGAGTGGTATTATGTGGAGTGTATTTATGATGCATTGAGTAGAGTAATTATGTGGTGTATAATTATGTGGTACTGAGCGGTATTAAGTAGAGTGTATTTATATTGCATTGAGTATAGTGTAATTATGTGGCGTGTTATTACGTGGCACTGAGTGGTATTATGTGGAGTGTATGTTGCATTCAGCAGAGTGTAATTATGTGGCGTGTAATTGTGTGGCACTGAGTTGTATTATGTGGAGTGTATGTTGCATTCAGTAGAGTGTAATTATGTGACGTGTAATTATGTGGCACTGAGTGGTATTATTTGGAGTGTATATTGCGTTGAGTGCAGTGTAATTATGTAGCATATAATCATATGGCACTGAGTGGTATTATGTGGAGTGTATTTATGTTGCATTGAGTAGAGTGTAATGTGGTACTGAGTGGTATGTTGAGTGTATTTATGTTGCATTGAGTAGAGCGTAATTATGTGGCATTTAAGTATGTCACACTGAGTGGTATTTTTTGGAGTGTATTTATGTTGTATTGAGTAGAGTGTAATTATGTGGTGTGTAATTATGTGGCACAGTGGTATTACGTGGAGTGTATTTATGTTGCATTGAGTAGAGTGTAATTATGTGACGTGCAATTATGTGGAACTGAGTGGTATTATATGGAGTGTATTTATCTTGCATTGAGTAGAGTAATTATGTGGCATGTAATTATGTGGCACTGAGTGGCCTTTTGTGGAGTGTATTTATGTTGCATTGAGTAGAGTGTAATTATGTGGAATGTAATTATGTGGCACAGTGGTATTACGTGGAGTGTATTTATGTTGCATTGAGTAGAGTGTAATTATGTGGCTTGTAATTATGTGGTACTGAGTGGTATGTAGGGTGTATTTATGTTGCATTGAGTAGAGTAATTATGTGGCGTGTAACTGTCACACTGAGTGGTATTATGGGGAGTGTATTTATGTTGCATTGAGTAGAGTGTAATTATGTGGCATGTAATTATGTGGCACAGTGTTATTATGTGGAGTGTATTCATGTTACAATGAATAGAGTAATTACGTGACGTGTATTTATGTGGTACTGAGTGGTATTAAGTAGAGTGTACTTATATTGCATTGAGTAGAGTGTAATTATGTGGCGTGTTACTACGTGGTGTGGTATTATGTGGAGTTGTCTCTCTATCGGACCTAATCTCTTCCTGCAATCTGAACTGTTACTCAGATAGTACACGCATCAAATGTACGTATGAAAGGCCATCTGACTTTGACGCTTACTTAAATGGACATTACCTCAAGTGGTCAAATAAAGCATGATCTCCAACCACAGCAAGGAAAAAAAATGGAAAAAAAGTCAAACTGAAATATGCAATTGAGGCAAATGGATCAAACACCCCTCAATATGGCCTCAACAATCAGGCGTACCATCAAATAACTGAGCGCAAGTGTGGAATCCCAGGGGTAACAATGGACTCGAATATTTCAATCATAAGCCAATTGAGTTTGTCCAATGTCTTCTACAAACCTTGAAACACGTATAGAATTACAGTAGACAGGTGTTTTGGAACAAACCAAGGCTTTTTTGACTATTACAAAATAAAAGAAACCACCATCTATCTATCAGTGTAAACACAAAAGGTGGAAACTGCAGGGAATTAATGAGACAAGCCGTGTAGTTTTAAGGACGAAAAAAGGGATATCTATGCCACTAAACTCATACAACCACCACCTCTCCCACTCAATATCACGCCAGGGAGTAGACTTCATGTGCAAGAACGCCTTAAATTATGTGTTGCACTTCTGTAGGATGGTTCGTGTGGCTAGCTTCAGTGTTATTTAATCTCACACCGAAAACCTAGTAACATATCTATCCCCATAAGGTATGGTTAAACCATCTAAAATATTTGCCGAAACAACCAGAGACGAAAATTGGCAAAAACGAAATTGCTAAAAGTTTGCTGAAGAGGGTGTCCCTCAACATCTCACCATAGGATTCATTTCGCTGGAACATTAAACATTAGCACAGAGCGTTCTTATTTCCAGCCGGCCGATGACCATTCCGGGTAAGGGTTGAATAGTCTGTGCTGAAGTGCAACTGCGAGCTCTTAAAGACTCGCCTTATACCTGCTGAACCAGTTAGGTGGCCTAAGGAATGCGTAGCGTTCTGGGAAAGAAAACTAGCAACTTGTAATAAGGGACACGGCAGATCACTGACACGAGAGCATTGCCTGAAGTCACCGGAGACGTGTTATTTTACGCTGTATAATAAAAGAAAGAGTCGCTGAAAAAATTCAACGCGAGCGAGATAAATGAACAAGAAACGCGAGTGGTGCGCGCGCGCGCGCAAAGTGAAAGTAGGCTGCGCGTGCAAGTGAAAGTGATCGCGGCTGTACACATTGCAAAGCTGCCGGCTGCTCGTGTGAACGCAAGCGCTAGGCCAGCCAGCAGCACTTTGAAAACTTACCTACTAAAGTCTCCCCGAGCAGCGCATGCGCGCTGACTCAGCGAGACCTAAAAAGGGATCTTTCTGAACCAAGGGCTACCTTTTCGCCAAATTTGGTGTAATTCCATTCAGCAGTTCAGGCTGTAGCTATGTCGAAAGTTTCCTATGGGATTTAACATGGAGAAAACATGTTTTGGGACCCCCCTTTTTAATCGGCCCCCGCTTGCTGAATCACCCCGAAACTTTTAAGATAGGAGCTGACCGGAGCACCCCACGAGTTTTGAAAATTTCGCGAAGATTCGTCAACCGACGCCAAAGTTATTGGGAAAAGAATGTTACAATTTTCCTATGGATAATAGGTCCTAACTATAACTACCTACTGGCGACCGCCAGTAGGTAAGATATATATATAGTACATTGTACATAAAACATAGGACAAAACTACATGAATCCTAAGTACTAAGTATGTATGCACAACTCATTATCCTGACAATGCAAGAATCAAAATGACATACATCATCAAATCAGGGCACGAAATGCAGTACATAGGTTATGAAATCTCATACATCACCACAAGTACTTGGATCATAAATTCCAATACGTTCTGCGCATGGTATGTAAATACTGAAAGAGTACTTATTACTCTGGGCAGTGCAAGAATCAAAACGGTATATACCATATTAGTAATACATGTTTTGCAGGCTTGTGTGGGCAAACAGAGACGAAGCGCATCTGCGCTTCTATCACAAGTTGTATGGTACTTTAGACAAGTAATCCTGAATGTGGCAGTATGTGGCATAACTCACCCCATCGTGCCCCCATGGAAGAGAAGATGTCTCCATCCCGCATCCTGCTGGATAGGGGTTTACAAACTGCCAGACTTAGATGGGAAGCCTCGTTGGGTCCCCCTGTTCGGATTCGGGACAACCACTTACAGCAGCCAGGGCGCGAGCAGGACAGCTTCAAGCTCCCCTGATTTGCGATGGAGTCAGGGATAAAGCAATGCCACCAGTGCACCGGGAAAGTGAAAATGCAGCTCCAACACCCCCTACTACCTTCTCTAGCGCGAGGCCAAGCTGCCGCCAGTGAGACTCTCAGGTGAAGACTCTATAAGTGGTGTCCGATTCTCTTGGGGATACGCATACGTTGTGCTGGGTCTGGGCAGCACAGTGACAGCCTCGTGCAGAGGGAGGAAACATCGACAAAATACCGGCGGCCTCTGAGACGGGGACGGCCTCCTCGCAACACCGCCTTAGCTGGATACACGTGTTGGCTCTGAGGGAGGAGCTGGGCCAGAACACTTGGGCACAAAGGAGGATAGCAGGCAACAGACAGCACATAAGGCAGATAGCTTAATGACGGTTTGTCCTGAAGGTCCAGCAGTCTTCGGGCAATGTGCAAAACAGTGGAGTTACAGGCACAGAGAAATACCCATTTTTTAAAAGTGACATTTCTAAAATAGTAATGTAAAATCCAACTACACCAGTAGTAGCATTCATCACTACCATTCTAAACATATCAAGCACAGCAACTCGACTTCTTTCAGATCAGGAATTACCCCTGCAACACAAAAATGGGAATTCCCAATGCTAACCTATGAGAGGAGTAGGCCTCACAGTAGTGAGAAACAAAATAGGCTGTTTGTCACTACCAGGACCTGCCACACAGTAAAGGCACATGTCATACCTTTCACCTACACAGCACCCTGCCCATAGGGCTGCCCAGGCCCTGCCTTAATGTGACCTATATGTAGTAAAAGGGGAGTTTAAGGCTTGGCAAGTAGTTTTAAATGCCAAGACAATGTGGCAGTAAACTACACACACAGGCCCTGCAGTGGCAGAGGCCTGAGACAGGTTTGAAGGGCTACTCCTGTCGGTAGTACACCAGCATTGTGCTAGATCCACTAGCAGCATTTAATTTACATTCCTTGGGTATATGGAACACCACTGTATATGGGACTTATATGTAAATTAAACATGCCAAACAGGTGTAAACCAATCATACCATGTTTAAAAGAGAGAGCACATGCAAGTTAGTGCTGTTTAGCAGTGGTAAAGTGCCCAGAGTCCTAAAGCCAACAAAACCAAAATCGGAAAAATAGGAGTAAGAAAGCTAAATGTTTGGGGATAACCCTGCATAAAGGGCCAGGCCCAACGCCTCCACAGGAATAACTCAATAATATGGTTTGGTAGCCTGAAGTACCAATCAGTGTTTAACATGATATGTTGTGCTTGCGCTCATTAGCTATGACGTGTCATCTGTCAGCTTTCAGGTTGTAAGTAGTCTGTCTCCATAATGTGTGGGCCGATGATGTACACAATTTGATGGAAACATAAGCTGTTGAATCTTCTATTGGATCTCAATGCTGTGTGGTATCAGCTATTGCAGCCCCATGGGGTAGGAAATCTTCTCTTAGTCCAACTGTCTGCACAAAGGTATTCAAGGCGTTTCTGAGATGATGGTCAATAACACGAAAAAAAACTAGGCAAAATTAATGGGGCTAAATGCTCGAAAAACGTTTGTCATGAGTGCCAAGGTGCACAAGACTAAGGGACATATTTATGTACGGGTCATGTCTCTTTTGTACCGGAGAATTTCCACCCTATATCTCTTCTGCCATGGGTGTCTAAGATTTCAGAGGCCTATATTAACTCCATCTTGACAGAATTCCTGAATAACAACAACATTTTAGATCCCTCTCAAAATGGCTTTCGCCCTGGTGACAGCACGGAGTCGGCTCTCCTAGCAGTGACCGAACATCTGCAGACTGCACTAGATGCTGGGCGAACCTCGGCACTGATATTATTAGATCTCAGTGCCGCGTGTGATATGGTCTCCCATCAGATACTGCTGCAACAACTGGAGGAGGCTGGCATAGTGGGCTCCGCCTTAGATTTGTTCAGCTCTTTTCCCTCGGAGAGGACGTTCCAGGTGACTGCCCCCCCCTTTCACTTCCTGTGTACATACCATCAAACAAGGTGTGCCACAGGGCTCAGCTTTGAGCCCAATACTGTTCAATCTGTATGTCCAACCTTAAGCTGCTGTGGCCAGGAGCAGAGGGCTCACTATTGTCTCTTATGCTGACGACACTCAGTTGGTAGTGGCACTCTCTGATGACGCTACTCAGGATGCTCTCAAGTTTCGGAGCGATCTTGCTGCTGTCACCGAGTGGATGACTGCCAACTGTCTCCAGCTCAACGCCAACAACTCTGAGGTGTTGTTGGTTGAAAGAGACTCTGAGTTATGGAGTGATCGTTGGTGGCACACAAACCTAGGTTTCGTGCCCGCCCCCATGCAGGTGGTAAAAAATCTGGGGGTCTGGATGGACCCGCCCCTCAGTTTTCAAGTCCAAACAAAAAAAGTGGCAGGGACTTGTTTTGGTCTATTGCGGGGGCTCAAACCTCTTCTGGGTTTCTTTGACCCATTCACCCGGCAAGTCATTGTCCAGGCTTCGATTTTGTCGACACTGGACTATGCCAGCTCTCTCTATCTGGGGACAAATAAGTCACAAACTTTGCACCTGCAAAGGGTCAAAAATGTGGCTGCTAGAATTTTTCTTGGTCTCCCTAGAACTTGTTCTACAGCTAATACCATTTGCCGACTCCACTGGGTAGCTAGGCGGATTGCATGGCCTTTAAGATTCTGAATCTTTCTTCCCCAGGTATCTTGGCCCATCTGCTCCTGCCCTATGAACCCACCCGCCAACTTCACTCTATGGGGCAGCACCTGGTGGTTGTTCCCCGGGTGAGGAGGATGCGCACTGGGGGACGTTCTTTTCGCACCCTGGCAGCAAAACTTTGAAACTCCCTTCCTTAAAGGGTCCGTAGCTTGAACAACTACTTGGCATTTCGGAAGGCAATCAAAACACATCTTTTTCCTATGTTGTAGACCCTAGTCCCACTAGTGGCCCATTCTTTTTCTGCTGTCAGCGCTGGGACGCCTCTTTGCTGGGGCAGCTGCGCGCTATACAAAATTTCATAACATAACATACCATAACAATGGGTGGATGTGTGAATCAACCCTAAAATGTGATTTATCAAGCCCTTAAAGGCCACTTTGCCTGGTCCTGAGTGGATTGATAAATCTGGAGTAACGCAACACAGCGCAAATTGCTGCGTTGCATTACTCTGCACTACGGAGCCATTCTATGGGTGTTGCTTGGGTGTTCCCAAGCAACTCCCATGTATTTTGATGCATTACCAAATTTACCATTACTGGTAGACTTGGGTATGCACCAAAATGCTACACCTTCCCAGGGGAGGCGTAACGAGGAGAAAATTCTTTATTTCTCCTTCTTACTTCCTCTTTCTATGTGTGCTGCATTCTGATGAAACACGTAGAACGAGGAAATGGCCTCAGGGGATTGTTTTTGTGCAAGAAGGAGCATTGATGCTAGGCATCCCATTGTATGCCAGTGCTGGGAAAAGGCTGAAATGCACCATAATGTGATAAATACAGTGCATTCCTGCCCTTTTTCTGTGATGCAGCACAGCTCAGCGGAGCAAGTTGACTTGCTGCGCTGCATTACCTTTTGATAAATATTGCCCTAAATGTCTGACAGAGAATCTCAGGGTGAGAAGATATTGCTTTCTTGGTTGCAATATCTTTGGTTCAGGAAACACCCAGCATGATTTTTTTAACTCAGTACTTGCCTTGTAAATCTATTCTAGCATGTTTGGGATGTTCTGTTCTCATGCAGCAAGTTATCATGCATGCAAATTATCATACCATCGCATGTGGGCATGCCCTCAAGGTGGAATGACTTTTGGTGTATGCCAGTGAAAGGCCTGCCCGATCTTAGAGACCCCTCCATCACCAACACCGTTGTAACATCAACTTCTGTAGTAGAGTGTTTCTACGTCTGAACTGCGGTATGGGCGCCACCATCTCTTTATCCTATGCAATGAATACTGGGTTGCAGGGAAGAGCATGACAATGATGGGAGACTGTGTGATGTTTTTTTTAGAAATAGCTCAAAGTCATGTGACAAAGAAGGTGCCAAATTTAGTAAAGAGCCCGATATCTCTCCTTGCTGTTTTCGACCCTTTTTAGGTCTCGCCTGGCGCTGCAGAGCAAAGCGCTGCACGCTGGGCGAGAGATATTGTAAGAGAGTAGATTTGAGAAGGGGACTTGAAGCCCCGCCCCTCATTGTCATTGGCTGGCGTCACTGTTTATGCTAAACGGTGGCCTGCCATTGGAAATTAGGTTTTTTTTGTTGACGCCCTTTCGCCTTTTCATCCAGCTGATCCGGACAGGGTCGTCTGCTTTGCTGCTGTCGCAAAACAATTTCTTATCTTTATGGGGCTATCTGTTTTCACTCAGCCCCGTGTTTATTTGTGAAAACAGATGGCGAGCACTCGTTAACATATTCTGATGTAGAGGCCCCTGAAAATCACATACAAAAGCGTGCACCTGGACAGGCTTTTTTATTTGTTTGCGCCTTGCAGGTCCAGTAAACGCCTTACATGTTACAGTTAGTAACATGTTATAGATTCATGAGCCATTCATTCACTTATTCACAAGTTGCTACTTTTCTCTTCCATTCTTTTTCTCGTTCGTTTGTTTCTTTATAAGCAGTTTGTTTTATAATTTGTTCGTTCAATAGTTTAATTCCTTTGCATTTCTGTCGTCCATTCATTGATTGTGTGTTTGTTTGTCCAGCATGTATTTTATGTGTGCTTGCTATTTAGGTAATCTGTTGGCGTTGGCTCCTTCTCATCTTTATTTGTTTATTCATTTAATCTATGGTGTTCTTTCTTTTACTCGTGCTCTTCTTATTTCGTTTCTTCTTTCATTGAGTCTAACGTTTTCCCTTCATTTGTGCATTCATGGATTCGTTCATTTACTCCATTGTCATTCACCCATATGTTAGCAGATTAATTCTTTATTTTATCCGTTCTCTCGTCGTCGTCGAGAAGGGGACTTAAAGTCCTGACCTTCATTTTCTTTGGCTGGCGTAACAGTTTATGCTAAACGGTGGCCTGCCATTGGAAATTAGTTTTTTTTGTTGACGCCCTTTCACCTTTTCGTCCGGCCGATCCGGACAGGGTCGTCTGCTTTGCTGCTGTTGCAAAGCAATTTCTTCTCTTTAAGGGGTCCATCTGTTTTCACTGAGCCCTGTGTTTAGGTCTCGCCTGACCCAGCGCATGCGCTGGTCTGGCGAGACTTATTGAGAGGGCTTCAAAAAGTGCTACCAGGCCAGCCTAGAGCTACAGTGCATGCTACAGTGCTTGCCGCGATTACTTTCACTTTTGCAGCCGCCTTGATGTTTGATCGTGATCGCGATCACTTTCGCGGCCGCACAGCCGCTTAGCATAGCCATAGGTCTCGCTTTTGGGACCTTATAAGTATTTAGTTATGCAACTGTTGCATGGCTAAACACTTATAAGGTCCCAAAGGCGTCTAGCGAAAAGTCGTACTGGCGCTTCTCTCATCCCCGCTCTTCTCCCAAGTAACCACCCACCCCTATTCTGGATTTAGCGCATCCATTTTTTTAAGACCACTATGCCCTCCTTGCATTAGTGACTTTTGTGAAAGTTGTGTATTTTTTGGGTGTAGTGTCTGAGAGAATTCCCAAATAAGCACAGCCAACTGTGACAGCAGTCTCTGTTCCTCCTCCGCCTAGCGTGGGCAGAGCCACCCGCCAAATACCGGGTCCTCATTGGTGTTCAGTGCCATGCTCTTCATATGGTGATGGCATGACCTCTGATGTGAGCAACACCTTTGCGCCATGGCCTCACGCGTGGACAGACCTTCCCCTCCCCGTGTCATGCATTAGGTGGTGTCTAGCGCCTCAATGCCCCCACTCTTACTGCTGCTTTCTTGAGAGAACTTGGTGAGGCGTCAGCGAGCAACATCCTGACTCTGCCCTCCTTAGCAGCAGCGCTCTGGGCTGGAGACTTTCTTTTCTGACAAGCACGTCACAAAACTGGACTGTTCCAGATATCCGAATACAAAGGGTTTGCTCTCCTTTAAACTTATACCAAAGCAGCGAGGCTTGTGGCAGCCAGAAGTTGTTGGTGATAAATGCAGCTTTCAGTGACCGAATGCAACGGGTGGATACAATCTTATTTGACTCTGTTAAGTGCACAGTCTGCATGGCTTGTTCAGTTTGCTCAATGCAGAATTGACATTCGTTTCAAGGTTTCAACCAGATAATATATTCTGATCCAGCACATTCTGATGTGTTGTGGATACAGTTTTGTGGTGTATCTATGTAAGGTGGCAGTTTTACTGATTGAACTGTGGGTGTTTGATTTTGATAGGTGAGCAGTGTGACTGGAGGGCATTGCTGAGATCTCATGCATTCCTGAAAGTATAGGAATAACCAGCATTTGCAATGAAATAGGTCTCGCATTTACGCAAGTTTGAGCTATTAACATTGAAAGTTTTTAAAACATAAATAAAAGGCATTGTCATTTACAAAACCAATAGCTTAAACTTGTGTAAATGCGAGACCTATTGCATTGCAAATGCTTGATTTTTTTGCATGGCGCTTTCACGTAAAGTGAAAGTAAAAGCGTGATGCAAATATAAACAAGGGGCTAAGTGAAAACAGATGGCGAGCGCTTGTTAACATATTCTGATGCAGAGGCCCGTTCCCTCAACGGAGTTCTATGCATGCCCCTGAAAATCACGTACAAAAGCGTGCACATGGACAGTATTTACTTCTCCGTGCTTCTACTTGCTATCTGAAACATCGAGGGGCAGATTTACAAGTCCCTTGCGTCACTTTTGCACCGTTGTTGCGTCACTTTTGTGAAGCAGTGGCAGCGTAAAAGTTGCAGCCCATTTACAACGTGCGCATCTAGGGAGATGCGTCACGTTGTGAAGCCCTGCACCACAGGGTGAGCGTTCCGTCGCAGGAAGTCCCGTAAAAGTGACACAGTGAAATCTATAAGATTTCACTGAGTCACTTTTACGTCCATGATGCGTCAAAACACTGCGCCTGCTTGAAACAAGTGTAAGGAGTGATGCAGCATGTTAGGCATAGGGCACCCCTGAGCATTGCTGGAGTTGCGTCGTGCTTGCGACACGACTCCAGCAATGCGTGACTTTTCCGTCAACAGATGCGTCAGAATTTCTGACGTATCTGTCAATCCTTACGCCATATTGTAAATACGACGCATCCATGGTGACGCAATGGTTTTGCATGTTGGCGCAGGGAAAGTGACGCATCTCTACAGATGCGTCACTTTCTTGTAAATCTGCCCCGAGTATTTTCCTGAAGCCATTTCTCCCAGGCGACTCTCGACCTGTCATCTGTGGAAGTTCTCGAAATCTTTCGCTTACATTTCCTCAGCAGTGGTGTTTTTGCCACTGCTATGTCGTCTTCTGGATGCTTAACTACTGAGAGCCCAGTCGGTACCACCCCAGAGGCTGGCTGCAGTCCGGGCAGGTTCATGTGAGGTCAGGTGCACCTGTACACGGTGTACAACCCAGACAGTGCAGTACGCCAAGGCGCAGATCTGGGCACTGCCTGTGTTAGCGCGCCCTCTGCTGGCCGCCGTGCTCTTCGCCTCCCCGTCCTCACTGTAAAGTTGGGCCTCAGGCCCACATTATGTTAATGACGGAGACGGACACCATGGTCTGTGGTATAGTAACTGGCCACGAGCACGTGCACTCGGGCTCTTTTATTGACAGGGCCACATCACTCGTGACACCCGTGATGGATGGGTGTGGGGTGCAGTGTGTCCAGCCCTCGAGGGAGTGGCTAGGATTACAGCTTCCTGTGAGACACTAGAACGTGTCTCGCAGGACACTACATTCCTCCCCAACTTTATTGAAGGACAATCAAAAGTGTCAGTCCAACCTATGGGGAAGAACAAACGGTTAGTTGAATACCACAGGGTCCATCCGGCTCTCGAGTCAGGTGGCGGGACGACATCAGACATGGGCTGGTGAACTTGGCTAGCATCAAGACCTTCTCCGCAGACACCCGTACTTTAACCTGAAGGACTCAGGACACGACTGCTGGCTTGGAGACGTCCACTGCATACCGTCCGTTCGCTGACAGTGACATGTCTTGCCTGGCTTCCTCTTGGCTGACATCCGTGATGGTCTGTGGTGAGATCTAACAGTTCTTTTGGTTGGCTGCGTCATGACCATGGATGGAGTCTAACGTGAGAGTTCACGGAGGTGTTGCTGGACCGACTGTCCCTGTTGAACTGCTTGGCTGTGACCGGTACCCTGTTGGTGGGGCAATGTCTCTTCTCGCTCTCCCGCCTGGGGAGGCCCGCCGTCGGGGTTGCTGTGGGACTATAGGAAGGCTGCACTGGAGCCGCTGCTTGTGTGCCGTCTGGGGGCAGCTGCAGGACCGCCGAGGAGCCGTTGCTTGGTCACACGCACAACCCTCCCGGGTGGATGAGTCTTGGCCAAGACTTGCACTCGCTGCCGCGGTTCCGGTGTAGGCCAGGTTCACAGGTGGTTTCGGGTTCCAGTTAGTCGGCGTGTGTGGCAACGGTTTTGGACTCCAGTCCATCGGTACTCAGGGAGTGGTGCTTGATGCATGTGTTGATGGCTGGCGTGGTGATGGCTGCCAGCCACGTGGTGAGTCGGAATTACAGGTGGCGGTGGCTTGCTGAGAGAGTTCGGATGTCAGGATGGACCTGGGCAGCCACGTGCCTCCGCCTTGCTGATGTTGAGCGTCCGTGGCGGTTTAACACGTAGAGTGTGTTGATCCTCTCTTGCCGGGCTTGGGAGCCACTGCCGACTCCAACTTGAGGCAGTGTGAGGACGGACACTCCGAGCAGATCTTCACCCATGGCATCTGCGGACAGGAGCAGGGGTGCCACTTGACTTGGACAGCCGACGCTTGGGGAGTGGCCGTTCACCTGCAGACGCGTTGTGGAGAGACGCGGTTTGCGACTGCTGTGGCTTACGTTCGGTTCTCTTGTGAGGCTGTGTCAAGGGACGGTGGTCCGCCTTGGTGGCTGTCAGATGTGTCAGGGTGAGTTCTTGGCTTGCTGTGAGTCCCCGGTCTTCTCCTTTTACCGGTCTATTCACTCTACCTGTGTCTTCCGGTTTTTCAGGGTGACAGGGCTGTCACTCTTCTTTCTTCGAGGGCGTTGTGCTTGGACCTCGAGGCGGCGCTGGTCGGGCGCCGGCTTCTGCCTTCGCTCCGGCGAGCTCCTTGCTTGCTGGGCGACAGGATGTCCAGTCGTGTGTCGCTGGCGCTGGAGCGTCTGTTGCTGTGGCGGCCTGCCACGTGGAGTGTGCGACTCCTCTCTTGCCTGTCGTGGGTCACCGCCGACTCCATCTTGAGGCTGTGTTGAGGAGGACACTGTGTCGCGGACACTGTGTCACTTTCGGGCCGTTGCGGGTGCGACTCCTCTCTTGCCTGTTGTGGGTTACCGCCGACTCCATCTTGAGGCTGGGTTGAGGAGGACCCTGTTGCTTTCAGCCCACTACAGGGCTTCGCTGGGGCAGTGGAGACCTGGAGGTTCTCCCACACATGTTCAGCTGTGTTGCTTTGTGGGGATGTCTGGATCCCCCTGGCACCTGCCTGTGCTGTCGGATTCGCTGGTGTGGTCTTCTCAGCTCTTCGGACCACATGAGCTCCGTCTTTGCCTTCGGCGCTCCCTTCTGGCACTGGTGTGCCCGTGGTGTGGTTGGCGGTTGTGCCTGTTCTCTGGTGGCGGCGTTAGGTAGCCGCTTGCAGTGCACGCTTTGCACTGGTCTCTGCTCACGCTGTCGGTGGAGACAGGTCCTTTGAGATGTTGCTGTTCTGGCTGATCGTCCACCCTTACTAGTGGGGCTTGTGTCGCCGTGTCTTTGCTGGAGGTACAGTCAATCAGCCACCGGTGGTGTGCACTTGGCATCAGTCTCTCTTGCAGCTCAAGGTGTGACAGCTACCTGGGTACTTTGCTGTCTTTGAAGGTGCCCTTGCTGCTCTCACTTGCAGGGTGCAGAGGGTCACTCCATGAGCATTCCTCTTGGAGTGCGTGTCTTGCTGTGCCAGGTGCGGTTTATCTCAGCCACTGGGCATGGGTAGGGTGTCTTCCAGGTGACTGCAGTGTGCTCGCTTGGATATGTTGACTGCCGCTTGGTTAGCCGGATACTGCGGTCAGTACTGACGGTCGGTAGGGTGCCACGCAGCTATGCTTGTCGCAGGTCTGCAGTCATCGGTCGCTGTGGGTGGCGAGCGTGCTGGACTGCTCTTTGGATGTGCTCGTTTGGGACCTCCTGTTCGGATCCCTTCGCAAAGTTTTGTTGCTGATCCTGCTGCGTCTGGCAGGGTAGTGTGTGTCAGGGCCTCCCCTTCAGTCTTTAGTGCTGCTGGGCTGACGGTCGCGGGGTGTAGCTGGCTTACAGTTCTGGCCAGGCGGTGCGTCTGTCCCTCAGCGTGTGGTGTCTGGGTAGCCACGAGGTGGCGCTGCGGTTATCGCGGTGGCTTGCCTTGAATGCTATAGTTGGTGGGGGCTGGGGGAGCCGGTGTGGTGACTGTTCGTGGCCACTGTGCGGGAGCTGAGAATATTGCGTGGTGCCCTTGGTGCTAAGGTGGAGTGAGCTGCCCTCTCCCCTTGTGTGTGGTCTGGGGCATTCCTTATAGCTTCGCCTTGTTCCGCCTTGTCCCTGGGCCGGGGGTGTACTGGTCGCAGCGGACCTGTGGATGTATGTGTATGGATCTCCCTGGTATGATGAGGTTGGCCTGTCAATAGTTTCGCCCTACAGGCTGTTTCTTCCTCTCATGCCCGGTTGAAGTAGCTGCGGTATGCTCTGGACACTGCAGGCTTCTCCTCTTCACTGGCTGTGGCAGCGGCCTCTGGCGACGTTCTGCCACTCGGTAGGCACAGACAGGGAGCTACAGAGACACAGGATGTCCCTCCTTGTACCACTGGCTGGTGTGTGTGTCAGCTCTGTCTGCTTTCAGGTGCAATGTGGCTCTGTGGCCACCAGGTGGCGCTGCAGCCTCTTGACCGGCGGCAGAAAGGAAAACCCTCGCTGTGTTCTGGGAGTTGGCAGAGAAGCTCACTGGCAGGTAGGGAGTGCTGCCGTCTACTTCGTTTTTGTTTTTTTTTGCTTAGGATAGCCTCTGTGTGTCCTCTCGCAGGCCGTGGCAGGGGGTGTCAGCCTGGTGGGTGCTTGTTGTAGGCTGTTGTGTTGCTTGCCCCTTCCTCTTGGCCTTCAGCGCGCGGGGCTGATCAGTGGCGGTATCCGGCACCGGGTTCAGGCACTTACTGGCAGTTAAGCCCCTGGACCGTACCGGTCGCCTGCAGAACATAGGGGGCGCAGTCGGGGCCTCGCACCTGGGTGACAGCTTGCTGGCGGTGTCGCAATGCAGGCTCTTCTCCCCCCCATGGGGGATGATGCAGCACTGAGCGGCTGGCACGCGGGGTCAGACCCGCATCGTCGCCATTGTAAAGTCGGGCCTCAGGCCCACATTATGTTAATGACGGAGACGGACACCATGGTCTGTGGTATAGTAACTGGCCACGAGCACGTGCACTCGGGCTCTTTTATTGACGGGGCCACGTCACTCGTAACACCCGTGATGGATGGGTGTGGGATGCAGTGTGTCCAGCCCTCGAGGGAGTGGCTGGGATTACAGCTTCCTGTGAGACACTAGAACGTGTCTCGCAGGACACTACACTCACCCTCCCTCCCCCGCGTGTTTATGAACCAAACTTCTAACTAGCATTGTCCGCTCTAATTCATTACCTTCTAACAGCAGAGCACACCACCTGTGTAGAGGCACGGGCCTCGTTCGCCTTTAACCCCTTCGCTGCGGCGGAAATTCCGCCGCAGCGCTGGGGGGTGCAGGGGGGCAGCGCGGTGGCGCGGTGCTCATGACGGAGCCACTCCGTCATGAGCCACGGTTGGGCTGTGCTCATGACGGAGTGGTTCTGTCATGACTCCGCCCACGGCGCTAATCGCCCGCACAGGCGGGGAATTAGCGCCGCGTGGGCGGCGCGGCCGCCAACGGCCGCAGCATGACGGAACCACTCCGTCATGAGCACACGGCAACCGTGGCTCATGACGGCGTGGTTCCGTCATGAGCACGGAACGAGTTAAAACAACATTTCGAAATGGGGTGGGAGTGTGAATACTCACAGCGGAGGACTTCCATCCTGCAGCAAAGTCGGAAGAGAGGCAGAATGAGTGAGTGCATGTGAGGTCGGCTCCACGCCCCTGCTGCCACACTGCAGAATGCAAGCCCTATCGAGGCTCCTTGAAAGCCCTTGGTGGCACGTTTAACTCATACGCTGCCTCTCCCGGGCTACAGTAACAGCTCGGTACTGTCTCCGGGGTTTATCAAACCCTGTGCACGGAAGAAGCGTCTGCGAAAACCTGGAAATCAAGGGCCCTTCACCCCTAACCGGGGCTGTGCAAGTAATCCTGAATTGTGCCTGGGATTAGGAGGCACAGCCCAAAGTGCCGAGGCTGGAATAACGTCATGAGGTCAGGCTGGGCACTGCCCTCTGCAAGCCTGGCAGGCATGTCTAGCACCGTTGACAACAGCCATTGGGGGGCTTCAGATTAGTACACTCGCTCCGCAGGGAGCCAGGGCTTGGGGCACCCGAAGGGGCAAACAAAAACCTCACTTTGCTCGAAGTGTTTCCCACCGTCGCTGCTTTTCACAAGGAACATAACACAAACTCTGATTTTCAGTTGATAAACGGCGACACGACGTCATGCACCTGGGCAATGCACCCAATAGGAAAGAAGTCTGCGCCAGAAACTCAGCTGGTGAATCCCTCTCTCGGGAGCAGTGGCTGAAGTTTAGTCTGCTGGCTTCACCTGTGGACCTAGAGATGCCCACTGTTCTACTCGCATCTGTGGGGCCTATTAGAACAAGATTGGACAGGATGGTAGAGACCTCACTGACGGGCTAAAATATCGTACAGTACCTGCAACCTCCCGCAGAGAACTGGTGCTACATGGGTTCACCGGTGGCATGCGATGGCAGGAAGCGATGGGAAGTTCAGCTCATGGGCACAGGGACACCCGGCAGCCCTGGCACACTGTACTAAAATCACGCTTGTAGTTGGTCCTCCCAAACACATTACCTGAGGGCGAGCGCCTAGAGGCACCTAAAGAAGGACCACCGGCAAACCGCAGACTTTGGTTAACAGCCATGTTGTAAGCCACCATATTAGAAATCTATACCACCTTTGAGATCGTCTTATTTAGGTAGCTTTCAGCACAATATTCTTTAGGGTCCTTTCACTTAGCTAGCGACCCCAGTTAGCTGAGGGTATTTATGCTTGAGGGCATCAGACACACAGATGGGTGACACGTACTGATCTGAAAATAAAAATCAGGGAGTCAGGTGGCAATTTAAGCCACCCTTACTGCTTGAGCACACAGGAGCATATTAACAAGGGCCGGCGATAAATATCGCAAAGCGCGCTTAGTGCTTGCATATTTATCACCGGCTATCTCTGGAATTTATCGCTCGGTTAGCGCGTTATCAACAACGCGCATCACCGAGGTGATAAAAATTCCAGAGATAGTGTGGATATCGCTGTTTTCCATGGTGGAACACGGCGATATCCTAGATGATAGGGCCTGTGGTCTTAGCCAGAGAATCCACCCCCCAAGTCAAGTATGCCTTAGTCAGGAATTTAACAGATGTTAAATTCCTGCGTTAAGGCATACTAAACGCAATTTAAATAATCGCTACCCTTCCTTGTTAATATTTTCCCTGGTTGGTTTCACAGCCACGCCTACTTTGCATCTCATTAGCGATGCAAAGTTAGGCGTGCTGGAAACGGGCGCTAAGTCAGCAAAACACGCGATAACGTGTCTTTGCTGATAAGGCGATAAAATTATCGCCGCTTTTCGGCCGAAAACAGCCGCAAAAGTGGCGATAATTTTATAGCGCCGCCTTGTTATTATGCCCCACAGTGCTGCTCCGGTATGCCTCTTGAGGCACATATGGTTATCAGATGACCAAAGGGGTACCCATTCTCCCGCACGAAGAAGGCACATTTCTAAGTAATTTATTTCTCCAGGAGTCATGTGCAAGGTTCTGCTCAGGCTAGGTTCCACATCCGCCTAGTTTGACAGCCATTCCTTCAGCATAGGTGCAACCACAAGTGCAACAGAGCACGGTATGTTCATTGAAGGAAACTTGAGAGTGGGCAGGCGGGGACCAATGCATACAAAACATATGTGAGGAACCGTATGGTTTGTACCAAGGGGTAAGTCAGGAGAACACCCACACAAATGTAGTCTTTATTTTGACAATTTCTATGGCCAGCAAGAAGTCTGGTTTACTGACCATTCATACGTGTAAAGATTGTACAAGTTGGTCACAGGAGGACACAGATGGATTTTTTTTCAGTATTTGACACCAAACCGGAATGGTATGGCATAGCCAGCATGAATTGATGATAACTAAGCCTCACGGTGACTGAGCGACCCAAACCTTACAACACTGTTATAGATTAAACGAGCAACGATACTAGACAGAGGACAGTCAATGGTGAAGATGAAAGATGGAATGACAGAAGTAGTAAGGCTCTTTGGTGCAGCAAAAGTTCACTTGTCTTGACTGCGAAAGGGGCAGTCATGAAGAGGCGAGGCGGTAGGTTTTGAGCGATAATAAGATAATAGCAATATAACCTGCGAGAGGAAGTGTGCCAGGCGACTGCGCCCTCAACATCTGCTCAAAACAGTTTCCCCAGGGCTTTAAGTGGGGGCTGGCTCTAAAAGGGTGAGGCTTATAAACATGTAAGCTAAAAATCTGTGCTTAGCATCGTGTGCCGCCTGACTGGTACTTTGCTGCTTCTGTCATTGCATCCAGATATATAATACAACAAGTAACATTACACCTACAAAAAGGCAGTACGATTGGCTTTGTTAATTGTTGTTAGTTGCGTAAGATAAATAAGCAACAACTATGGATTCGTTGTATATAATATTGAAAATGCTTTGCGGGGGTCAACAGGGGGTAAAAGACATTGTCATTTACAATCATTACTTGATTAATGCTTCACGAAGGGAAAAAAAAACAATAACATTTTTAATGCCAATAGCTCAAAACAATGTCATTGAGAAGACCTATTGCATTGTAAATGCTTGTTAAATTTTGCCTGTACAGCGCTTGAGCTGTGCTTGTGAAATCTCTTGTAAACAATATACATCTTAAAAAGGGCTTACTGCCCGCCCTTGTCATTCATGCATGTGCTTGCCAATTTCTTTTCCTCGGTTTCTGTTGGCTGTAGCATGTTATTTCCTGTTGTTCTTCGTGTGTTTTTCTAATCAGTGGAGTTTAGCCCAAGTGCTCCTTTTTATCCACTTTTTTTCGATCTACCTTTTTCTTGTTCAGCAGGCGTGTTTAGCGACTGCATGTTATCTGCACAGCTCTGCTTTTTAGGTCTCGCCTGGCGATAGCAGCGCATGCGCTGCACTCGCAATGCAAGGGCTTCTTGGAATCAACACAGTTCAAGAAGTCGTGTCGCTGCTCCGCCTTCAATTTTGATTTGTGCACGTCGTTTTGCATCATGGATTATGCAAAACACAGTGTAATGATTGCACCGGAGGAAATCATTACACTGAGGGTTGCCACCCTGTCCGCTTTTGGCCCCACCCACCGAGATTAGATCGTTTACTTGCAGAGGGACATTGCCTCCTTCAATTACTCGTTAAGCACTATATTTTATATTTGTTATTTGTAAGTTACATGCGCGGTCCGCTTTCATTTTTGGGACCGCAACCACTATATTCTTTTTCTAGTTTATCGTTGTTTTTACTGTGTTCTCTAACATATATGTTCTTTCCATCTTTCCGAATGCTTACGCCGCCTTTATTATCTATTTCGTCTTCATACCCATCTTGCTACAGTAGCTACTTGGTAGTACTGTTAAGGGGAGTCAGGAAGTTATTAGGTCGCATTGTCTCTTTCCTCAGTGGAGGCGTACAGGTGTCTGTTTTTTTTTTGGCTTCTCCATCTACAGTTACTCGGTTCACAGATACAAGTGTTCGTTTGATCTCTTTGGAGCCCCGTGGAGAGGGTAGCTAGCTCCCAGAAGCTTTGCGGAGTGTGCATGGGAAACGTTGAATAGGCCGTCTAAAAAAATGGCAGCATTGAGTAGGCTCATGAAATCTGGACACTGCATTCCGGAGTTGAGCAGACAGAGTAGTTGACTTGCTAGTGCCTAGGTTGCGATTTACAATATACTACAGGAAACTGATCTGTAAGTATTTGGAGACCTGAAACACCACTGCTGACATATTGCTGCTGACACCACTGCTGACACGCCGCTGCTGACATGCCGCTGCTGACACGCCGCTGCTGACTCGCCGCTGCTGACATGCCGCTACTGACACACCACTGCTGACACACCACTGCTGACACGCCGCTGCTGACACGCCGCTGCTGACACACCGCTGCTGACACGCCTCTGCTGACACACCACTGCTGACAAACCACTGCTGACACACCACTGCTGACACACTACTGCTGACACACCACTGCTGTGTGCCTCACTGCTGGCACACAACTGCTGTGCACTTCACTGCTGACACACCACTGCTGACACACCACTGCTGTGCCCCTCACTGCTGACACTCCACTGCTGTGCACTTAACTGCTGAAACACCACTGCTTACAAAGATAACAGTTGGTTCTGTCGGGTATGAATTATTTCTTTAAACTGTTGAACCAATCCTTGAGTTATTCACAAGAACAAGCAATTAATCCATGAGTTATTCACAAGAAAAAGCAATTAAGTCACAAATAATACACACAATGATAAGACCATAAAGGGTATTTCAAGATTTTTATAAATTACGTCATTTATAAATACCCAAATTACATTGCATGGCTGTCAAGATACAAAAATAATTAATTAAAAGATTTTTGTGACAGGGTGACGTGGTGCTCAGTGATGTGGTGATGGTGCGTAATATATACAAAGTGACTGTGAAAATTACGACGATTCAAGAAGGCCAGAAAACAGATAATTGAATAGGTCTGCAGATTGAGTGAATAAGTCTTTATGCAGAGTCTTTCAACTGGTCCGGGGGGTGTTTGTCGACGTTTCAACCCTGGAAGCGCACTACTGGCTAGTCAATGCGGGTCTTCATCATGACATAGAAGGGAGGTGACAGCCTAAGGAGGCCCCGTGTTGCTAATAGGACCTGTTCAATGCTCTTCATTTAATTTGGCAAAGATCTTCTGTACCACATTAGTTCCAGTGTTGAAAAATTGTGGTTTTCTGTTTCATCGATTGGGTTTCATACAACTCTCAGGATACTCAAGGAGAGGCGCAGGCGAGCGTCCTTAGTCCTCCGGTCTTGGTAATTACTCTTCTGAAGAGTTCTTAATTGGACCCACAGTCTCCGGTTAATTGAAGAGGGGCTCAGGCATACGTCCTGTCTCCTTTGACCGTATCAATGAATGATCCCAATCGATGGAACAGAAAACCACCATTTTTCAACACTGGAACTAATGTGGTACAGAATATCTTTGCCAAATTAAATGAAGAGCATTGAACAGGTCCTATTAGCAACACGGGGCCTCCTTAGGCTGTCACCTCCCTTCTATGTCCTGATGAAGACCCGCATTGACTAGCCAGTAGTGCGCTTCCAGGGTTGAAACGTCGACAAACACCCCCCGGACCAGTTGAAAGACTCTGCATAAAGACTTATTCACTCAATCTGCAGACCTATTCAATTATCTGTTTTCTGGCCTTCTTGAATCGTCGTAATTTTCACAGTCACTTTGTATATATTACGCACCATCACCACATCACTGAGCACCACGTCACCCTGTCACAAAAATCTTTTAATTAATTATTTTTGTATCTTGACAGCCATGCAACGTAATTTGGGTATTTATAAATGACGTAATTTATAAAAATCTTGAAATACCCTTTATGGTCTTATCATTGTGTGTATTATTTGTGACTTAATTGCTTTTTCTTGTGAATAACTCATGGATTAATTGCTTGTTCTTGTGAATATCTCAAGGATTGGTTCAACAGTTTAAAGAAATAATTCATACCCGACAGAACCAACTGTTATCTTTGTAGACAATCGCCCAGGTTCTGAGGGATACTGGGTTACCCCATTGCTATTTCAAATGAAACACCACTGCTGACATCACTGCTGACACATCACTCCTGACACACCACTGCTGCTGACACACCACAGCTGTGCGCCCCAGTGATGAAGGCAGAAATGAATGCAGCCAAATTTGGAAGAGGTGAGTATGCACAGCACAGACCCACGTCATCTGAGGGAGTCAGGGCAAGGAGGAGGGTGCAAGAAGCTGCCAGCACAGCTACGATAGAAGGAACATTAGACAGGTGCATGAAAGACAAGGACCAAATCCATTTAATCCCAGAGCGAAGTCACAAGGGCGGGGAATAAGAAGGTGGGTGCAACTAAAAGAAATGGAGTAGGAGGAGGCAAGAGCTCTGATGTAAAGAAACAACTAGCTCTGTAGAGCAGATGGACGACAAGGGGTGCTGCCGGGTGGATGAGGCTTTACAGAGCAGATTAAGGCTGCTCGGCCCTCACTAAGGATAGTCGCAGGTGCAGGTAGAAGGGATGTTTGGCAAGGATTGTAGCGTGAGAGGACATGGGAGAGTTACACGAATAGAACAAGCATTGAGGATGCAATAGGTCTCGCCTTTGATTAGGTTAAAGCCATTTGCTTTGCTATACAATACCATTAGCAAAGCAAATGGCTTTAACTTAATCAAAGGCGAGACCTATTGCATTTTCAATGCTTGTCCTTAATGCAGTCACTCTCCATCACCCCGCTCTCCTCTCGTTGTTAATGCTCCCTTTCACTTGTGTTCGCTGTTCGTTCCCCCCCCACCCCTCTGCCCATTGTCTCCCATCCCCCTCCCTCACCTTTCTTGTCAGCTTCGAAATTACCATGTTTACAGTAAAGGCAACACGCAGGTGTCAGAGACATATTTACACAGACAGAATCTTTTTTTTGTTCACACTTGATGCAGGAAATGAACCGCACAATATAAATTAAAACTGTCAAAGATGTGGCTTCACTTTACACTGCGCGCTCATCTTCTCCATAAACAATTTACCCAGGAGGAATGCGTAGGCTTCATTGAGAGGAGTCGATGTGGTTTCAATGAGCACAGCTGCTAACTTAAGAACTGGGGGACCCCACTTGAGTCTCAGCATAATCTCCACATACTGTGATTCTCTGCAAATCACTTAATTTCATCTGGCCATAAACAAAAAATGAATGTGTCCTTGAGTAATTTGGTTTTTGCTCATGCAAAGCGCTCTAATGCCTTTGGTTTGTGTTCGCTCTATATAAAACTTCAAAAAATAAAATAATAATCCTTGTCTATTTCATTAATTTGATATCTGTGCCAATTCAAGCGGTAACTGCAAGGCACTCCTGTGCAAGACACGCGTGTGGCTTTTGTGAACTTGAAGAAATATACTTTTTGCACTTTCTTCAATTTTTTGGGAAGATAGTTCGATTTTCATTTCCATGGGACCACCGTCCATTCGATTAGAGGATATCCCTTTCACCTGTGTTTGCTGTCCATTTTCCCTTCACTGTCCATTGTTTCCCTACTGTCACACTCCTTCTTCGCCTTGTTTTCAAGCTTCTAAAGTACCATATTTACAGGAAAGGCAACGTGCAGGTATCAGAAACATATTTGCACACACAGAATGTTTTTTTCTTTCACGCTTGATGCAGGTAAAGAACCGTATAATATAGATGAAAACCATCAGAGATGTGTCTTTGCTTTACACTCTGCACTCATCTTCTTGACAAACAATTTTCCAGAGAGGAATGATGTTTTCATTGAGAGGAGACAATGTGGTGTAATGAGCACTGCTGCTGACTTTAGAATTGAGGGACCCAGTTCGAGTCTCTGGATCAGCTCAACATCCTGTGAATCTATGCAGATCACTATATTTCCCCATGCCTATGGACAACAAATAAATGTGTCCTTGTGTAATTAAATTTTTGCTCATGTAAAGTTCTCCAATGCTTTCGCTTCAAGTACATGCTATAGAAAACTGCAAAAAAGAAAATACTAATTGTTGGAATGTGGTTTATTAGTAGGTGAAGGTAGGTACCTACCACTAGTAATAAGGCCACAATCACAATATAAGGTCAGTTAAGGTTTCAGACTATTCCCTTGCTCAACCCCTGGTAGCTGGCTGTGAGCAGGCAGGTTTAACTTAGGCGACAGGTGTGAAGAGCATTTACAAAAACCAATAAATTGAATAAGTAAGACACAATGAATGAATGAATGAATGAATGAATGAATGAATGAATGAATGAATTTGGGATTTGTATAGCGCATGGCTGCCCGGAAGCGTCCCAGCGCTGTGATTGTAGACCAACAACTGAGGGTAGAGGCTAAGGGGGAAGAGAAAAGGTTATTGTGGGAAAAGGTGAGTTTTGAGAAGCTTTCGGAATTTCATATGATTAGGTTCAGACCGGAGTTGGATTGGGAGAGATTTCCAGAGGGTTGCGGCGACCACCGAGAAACGGCGTCCACCAGTACGAGCTCTTTTAGTTCGATGGACCTTGGCCAGGTTGCCTTGCGCTGACCGTAAGGGTCTGTTCGGGGTGTATGGGTAGAGCATAGATTTCAGCATTGGGGGTCCTTGGTTTTGCATAGCTCTATGGGTGGTACAAAGGGACCTAAATTTGACCCTTTCGCATATCGGCAACCAGTGCAGTGTCTTAAGGGCAGGTTTGGCTGAAACTCTACGGGGGGTGCCAGTGAGTATCCTTGCAGCGGCATTTTGTGTTCGCTGCAGGACATTGAGCGTGGCTTCAGGGGCACCCAAAAAAAGGGCATTGCAATAGTCCAATCTTGATAATATTAGACCTTGCATAAGCATTTTCTGGGAGGTTGCGGGAAGTAGTGGAAGAATCTTCCTGGTAGATCGAAGTAGACCAACACAGGTGCCGGCTGTTTTTTTGGCTTGTGTTATCATGGAAAGATTCTGTTCCAGCCAGAAGCCTAGACTTTTGATTTCAGTTTTAGGCTGGGGGATGGGTCCTAGGCATGATGGCCACATAGTAGTGGGGAGGGATGGTGGTTGGTGTCCCAAGAGCATAAGCTCGGTTTTTGACCCATTGAGCTTGAGCCTTGAGTTAGACATCCAGGCATGTATACCTTCTAGGCAGTCATGAAGGTTTTTGATTTTTTCTTCCTCGAGTGAAAATGATACGATCATTTGGGTGTCATCAGCGTAGGTGATGGCTTTTATCCCAAATGGGGAGACCACATCCTCCAGGGGGGCCATATATGTATTAAACAGTGTAGGGCTCAGTGAAGAGCCCTGGGGGACCCCACACTGGAGGGAAAGGATATCTGATCGGACGTTCCCTTCACAAACCTGGAAGGTACGGTTTTCTAAGAAGGAGGAGAGCCAACATAGTGCCGTGCTTCTCACTCCTAGTTCAGATAGTCGCTGTATTAGAATCTTGTGGTCCACCGTATCAAATGCAGCGCTTAGATCCAGGAGGATCAGTAAGACCGATCCCCCTGAATCCAAGATGCATCTAGCCTCCTCTACCACTTTCAGGAGGGCTGTTTCGGTCCCCTGGCCTGGTCGGAAGCCTGTTTGTGAGGGTCGAAGAAGATTATTGGATTCGAGGAAGGCTGGCAATTGCTGGTTAACTGCCTTCTCTGCGATTTTGCTCAGGCCAGGCAGGAGAGAGATCGGTCGAAGGTTGGATAGGTCTGATGGGTCATGTCCTGGTTTTTTCTGTAATGCCTTGACCATGGCATGCTTCCAGCTGGGGGGAACCACTCCTTGGCCCAGCGAGGTATTAATAAGGTTAGTGGCCAGGTGGGATATGGTAGGTCCGACTTGTTTTAAGATTCGAATAGGAGCAGGGTCGTTGGGGGAGCCGCTTTTCAGGTCTGATAGGGCTTTCAGAAAGTCATCGTTAGACTGTTGGTTAAAGCTGTCGAGGGTGGGTCTTGGGGAAGGGGGGAGGGGGGCAGCAGGGGGATTGCTGTCTGATTTGGGCGGGAGTGACTGCAGAATGTTGGTAATCTTGCTTTGGAAGAAGCCCGCTATTTGGTTGCATCTGGCAACTGAGGGTTGTTGAAAGGAGGGGGGGGTGGGTATTTTGCGCAGTTCTTTGACTATTGTGTAAGTCTCTCGGGATGAGCTAGATGCAGCTTTGATTTTTTTGTCAAAGAATGAGGCTTGGGCTGCAAAAAATACGCAAAAAATATCCAACACCAATGTATAGAAATAGGAAATAGTTTTATGATTACAATGACACCAAAACTACAATATTCCAATGTCAGGTACTGGAGATATGATTTTTTAAAGAATAAACACTATCTGAAAGAGACTATTAGTTATAGACTTCTTATGTTAGAATTACCCCCAGGCGTCAGACTGGATCCGGAGAATTGTATTCCTTAGCAGTACCCCTGCTCATTGTTAGGTGGTGTCAGTCAACTCTGCTTTCGTCGTTGGCGTCGTGATCGCCGGGATGATGTCGCAGTATTTACTTAGACGTCGCCCCTGTGCGTTGACGTCAGTTCTTTCTTTTTCCGCACCAGCCAGAGCAGATCCGGAGAGAGCGGTACCCTTAGTTTTTTTTTTTTGTTGACATTTTTTTCGAGGCGTTCAACTCCTGGTGGATGTAGGGGTGTCCCATCGTCGGACCGGCTTCAAACCTTCTGACTTCTGTCGCAAGTTGATGGTGGTCATGGACCTGCACCTCGTGTGCCTGGAGCACGACCATGACCCAAAGTCGTGCTCCGACTGTTGAGCCATGAACCCAAAGTCTTTGCGGTAGCGGTCCTGAAAGCTTTTGGAGGCCCAGCAGTCAGCTCCGCACCGCTCGAAGTCGCAGTCGAGAGGGAGGTTGTGGGACCGATCGCTGAGTCACCACCATCATTCATCCTCGAAGTCTTCATCATCGGGTAAGTCGAAGCACAAGAAGAAGGCGAAGAAGCACCGCCGCCCTTCACCTTCTCCTCGTCCGTCGGTCGGCGCGACGCGGGAGGTGGAAGGTCGTTGTCCTTCGGCTCCGCCCGTGGAGCCTGCTGGGACAATTCTGAGCATCCCTCCCTTCCTGGGAGCCGGAGCGTCCCCTGTCCAGATTTGTGTAATTTACGAAGCCCTCCATTCTATCTTTGGGCAGCCCAACTCCACTGGCGTACCATCGGGCCCCACGGACTTGGCTGGGGGCTCTAGGCCTACGATGCCGGCGGCTCCGGCCCAGATGACCCAGGGATCCAGGCCGGGATCCAGATTGGTGCCGGTCGACCTCATGACACCTCCCCTGTCGCCGATTCCTCTGACGATGCCTCCACCACCTCTAACGCCAGTTGTGTCCCCGCCCGGCGTCGACCCCAGCCTCCCCCTCGACTTGGACACGGAGCCAAACCGGCATCGACCGATGCCGGTACTGGCACAGACCTGTACTTTTGGACCACTGTTCTACCCTGGCATTCCTTTTTGCCCTGAGTGGCAGCCAGAAGAGGGTGAGGAGGGCTGGTAGGGGTTTGTTGACCCTCTGGCAGACCAGCTTGAAGAGCCAAACTAGAGAGAGGAGTTGGGTGAGGCCAGTGGTCTGGATACCTCCCCAGATCTTGGTATGCTTTCTACCCCTACCGTGGCCACGGAGGAGGGAGCCTCCTACGCTGTGGTGTTGCATAGGATGGCTGAGGCCTTGGACCTTGAGCTTCCTACGGTGGCAGTCAGGACTAGCCTCCTGACTGAGGTGCTTCAGCCGGCATCGGCCTCTTCGGAGCCCCTGCTGCCGTTCAATGCGGCCCTCACAGACATCCTCCTGGGCACTTGGTCCAAGATAGGATGAACGCCTGACGCCACCGCCCGGCCCAGGGCGACCCACTTTTCCTCTCCCAACACCCTACCCCCAAGAGCTTGGTGGTCCATGCCTCTATATTCAAAGATGCGTCCCTACTGATCCTCCAGATAGGGAATCCAAGAAGCTGGACCATCTTGGGAAGAAGACACGGTTGCACAGGTGCTGCCACAGAGCACTGAGGAGGCCCGGTCTGTACTCTCCCGTACGGTCGCAGAGGGTAGAGACGCAGCAAAGTTCGCCATTTGATGTGGGCTGGATACCGCCGACTCGCTGGGTAGTACAATTTCTACGTCAGTAGCCCTGAGGCTCTACATCTGGCTGAGGTCCACTGGCTTCTCTGGGAATGTCCAATCGACACTTTTGGACATGTCCTGAGATGGCCGTCGCCTGTTAGGCGACAAGGCGGACAATGCGCTCGAGTGCTTCAAGGACTCTAGAGCTACAGCCAAATCCTTGGGCTTCGCTGCCACCTCCTGCCCCATTCAGTCTGCCATTTGCCCCATTCGTGGCTACGGAAGGGGTGCCCCACCACTTTCACCCAGGGACCAGAGGCCGGCACAAGCTGCCCAGCCTCTGCTTGGCCAGGGACGTGGGACCCAGTGCCGTGGGTCTGGGGGCCAGCAGGCACGCCAGTCCACCAGTGCCCCCTCTGCAGCAGCCTCCAAACCTTCCCAGTCTGACTTTTCTGTGCCACAAGTTTCCAGTGGGTGGCAGGATCCACCTTCACCTCCCCGACTCACTTGCATAACATCACAGCGGACAGGTGGGTTTTGCAGATAGTCTGAAGGGGCAACTCCCTCCCCTTCGAGACTACCCCTCACTCCATGCCACCAACACTCCATCGCATGTCAGAGGATCACTTGGCCCTTCTCTGTCAGGAAGTTCTCTCTTGACCAAGGGAGCTAACGAGCGAGTCCCTGTCCCAGAAGTAGGTTGTGGTTGTTACTCCCACTACTTCCTGGTGCCCAAGGAGGACAAAGGCCTGCGTCCTATCTTGGATCTCAGGGACATCAAACCCTTCCTCCGGAAGAAGAAGTTCAAAATGTTGACAGTGGTTCAGGTCATGCCTGCCCTCGACCATAGAGACTGGATGGTAGCGTTGGACTTGCGGGACGCTTACTTCCACATTCCCGTCCTGCCAGCCCACAGGCGTTACCTACGGTTCACGGTTTCAGTTTACCATGCTCCCCTTTGGCCTAACCAGTGCCCTCGGGTGTTCAAAGAAAAGTGATGGCGGTGGTGGCAGCTCATCTGCGCAGATCAGGGGTTCCAGTCTTCCCCTATCTAGACGACTGGCTGTTAAAGGCAGGCTCGCCCCAGGCTGTCGTCTCCCGCCTCCAGACTACAGCGGACCTCCTGCACTCGCTGGGGTTCACTATCAATGTGCCAAAGTCACACCGATTTTCTCTCAGCAGCTCCTTTTCATTGGAGCAGTTCTGGATACAGCGCGGTTTTGGGCTTATCCTCCCGAGCAGCGAGCCCCGGATATTCGGGCTATGATACGGATTTTTCAGCCTCGGTCCCGGGTTTCGATGAGAATGACCTTGAGGATGCTGGGCCTCATGGCCTCCTGAATCTTGCTGGTGGATCATGCTAGGTGGCATATGCGGGCTCTGCAGTGGGACCTGAAGTTCCAGTGGGTGCAGCATTAGGGACATTTTTCTGATTGTTTCCAGGTCGTGGAGGGCACTGCACACTAATTGCAGTGGTGGCTAATGAACCAGGATAGGGTCAACAGCAGATCCCTCTTCCTTCTCCAACCAGAGTTCACAGTGGTGACAGATTCGTCACTTCTGGGATGGGGCGGCCACATGGGAGAGGCGGAGATCAGAGGTCACTGGTCTCTGGTGGAGTCTGGGCTCCACATCAATCTTCTAGAGCTCCGGGCGATTTGTCTGTCAATGAAGGCATTCCTTCCTTCTGTCACAGGAAGAGTAATGCAGGTGTTCACGGACAACACCACCGTCATGTGGTACTGCAACAAACAGGGCGGGGTGTGGGTGTGGACCCTCTGTCAAGAGGCCCTTCGTCTTTGGACATAGCTGGAACATCAAGGCATGTCCCTGCTGGCTCAACACCTGGCAGGTTCCCTGAACACCAGGGCGGACAAACTCAGCTGCCGGTGCATGATGGCTCACAAATGGCGTCTTCACTCGGAGATGGTGCAAGGTCTCTTTCAGCAGTGGGGAGAGCCTTGGTTAGATCTGTTCGCCTCCAAAGAGAACGTGCAATGCCAGCAGCTTTACGCGTTTTAATTTCCAAGGCGGCACTCGCTCGGCGATGTTTTCCATTGCGAGTGGAATTGTGGTCTTCTATACGCCTTTACCACTTCTGCCCAGAGTGCTGAAGAAGATCAAGCGCGACCGGACCCAAGTCATTCTTGTGGCTCTGGACTGGGCACGAAGAGTCTGGTATCTCGAGCTCTTGAACATGGCCATTGATGCCCCGATCAGACTGCCTCTTCGGGAGGATCTTCTGTTGCAGCAGCAGGGGACGGTCCTCCACCCAAACCTGTCGAGCCTCCACCTCCTTGCGTGGAGATCGAGCTGTGCCAGTTGACAGCTTTTGAACTTCCTCCCGAAGTCTGTAAAGTCATCTTGGCAGCCAGGCATCCCTCCACTAAACCGTTATACATCTGTAGATGGAACAATTTTGTGGCATCTTACACAGCAAAGGCTGTGGATCCCCTTTCTGCCTCTCTTTGAGAGGTTCTCCTCTTTATTCTATGTTTGGCCCAGGAGGGCCCTGCTCTGGGCACCCTTAAAGGCTATCTTTCGGCCATTTCGGCCTTTCTTCTCCTTCCTGATCAGCCTTCTCTTTTCAAGTCCCTTATTGTAAATAGGTTTCTTAAGGGGATTACTCACCTTTTTCCTCCTATTCCTTTTGTAATGCCCCAGCGGGACTTGGATCTAGTCTTAACTTACCTTATGTGTGCTCCTTTCGAGCCACTACATAATTGTCCTTTCAGGCTCTTGACCTTAAAAACTGCTTTTTTGGTTGCCATCACCTTTGCTCATAGGGTGAGTGAGCTTCAGGCTCTATCTTCTAAACCACTTTTCCTTGCTGTCCATCAGGACAAGGTTGTCCTGCGAACTAGACCTTCTTTTCTTACCTTTTTCCACATAAGACAGACCATCACTTTTCCCACCTTCTTCCCGCCCTTGCATCCTTCCATGAACGAGGAGAGACTCCACTGCCTGGATCCAAAACGTGTGTTATCATTTTATTTGGATCGCACAAAACAATTCCGGGTGGACGATCAACTCTTTGTTGGCTATGTGGCCACCAAGAAAGGCCAGGCCGCGCAAAAACAGACCATCTCTCGATGGGTCATCCTTTGCATTAGGATCTGTTATTCCTTGGCAAAAAAGGCGCCTTCGGTATGACTGCCACTACTGCTTTGGGACGTGAAGTTCCCCTTGGTGATATCTGCCAGGCAGCCACGTGGGCATCTCTGCATATGTTCACTAAACATTACTGCCTGGATAGTCAAGTCCGGAGATATGGCTTCTTTGGCCGGTCAGTTCTCCAGGACTTTCTGGTGTGAACTTAGTTCGCACACCCACCTCCTGGGTTGGTATTGCTGGGGTATCTATTCTAAGGTAAGGAATCTATAACTAATAGTCTCTTTCAGATGAACAAGTTACTTACCTTCGGTAATAAAATATCTGTAAGAGGCATATATTAGTTATAGATTCCTTACCGCCTCACTCATTGTCCCCGTTCTGCAAACTGACTTCTAGAGTAAGGGACTCCCTTTCAGGGCGCTAGTTTTGTGCACCAGTGGTCAGTGTATTGCACGGCTCTGCGCTTCTGGCATGGAAGTCCTGTAAAAGAACTGACGTCAGCGCACAGGGGCAGCGTTCAAGTAGATACTGCAAAGTCATCCTGGTGAAAACAATGCCGACGACGAATGCAGAGTTGACCGATGCCACCTACTGACGTGCAGGGGTACTGCTAAGGAAAAAATTCTCCTGATCCAGTCTGACGCCTCAGGGTAATTCTAAGGTAAGGATAACTAATATATGTCTCTTACAGATATAGTGTTACAGAAGGTAAGTAACTTGTTCTTCTATTGTCTATAAGACTAAAGTGCCACTTTGGAATATTTGGTCCCCCTTAACCTGGACAAAATCAAAGTTTCAGGCAGACCGCAATGGAGCTCGGATTGGATACACTTAGTTGTAGGTCCCAGTCAAATTTTTACGTTCTGATTTATTCACTTATTTGGAGCTTTTTCTCTTGGCGATGAGTGAGGTTCGTCGTCAGGCCAGCTTTGGATTCAACGACAGTGGCTTGGTTCAGTGCGATGCCTCAGTCAACTCGTGGAAGTCTCGTCAGCGAGATAAAGCTCCCGAGCTTCAGGGGCGCAAACCTGAATCTCAGGCCAAATCATGGTTCGATGTCCCCGGCTTGACTCTCTTCAACGGGTCAGTCACTTTATGGAGCTTTCTGAGAGAAATTCTCCAAATCTTCTCAAGCTTCTGGATCTTCTTCCAGAAGGTCCTTTTAGGGTTCCAAAGTGTCCACAACACCAATCCAAGGTTCCAGAAGCTCTGAGTTGCTCCGTGGGATGTTGGGGCTAAATATCCCACAATGCACCTGGCCATATCCTTTAATGTCCAGCTGAAGGTGGTCAGCTGGTTTCCTCTTGCTGGAGTTGATGCAGGTTCATCAGGAAAGCAAGTTCTATGACTTATTTCCTGTGATAGTTATAATAAATCTAACCAGGGCAAGTGGTTGGACTTATTCTAACTATCATTTTAATACTTTGAAGTATATTTTTAACTCACTCCTCTCAATAGTTATACTTTATTAAAGTATTCCTATATTAGCCTATGGAGCCTATGTGCTACAAAGGGAAAAACGAAATTGGCAGTTTGTCCCTCAACAGGGCAATAAAACATCTTTAAAAATGTCCCTGCTTATAGTTACAGGACACCCTACCCCTGGAGCACCTAGGGGAGACCTTAGGGATGACTTGTAAGTAAAGATAACGTAGCTTAAGACTTTGGAAGCACCTTTAATTCCAAAGTCTAATTTAATTTAATTTTAAAAGCAGCCTGCAAAGGAGGGCTGTCTTTCAAATGACAGCAGGCAACACAGCAGTGCACACTTAAGTGCACTAAATCTGCTGGGCCTCTAAACCTACATGCCCTACCATGTACTAGAGGCTTACAGGTAGGCTGCCATACCAATTCTTATTACACCTAATTACCATACGCCTTTTAAGCAGAGCACTGGCCCTGAGTCTGGTGAGTGGAGGCCAGGTCACAATCAGAGCCAGTTACCACCAGTATATCATTCGAAAAATGGGAGTGAACAGGGCAAAAAAGGATGACTTAATCACAATAATCCTTGTCTGTTTTATTAATTTGATATATGTGCCAATTCAACCAGTGACTGCATGACACTCCTGTGCAAGACACACACGTGGCTTTTGTGAACTTAAAAAAATATGGGGGCATATCTACAAGGCGGCGATAACAAATTATTGCCGCCTTTGCGGCCGTTTTCAGCCGAAAATCGGCAATAATTTTATCGCTATATTAGCAAGGTCACGCTATCGCGTGAAACCTTGCCTTAGCGCCTGAATTCCTAACACCCATCTTTTCATCTCTAATGAGAAGCAAAGTGGGCGTTCCTCCCCAGGATAACGGGAGAAATGTCGCTAAGCGACATTTCTCCTATTATCAAGCCTCACGCAAAGCATCATAGCGAGAAGAACAGTAGCGATAGCCTCTGTTATCGCTACTTTCCTTACGCCTGCTTTGAAACTGACTTAGCCATGATATCCTATGTAAGGTGGATATCATGGCTAAGTTTGTGAGGCCCTATCAGCAAACTATCGCCAAACTTCGTGGGATTATCGCTGGGTTTCCAGCGATAATCTCACGTTTGGCAGTTAGCGCTACGATTTTTATCGCTTTTGAGATAAGCGTTGCTAATAGTGCGCTATCTCAGCGATAAAAATCCACGCTAGCCGGCGATAGTTATCCTAGCGCTAAGTGCGCTTAGCGATAATTATCACCGGTTGTTGCTGATATGGCCCATGGTTTGCAATTAACTCGATTTTTTGTGAAGATAACTGGGCTTTCTTTTCCGTGGTACCACCGTTCATTCGATTAGGAGGTATTTTAGAAGAATCTAGAACAAGGGAAATCAGCAAGGGGAAGTGAGAAAAGATTTCTGAAAATGAGTCTATAATGTGGTTTGTCGGGCTGCCGATTGAGAAGTTTAACAAGAGAGGCAATTTCACATTTCTGACCATAAGGTCATTCAATTATGGTGGTTATCGGCCCACGGCTCACTAATGGATGCACACCTCTTCAGGGGAACGTTAAGTAGATATAGGGAATACTTACAATTTTGTTGCCAACATATGTATCGCCTCCTCCCCTCATCACTTCTGAAAATGCACTATTTTATTGTCTTTGATGGGGACTAGAAAATTGACTGGCAGACACTGACTGCAGCTTGAGGAATAGGACTCGGTGCCCCCACTCTCAATATTCCAATTAATCGCTTTAGGCTGTTTCACAGAACTTACCAACCAGAGGCAGCTTTAGGGGTGCAATGAGGAAAAAACACACATCCCAGAACAGTGATGCTCTTAGTGGTCTGTCATGCGGGCGTGTTCCCTTTTATTTTCATTTTCCATTTTCCTCACTTTTTTGTTCCCCCCTCTTCTGGTTGCCTTTTTTGTTTTATTTCTATCAATCTTTTTTAAGACATGTTGCTCATGGTGTGATAAAATTAGGCTGCATTTATGGCAAACAACTACCTTTAATTGCGTTCCTCTGAATAGCTGCTTTATTGTGTGTACAGATCAGTGTACATCCACGCCCTTCATGAAAATACTTTCGAATACAAAATAACAGCTCCTAATGGACCCTTTCAGCTCATTACTTCCTGAAGATGCGCTGGAACAACTGCAGCCTGCAGGCCACCAATGACAGCAATTGTGAGCTGTTATTTTTATTCAGCAGCATAAAGGGCTTGGGTGCACACTGATCTGCACACACAATAAAACAGCTATTTAAAGGTACGCAACTAAATGTCGTTGTTTTCCTTAAATGCAGCCTAATTTTCTCACAAATGGACAGTGGCTAAACTGTGGATGATGTGCTAATTACATGGTTTCAAGAGACGAGAGGATTAAGTGTAGGAATTGCAGCAGGTAGGGGTCTTTGATTAAAATAACAACCCTTGTAAAATTCCCTTCTTACCTTTAATTTGCTGATGTTCAATCAGCTCGTGCTTGTTTGAATCGCAAGGAGACTGAATCAAAATGTAATACATGGATGTTCTTTCTGGGTTTTTAACGTTTTAATTTTCTTGGGAACCACCAGGGACGTCATTTAGGGGTCGCAGTTGAGACCCCTGCTTTCCTCCTTGCGACCCCTTGCACTGTCCTTGCGACCCCTGAGCTCAGGCTGCGAATGGGAGCACAAGGGACAGAGTAAGCAGGACATTTTTGTCTGAAAATAAAAGCAGCTTTGGGATTTCCAGGATGACGTAGCTGGGGACAAGTAAACAGTAGCAACTTGCAATGTGTCCCATCAACTAAGGGTTTGCTTAAAGTGTTGCCTAGCTCCACACTCTTCAGGGCCTCTCACGCTCCAAACTCCAGCAGCCAGGACCACACTGCACCTGCAGGCTCTGGGGCGACTGGGCAGCACTGAGAAGGAGCTACCAGGGATGCTGCCAGTAGGCTGGGGCTGTTTTAAGTGCTGCTAAACCCCAGGCCCTTTGCTCACAGGCATCATTTAGGTGTCGCAGGGGTCGCAGCTGTGTCCCCTGGTACTGAGTTTGTGACCCCTAGCCTCAGAAGTGGTAAATCAGTGCCAAGAACATGAGGGAGACTCCGCCATCACGATTTTCTCTCAACGTTTCTTTATAATAATAGTGAATAATAATGCATCATTCCCTAGAAGGGGAAAAATGCAGCACAGCTATCTCCAATGGGACCTTGGGTGGCAGCTATGGTAAGTAAGACATGGTTTTAAATGTATGTTATGTACGTGCTTGTGGGTAAGAGTGTGCTTATCTGAGAGTGAGCGTGTGTATGTGAGAGCAGGTGTGAATGTATTCATAAGTATGTGTGAGAGATTGACAGTCAGTGACAGGTAGTAAGTGAGAAAGTGTGTGATTGAGTATCAGTAAGTATGAGTGAGTCATAATGAGTGAAAATGAGGGACTGCAAGTGAGTGAGAAGAAATAAGAATCGGTCTTAGAGAGTCAGTGTAAGAATGAGCGTGAGTGAGTGTGTGTGAGAATGTGGCACTATGCTTGCAAGTCTATCGTTGGGCCTTGCAAACTGAAGGTAATTCTTGTTTTATAGCGACACCCGTGGTAAAATACTGGTGCTGGCATACGCGAGGCAATTCTTAGCATGAGAGATACCTGTGACAAATTACTGACACGCTAGAAATAATTCATGGCATAATGGACATCCTTGTTAGATTACTGGTAATGGCACAGTAGAGGTCATTCTTGGCATATGGGACACATGTGGAAAAATGCTGCTATTAACACATTGGAGGCCATTCATAAAATAAAGGAGGGCAACCAGACATTTAGTGGGGGGCAACCATGACAAAATGCTGGCCCTAGCACACTAAGGTAATTGGTGTGGTACATGAATGGCATAAATGGACACATTCTAGCACTGGCATATTGGGGGCATCAATGGCATATGGGGGCACCTCTGACAAAATGCTAGCCCTGGCACAATGGAGCTACTTTATGACATATGGTGGCATCCATCTCACATCTTGAAAAAATCCAGCCTGGAGAGTGTCAGGTTTCATTGGCTTGGTACACCTTTAATAGATTTGAGAATTTAATGAGTGCCCTTTCAACAGCTATGGCTTTTAGTAAATGTATGTGACCACATTCTTTAAAAGGCTTCCCAGGGGGAAGAGGCCCCATAGTAGAGTCCTGCTTTCTTCACCCACTACAATTGAGGACAGGTATTACGTTCCAGAGCTTTGAAAGATGAAGTTAGCACCAAAGTGCAGGTGGTATCTAAAATACACTTTTGTCTGTGTCCTGTTGTTATATTAATCATGCAGTTATAATGGAACTTCATCACTGTCAATTATTGTGATATTATAATGGTTAATAACATGTCACAAGCCAAACAGAGGGTCAAGGGGCACTTCCTGTGGTGTTATTAGGACCAAAGGGTATGTGATGTCACTTACGCTGCCCCAAGCATTTTAGTGAGTTGCCGTCCATGGCAGCCGTTGGTGAGACCAGCAAGCCACAGACGCAGAACTATTAAAATGGCCTCAGCTTACAATCCCATGATTCAACTTCAAATCTAGCGGTGCCTCTTTCCTCCCTGTGCAGCATGAACTGTTCGGTTAGGTATTTACAGGGTCTCTTCTGCGGTGGCAGCTCCTCCTCTAAGGGGGAGGAGCGTCGCCCCACTGCTTTTTCGCAGTGAAAGACAGGGAAAATATAATGATAATGACTTGCGTTATCATTTTATTTTCTCCTACTTCCACCCACAGCTTTGAGTGAGGGGGCCCCCTCCTGAAGTGCGCAATGACTGCTTGGACGGCTCTCTCGGGCCACCCAAAACAGTCATGTGCAATTCGCATATTCTCCATGCAGTCTGCATAGCAGCCTACGTGGAGAATGAGCAAGGCTGAGCGCTAACGAGCGGGCCGCCCTTATGGCGGTCGGACCGGTCCCTGGGGGAAAGGGGGAGGTGGGAGCACTCCCACCTCCCCATTAGGCGTCCAATAGGGGGCATTTCTGTAGGGCGTGAACCGGAAGCACTTTAGTGCTTGCGGTTCACGCGGGCATTAGCGTAGGGGTCCGGCCGGTTTAGACCAGCCTGGCCTGTGCCCCCCTCCCTTTTAAAAGGGGGTGTGGGGAGCAGAACATTCTCTTGTTCTGCAGAACATTCTCTTGTTCTGCTCTCCCCACAGGCGCAGCACCCGGTCCACCAGCGGCCCGTAATGTATTTTTGTTTTTTGGTTACAGGACCCCCTTTTTGTTGCGTGGAGCAAGCGGCGCCGAGCAGGAAGAAGCATCGTCAGAGACGAAGAAGCGCGGGGAGTGGCAGCGTGGGCGTCGCCAGCAGTGGTATGGCGAGGAATGCGGCAGCACCGACCAGCTGTTTACCGGGCAGAGAGGACGTGCAAGTGGCGGTTCCTCAGAGCTCGGGTGTGCACGTCAGGCAGGATCCGTAAGTTGCTGGGTCTGCAGGATTGGTCCGTGTGTTTAACTTGTCGGCAGCGCTCGCTTTAAAGTATGCTTGGTTGCAGTGCTAGCTAGGAATGCCAATTTGGCCGCATTTAGCTGTGCCTGGTGGGGAGGTTTTGGGGTGGAACGAGTGAGGCCTCTAGTGAAAAACACCAGCCAGGTCATCGGCAAGCACGCAGGCGCTGTCCCTCACCCCTACGTCATCTGAATTCCTGCATTAGCGTGCATACTACAAGGGCACGTACGGCGCATTGGTTTTCTTAGGGACTGGCCTGGGGGGCAATGGTGTTTTGGCGCTGTTTGTAGTATCATAGTGGGAACATCGACACCGCGTCTGCTTGATGTACACCGGCTGTGTCAATAGAGTCGTAGAAGAGCCAGGTGAAGTAATAGACATTTTAATAAAAAAAAAATTTTTTCCTTTACAAATAAAAATAGGTGTAATAAAACTGAATAAAGCACAGATGTACTTCTCACTGCCACAATAGTTATTGCTTAGAGTCTTGTTCCACAAGAATTCATATTAATTGAAGAAGAAAAAAAAAATGGAAAAAAAATGAAAAAAATTGGTAGCAGAACGATCCCAAAGCAACGTGTCTTTTAAAAAAAAAAATAAGCAAAAGTGTGTGTGTCACTAATTACTGTTTGACACACGAGTCCTTGAATTCAAGGTTGAAAGTATTAAACACTGTTTCCGACATTACACCAATCCAAAATGGCGGCCGAAACGCGTGACATCATCACACTCCCAGCATGCTTTGCCCATTTGGAATCTTCTGCGAGAATGAAGCGCGTAGACAAGTGAACGCTGAAGATGGTTCCTTACGAGAACGTTGCATGCAGCTCGAGCAGGTGAGTGTATTTTTTCAAATCATTACCACGTAACCGCTACGATCTCCACAGCACACAGAGACTAGTATTTCCATGCAAAGTAATACGCTGAAACAGGACGATTTAGGCAAAACACTCTGCCGCCGGCGCGATCACAGCGCAAAAACAGCTTCGCACACAGCCGCAGGCACAATCAGAGTGCAAACATCTTTATAAGTATCTATTAGCTCAAACATCGACCACTTTTAAGACGTCAATCCAATAAACGGCAAAGACTCGATTAAACAGCAGTGCAACACAGCCGCTGGTGCAATCAAGAGCACATAATCCTTAAAACAGCCGCGGGTGCATTCATGCACAAACAGAAAATACCTTAAACACTTCTAGGCAGTGTTGTCTTCACCAGTGAACGCTGTCCTCCTCTGACTCCCAGTCGTCGCCAGTGTGAAGTAATCACAGGATTCACATCAGGTGGATTCCAGGCAGATTTATTACCATCAGAGAGGACAACTTATACAACCACACAGGACAGTCTCAAACTGCTAATGATCTCTCAACCCATCATAGAACCTAGAACCCTAGTGATACAATAACACTCCAAAGTAGAACATGGCCACAGATAACATGGACACTACACCAGGCAACTGTTGGACTAGTGCAGTTCTAGCACAAAGCTACAAACAAGGCCGCATCTGCACAGTTACCGATAATTAGCCTCTGTGCGGCCTCTTTCATGCGTTCCGGTCACGCACCGGCTGGTGTCAGCAGGCAGATGAGTCGATAATACGCAGCAGATGGGGCAGATTTATGAGCCCCTGGCGCCACTTTTGCGTCACTTTTCCCATGTTAAAAGTGACGCAAAAGTGGCGCAAGGGGCTCATAAATCTGCCCCATGGTGACTAAAACCGGCCAAGCCAGCGCTCGGTTGAAGAGAGCTACCTTTATCATATAGGCACCTCAGTGACGACAGCGCCCCAATTTGGTTAAGTCAAGGATGGCGCTTGTTTTGTGGTTTTCACTTCTGCTTTCGCCTTGAGTCTAGGTTACAGAGTCAAACAGAATTGCCACAGTACAGAAATCGTGGTTCCACTGCCTTTTCCATGTTGGAACTGGCCATTGTTGCTGCATCTTTTACCACTTATTGCATCAACTGCAGATTTAAACAAAAAACGTCTCTAGTTCAAACAGGCCAAAGCCAATAAACGTGTTAGACTTTGGCTGAATCCGCCTTTTGGAACGTTTAGAAAGGCGTCAATTTTACCCAAAAAGAGTAAACATCCCCGTTTGACAAGCTAAAGCAGTTGGGCAAGAGCAAGTGTGAAAGCAGTTCCTCGTTTATAGATGAAATATTTTGTCTGGTTTTAAGGGTTCTGCCTGTTGGATAGGAGGTGCGCATGGAGGGGTGGACCAATTTTGTTCCCTTAACTGCAGCATTTATCGGCTTAGGGAATCCGCACAGCAGAGTACCCGCTTGACATCACTAAGCCTGTCTATTTATGGTGCTATAGGAGAGCCTGACTTCACAACCTGCGAAGCGGAGCTCAAGCTTGCTCATGGAGCCTCTAATGCTCGCGTTTGAACTGCAGTTTACGGGGAACAAAAAATTTCCGGAAGTCCCTTTATCTGAGGACGTCTTGGGGATTTGTGGTAAAACATTGCGGGCTTCTTAATAATTCTCGATATAAGTTTTGCCAGGTAAACATGCTCCAGTATGGGGCTGTCCTTGGAGAAGTCCCCTATTTAGACTCAGTTGGTCCAAGCAAAGACTACAAGTCCCAGAATGCACCAAATTGCGTCAAACAACCAGTGAGCGAGGCGGAGCAGCCATAGCCCGCAGTCCTTCACAAGATTTAACTCCCTACGCACGGCCGTACATCGAGAGGTCCTTTCGTTCAGCCTTTTACGAGTTACCCGCTTGACCTAGTAATTATTCTGGGGGGTGTCCCGGGGGCCCGTCACGCGTTTTGATAACAGAATCAGGCCCCTTTTGGTTAGCAATGTACTAATACCGCTTCTGGTACTGCGGTGTGATTGCTCTCCTGAAATTCGTAGAATACAGTTCTAAGGGGGCCACTGCGAGGAAACTCATGGCACATTTTTTGGGCGGTTAAGTATCGGATTGCATTTGGGTCCTTGCCTGAAAATCCGCACGTTTTCAGGGAGATGTTATCAAATTTTATATTTACTTTGAACATTTATGTAAGTGTATTGGTACGAATTCCTTTTGACGTGACCAAGGTTACAAAGGTGCATGATATGCCTGCCTGGGATTGTCAATAAGCTAATCATGTTCGCTTATGTCATGTGCGGTGCCTGTACAAACTGCTCTTGTGCACTGTACAGTTTTGTAATCTATGTCACACTCCAAAGGCGATTACACTTTGTAATTTACAGTTTAGCGACTTTAGAACTCGCGTGGGGATTTCAGAGGGGGTGGGGGAGTTTAGAGCCGCCGCTTGGTTAGAGTGCTGTGGAAGTCACATTTACGTCCTCTCTATGCCTTCTCATCATGTAAGAGGGACGGTCAGTTATTACAGGAGCAAACGGTGAATGGGTTGTGGGAAAGAAATGGATAACTGATAGCGTGCACGGAGCAGCTGTGCCTTGTGCGGTCGGCCCACTGATTTGTAGGCAGCGGTATGGCGCGTCTCTCCTAAGGGGAACATGTTTCTTGCTGGCCTGGGTATTTTTTATCGGGAACCATAAAACATGTTGCTCCACCAGCCATTGCAAGTCCGAGCAATCATCGTCTCTTACAGCGATCATGCGCGGTGTGGGACCTTGTGACGCACGACTACCCACCCTTCACCGACCAGTAATGCGGGAAGTCCTTCTTTAGGGGTAATGCCGTTGGGGACCTGTGAAGGACAATTCTTTGGGTGGGATGAATTAACTCCCCCCCCACCCTCCCAAGGGGGCGAATTTATCGCTATTGAGGGCATTGTTTACATAATATTTCAGCTAAACAGTGCTCACATATAAGTATGTATGACATTCGGAACAGCAGGGTGCTCCGCACGCACCTGAGGCTGCCTTCGTAGCACATACCATGAGTACACAACTATTCCCTTTAATAGGAGCATATTGGAGTCATCCCAGTTACCATCACGTTAGCGCGCTACCTTGTGGTGAGGCAGACTATACAGCGATTTATGAAAACACGCATGGCTGACTATTTGGATACCCATGTCGCTCCCAATGATACAGGCCAGAGTGGGTGGTCAGTGAATCTTTTGGGTAACACTCGGTGGGAGTGCTTTTGAAATAAGAAATGTATCAACAAGCAATAAGGTCAGCCTGTCATACCATTGAGTTGGGTAACAATAAACATTGGTGATTTCAGCGCCAAGTTGCCCTCTGGTGAACGTGAGCTCTGCAGAGCTGTACGGGAAGCAACTGAACTTAACAGATAATACTGTGCGTAAAAGGTACTTCTCTACACCACAGTGCCCCGCTATCTGTGTTTTCAATGTAAAGCAACATCATGGGCAGAGGCAAGAGGCCTTTAGATTCAGGGGCACTACTGAGCAGTGCCGATAGGGCATATGCTCTCTATCTGATGACAGGGATTGGTTTACCATGGGTGGCAGATGGGACCTACTGGAAAAACCCTTAGAAAAGTGCAGAGTGTGTGCCAGGCGCTCTCATTAAAAATCACATGCAAGGTTCCCTATGTAAGCTATGCTAAGCAAGAATTGAAGTCCGATTTCAATGTTCCTCAAGTAAAAGCAACTGGTGCTATACTAGGCGCTCTTAATGGTAATATGATTTTCAAAGTGCCTCAAGTAATGCAATTGGCGCTATGCTATAGCGGTCAGAATTGAAAGTCAGATTTCAATGTTCTCCAGGTAAATACAACTGGTGCTATGCTAGGCGCTCTTAATTAGTAATATGGTTTTCAATGTTCCTTCCCTCCATGCAAATGGCGCGATGCTAGGCGCTCTCATTGAAAGTCACATGCAATGTTCCTTATGTAATGAACTGAGGCTATGCTAAGCGGTCAGAATTAAAAGTCTGATGCCAATGTGGTGCTTTAAAAAACCCTGCTTCAGGTCAGCCAGCAAAGTGTGTATATATACAGTATATTACCCGTTATTCTTGTAGCTCCACAAGCAAAGCCTTGCGAATGCGAACATATCCCTGCGTGTTCAAGCATGAGGACAGCCTGGTTAGCTTGCCCCAATAACGGAAAGGTAGAAGCATGACTGCTTACTATGGGCATTACATCAAGGCATTTCAAACCGGGGCGAAGTTACGTCAATATACCACAAGTCTCTGGAGGTCAGTCTCGAGAGGCGCCTGCCTGGGTGGTCATTTACATACATTATCAGTACTTATGATGTCTCTACATACCAGGCCTCATGGTCACACCTTCGAGAGTGCCATAAGCAAGCGGGTGCTGTTACAAAGATGTTACAAATATGAATATGCATTAGGAGACTGCTGTCAAATAGCATCTATGCACCCACCACAGGTACACGTATGCATTAGAAGCTGGTTATGTCACCCTATAACTCTGCGCCTGTATGCGGGTACATGTACGCAAGTTAGGCCTGTGGATTGTCACACAGTACCTATGCACCCTTTGTGCTCATATACTTATGATGAGTTATGTACTTGTGCAATCAAGAGTTACATGCCTGGGGTTTGTCACCCCCTTTGTGCTCGTGCACTTCTACTATTAAGGTATTGTGCCACACGGTGGCTCAGCGCCCTGGTGCCCGAACACTTATGCAATGGATGTCCATGCTTGTATCACTGTACCTATGCTTGGGCACATTCCGGCATTAGATGCCCGGGTCGTATCATACAATACCTACGCACCCTGTGTTTTTTACACTTTTCACACTAGATACTATGGGGTAGTCGATGGGCCTGGCATGCAAACCGCATCTTTTACCCAAAGGCGAGGAGCACTAATCATCTGTGTTTTATGTTCCTTTACGTATGGTGGATCCATGAGGGTGACACCTGGGAAGTGAACCACACCGCAATGACGGTGAGCTGTCAGGGCCACTTCGGCTACGTGGCGATGGGTCATGCCTCACTATCTTCAAGTTCAAGAGTCATGGGTTTCGCCATCCACGACGCCGGGTTGGATTCGGCTGACTTGTTGTAGCCCATCGGTTCTGTTCATATGAATTGCAAGTTTCTTTATCCTGTGACTCAGGGAGAAGTTTGCATCAGTGCACTGGTACATGGTATCAGGCTCAGTAGTGTAAGTTTTAGCCTGTCAGTAGAGCAATACACTGGCGGATGTTCTATTCTCATGTTTGCATGCAGTTTCACGAGATCATGTGGCGTAAGTTGAGAACAAGAATAGAGTTAGCCCTTTGGTTCTGTTTCAAGCGAATGGCAAGCTTCTTTACCCTGTGACTCAGGGAGAAGTTTGCATCAGTGCACTGGTACATAGTAGCATGCACTGTAGTGTACGTTCTTAGCCTGTAAGTAGGGCAGTACACTGACGGATGTGCTATTTTCATGTTTGCGTGCAGTTTCCCGTGGCCATGGGGCGTAATTGGGGAACGAGAGTATAGTTACATGGACATGCACCTAGGGGGTAACGACTGGCTCGCCTGGGTTGAAAGGTTTGTAGTTGAGTCTCGGGGCAGGCGAGCTACAGGGCATGACCTACCTAGTGGGCTGAGGGGGAGGACAGATAGTCGGGCAACTATGCTGTCCTGTGGCGGTAAGGTCATGATTGGTAAGCATAGTCTTCGGTCCTTAGCGGTCAGAACCATGTAACTCCAGGGGCAGTGACAGCAGGTAGGTAGGCTGTTGGGGTGCGGGGGCCGGGGGAGTCATTCTTTCCAGTGGGCCTGTGGCCAACCCCGCACGCGCATGCGCATCAGGGCGCAAGTATGCAGAATTTCTGCAGCCCCCGTCATGGAGTTTAAGGCACAGGGCGCAGGGGGGGCCCGGGGGAAAGTATCCGTCCGATAAGCTGTACCCCCTGCGCAAGCCAACTCCGGCGAAATAATTTCGCGTAATTTGCTAGTTTGATGGGATCGGGAGGCTGCCAGTCATTGACTTTGCCGTAGGCTCTAGAGGGGACACGCAGAAAGTGAATATATGCATTGTTAGATATACGGTAGGAGTGTCGTGTGTATTAGAGTTAAGGACAGCCATGTGACATCACCTGTCTAACAATGTATTTGGCCTTTCTGCGTAATTGTACATAAGGTTAATAAATAATGTTTTTTATTTTGCAATAAATACGTCCTGGGGGGGTTACTCCCCCCTAATCCAAAAAATTCAAAAATTGGTGTGGTCTCAATACTTGCCTTAAAGGAGGGAGGGAGACCTCATCTGGGCAAGGGCTGGCTGTGGACACCAAAAGTTAAAGAGGGGACTTGGGGGAGTACCAGGCCGTATGAGCAAGGCTGAGCGCTAACTAGCGCGGGCCGCCCTTATGGCAGTCGTACCGGTCTCCGGGGGAAAGGAAAGAGGTGGGAGCACTCCCACCTCCCCATTAGGCGTCCAATAGGGGGCATTTCTGTAGGGCGTTAACCGGAAGCACTAAAGTGCTTCCGGTTCACGTTGACATTAGCGTAGGGGTCGGGCCGGTTTAGACCGGCCTGGCCTGTGCCCCCCTCCCCTTTTAAAAGGGGGTGTGGGGAGCAGAACAGTCTCTTGTTCTGCTTTCCCCACAGGCGCAGCACCCGGGCCACCAGCGGCCCGTAATGTATTTTTCCCCACCCACCATCCCCTAATGAAAGCAATGTAATTGTGCTGGTCAGGAATGTATTTTGGTTTGTCTATTAAAAATTTTTTTCTTTGCAGGTATTTCAGGAGATAGCATTAATGCACACTGGAAGATTGTACATTTTAATGGTGTTTTATCAGTCATGTATTTGTTTTGTTCTGTTGGTTTTATTGCAGGTACCTCAGGAGATAGAAGTAATGTAATTTTGATGATTTGGTAAATTGTAAATGTGTTTGTCAGTAATGTATTTGCTTTGTTCGTTTACTTTTATCGCAGGTATCTCAGGAGATAGAATTAATGTAAATTGAGAATTGGGTACGCGTTAAATGTGTTTTGCAGTAATGCATTTGCTTGGCTCTTTTTCTTGTATTACAGGTATCTCACGAGATAGTTAATGAAAATATGATGTTTTGGTGAATTTAGAATAATAAAAGTGTCGTTATTTGTAAGCTTTTCAAGTACAGGATTGGTTAATACAAAGTATGTGATTGAAATATAACGTTTAAATGAATGTCGACACATGTTATTTGATGTCGGGTAATAATGTCGTATTTAGTGGTGTGTGTCTCCGGTCAGGCGGTAAGGTCATGATTGGTAAGCATAGTCTTCGGTCCTTAGCGGTCAGAACCATGTAACTCCAGGGGCAGTGACAGCCGGTAGGTAGGCTGTCGGGGTGCGGGGGCCGGGGGAGTCATTCTTTCCAGTGGGCCTGTGGCCACCCCCGCACGCGCATGCGCATCAGGGCGCAAGTATGCAGAATTTCTGCAGCCCCCGTCATGGAGTTTAAGGCACAGGGCGCAGGGGGGGCCCAGGGGAAAGTATCCGTCCGATAAGCTGTACCCCATGCGCAAGCCAACTCCGGCGAAATAATTTCGCGTAATTTGCTAGTTTGATGGGATCGGGAGGCTGCCAGTCATTGACTTTGCCGTAGGCTCTAGAGGGGACACGCAGAAAGTGAATATATGCATTGTTAGATTTACGGTAGGAGTGTCGTGTGTATTAGAGTTAAGGATAGCCATGTGACATCATCTGTCTAACAATGTATTTGGCTTTTCTGCGTAATTGTACATAAGGTTAATAAGGGGGAGGAGCGTCACCCCACTGCTTTTTCGCAGTGAAAGACAGGGAAAATATAATGATAATGACTTGCGTTATCATTTTATTTTCTCCTACTTCCACCCACAGCTTTTAGTGAGGGGGCCCCCTCCTGAAGTGCGCAATGACTGCTTGGACGGCTCTCTCGGGCCACCCAAAACAGTCATGTGCAATTCGCATATTCTCCATGCAGTCTGCATAGCAGCCTACGTGGAGAATGAGCAAGGCTGAGCGCTAACTGGCGCGGGCCGCCCTTATGGCGGTCGGACCGGTCCCTGGGGGAAAGGGGGAGGTGGGAGCACTCCCACCTCCCCATTAGGCGTCCAATAGGGGGCATTTCTGTAGGGCGTGAACCGGAAGCACTTTAGTGCTTGCGGTTCACGCGGGCATTAGCGTAGGGGTCCGGCCGGTTTAGACCGGCCTGGCCTGTGCCCCCCTCCCTTTTAAAAGGGGGTGTGGGGAGCAGAACATTCTCTTGTTCTGCAGAACATTCTCTTGTTCTGCTCTCCCCACAGGCGCAGCACCCGGGCCACCAGCGGCCCGTAATGTATTTTTGTTTTTTGGTTACAGGACCCCCTTTTTGTTGCGTGGAGCAAGCGGCGCCGAGCAGGAAGAAGCATCGTCAGAGACGAAGAAGCGCGGGGAGTGGCAGCGTGGGCGTCGCCAGCAGTGGTATGGCGAGGAATGCGGCAGCACCGACCAGCTGTTTACCGGGCAGAGAGGACGTACAAGTGGCGGTTCCTCAGAGCTCGGGTGTGCACGTCAGGCAGGATCCGTAAGTTGCTGGGTCTGCAGGATTGGTCCGTGTGTTTAACTTGTCGGCAGCGCTCGCTTTAAAGTATGCTTGGGTGCAGTGCTAGCTAGGAATGCCAATTTGTCCGCATTTAGCTGTGCCTGGTGGGGAGGTTTTGGGGTGGAACGAGTGAGGCCTCTAGTGAAAAACACCAGCCAGGTCATCGGCAAGCACGCAGGCGCTGTCCCTCACCCCTACGTCATCTGAATTCCTGCATTAGCGTGCATACTACAAGGGCACGTACGGCGCATTGGTTTTCTTAGGGACTGGCCTGAGGGGCAATGGTGTTTTTGCGCTGTTTGTAGTATCATAGTGGGAACATCGACACCGCGTCTGCTTGATGTACACCAGCTGTGTCAATAGAGTCGTAGAAGAGCCAGGTGAAGTAATAGACATTTTAATAAAAACTTTTTTTTTCCTTTACAAATAAAAATAGGTGTAATAAAACTGAATAAAGCACAGATGTACTTCTCACTGCCACAATAGTTATTGCTTAGAGTCTTGTTCCACAAGAATTCATATTAATTGAAGAAGAAAAAAAAAAATGGAAAAAAAAATGAAAAAAATTGGTAGCAGAACGATCCCAAAGCAACGTGTCTTTTAAAAAAAAAAATAAGCAAAAGTGTGTGTGTCACGTATAACTGTTTGACACACGAGTCCTTGAATTCAAGGTTGAAAGTATTAAACACTGTTTCCGACATTACACCAATCCAAAACGGCGGCCGAAACGCGTGACATCATCATGCTCCCAGCATGCTTTGCCCATTTGGAATCTTCTGCGAGAATGAAGCGCGTAGACAAGTGAACGCTGAAGATGGTTCCTTACGAGAACGTTGCATGCAGCTCGAGCGGGTGAGTGTATTTTTTCAAATCATTACCACGTAACCGCTACGATCTCCACAGCACACAGAGACTAGTATTTTCATGCAAAGTAATATGCTGAAACAGGACGATTTAGGCAAAACACTCTGCCGCCGGCGCGATCACAGCGCAAAAACAGCTTCGCACACAGCCGCAGGCACAATCAGAGTGCAAACATCTTTATAAGTATCTATTAGCGCAAACATCGACCACTTTTAAGACGTCAATCCAATAAACGGCAAAGACTCGATTAAACAGCAGTGCAACACAGCCGCTGGTGCAATCAAGAGCACATAATCCTTAAAACAGCCGCGGGTGCATTCATGCACAAACAGAAAATACCTTAAACACTTCTAGGCAGTGTTGTCTTCACCAGTGAACGCTGTCCTCCTCTGACTCCCAGTCGTCGCCAGTGTGAAGTAATCACAGGATTCACATCAGGTGGATTCCAGGCAGATTTATTACCATCAGAGAGGACAACTTATACAACCACACAGGACAGTCTCAAACTGCTAATGATCTCTCAACCCATCATGGAACCTAGAACCCTAGTGATTCAATAACACTCCAAAGTAGAACATGGCCACAGATAACATGGACACTACACCAGGCAACTGTTGGACTAGTGCAGTTCTAGCACAAAGCTACAAACAAGGCCGCATCTGCACAGTTACCGATAATTAGCCTCTGTGCGGCCTCTTTCATGCGTTCCGGTCACGCACCGGCTGGTGTCAGCAGGCAGATGAGTCGATAATACGCAGCAGATGGGGCAGATTTATGAGCCCCTGGAGCCACTTTTGCGTCACTTTTCCCATGTTAAAAGTGACGCAAAAGTGGCGCAAGGGGCTCATAAATCTGCCCCATGGTGACTAAAACCGGCCAAGCCAGCGCTCGGTTGAAGAGAGCTACCTTTATCATATAGGCACCTCAGTGACGACAGCGCCCCAATTTGGTTAAGTCAAGGATGGCGCTTGTTTTGTGGTTTTCACTTCTGCTTTCGCCTTGAGTCTAGGTTACAGAGTCAAACAGAATTGCCACAGTACAGAAATCGTGGTTCCACTGCCTTTTCCATGTTGGAACTGGCCATTGTTGCTGCATCTTTTACCACTTATTGCATCAACTGCAGATTTAAACAAAAAACGTCTCTAGTTCAAACAGGCCAAAGCCAATAAACGTATTAGACTTTGGCTGAATCCGCCTTTTGGAACGTTTAGAAAGGCGTCAATTTTACCCAAAAAGAGTAAACATCCCCGTTTGACAAGCTAAAGCAGTTGGGCAAGAGCAAGTGTGAAAGCAGTTCCTCGTTTATAGATGAAATATTTTGTCTGGTTTTAAGGGTTCTGCCTGTTGGATAGGAGGTGTGCATGGAGGGGTGGACCAATTTTGTTCCCTTAACTGCAGCATTTATCGGCTTAGGGAATCCGCACAGCAGAGTACCCGCTTGACATCACTAAGCCTGTCTATTTATGGTGCTATAGGAGAGCCTGACTTCACAACCTGCGAAGCGGAGCTCAAGCTTGCTCATGGAGCCTCTAATGCTCGCGTTTGAACTGCAGTTTACGGGGAACAAAAAATTTCCGGAAGTCCCTTTATCTGAGGACGTCTTGGGGATTTGTGGTAAAACATTGCGGGCTTCTTAATAATTCTCGATATAAGTTTTGCCAGGTAAACATGCTCCAGTATGGGGCTGTCCTTGGAGAAGTCCCCTATTTAGACTCAGTTGGTCCAAGCAAAGACTACAAGTCCCAGAATGCACCAAATTGCGTCAAACAACCAGTGAGCGAGGCGGAGCAGCCATAGTCCGCAGTCCTTCACAAGATTTAACTCCCTACGCACGGCCGTACATCGAGAGGTCCTTTCGTGCAGCCTTTTACGAGTTACCCGCTTGACCTAGTAATTATTCTGGGGGGTGTCCCGGGGGCCCGTCACGCGTTTTGATAACAGAATCAGGCCCCTTTTGGTTAGCAATGTACTAACACCGCTTCTGGTACTGCGGTGGGATTGCTCTCCTGAAATTCGTAGAATACAGTTCTAAGGGGGCCACTGCGAGGAAACTCATGGCACATTTTTTGGGCGGTTAAGTATCGGATTGCATTTGGGTCCTTGCCTGAAAATCCGCACGTTTTCAGGGAGATGTTATCAAATTTAAAATTTACTTTGAACATTTATGTAAGTGTATTGGTACGAATTCCTTTTGACGTGACCAAGGTTACAAAGGTGCATGATATGCCTGCCTGGGATTGTCAATAAGCTAATCATGTTCGCTTATGTCATGCGCGGTGCCTGTACAAACTGCTCTTGTGTACTGTACAGTTTTGTAATCTATGTCACACTCCAAAGGCGATTACACTTTGTAATTTACAGTTTAGCGACTTTACAGTTCGCGTGGGGATTTCAGAGGGGGTGGGGGAGTTTAGAGCCGCCGCTTGGTTAGAGTGCTGTGGAAGTCACATTTACGTCCTCTCTATGCCTTCTCATCATGTAAGAGGGACGGTCAGTTATTACAGGAGCAAACGGTGAATGGGTTGTGGGAAAGAAATGGATAACTGATAGCGTGCACGGAGCAGCTGTGCCTTGTGCGGTCGGCCCACAGATTTGTAGGCAGCGGTATGGCGCGTCTCTCCTAAGGGGAACATGTTTCTTGCTGGCCTGGGTATTTTTTATCGGGAACCATAAAACATGTTGCTCCACCAGCCATTGCAAGTCCGAGCAATCATCGTCTCTTACAGCAATCATGCGCGGTGTGGGACCTTGTGACGCACGACTACCCACCCTTCACCGACCAGTAATGCGGGAAGTCCTTCTTTAGGGGTAATGCCGTTGGGGACCTGTGAAGGACAATTCTTTGGGTGGGATGAATTAACTCCCCCCCTCCCCTCCCAAGGGGGCGAATTTATCGCTATTGAGGGCATTGTTTACATAATATTTCAGCTAAACAGTACTCACATATAAGTATGTATGACATTCGGAACAGCAGGGTGCTCCGCACGCACCTGAGGCTGCCTTCGTAGCACATACCATGAGTACGCAACTATTCCCTTTAATAGGAGCATATTGGAGTCATCCCAGTTACCATCACGTTAGCGCGCTACCTTGTGGTGAGGCAGACTATACAGCGATTTATGAAAACACGCATGGCTGACTATTTGGATACCCATGTCGCTCCCAATGATACAGGCCAGAGTGGGTGGTCAGTGAATCTTTTGGGTAACACTCGGTGGGAGTGCTTTTGAAATAAGAAATTTATCAACAAGCAATAAGGTCAGCCTGTCATACCATTGAGTTGGGTAACAATAAACATTGGTGATTTCAGCGCCAAGTTGCCCTCTGGTGAACGTGAGCTCTGCAGAGCTGTACGGGAAGCAACTGAACTTAACAGATAATACTGTGCGTAAAAGGTACTTCTCTACACCACAGTGCCCCGCTATCTGTGTTTTCAATGTAAAGCAACATCATGGGCAGAGGCAAGAGGCCTTTAGATTCAGGGGCACTACTGAGCAGTGCCGATAGGGCATATGCTCTCTATCTGATGACAGGGATTGGTTTACCATGGGTGGCAGATGGGACCTACTGGAAAAACCCTTAGAAAAGTGCAGAGTGTGTGCCAGGCGCTCTCATTAAAAATCACATGCAAGGGTTCCTATGTAAGCTATGCTAAGCAAGAATTGAAGTCCGATTTCAATGTTCCTCAAGTAAAAGCAACTGGTGCTATACTAGGCGCTCTTAATGGTAATATGATTTTCAAAGTGCCTCAAGTAATGCAATTGGCGCTATGCTATAGCGGTCAGAATTGAAAGTCAGATTTCAATGTTCTCCAGGTAAATACAACTGGTGCTATGCTAGGCGCTCTTAATTAGTAATATGGTTTTCAATGTTCCTTCCCTCCATGCAAATGGCGCGATGCTAGGCGCTCTCATTGAAAGTCACATGCAATGTTCCTTATGTAATGAACTGAGGCTATGCTAAGCGGTCAGAATTAAAAGTCTGATGCCAATGTGGTGCTTTAAAAAACCCTGCTTCAGGTCAGCCAGCAAAGTGTGTATATATACAGTATATTACCCGTTATTCTTGTAGCTCCACAAGCAAAGCCTTGCGAATGCGAACATATCCCTGCGTGTTCAAGCATGAGGACAGCCTGGTTAGCTTGCCCCAATAACGGAAAGGTAGAAGCATGACTGCTTACTATGGGCATTACATCAAGGCATTTCAAACCGGGGCGAAGTTACGTCAATATACTACAAGTCTCTGGAGGTCAGTCTCGAGAGGCGTCTGCCTGGGTGGTCATTTACATACATTATCAGTACTTATGATGTCTCTACATACCAGGCCTCATGGTCACACCTTCGAGAGTGCCATAAGCAAGCGGGTGCTGTTACAAAGATGTTACAAATATGAATATGCATTAGGAGACTGCTGTCAAATAGCATCTATGCACCCACCACAGGTACACGTATGCATTAGAAGCTGGTTATGTCACCCTATAACTCTGCGCCTGTATGCGGGTACATGTACGCAAGTTAGGCCTGTGGATTGTCACACAGTACCTATGCACCCTTTGTGCTCATATACTTATGATGAGTTATGTACTTGTGCAATCAAGAGTTACATGCCTGGGGTTCGTCACCCCCTTTGTGCTCGTGCACTTCTACTATTAAGGTATTGTGCCACACGGTGGCTCAGCGCCCTGGTGCCCGAACACTTATGCAATGGATGTCCATGCTTGTATCACTGTACCTATGCTTGGGCACATTCCGGCATTAGATGCCCGGGTCGTATCATACAATACCTACGCACCCTGTGTTTTTTACACTTTTCACACTAGATACTATGGGGTAGTCGATGGGCCTGGCATGCAAACCGCATCTTTTACCCAAAGGCGAGGAGCACTAATCATCTGTGTTTTATGTTCCTTTACGTATGGTGGATCCATGAGGGTGACACCTGGGAAGTGAACCACACCGCAATGACGGTGAGCTGTCAGGGCCACTTCGGCTACGTGGCGATGGGTCATGCCTCACTATCTTCAAGTTCAAGAGTCATGGGTTTCGCCATCCACGACGCCGGGTTGGATTCGGCTGACTTGTTGTAGCCCATCGGTTCTGTTCATATGAATTGCAAGTTTCTTTATCCTGTGACTCAGGGAGAAGTTTGCATCAGTGCACTGGTACATGGTATCAGGCTCAGTAGTGTAAGTTTTAGCCTGTCAGTAGAGCAATACACTGGCGGATGTTCTATTCTCATGTTTGCATGCAGTTTCACGAGATCATGTGGCGTAAGTTGAGAACAAGAATAGAGTTAGCCCTTTGGTTCTGTTTCAAGCGAATGGCAAGCTTCTTTACCCTGTGACTCAGGGAGAAGTTTGCATCAGTGCACTGGTACATAGTAGCATGCACTGTAGTGTACGTTCTTAGCCTGTAAGTAGGGCAGTACACTGACGGATGTGCTATTTTCATGTTTGCGTGCAGTTTCCCGTGGCCATGGGGCGTAATTGGGGAACGAGAGTATAGTTACATGGACATGCACCTAGGGGGTAACGACTGGCTCGCCTGGGTTGAAAGGTTTGTAGTTGAGTCCCGGGGCAGGCGAGCTACAGGGCATGACCTACCTAGTGGGCTGAGGGGGAGGACAGATAGTCGGGCAACTATGCTGTCCTGTGGCGGTAAGGTCATGATTGGTAAGCATAGTCTTCGGTCCTTAGCGGTCAGAACCATGTAACTCCAGGGGCAGTGACAGCCGGTAGGTAGGCTGTTGGGGTGCGGGGGCCGGGGGAGTCATTCTTTCCAGTGGGCCTGTGGCCACCCCCGCACGCGCATGCGCATCAGGGCGCAAGTATGCAGAATTTCTGCAGCCCCCGTCATGGAGTTTAAGGCACAGGGCGCAGGGGGGGCCCGGGGGAAAGTATCCGTCCGATAAGCTGTACCCCCTGCGCAAGCCAACTCCGGCGAAATAATTTCGCGTAATTTGCTAGTTTGATGGGATCGGGAGGCTGCCAGTCATTGACTTTGCCGTAGGCTCTAGAGGGGACACGCAGAAAGTGAATATATGCATTGTTAGATTTACGGTAGGAGTGTCGTGTGTATTAGAGTTAAGGACAGCCATGTGACATCATCTGTCTAACAATGTATTTGGCCTTTCTGCGTAATTGTACATAAGGTTAATAAATAATGTTTTTTATTTTGCAATAAATACGTCCTGGGGGGGTTACTCCCCCCTAATCCAAAAAATTCAAAAATTGGTGTGGTCTCAATACATGCCTTAAAGGAGGGAGGGAGACCTCATCTGGGCAAGGGCTGGCTGTGGACACCAAAAGTTAAAGAGGGGACTTGGGGGAGTACCAGGCCGTATGAGCAAGGCTGAGCGCTAACTAGCGCGGGCCGCCCTTATGGCAGTCGTACCGGTCTCCGGGGGAAAGGGAGAGGTGGGAGCACTCCCACCTCCCCATTAGGCGTCCAATAGGGGGCATTTCTGTAGGGCGTTAACCGGAAGCACTAAAGTGCTTCCGGTTCACGTTGACATTAGCGTAGGGGTCGGGCCGGTTTAGCCTGGCCTGGCCTGTGCCCCCCTCCCCTTTTAAAAGGGGGTGTGGGGAGCAGAACAGTCTCTTGTTCTGCTCTCCCCACAGGCGCAGCACCCGGGCCACCAGCGGCCCGTAATGTATTTTTCCCCACCCACCATCCCCTAATGAAAGCAATGTAATTGTGCTGGTCAGGAATGTATTTTGGTTTGTCTATTAAAATTTTTTTTCTTTGCAGGTATTTCAGGAGATAGCATTAATGCACACTGGAAGATTGTACATTTTAATGGTGTTTTATCAGTCATGTATTTGTTTTGTTCTGTTGGTTTTATTGCAGGTACCTCAGGAGATAGAAGTAATGTAATTTTGATGATTTGGTAAATTGTAAATGTGTTTGTCAGTAATGTATTTGCTTTGTTCGTTTACTTTTATCGCAGGTATCTCAGGAGATAGAATTAATGTAAATTGAGAATTGGGTACGCGTTAAATGTGTTTTGCAGTAATGCATTTGCTTGGCTCTTTTTCTTGTATTACAGGTATCTCACGAGATAGTTAATGAAAATATGATGTTTTGGTGAATTTAGAATAATAAAAGTGTCGTTATTTGTAAGCTTTTCAAGTACAGGATTGGTTAATACAAAGTATGTGATTGAAATATAACGTTTAAATGAATGTCGACACATGTTATTTGATGTCGGGTAATAATGTCGTATTTAGTGGTGTGTGTCTCCGGTCAGGCGGTAAGGTCATGATTGGTAAGCATAGTCTTCGGTCCTTAGCGGTCAGAACCATGTAACTCCAGGGGCAGTGACAGCCGGTAGGTAGGCTGTCGGGGTGCGGGGGCCGGGGGAGTCATTCTTTCCAGTGGGCCTGTGGCCACCCCCGCACGCGCATGCGCATCAGGGCGCAAGTATGCAGAATTTCTGCAGCCCCCGTCATGGAGTTTAAGGCACAGGGCGCAGGGGGGGCCTGGGGGAAAGTATCCGTCCGATAAGCTGTACCCCATGCGCAAGCCAACTCCGGCGAAATAATTTCGCGTAATTTGCTAGTTTGATGGGATCGGGAGGCTGCCAGTCATTGACTTTGCCGTAGGCTCTAGAGGGGACACGCAGAAAGTGAATATATGCATTGTTAGATTTACGGTAGGAGTGTCGTGTGTATTAGAGTTAAGGATAGCCATGTGACATCATCTGTCTAACAATGTATTTGGCTTTTCTGCGTAATTGTACATAAGGTTAATAAGGGGGAGGAGCGTCACCCCACTGCTTTTTCGCAGTGAAAGACAGGGAAAATATAATGATAATGACTTGCATTATCATTTTATTTTCTCCTACTTCCACCCACAGCTTTTAGTGAGGGGGCCCCCTCCTGAAGTGCGCAATGACTGCTTGGACGGCTCTCTCGGGCCACCCAAAACAGTCATGTGCAATTCGCATATTCTCCATGCAGTCTGCATAGCAGCCTACGTGGAGAATGAGCAAGGCTGAGCGCTAACTAGCGCGGGCCGCCCTTATGGCGGTCGGACCGGTCCCTGGGGGAAAGGGGGAGGTGGGAGCACTCCCACCTCCCCATTAGGCGTCCAATAGGGGGCATTTCTGTAGGGCGTGAACCGGAAGCACTTTAGTGCTTGCGGTTCACACGGGCATTAGCGTAGGGGTCCGGCCGGTTTAGACCGGCCTGGCCTGTGCCCCCCTCCCTTTTAAAAGGGGGTGTGGGGAGCAGAACATTCTCTTGTTCTGCAGAACATTCTCTTGTTCTGCTCTCCCCACAGGCGCAGCACCCGGGCCACCAGCGGCCCGTAATGTATTTTTGTTTTTTGGTTACAGGACCCCCTTTTTGTTGCGTGGAGCAAGCGGCGCCGAGCAGGAAGAAGCATCGTCAGAGACGAAGAAGCGCGGGGAGTGGCAGCGTGGGCGTCGCCAGCAGTGGTATGGCGAGGAATGCGGCAGCACCGAGCAGCTGTTTACCGGGCAGAGAGGACGTGCAAGTGGCGGTTCCTCAGAGCTCGGGTGTGCACGTCAGGCAGGATCCGTAAGTTGCTGGGTCTGCAGGATTGGTCCGTGTGTTTAACTTGTCGGCAGCGCTCGCTTTAAAGTATGCTTGGGTGCAGTGCTAGCTAGGAATGCCAATTTGGCCGCATTTAGCTGTGCCTGGTGGGGAGGTTTTGGGGTGGAACGAGTGAGGCCTCTAGTGAAAAACACCAGCCAGGTCATCGGCAAGCACGCAGGCGCTGTCCCTCACCCCTACGTCATCTGAATTCCTGCATTAGCGTGCATACTACAAGGGCACGTACGGCGCATTGGTTTTCTTAGGGACTGGCCTGGGGGGCAATGGTGTTTTGGCGCTGTTTGTAGTATCATAGTGGGAACATCGACACCGCGTCTGCTTGATGTACACCGGCTGTGTCAATAGAGTCGTAGAAGAGCCAGGTGAAGTAATAGACATTTTAATAAAAACTTTTTTTTTTCCTTTACAAATAAAAATAGGTGTAATAAAACTGAATAAAGCACAGATGTACTTCTCACTGCCACAATAGTTATTGCTTAGAGTCTTGTTCCACAAGAATTCATATTAATTGAAGAAGAAAAAAAAAAATGGAAAAAAAAATGAAAAAAATTGGTAGCAGAACGATCCCAAAGCTACGTGTCTTTTAAAAAAAAAAATAAGCAAAAGTGTGTGTGTCACGTATAACTGTTTGACACACGAGTCCTTGAATTCAAGGTTGAAAGTATTAAACACTGTTTCCGACATTACACCAATCCAAAATGGCGGCCGAAACGCCTGACATCATCATGCTCCCAGCATGCTTTGCCCATTTGGAATCTTCTGCGAGAATGAAGCGCGTAGACAAGTGAACGCTGAAGATGGTTCCTTACGAGAACGTTGCATGCAGCTCGAGCGGGTGAGTGTATTTTTTCAAATCATTACCACGTAACCGCTACGATCTCCACAGCACACAGAGACTAGTATTTCCATGCAAAGTAATACGCTGAAACAGGAGGATTTAGGCAAAACACTCTGCCGCCGGCGCGATCACAGCGCAAAAACAGCTTCACACACAGCCGCAGGCACAATCAGAGTGCAAACATCTTTATAAGTATCTATTAGCGCAAACATCGACCACTTTTAAGACGTCAATCCAATAAACGGCAAAGACTCGATTAAACAGCAGTGCAACACAGCCGCTGGTGCAATCAAGAGCACATAATCCTTAAAACAGCCGCGGGTGCATTCATGCACAAACAGAAAATACCTTAAACACTTCTAGGCAGTGTTGTCTTCACCAGTGAACGCTGTCCTCCTCTGACTCCCAGTCGTCGCCAGTGTGAAGTAATCACAGGATTCACATCAGGTGGATTCCAGGCAGATTTATTACCATCAGAGAGGACAACTTATACAACCACACAGGACAGTCTCAAACTGCTAATGATCTCTCAACCCATCATGGAACCTAGAACCCTAGTGATACAATAACACTCCAAAGTAGAACATGGCCACAGATAACATGGACACTACACCAGGCAACTGTTGGACTAGTGCAGTTCTAGCACAAAGCTACAAACAAGGCCGCATCTGCACAGTTACCGATAATTAGCCTCTGTGCGGCCTCTTTCATGCGTTCCGGTCACGCACCGGCTGGTGTCAGCAGGCAGATGAGTCGATAATACGCAGCAGATGGGGCAGATTTATGAGCCCCTGGCGCCACTTTTGCGTCACTTTTCCCATGTTAAAAGTGACGCAAAAGTGGCGCAAGGGGCTCATAAATCTGCCCCATGGTGACTAAAACCGGCCAAGCCAGCGCTCGGTTGAAGAGAGCTACCTTTATCATATAGGCACCTCAGTGACGACAGCGCCCCAATTTGGTTAAGTCAAGGATGGCGCTTGTTTTGTGGTTTTCACTTCTGCTTTCGCCTTGAGTCTAGGTTACAGAGTCAAACAGAATTGCCACAGTACAGAAATCGTGGTTCCACTGCCTTTTCCATGTTGGAACTGGCCATTGTTGCTGCATCTTTTACCACTTATTGCATCAACTGCAGATTTAAACAAAAAACGTCTCTAGTTCAAACAGGCCAAAGCCAATAAACGTATTAGACTTTGGCTGAATCCGCCTTTTGGAACGTTTAGAAAGGCGTCAATTTTACCCAAAAAGAGTAAACATCCCCGTTTGACAAGCTAAAGCAGTTGGGCAAGAGCAAGTGTGAAAGCAGTTCCTCGTTTATAGATGAAATATTTTGTCTGGTTTTAAGGGTTCTGCCTGTTGGATAGGAGGTGCGCATGGAGGGGTGGACCAATTTTGTTCCCTTAACTGCAGCATTTATCGGCTTAGGGAATCCGCACAGCAGAGTACCCGCTTGACATCACTAAGCCTGTCTATTTATGGTGCTATAGGAGAGCCTGACTTCACAACCTGCGAAGCGGAGCTCAAGCTTGCTCATGGAGCCTCTAATGCTCGCGTTTGAACTGCAGTTTACGGGGAACAAAAAATTTCCGGAAGTCCCTTTATCTGAGGACGTCTTGGGGATTTGTGGTAAAACATTGCGGGCTTCTTAATAATTCTCGATATAAGTTTTGCCAGGTAAACATGCTCCAGTATGGGGCTGTCCTTGGAGAAGTCCCCTATTTAGACTCAGTTGGTCCAAGCAAAGACTACAAGTCCCAGAATGCACCAAATTGCGTCAAACAACCAGTGAGCGAGGCGGAGCAGCCATAGTCCGCAGTCCTTCACAAGATTTAACTCCCTACGCACGGCCGTACATCGAGAGGTCCTTTCGTGCAGCCTTTTACGAGTTACCCGCTTATCCTAGTAATTATTCTGGGGGGTGTCCCGGGGGCCCGTCACGCGTTTTGATAACAGAATCAGGCCCCTTTTGGTTAGCAATGTACTAACACCGCTTCTGGTACTGCGGTGTGATTGCTCTCCTGAAATTCGTAGAATACAGTTCTAAGGGGGCCACTGCGAGGAAACTCATGGCACATTTTTTGGGCGGTTAAGTATCGGATTGCATTTGGGTCCTTGCCTGAAAATCCGCACGTTTTCAGGGAGATGTTATCAAATTTTATATTTACTTTGAACATTTATGTAAGTGTATTGGTACGAATTCCTTTTGACGTGACCAAGGTTACAAAGGTGCATGATATGCCTGCCTGGGATTGTCAATAAGCTAATCATGTTCGCTTATGTCATGCGCGGTGCCTGTACAAACTGCTCTTGTGTACTGTACAGTTTTGTAATCTATGTCACACTCCAAAGGCGATTACACTTTGTAATTTACAGTTTAGCGACTTTACAGTTCGCGTGGGGATTTCAGAGGGGGTGGGGGAGTTTAGAGCCGCCGCTTGGTTAGAGTGCTGTGGAAGTCACATTTACGTCCTCTCTATGCCTTCTCATCATGTAAGAGGGACGGTCAGTTATTACAGGAGCAAACGGTGAATGGGTTGTGGGAAAGAAATGGATAACTGATAGCGTGCACGGAGCAGCTGTGCCTTGTGCGGTCGGCCCACAGATTTGTAGGCAGCGGTATGGCGCGTCTCTCCTAAGGGGAACATGTTTCTTGCTGGCCTGGGTATTTTTTATCGGGAACCATAAAACATGTTGCTCCACCAGCCATTGCAAGTCCGAGCAATCATCGTCTCTTACAGCGATCATGCGCGGTGTGGGACCTTGTGACGCACGACTACCCACCCTTCACCGACCAGTAATGCGGGAAGTCCTTCTTTAGGGGTAATGCCGTTGGGGACCTGTGAAGGACAATTCTTTGGGTGGGATGAATTAACTCCCCCCCTCCCCTCCCAAGGGGGCGAATTTATCGCTATTGAGGGCATTGTTTACATAATATTTCAGCTAAACAGTACTCACATATAAGTATGTATGACATTCGGAACAGCAGGGTGCTCCGCACGCACCTGAGGCTGCCTTCGTAGCACATACCATGAGTACGCAACAATTCCCTTTAATAGGAGCATATTGGAGTCATCCCAGTTACCATCACGTTAGCGCGCTACCTTGTGGTGAGGCAGACTATACAGCGATTTATGAAAACACGCATGGCTGACTATTTGGATACCCATGTCGCTCCCAATGATACAGGCCAGAGTGGGTGGTCAGTGAATCTTTTGGGTAACACTCGGTGGGAGTGCTTTTGAAATAAGAAATTTATCAACAAGCAATAAGGTCAGCCTGTCATACCATTGAGTTGGGTAACAATAAACATTGGTGATTTCAGCGCCAAGTTGCCCTCTGGTGAACGTGAGCTCTGCAGAGCTGTACGGGAAGCAACTGAACTTAACAGATAATACTGTGCGTAAAAGGTACTTCTCTACACCACAGTGCCCCGCTATCTGTGTTTTCAATGTAAAGCAACATCATGGGCAGAGGCAAGAGGCCTTTAGATTCAGGGGCACTACTGAGCAGTGCCGATAGGGCATATGCTCTCTATCTGATGACAGGGATTGGTTTACCATGGGTGGCAGATGGGACCTACTGGAAAAACCCTTAGAAAAGTGCAGAGTGTGTGCCAGGCGCTCTCATTAAAAATCACATGCAAGGGTTCCTATGTAAGCTATGCTAAGCAAGAATTGAAGTCCGATTTCAATGTTCCTAAAGTAAAAGCAACTGGTGCTATACTAGGCGCTCTTAATGGTAATATGATTTTCAAAGTGCCTCAAGTAATGCAATTGGCGCTATGCTATAGCGGTCAGAATGAAAGTCAGATTTCAATGTTCTCCAGGTAAATACAACTGGTGCTATGCTAGGCGCTCTTAATTAGTAATATGGTTTTCAATGTTCCTTCCCTCCATGCAAATGGCGCGATGCTAGGCGCTCTCATTGAAAGTCATATGCAATGTTCCTTATGTAATGAACTGAGGCTATGCTAAGCGGTCAGAATTAAAAGTCTGATGCCAATGTGGTGCTTTAAAAAACCCTGCTTCAGGTCAGCCAGCAAAGTGTGTATATATACAGTATATTACCCGTTATTCTTGTAGCTCCACAAGCAAAGCCTTGCGAATGCGAACATATCCCTGCGTGTTCAAGCATGAGGACAGCCTGGTTAGCTTGCCCCAATAACGGAAAGGTAGAAGCATGACTGCTTACTATGGGCATTACATCAAGGCATTTCAAACCGGGGCGAAGTTACGTCAATATACTACAAGTCTCTGGAGGTCAGTCTCGAGAGGCGCCTGCCTGGGTGGTCATTTACATACATTATCAGTACTTATGATGTCTCTACATACCAGGCCTCATGGTCACACCTTCGAGAGTGCCATAAGCAAGCGGGTGCTGTTACAAAGATGTTACAAATATGAATATGCATTAGGAGACTGCTGTCAAATAGCATCTATGCACCCACCACAGGTACACGTATGCATTAGAAGCTGGTTATGTCACCCTATAACTCTGCGCCTGTATGCGGGTACATGTACGCAAGTTAGGCCTGTGGATTGTCACACAGTACCTATGCACCCTTTGTGCTCATATACTTATGATGAGTTATGTACTTGTGCAATCAAGAGTTACATGCCTGGGGTTCGTCACCCCCTTTGTGCTCGTGCACTTCTACTATTAAGGTATTGTGCCACACGGTGGCTCAGCGCCCTGGTGCCCGAACACTTATGCAATGGATGTCCATGCTTGTATCACTGTACCTATGCTTGGGCACATTCCGGCATTAGATGCCCGGGTCGTATCATACAATACCTACGCACCCTGTGTTTTTTACACTTTTCACACTAGATACTATGGGGTAGTCGATGGGCCTGGCATGCAAACCGCATCTTTTACCCAAAGGCGAGGAGCACTAATCATCTGTGTTTTATGTTCCTTTACGTATGGTGGATCCATGAGGGTGACACCTGGGAAGTGAACCACACCGCAATGACGGTGAGCTGTCAGGGCCACTTCGGCTACGTGGCGATGGGTCATGCCTCACTATCTTCAAGTTCAAGAGTCATGGGTTTCGCCATCCACGACGCCGGGTTGGATTCGGCTGACTTGTTGTAGCCCATCGGTTCTGTTCATATGAATTGCAAGTTTCTTTATCCTGTGACTCAGGGAGAAGTTTGCATCAGTGCACTGGTACATGGTATCAGGCTCAGTAGTGTAAGTTTTAGCCTGTCAGTAGAGCAATACACTGGCGGATGTTCTATTCTCATGTTTGCATGCAGTTTCACGAGATCATGTGGCGTAAGTTGAGAACAAGAATAGAGTTAGCCCTTTGGTTCTGTTTCAAGCGAATGGCAAGCTTCTTTACCCTGTGACTCAGGGAGAAGTTTGCATCAGTGCACTGGTACATAGTAGCATGCACTGTAGTGTACGTTCTTAGCCTGTAAGTAGGGCAGTACACTGACGGATGTGCTATTTTCATGTTTGCGTGCAGTTTCCCGTGGCCATGGGGCGCAATTGGGGAACGAGAGTATAGTTACATGGACATGCACCTAGGGGGTAACGACTGGCTCGCCTGGGTTGAAAGGTTTGTAGTTGAGTCCCGGGGCAGGCGAGCTACAGGGCATGACCTACCTAGTGGGCTGAGGGGGAGGACAGATAGTCGGGCAACTATGCTGTCCTGTGGCGGTAAGGTCATGATTGGTAAGCATAGTCTTCGGTCCTTAGCGGTCAGAACCATGTAACTCCAGGGGCAGTGACAGCCGGTAGGTAGGCTGTTGGGGTGCGGGGGCCGGGGGAGTCATTCTTTCCAGTGGGCCTGTGGCCACCCCCGCACGCGCATGCGCATCAGGGCGCAAGTATGCAGAATTTCTGCAGCCCCCGTCATGGAGTTTAAGGCACAGGGCGCAGGGGGGGCCCGGGGGAAAGTATCCGTCCGATAAGCTGTACCCCCTGCGCAAGCCAACTCCGGCGAAATAATTTCGCGTAATTTGCTAGTTTGATGGGATCGGGAGGCTGCCAGTCATTGACTTTGCCGTAGGCTCTAGAGGGGACACGCAGAAAGTGAATATATGCATTGTTAGATTTACGGTAGGAGTGTCGTGTGTATTAGAGTTAAGGACAGCCATGTGACATCATCTGTCTAACAATGTATTTGGCCTTTCTGCGTAATTGTACATAAGGTTAATAAATAATGTTTTTTATTTTGCAATAAATACGTCCTGGGGGGGTTACTCCCCCCTAATCCAAAAAATTCAAAAATTGGTGTGGTCTCAATACTTGCCTTAAAGGAGGGAGGGAGACCTCATCTGGGCAAGGGCTGGCTGTGGACACCAAAAGTTAAAGAGGGGACTTGGGGGAGTACCAGGCCGTATGAGCAAGGCTGAGCGCTAACTAGCGCGGGCCGCCCTTATAGCAGTCGTACCGGTCTCCGGGGGAAAGGGAGAGGTGGGAGCACTCCCACCTCCCCATTAGGCGTCCAATAGGGGGCATTTCTGTAGGGCGTTAACCGGAAGCACTAAAGTGCTTCTGGTTCACGTTGACATTAGCGTAGGGGTCGGGCCGGTTTAGACCGGCCTGGCCTGTGCCCCCCTCCCCTTTTAAAAGGGGGTGTGGGGAGCAGAACAGTCTCTTGTTCTGCTTTCCCCACAGGCGCAGCACCCGGGCCACCAGCGGCCCGTAATGTATTTTTCCCCACCCACCATCCCCTAATGAAAGCAATGTAATTGTGCTGGTCAGGAATGTATTTTGGTTTGTCTATTAAAATTTTTTTTCTTTGCAGGTATTTCAGGAGATAGCATTAATGCACACTGGAAGATTGTACATTTTAATGGTGTTTTATCAGTCATGTATTTGTTTTGTTCTGTTGGTTTTATTGCAGGTACCTCAGGAGATAGAAGTAATGTAATTTTGATGATTTGGTAAATTGTAAATGTGTTTGTCAATAATGTATTTGCTTTGTTCGTTTACTTTTATCGCAGGTATCTCAGGAGATAGAATTAATGTAAATTGAGAATTGGGTACGCGTTAAATGTGTTTTGCAGTAATGCATTTGCTTGGCTCTTTTTCTTGTATTACAGGTATCTCACGAGATAGTTAATGAAAATATGATGTTTTGGTGAATTTAGAATAATAAAAGTGTCGTTATTTGTAAGCTTTTCAAGTACAGGATTGGTTAATACAAAGTATGTGATTGAAATATAACGTTTAAATGAATGTCGACACATGTTATTTGATGTCGGGTAATAATGTCGTATTTAGTGGTGTGTGTCTCCGGTCAGGCGGTAAGGTCATGATTGGTAAGCATAGTCTTCGGTCCTTAGCGGTCAGAACCATGTAACTCCAGGGGCAGTGACAGCCGGTAGGTAGGCTGTCGGGGTGCGGGGGCCGGGGGAGTCATTCTTTCCAGTGGGCCTGTGGCCACCCCCGCACGCGCATGCGCATCAGGGCGCAAGTATGCAGAATTTCTGCAGCCCCCGTCATGGAGTTTAAGGCACAGGGCGCAGGGGGGGCCTGGGGGAAAGTATCCGTCCGATAAGCTGTACCCCATGCGCAAGCCAACTCCGGCGAAATAATTTCGCGTAATTTGCTAGTTTGATGGGATCGGGAGGCTGCCAGTCATTGACTTTGCCGTAGGCTCTAGAGGGGACACGCAGAAAGTGAATATATGCATTGTTAGATTTACGGTAGGAGTGTCGTGTGTATTAGAGTTAAGGATAGCCATGTGACATCATCTGTCTAACAATGTATTTGGCTTTTCTGCGTAATTGTACATAAGGTTAATAAGGGGGAGGAGCGTCACCCCACTGCTTTTTCGCAGTGAAAGACAGGGAAAATATAATGATAATGACTTGCGTTAAAGTATGCTTGGGTGCAGTGCTAGCTAGGAATGCCAATTTGGCCGCATTTAGCTGTGCCTGGTGGGGAGGTTTTGGGGTGGAACGAGTGAGGCCTCTAGTGAAAAACACCAGCCAGGTCATCGGCAAGCACGCAGGCGCTGTCCCTCACCCCTACGTCATCTGAATTCCTGCATTAGCGTGCATACTACAAGGGCACGTACGGCGCATTGGTTTTCTTAGGGACTGGCCTGGGGGGCAATGGTGTTTTGGCGCTGTTTGTAGTATCATAGTGGGAACATCGACACCGCGTCTGCTTGATGTACACCGGCTGTGTCAATAGAGTCGTAGAAGAGCCAGGTGAAGTAATAGACATTTTAATAAAAACTTTTTTTTTTCCTTTACAAATAAAAATAGGTGTAATAAAACTGAATAAAGCACAGATGTACTTCTCACTGCCACAATAGTTATTGCTTAGAGTCTTGTTCCACAAGAATTCATATTAATTGAAGAAGAAAAAAAAAAATGGAAAAAAAAATGAAAAAAATTGGTAGCAGAACGATCCCAAAGCAACGTGTCTTTTAAAAAAATAAATAAGCAAAAGTGTGTGTGTCACGTATAACTGTTTGACACACGAGTCCTTGAATTCAAGGTTGAAAGTATTAAACACTGTTTCCGACATTACACCAATCCAAAATGGCGGCCGAAACGCGTGACATCATCATGCTCCCAGCATGCTTTGCCCATTTGGAATCTTCTGCGAGAATGAAGCGCGTAGACAAGTGAACGCTGAAGATGGTTCCTTACGAGAACGTTGCATGCAGCTCGAGCGGGTGAGTGTATTTTTTCAAATCATTACCACGTAACCGCTACGATCTCCACAGCACACAGAGACTAGTATTTCCATGCAAAGTAATACGCTGAAACAGGAGGATTTAGGCAAAACACTCTGCCGCCGGCGCGATCACAGCGCAAAAACAGCTTCGCACACAGCCGCAGGCACAATCAGAGTGCAAACATCTTTATAAGTATCTATTAGCGCAAACATCGACCACTTTTAAGACGTCAATCCAATAAACGGCAAAGACTCGATTAAACAGCAGTGCAACACAGCCGCTGGTGCAATCAAGAGCACATAATCCTTAAAACAGCCGCGGGTGCATTCATGCACAAACAGAAAATACCTTAAACACTTCTAGGCAGTGTTGTCTTCACCAGTGAACGCTGTCCTCCTCTGACTCCCAGTCGTCGCCAGTGTGAAGTAATCACAGGATTCACATCAGGTGGATTCCAGGCAGATTTAGGCTCTAGAGGGGACACGCAGAAAGTGAATATATGCATTGTTAGATTTACGGTAGGAGTGTCGTGTGTATTAGAGTTAAGGATAGCCATGTGACATCATCTGTCTAACAATGTATTTGGCTTTTCTGCGTAATTGTACATAAGGTTAATAAATAATGTTTTTATTTTGCAATAAATACGTCCGGGGGGGGGGGTTACTCCCCCCTAATCCCAAAAATTCAAAAATTGGTGTGGTCTCAATACTTGCCTTAAAGGAGGGAGGGAGACCTCATCTGGGCAAGGGCTGGCTGTGGACACCAAAAGTTAAAGAGGGGACTTGGGGGAGTACCAGGCCATACATACCCAAGCCTCCAGTCAGCGTATGAGTGCTGTAAAACAGCGCTCAGACCAATCACAACGCTGCTAAGGCAGCGTTGTGATTGGCTGACTGGGAGCCTGGGTGTGTTTTCTCTGGCGGAGTGAGGAAGGACTACAGAGGAGAGACAGGCGAGTAAGCAGTGAAAAGGTAAGTTTTCAATTTTTATTTAATTTTTACATAATCGCTTCCCCTGTGTCCTCCCCTCCTCCCACGTCCTCCCCCCAACTTCACACGTCCCTCTCCCACACCTACCTCTGATCAGTGCCTGCTGCACCTGCTCTTCCATCAACGCCAGTCACATTTTCTAGTGAAAAAAAAACAGAACAAAAGGAAAACTGTGCTGAGGTGTGCACTGTTTACTTTCTCCTGTGAAGGCTGCAAACTTGTTCGGTTGAACAAGTATGCAGCAGAGCAATGTATGCTCTGCTGAATAAAACCAAAAAGATTAAATAGAAATACAGATGTTTATACCACATGTTGCAGATTTGTATTTATTATGACAACACATAAAATAATGCGTTTGACTATAATCCTAATCTATGTGCTGAAGTTACTGAAAATTTCTTACACGTGATGCTAATCAAGATGAATTAACAAACCTGAGGAGCAATTTATTGTTTTTTTTTACTCTTTCTGTGCATCTTTTTATAAATGTATCCTAAATATATGCTCTAGGGAAACTATTAAATAGGGATTTTGAGTTACAAATATTTTCGCTTCCTGGTGTTATTTTGTGTTTCTAGTGGCACTATGATTTCCTCTTCCAACAAATACATCATTTTTTTGTGCATTAAACAAATTGAAATATGTAATGTTCCTATCATGTCAGTAACCTATTTAACACATGGGTGGTATATAAAATAGACTGTTAGAACTTGTGTTAATATATATTTGAGCTCTTAAGAGTCTCTTCAGCATTGTCAGTTATTGTGATGTCAACAGGATAACGGTCATGTGGCATCACTTCCAGGGAAGATTAGTTTTTCAGAACATATGATATCGTTCCTGTTATGTCACTGGGTCAAAGGGGCATTATGTGATGCCACTGCCACTACCCCAGGCCTTTTGGTGAATTGAAAGCCATGTGGAATATCTTGAAAATGGTACATCCTGTTAGACCTGTCAGTCTTGGGATGGTCTTCCCTCAAACATTTTGGCCTTCCTCCTTCATTTTTGCTGCTTTTGTTTTTGCTGGCCTTAGGACTTTGCACACTTTAGCACTGCTAACCAGTGCTGAAGTGCATGTGCTCACTCCTTAAAAAATGGTAACATTGTATTATCCCCAGTAGGCATATTTACTTTACTTGTATGTCCCTAGTAAAGTGGCACTTCATCTGCCCAGGGCCTGCAAATTGAATGCTACTAGTGGGCCTGCAACATTGATTGTGCCACCCACTTAAGAAGCCATTTCAAAAAGTTCTCAGGCCTGTCATTGCAGCCTGTGTGTGTGCAGTTTTTAACGGTCATTTTGATCTGGTTAAAAAAAAACTTTTGTCAGGCCCAAACCTTCCTTTTCAATACATTTACATCACCCCTAGGGTAGCCCCTGGACAGCCCAGGAGGCAGGGCATATATATTTAAAGTGTTGAACATGTACTTTTGTGTTTCGCATGAATAGGTAGTGAAAAATGTATTTTTCCCTGTAGCAAGGCCTACCTCTTTGATAGACTAACATTGGAGTTATCTAATTACATTTAATAAGCTGTAATTTCCAAATGGGAGCAGGTTTGTTATCTTGGGAATTGTAATGAAAAATCTGAACTTATAGTGAAGTCGGATTCATAATTACAATCATAATTACAATTTTGAAAATGCTCCTTTCAGAATATTGGCATTTGCCTGCCCTAGCCATTTAGTGCCTGTAGCCTGTACCTGGGTAACACGACTAGATGTAGCTGATGGTTGAGCTTTGTGTATTCCTTCTAAACAGCAACACACAATAAGGAGCCTAGGTGTACCTGGATGGGCCATCACTGGCAGGACATGAGGAAGGAGCTGGGCACAGCCCCACTTGCACTTGATAGGGTTGTGTTCTCCCTCCACATAAAGCACTGCATACCCCTGGTAGCTAGCCTGGAGCCAGGGCAGAGAAGGCAGGATGCTTTAGAACATCACAGGGAAACCTTTAGAAGCTTCTCCCCCACTTCAAAGGAACAACTGGATATAAATACTGGAACTCACACATCACCACTTCAGTAAGCTTCTGGGTTTGTGGACACTCTGCCAGGAACAAGAACTGCTGAGCTGCTGAAGGACTGCCACTCTGCCAGACTGCAACCATGCTGGACTACCGCCTTCCTGTGCTGAACTAGTGCCTGGTGCTCCTTTTGCCTGGGTGAGAAGTACTGGACCGAATCTCTTGAACCCAGAACCCCAGAGTTACTCCAAGGGCTAGATGGCTGGCCTACTGGCTTGAGCCTCAGAGACAGAAGACACCAACAACCTTGACCCAGCACCTGAACACTGTCATCTGTGTGTCTACCCTGCCAAGTGGCACTACCCCAGTCAAGGACCCTTGGAAGTGGGCCTAAGGTGCTCTGCCAGCCTCTGTGGATACAGCAGAATCAACGCATCTCCTCTGCTTCACGGCACAACCCCGAGCAGAACTGACGCATTACCACTATTGTGTGGATTTGAACTGCAGCAAAGACCCTCATCGCAGCCCGTCACTGCATCGGAACAGCCACTGCGCAACTCATCCTTGGAGTGGGGCCTCGTATCCCTCATCGACGGAAGCCTCAACGATGACATCGGACACCGCACTGTAGCTCCTCAGAACCGATGCATTGCCCCGACTGCGTGGCGCATCCTTGACTCCAGACTTCACATCACAAGCCCTGGTGGATGGGATGCTCAACGACAATGCAAGACCTTACACTGCACCCACACCGCATCTCTGAACCAACACATCGCTATGGCTGCACAACGCATCTTGGACATAGATCCTCGGAACCCTCCACAAACCTAGATTTAAGGTGCGCTGTTCAGTGGGCCAAACTGAATCCCTGTAGCTGGCCCATGCTCCATCAAAGTCGGCCTGAACTTGTGACTTTGTCCCGGCCTGATGCGACCAGATGGCCACAGTTGGCACTTTACACCTTTTAGTGCTCTTTCCACTAAAATCTTTAAAACTGAATATCCCCAGTTCCACTAATTAGATTTTTGTCGTTTTGGTCTTGTTATATTTATAACAAAATACTCTATTTTTCTTACTCTCTCATGGGCTCCTTTGAGGTACGTTTCCACTATGTTAGTGTTTGAAGTGTTGCACAAATACTTTACACATTAGCTCTGAGTTATGCCTGACGGCTCTGCACCAAGCTACGGTCAATTTAGGGTTTGCTTGTAACTTCATCCTGAGAATAATTGTGGTTGCTGCTTGAGTAGTGTTTCATCCTCCCCTCTCAACCAGTAACCCAATAGATCCATGGCAGGGAGACCAGATTTTGAAACCCAAAAATGATGACATTTCTAAACATGGAAATAGGACGACAATTTTTTCATGATCTGAGGGGCATAATATACAACTGATTGATCTCACCAACACAAACAATGTGACCCTATGGGGAATTAAATGTTCAAAGGACCTTCTTCGAAAACTGGGACATGTTCTCAAAATAGTGACATTTGCCAGGAAAGGGGAACCACTAATGTTGTAACTTTTATGCAAATGTGTGTCATTTGCAGAATTATAGAGGAAGAATGAATATTACACTCAATTACTTGGTTATTTGACTTTCACCCGGACATTTCAGCTACTTTCAATAGCCGTGTATCGGTGAAACAAAACAGATTTATGAAATTACAGCAACTATCATAATCCTAGAATGGGGCTCATATAGGCTCAATAAAAGTAGGACACAAAATGGCCCATTATCCCTCCCCAGAATTAAGTACACCAGGGGTATAAGTAATTTCAGTGAGGGGAAATTATTCGAGTTATCAGGGAACACTGATGGTACCCTCAGCAATGGGGAATCACTAGAAAATTCTGGAATACTGCACTAGAATCCCATGATATTTCCTCAGTTTCCTATGGACCTTCACTCAGACATTATATCATCTTTAAGAATATGAAGTGCTGGGGTGAAGCCCTATCAGATTTGCTGTGTAAGTGTAGATCTCATTCACCTAATTTATCCAGTAGCCCATATTCCCAGCACCACTGGGATTAGCGTTGGATTGGATTTAAGCCTTGCTTAAATGTTCTCCCTATTTTATGTTTGTATGTTTGTGTAGTAGGATGCAGGCTTGTGTCCCACTTTTCAGTATTTGTGTTTGTTTATATCCAAAAACTTGCTGATAAATTAAATATCCAACCTCTGTCTGACTGGATAAGTTAACCAATACAGCACTGAATGGGTCTGTATTCATTTGTTACTTCCTATCCCTACCTCCCTAGGGACCATTGTAGCACAAAATAACAAATATATTGCCACCAGAATATCAACTAACAAAATATCATAAAGGTAAGCATAGAGTTATTATTCTTAACTCCACCTCTACGTACATTGAAGAGATATATATTGCTAATGTACATATATGGGCTTTTAAGTATAATAAATTAATACTAACCTTCACACAATTTTTGTAGTTTCTATTCTGTCTGCAATATTCTTGCACCATGATATTGAAAAGTAGATTATTTGGTAGACTACCATGGGCTGAATTCCAGATGTTGTATTTATGTGACATGTCTGTGAGGAGGCACAAGTCAAGATTTGACAAAGAGACAGGATCTTCACTCATCACTAATCACTCATCTTTATCATCATGTTCACCCTCCTGACTTCAAGCTATGTGGGCGTCCTTCACAGTAGCGGCTGCTACAGGACGGGGGTGGAGGCTGGGGGCAGGGCGGGGGGAGAAATGTAATTTAAAAAAGCACTTACGTTTAACAGCCGGCCGCCGCCTATCCTCCGTCTTTGTCCTCTTCTTCTTCCTGTACTGGCCGGTGGCAGCATGAACCACCTGGACAGATGGGCTCACCTGTGCCAATCACAACGCTGCAAATGCGGGCTTGTGATTGGTCTGAGCGCTGTGGATCTGAGCTCAGACCCGAACACGGAGCCTGCACATGTTCCTGACCAGGCTGTGTAATGCAGCCTGGTAGGAACATGCAAAGTGAGCTTGAACTGTTGGGCCAGCCAACCTGCACACCACTACTCCACTGCTCTGCCCAGCCCTGCCCTGCCCAGCCAATGACTGCAAAAGGGAAAATAAAATAATAATAACAATGCCTTAGTATCATTTCATTTTTCCTTTTGAGCAGTGGGGCGACACACCTCAACCTTAGCAGAGGGGTCGCCACTGGTCCTTCAGCAGGATTTAGCTCAGGCAAAAATATCTCAGGTGATGTCTGTGTGCAGCCTCTGCTTCCATCTTTTATTGATAAGCATTGGGCAGACTCCCCACGGATGAGGCTGGTTGATCTCTAGTGCACTGCTTACGCTACTATTGCAGGATATATGAAATGGGGACATGTTTTATACTTTTCAGTCATAATTTTAAATACAGGTCCAAATATGTTAAATTATGCAGATATTTTATTTTTGTAAAGTTTGCATGTTATTCTTAATAGACTATAAACTGTTAGGAATATAATTCCAGGAAACCAAAAATATATTCAGCAGCTTTAGTGCAATTGAATAAAGTACATTTCTTAGTGGAGGTGGGTCATTTGGAAGTGCCCATGGTTGCATTTGAACAAAATAAAAACTGAATGTGGGTGCATCTGAATTTTCATTTGCTGCTTTGTTCACCACCAACATCAACAATATCAGTAGCAAGAGTGAGGCTAACAACAGGAACAATATTACCTACACCAACGGTATCTTGAGTGGTGGCTGTTGGACTTGGCCCTTTCTGCAGGATAATGCCCAAACTTATTGCCTTCACTCTTCCTGTTCGCGCGTTATTCATTTTTGTTGACTTAGGACTCTGTGCTCTTTGCCACCGCTGAGTAGTGTTGAAGTGCTTGTGCTCTCCGCTTAAAACATGGTAACATTGGTTTATACCCAATTGGCATATTTAGTTTACTTATGGTAAAGTGATACTACATGTACTCAGGGCATGTATATTGAATGCTACTTGGGGGCCTGTAGCACTGATTGTGCCACCCACTTTGGTAACCCTTTAAAACATGCCTCAGGTCTGCCATTGCTTCCTGTGTGTGTAATTCTTAAACTTCCATGTCTACCTCGCAAAATAAACCTTTTGCCAGGTCCAAACCTTCCTATTTAATACATAAACGCCCTGCCTACGGCAGGCCCTGGACAGCCCAGAGGGCAGGGTGCAATGTATTTTAAAAATGGGACATGTTCTTTTAAGTTTTACATGTCCTGGTAGAAGAAAACTCTTTTAAATTCATTTTTTACTACTGCAAGATCTACCACTCCCATTGGATAACATTCAAATTATCTTATTACATTTTATAAATGTAATTTTCAAATGGGAACAGGTACCCCATCATGGTTGATGTCTCTGGAATCACAATGCAAAACCCTACCTTATGGTAAAAACAGGTTTTGAATTGCAATTCCGAAAATATCACTTTTAGAAATCTGGAATGTTCTTGCCTTAGCCATTTGGTGCCTGAAGCTTGTCTGTCTCTGGGTCATATGACTGGGTGTGGAACACAGTTAGGCTTTTTGTATTCCTCCTAGACAGCCAGAAACGCAATGGGGAGCTTATCACTTGCAGGATGGGGTGGAGGAGCTGAGCGCCAACCTACTTACGCTTGAATAGATTGTGTTCTGTCTCCACACAAAGGGTTGCATGCCCCTGTAGTTAGTCTGGAGCCAGGGCCAGAAAGGCAGGGCATCTGTGCAATTCAAAGGCATGCAGTGGCGTAGCTGGGGGTGGGGGTAGAGGGGGCAGACTGCCCCAGGCGGCACCAGTTTTGGGGTCAGCAGCCGGTCCCTCCATTCCCCCGCTCTTACCTGTGGCCAAAGCAGCCGCAGGAGTCGCTAGCCCGCGCCCCACTCTTCGATCAGGCTGTCCTGGGCAGGACACACAGAGGCCGCCATAGGCGTCCTAAGGCCTAGCTACGCCACTGAAAGCATGCCTCTAAAAGCTTCTCCCCACTTCAAAGGCACAACTGGGTATAAATACTGGAACTCAGGCACAAACTCTTCATTCAGTACACTTCTGGATCTGTGGATACTCTGCGAGGAAGAAGGACAACTGTGCTGCAATAAGGATTGCCACTCTGCTGGACTGATTCCTCAAAGGAACTCCTGCCCTACTTGCTGACCTGGTCCCTTCTGCCTTGCCTGAGGAAGGAGAACTGCACCTGCAACTTTATCTTGAACCCATGACCCCAGAGTGGCTCCAAGGGCTAGTTTGCTGGCCTTTCGATCTGAGCCTCAGGGACAATCAAGGCTCACCAACATCCTGCACCAGCCTTAGTTAAGCTCACAGGCACTGAAATCAGGCTTTTGGTCTCTTCATGACCGTGAATGGGCCCATTTGCACTGAGACCTCGTTGCTCCCACCACAAATCAGTGCAAAGCTCAGTCAGCTCAACTCTTCACTCAGCAGCATGATCACCACCCTGAAGCTCCACCCACCCCACCTGCCATGGCAGCCAGCTCCTTGAATTTCACAACAGCCGCTAGCGATGCTCTCCCTGCATCACTCTGCAATGGGTACATGAGTCTTCGTGTAAACTTGAAAAGGTAAAACTTCAGCGGTCCTAACCTGGGACTGTATCTGACCTGCGCTCCATCAAGGTTGGCCTGAACTTTTGACTTTGACCCGGTACAGCACAACCAGTTGGCACTTTGTGCTTTTAACACTATTTAACACTGTATTCTTTAAAAAAAAACATATCTCCAGTTCCACTGATTGGATTTATTTTTATTTTTGTCTTGTTTATATTATTAAATTCAACTCTATTTTTCTTGGTGTGAGACCTTTTTTGAGTTGTGTTTTCAATGTATTACTGTTTAAAGTGGTTTGCAGAAATGCTTTACACATTGTCTCTAAGTTAAGCCTGGCTGCTCTGTGTCAAGGTAGGAGTGTAGCACAGGTTAGTTTGGGCTCTGCTCTTGCCTTTTGCTGACTAGGATTGTGGTTGCTGCTTTACCAGGGCTCACACCCTAGTCCACCATTAACCCAATTTCTCACAGTGGCACTGACAGAAAGTAAAGGAGTTAACACAGGAGGATGATGATGACTCCCCCAATATAGCATTAGATACCAAGAGGCTGCAGCAAAGACACAGGGATAAATGGAACCTTCTGGTTCATTCTAGAATATTAATATGCCCTTCATGCAAGACAGAGATGTCGGAGAATGTTGGGATAATCAGGAAATCTCTACACCAATACCTCCAGACTCAGCCTATCTCTCATGCACATGCACACAGTTGTTTACAAGTGGTAAGGATGATCTTGAGTTATTTATAAATGTCTTGAGCTAATCATCAAATTTGAATTTCTTTGAATTCTCGGAAACGTTAATATCTGGATCAATCATTCAAAGGACTCTTTAGACCAACATTTTCAGCAACAGGTGCAGTTCCAATTGGTATGATACCAGAATTTCATGGCCGAAACATTGTCTGACAAAAATATTATGTCCTAAATATCATTTACAAACATATTATTCTGTTAAAGTTAATTTTAGAAACTCTGTACCTAATGGAAAGACATTTTTGTAAACAATATTAAGCTCACAATACTTATGTCAGATGATAGTTTTCTTATTGATAAGTGCCTACATATGAGGAAGGACATGAACTATGTTGGGGCTTGTCCTTCCTCTTGTACCTGCCTTTGGTATTAGATAAGCTAATTTTAAAACAAGCTAAACATGAAAGCTGTAGAACACAGGAGATAGGAGATATTAACAGAGAAATGGATCACCACCATATGAACACGTATGTTGGATAATAAGTCTTCAGCTTTCAACAGTGTGCTAGATTCTTCTTTAAATATTTTGGTGACCTTGATCATTCATATAATGAAACAACAGTTCTAAAGTGCAGCTAATACCCAAAAGCGTCTTGGCACTGATACCACAAGCAAGATCAGAAAGAACACAGAGGAAGAAATATTGCAAGGAAAGCCATGTTCTTAAGAGTTTTCTAAAGTGGAGATGAGAGCCCACTGACTTAATCTGAGATGGTAAAGTGTTCCAGAGTTTACGGGTAGGGTAGGAAAAAGATATACTGTCCCAGTTGGAGAACTTTACTGTAGGTATTATAAGAACATCCTTATTACCTGACCTGAAGTCATGATTAGAAACATCGATATCAGAAATTCGGGCACTTTCTTTTGAAGGGCTTTGTGAGCAAAGCACATAACTTTAGTCATGCAGCCACATTTTGCACAACCTGCAGCCTATTGAGCAAGGTTTGATTAAGCTCTAAATAGAGTGCATTCAAGTATTCTAGACTTGAGGTGATTAGTGCCAAGATTACTGACTTGCAGGAGGATGTCAGGATAAATAAAAATATTTCCTCAGCACTCTAAGAATGTGAAAGCATAGCCCATGATCTGATTTACTTGAGTTTTAAAAAGTCAGTGAGGTATCAAAAAGTATTCCTACATTCCTGGCTGAACTGACTGATGATGGTAATGCTCCAAGGTCTGATGACCACCAGTCCATAGACCAGATTGAGGGGGTATTACCAAAGACCAACACCTCAGTTTCAGTTTTCTAATCATTAAGCTATAAACAAGTGAAGCTCATTCATTGGTTAGCTTCTCTCATACAGTTTTGCAAATGAGTGACGGAGCTTCCTTTGTTGGAGTAGCAATAATTTGCGTGGGGTTCTCTAGTTGGTAGAGGTAGGTACCTTTGTCCAAATAGGGGCCCTTACATATAGTCAGGGTAAGGGGTACACGCCCAAAATAACCCCTGCTCACCCCCTTGGTAGCTTGGCACGAGCAGACAGGCTTATCTCAGAGGCAGTGTGTAAAGCATTTGTGAACACATACAGTAATCAAGTGACAACACTACAGATGGAAGTCACACAAGTTTTATATAAAAAATAAGTATTCTTTATATAGACTTATCACAAGACCACAAACGACAAAAATCCACAATACTGTACTTAAAATGGTAGAATTAGCTTAGTTCTTTTTAAATGTTTAAAATGCGACACTTTGAGTTCAATGTACCTTAAGATGCGTAACACAACACAACGAAAGTGTTGCAGGGAAGGTGATGCGTCGGTTCCTTACATGCAAGAACAGTGATGCGTCGGGTCCCTAATGCTGCGTAGGGGATGCGTCGGTTCTTCTCTGCGAGGGGAGGTGATGCGTCGGTTTCCTACTGCGCTTCCATGGCGATGCAGCACGCAACGCCGTGATGCGATACAGATCCGGTGCAAAGAAACAAAGGTGGCGTCTTTTCTTGATGCGACATGATGCGGACCGCGACTGGCCCTGCGACACACTTCTGGGTGATGCGGCGGCGTCTGCTGCGACGTCAATCTTCTTTTTCGATGGTGCGGGACGCTCCGGCAAGGATGTGAGCCGCGACAGGCCCTGCGACACGCTTCCCGGTGATGTGGCGGCATCTGATGCATCGTCGATCCTCTTCTCCGGCGATGCGAGTTGCTTCGACAACAATGCGAGCCGCGACAGGCCCTGCGACACGCTTCCTGGTGATGCGACGGCATCTGCTGCGACGTTGATCCTCTCCTCCGGCAATGCGAGGCGCTTCGGGGACCCTACGATGACTCAACGGTTCTTCTGGGCCACGACACGCCCTGCGACACGCTTCCCGGTGATGCGGCAGCATCTGCTGCGACGTCAATCCTCTTCTCCGGCGATGCGAGGCGCTTTCTCGTTGTGAAGCGACAGCGGCAGTGCGGCGACACGCTGCTGGCTCGTAAGTCGCGCTTCCAGCTCCTTGCGACACGCAGTTCCTCAGAAAGCCTCGCAAAACAGCAGGCACTTCCAAATAACTCTTGGGGAGCTGGTGGGTGAAGTCTGTTGTTCATGAGACTTCAGCAGGAGGCAAGCTCTTTTCTCAAGCCCTTGGAGATCCTTCACAAATTGAATAAAGTACACAAAGTTCCTTTTCTCCTCTCTTTGGCAGTCAGGCAACCACTGCAGTCCAGTCCCTCAAGCTTAGGGATAGTCTGTCCTCAGTCTCTCTGGTTCCACTCCTCAGCAAATGTTTCTTCTTGTTTCATAAAGTGATCTAAAGTTCTTGAGTTTGGGTTCCAATATTTATACCCAGTTTCTCTGTGTTCTCTGAAGGCCAAACCAGTTCTGGTCAGTACTGGAGCACTTTGTTGAAAAGACTCCTTCTTTCCTTGCAGAGTGCAGGGCAGAGACATCAGAAACACCACAGGAGGGGAAGCCTGCATTGTGGAGGGAAGGCACAGCCCTATTCAGGTCCCAGGTGCAACTCCTCCCACCCATCTAGATGCAGATCTCTCTATTCAGCCCTGTGCTGACTCGCCCTGTATTCCCCAGCCCCTGTCACTCAAACTCCAGACAAGGAATACACAACCTAGCAGAGGCAGGTTTGGATGGTTAAACAAGAAAATACCTACTTTCTAAAAGTGGTATTTTCAAACACAGAATGTTAAAACCAACTTCACTGAAAGATGTATTTTATCATTCTGAGTTCAGGCATACTAAACTCGAATTTCAACCATGTTCCCTGAGTCAGTTAGGATTATAAGATGTAATACTCAAACTACCCATTCGGGCCTATGGGGAACAGGTAGCCTTGCAATAATGAAAAACGAAAATGACTGTAATTCACTATTAGGACATGCCACACACACCAGGGCATGTCCCACCTTATACTTACAATGCACCCAGCCCTTGAGCCTACCATAGGGGTGACTAATATGCAGAAAAGGGATGGTTTAGGGATAGGCAAGTGGGTACACTTGCTCAGTCAGCATCGCAGTACCAGACTGCACACAGGCTCTGCAATGACAAGCCTGAGACACACTTTAACAGGCTGCTTCTGTGGGTGGCACAACCAGTGCTGCAAGCCCACTAGCAGCATTTGGATTACCAGCCCCGGGCACTCCTGGTGCACTGTACTAGGGTCTGACAGGTAAACCAAACCAGCCAATCATGGAATCACTAATCCAGACATCAATTTACCATAGGGAGCAATTGCACTGAGGCACTGGATAGCAGTGGCACAGTGCCCAAAGCATCTAACACCAGCAAAAACACATGAGACAACAGCAAAAAATGGAAGGGAGACCCACGCCAAGGTGCCAGGTCTAACAGCAGCATACGAGTATATTGTAAAATTGAAAGATCTTATAAGCAAAACTAAATGTGCAACATACAAATTAAAATTAGTGGGGCTCAGTGACGAACCCTGAGGCTCCCCACATGGAAGAAAGAAGGGAGCAGATTTATAGTGCTCACATGCCACCATCTCCACTCTCCCTGAGAAAAAGGGTTGAAAGAGTTTAGAAGCCTTGTCTTTAATTCCCAGCTGGGCTAGTTTTGCTAACAGCATGGAGTGTGACTCTGCAACAAAGACTGCCAGCAGGTCTAGTAAAATAAGGACAGCAGAACCTCCCTTGCCTACCGTTGATGACATTGGCGACCGTGACCAGTGTCGACTCTGTGGCCTGAAAACCCAACTGCGAAATGCCAAAGAGATTATAATTTTTCCAAATAAGACATGACTTCCTGGTTTAGGGCCTCTTTTATGTTTTTATCAGGAAAAGGTAAAAGCAATATCAGTCTATAATTTGTAAGAACTTCTGGATCCACCGAAAGCTTATTCATGAAAGGCATTATTATGACTTCATTCCATGTGGATGGATGGACTCCTGTCTCAATAGTCTTCATTACAGATGATAGACAGGTGGGGTCAATTTATATCCGATGCAAAATGTAGGGTATGAGTAGGGCAAGGGTGTGTATGCGCCCCAACCTTAGTGGTGAGAATTAGATTTGTGACTTGAGGTCTCGAAAGCTTTGAAAACATCCTCAATACCAGAGAGTCAGGTTCCAAGTGGCTATTGCTCGAATTCATAGCTATTTCTGGCTCATCGGATTTCGGAAATTCATTATAAATATAAAAAAAAAACATTCAAGAAGGCAGTTCAAATGTGCTGGCCATGCTTGTTTTTTCCGTAAACAGATTTTATTGGTTTTCAGATATCCAAGAATATAGTTGCTACAGTTATCACTCATTTGCTTGGGTCTGTAAAATTACAATATATAAGAAAAATCTTTCTAATGGAACGTAATCGACACTTATTTTACCCCCTCCTCCCACCCCTACATGAGTCAGTACAGTTTTACAGAACTGAGATTAAACAGCATGGTCAATGAAGTGCACCAGCACGTCAGGTAGGGAGACATGAGATATTTACAATAAGACCTCCTTTCCTAGCAAGTATTCAAGGGGGCACAGTACAGGCCAGAGTAGGCGGTATATCCCCATGTGGAAATATTCATGGTGATCCCGCAGGTGATCTCCTGGGTGTATTATTAGGTAAAGAACAATAGCAAACTAATACTAAAAGCTACCAGTCATAACCAGGTGCATATCTGCATGTAATTCATAAAGTTCAATATAGATCCACATACATAATAGAAAGTTTGTAATTATTTATTTATTGTTTTTTTACAAATATGGGAATAAAACATCAAATTAAGGAGACAATGATTTGTGTACCCTTTCTAATAAACAGAAAATAACACTAATTTAGACTTTGATATAAATTTATATCCTAGAACAATGATGACACGGTCAATATAGTAGTCGATGGAAGCATAGCGGCAGATGGAGACTACGTGCGTTTCGGCAAAGATGCCTTCATCAGGGGACCGTCTATTGCATAGAAGCTATAACAAGAACAAATTGATATAGAAAAAGATATATAAATATACAAGTAATATATAGTTACATATATACATACAAACACCTGGCACATTTGGTCAGTGATTACATAAAACAAATGATTTTACATTGTTACCACTTATAAACAACGGCTAATCATGATTTTTCTAAAAAGTTCATGGACTAAACACAACACATTTATACTTACAATATAACACATACAAAGAACAATAATTAAAACATCATCAAAAGAGTCCATACTCACTGAGAATATCAAAGTTTTTTAGAATACACAACAAAACAATACCTATAATTATTTGTGAACCAAGAAAAAGGGGAAAAAAGGATAAATAATAATTATGAAATAAAGCATTAGTAATAAAAAAGAAGAAAAAACAAAACAAAAGAAAAATAGATAAGTAATTTCCTAAGTCAAGGATATATATTAGGCTATTCCTATTGAGATACACTATTTGGGTTGCATATTCACACAAAAAGATGTTTTCAGCATTGAAAACACTGGATCAATAATAATCCGGTGCCACTTGGCAAATCGGATAAGGGGCTACTTCATTATAATGCACAACGGTTTACTTACTGAAAACTCAAAAGATGATATTCACGTCTCTGTCAATATAATATAACGAGTCTTTATCCAGTCATTTTCTTATTTATAACATTCCTAAAAAGAGTGATGAGTGTTAGATAGTAAATTTTAGCTATATTATTAGTGTATCATAAGTAAATGAAACCAATGAATTATGGCTAAACTTACTAAAGATATTTTTTGCTCTTGATAAGGAAAGCCTAAAAGATCCGAATACAACGGCGCAATTAGTCAGCCACTTACAGTAGGTGAATTAGTCTCTATGGAAAAAATTGGTAACATAATTTTAGTTATTATTATTATGCATTCATAAACTTTGATGGTTACTAAGTATGGAAGGTACTTACTAAAAATTATTTGAATGCGAGCTGATTCGAAGCGATAACTACGTGGGTTTGTGGCAAAACTAGTAGGCATATGTGCGCACATCTAAAGGGAAAGATGGATATGCAAATAAATGAATCATCTAAATTAACTGGTGAAGATGAAGATACTATTACTCATCTAATTTTGCATATTGAGAAAATTAAATCATTCACTAATTAGTTGAAAGTCTCAATGCCCAAAAGTATTCTGATACACAAACGTCGAAGAACTTCAAAAAAGAAGAGAGAGAGTACGCTAGTATTTGCGTGTGAGTGTCTCAAAGCACTATTTTTAAAGACACACTCAATTGATATGCATACAATGAGTTAACGGCAATGGGCAAATTAGACCAGCATACTTACTTAATCTGAAATGTCAACTCAATATGCTGCCCATATTTAGTTCAGGTATGTTGAAAGATGAAAGGATATCAGGAACGATATCTAGACATAATACGGATTATAAGGATTAATATATAAAAGCACTAAGTCTCTAAAAAAGAGCCTCCCATATTACAGACCATACCTTGGTTAGGCAGAGCAAAATGTTGAAAACGGGGGGCCTTTGCGATAGAGCTTCTCTGGTATTCTAACGGATGGACATGATAGATGCAAACCTCGCAGTACTAGACTCTGTCTTAAATAGAGCTAGAAAAGGCGCGCAAATTCAAACTAATGAGTCTGTGAGCCAATGAACTACAAGTACTATACGCCATGATGGAGTCAGGCACAAAACCGATGTTGAACTAAAAGACAGACTATAAATGCTTATCATATAATAGATGATTAATATTATTATGTACTAGTCGATCTTTACCCGAACTCAAGTCTGTAACTTAATATTGTGACAGAAATAACAAAAGGAAATTTGTATATAAAAACGAAAAAAATATATATATCGCTACTGACATGGAGGTTTGAACTGGCAATGCCAGAATTGAAAAGATTATCACGGTCTTAGCCTCTTGAGCTACATCCGTGTAGTGAAATGAATGTCATATTTCAACAATTAGATAATACGAATAATTTAGTCATAATGGAATCAAGAGAGAAGATGGCAGCTTAAAATAAGGGAAAATAACTATTTACACCTTATTAAATGTAACTGGATAAATCTGAAAATATTTATACCATGTCTCTCTGACTAAACAGTTAAATTAACCATTAAAGGATTTAACAACAGAGGACAGACAAAGTGTACTTATTTTTAAATGTTATGTTATTGACAACGATAATATATATACTAGAGATGTGCCAATCATTATAGAAAAGAAGATAATAAACCTTACACCCTGCTTATTCAGAAATGTGAATTCTATAATAAAAAAATAGAATCAATAGAATTGAAGGTACTGATATTTACAGAAAAATGGCAAACATAACACCATAATAAATGAACTCATTGAAACTGGTCTAAATGTAAATTACAATTAAAATGGAACTTGATGTATTAACAAAGACTGAGAGAATGTTACAGAAAACTCTGCTCCCACGGAATTTCAAGATTAAGACCCTTGTTGACTGTGTCTATGGAAAAGATCCAAAAGACCTCACGTTTTTTCCTTATTTTGTCAGGGCACTGTCCTTCTTTCGTAACTATCCGTTCCAAAATAAACCAACGTATATCATCTGAAGAGTGATTATTATCTCCTGGGTGTATCCGGCTCCGAATTCGATAAGCTATCCACCATGGTTCCCCAGGCTTGGGATACATCAATCTTACCCATGCTACTTCTGGATTCTCTCAAGAGTATTTTCCCCACGCAGCCTGGCCATTTCATAATTTCTCTTCTCCGCACATGTGCTCGGGGACCCCCTGGTATCTTTCAATTTCTTGCTATCTCGAGTTTGGCAAGAATAAATGCTAAATCTCGGAACTTGCCTGTGACTTTTGTCTTAGCTGTGTGGGGAAACCATCCCAGCAAACTATGCCCGGCGATGCTGGCCATGCTTGCTGGACTTACCAGATGGAGTGGTCCCCCTTCTGGCTAACTGAAGATACTTCAGATGTAAAAGCACTGCCTGTGCTGTTAAAACTGTTGAATATGGCTTTCCATCCTCAGCTGCAGTGGCATAGGTGCAACACCCTTCCTGCCCCCACCAGTCCAGTGCATCTTGGGTTGGACAGTTAAGTCATAAATTAGGCCTCTAGTCTTTTCAGAATGCATTAAAGATATAAAAGGCAGAGGAAAGGGGGAAATGCTCAAAGAAGGAGAGGGAACCACAAGCAACAAGCATTTGCAATGCAATCGGTCTCGCCTTTGGGACCTTATATGTATTTGGCTATGCAGCACATTAGCCTGGGTGCTGAAACATCAACTGTTCTTTAACATGGAGGGAAGTAAGCACCAAACTGTGTGACATGCCAGGTATGGGAACACATGGTGAGAAATATTGCCATTCAGCCGGAAATGGTATAGTCCAAAGCTCTGTTTTTAATATAAAAGCAGGGCCTTCGGCGGTCATATCACTGAAACACAAGATTTGAAAAAAATATTATTGTCTACGGGTGCTCGTGGAAGACAATTTCTATGAACTAGAATCTACAGAATGCTAAAGTGATTCTGGTATTTTACTGACCTCTGCTGGCCGTTTTCTATCAAGACAGATAAATCAGAGACGTTTTAATGCATGGGCAAAGTGGGCTCTGGCCCAGGGCCCCAGCCTCTCAGGGGGCCCCCTGACAGAGTCAGCTCTTTTCTCCAGAGTTTTGCCCTACTGACCCTGAATATTTCTTAAACAGATTGTTTTAAATACTGTTTTCCTTTCATTTATTTTTTAGGTACCTGATGTGTGGGTCTAGTACAGCCATTTTGCAGAGAAATATTGTGTTTATGTTTCATGCAATATACATAAAAAAAGTTTCTTTTAGATCAAAACAAGGCCTAACATATAAGAAATGGGAGGGCGTCACAGAGACTATTTGCAGTAATATTGGTGAGCTGCTGCTGTGTTACAATAATGAAAACACACATACCTATCCCTGAATATTAGATGTAAACACATTTAGGGCCTTATTTATGAGAAGTGATGCATCGCTGTGTGAAAACAGGGATGTGTCACTTCTTAGTGCGCCCTCCTTGCGACATGATGGATGCGTCATATTTACTGTATGACGCATCATGTCGCAAGGAGTTACAGATACATCAGTATTTCTGACGTATCTGTAGGCACAAAAGTGATGAATTGCTGGGGTGTGTCTGAAAATAGACGCAACTCCAGCAATGTGTCCTTTCACATGGGGCAAGCCCCACGTGAAAGGGAATGCATCAGTCTTACACCTGCCGTGAGGCAGGTGTAAGATATTGACGAAATGGAGTCCTAGAAGTGGTGCACTGAGATCTCATAGATTTCAATGCACCAGTTCTATGAGGCTTTTTGAGGGGGAACACCCACCCTGCATACAATATACCTGGCGCTGGTAAAATGTGGTGCAGCGGTTTACAAAGTGATGCCTCGGCCTAGATGCGTCACTTTGTAAATAGGGCTCAACATGGCACATTTTTTACTCTGCCGGTGCATCACAAAAAGTGACGCACCAGCGGCATAAAAGTAAAGCACAGCCTCATAAATAAGGCACTTAGAATTTGGACGAGTGTTCCTTTGCATTGTCAGGGACCTAATGAAATGAAATAGTGTATTTAATAAAGCATGCAGCTACTCAGAGTAGAGTATCCTGGCGAGTGACAGCGGGAGGAAAACGTGCATAAAAGACCCATCAGTTATTAAAAAGCCAGGTTTTTAAGTTCTTCCTGAAAGAGAGTAGGTCTGTGGTTAGTCTCAGAAACTCAGGGAGTCTATTCCACAATTTTGCACCTAGAAAGCCGAGGGATCTGCCTCCAGTGCGGGCACAGCATATTTTAGGCATAATGGCCAGGTTGGCATTGGAAGATCTTAGGGGTCTAGATGTTGTGTAGCGATTAACGTGCTTATTTAGGTAGCAGGCTCCTAAGCCGTGGAAAGCTTTAAAGAAGATGGTCATCGCTTTGAAGTCCTTCCGTTCTTTTATGGAGGGCCAGTTTAGAGACTTAAGAATAGGGGTCATACTAGATCTGTGTTTAGGTCTCAGGATGGCTTTGGCTGCCGCATTTTGTAGCGCTTGTAGGTGCTGTGTAAGGGATTTGGGAAGACCGAGGTACAAGCTGTTGAGATAGTCAAGCTTTGATGTCACCAGGGCTTGCACCACGATCGTTCTGCTCTCAAGCAGTAACAGTGGCAGGATTTTTTTTTAGCATCAGGAGTATGCCTAAGCAAGTGCCAGTAAGATTTTGGATTTGAAAGTGCATGGAGAGTGTCTTGTCTATGACAATTCCTACATTTTTTACTTTCTCCTTTTCCGCGGGTGGGGGCGGCAGATCTTTTGGCCACCAAGAGCTCCAGTCAGGCGTTTCTGGATTACCAAAGAAAACAACTTCAGGTTTGTCAGGATTGCACTTCAGCTGATTGATCTTAAGCCAGTTAAAAACCTTTGTGAGGCAAGACCTACTCATTGGCCCGTCGAAGTCGGTTCCTTTTTCACATGTAAAAATCAGCTGAGTGTCATCAGCATAGGAAACTATTTTGGCGCCCTCTTCCTCTACCAGAAATGCAAGGGGGATAGATATATATTAAAAGGGTAGGACTAAGAATGGAGCCCTGAGGGACACCTACATTCATGGCCAGAACCAGGGATGAGAAAGGGGGAAGCCAGAGGTCCTGAGATCTATTTGCGAAGAAGGATGACATCCACATTAAGGCGGTCCCCCCACCCCCCTACCCCCCTCACCCGGCCGATGTTAGCAAGTCTTTCCAGGAGCCTCTCATGTGGGACCGTATCGAAGTCCGCCGACAGATCGAGCGGTATCAGAACAACCATGCCTCCCTGGTCCAGCTTACCCTTGAAAAATTCAGTCACTTCCAGCAGAGCATACTTTGTACTGTAGTTAGCCCTAAAACCGGATTGTGACTCATGAATGAGCTTCCCAACTTCACTGTGTTTTTGGAGGGCCTTGTTTACATGCTTCTCTGATATTTTGGAGAGGGCCGGAAGAAGGGAGATTGGCCTGTAGGTGGCAGGGTCTGTCGGTTTGACTTTAGCCTTTTATATCAGTGGAAGAATCTTAGCATTCTTCCATAATTTCGGCATGTTGCCTGAGGAGAGGGAAACATTAATGAGCTGGTTTACCATGGGGTTTATGGTGGGAGCTAATAGGTTCAGGATATTTGCTGGATATGGGTCAGTAGGAGAACCAGACTTAATGCTTTGGAGAAGGGTCAGTGACTCTTCAAGCTGAAACTCAGGGAAAGCTAGTAAAGATGGAGGATCCAAGAGGAAAAATTTGCTTGAAGAACTAAGGTAAAAGGTCAGTTCTTCCTCTGAGATGTTAGTGAAGGCTTGTTGGATCACAGAGATCTTTTTGTGGAAGAATTGAGCTATTTGATTATACCATTCTTCCGTGCATGGCCCTTCATTTGTGCTGGCTTTTGGCGTGGTAAGGGTAAAGGATTTAACTATGCTAAAGATTTCCTTACTCTTATTTTGGGCATTTTCTATCTTGGTTTGAAAGACGTTTTTCTTGGCTGCCTTCATGAGAATGTAATGATCTTTTAAGGTGTCTTTATACAACTTCTTGTCCTCAGGTAGATAGGATTTACACAATTTCCGATCCATTTTTCTACAATTTGTTTTGCTAGATCTGAGGGAATCGTTTAACCATGTAGCTGGTGGGGCTGACCTCTTTGAGGAGCAGGAAACAACCGGTACCTCTGCACCAATGTTGGTTCAGAGCCATGACTCTATTGAGAGGGCGTCCGAGTCGGGGCAGCCAGACAGCTCCGTTGAGGAACAACCGAGGGCATCTGCTAACATCGGGATGGATATTTTATGGAACTTCCTGTAATTAGGGACCCTCTGCCCTGCGTTAGCCTGAGGGGCTGTGGCAGAGTTGGGAATGACACATTTTAATATGTGGTCGTCAGACCAGGTAATGGTAAGAGGTAGGCTTACAGATCGTTCAAAGTTGTGAAAGATTTGGTCTAGGGTATGGCCCTTCTCATGGGTGGCCGAAGAAATAGATGGAAACATGTTGCAGGCCTGCAGCGTCTCCAACAAGGAAATTGTTTGAGGGCCTTTTCCATTGTCCATATGTATATTGAAAACTCCCAGAATAAGGCAGTTGTTGTATTTTAAGGCCAGGGAGGTAGTGACTGTATTAAGCGTAGTAATACATTTTCCAATTGCACCTGGAGGTCTGTAAATCAGAAAAACAGCTATGCTATGATGGGGACTAAGGTACAGCGGAAGCATAAGGACTCTGCCCCCTCGATGTTTTCCATCGGGATGGGAGAGCAGTCTAGTTTTTTATTGTAAATTATGGCGACACCGCCCCCTTACCACTCAGTCGGTTCCTCCTAAGAATTTTATAACCCGTAGGGATGGCCGAGGTGATAGTAGGGTTGGAGGCTTCAGACAGCCAGGTCTCAGTGAGAAGTAAAAGATCAGGCTGTTCGTCTAAAAGTAGGTGACACATGTATGGTTAATGCTTTTGCATAGAGCGACAATTCAAAAGGGTGGCCTTTAAGTCCTCTGTTTTCTTATTGTTTGTACACTTATTATTGCGTGGAAAGATCTTGGGTGCGAGTTTCCTGGGCTGGTGGGGAGACCAGTTGCACTTATTGCATCGAAAGTCTACCTCCAGGCTCGGATCAGCCGCTGTACACTGACGTAATGGTAGCCGCCTAAGGCTAAGCACTTTTTCCCTATTGTAATATAGTGGAAGAAACTCACCGGAGGAGAACTGGGTAGCATGGCCGGTGCCAGACACATCCAGTATGCTGACGGGCACAGACGGGCCTGCCTTTGGGGCGCCAGCGGAGTGCCCGCTGCACGTATCCGTTTGCATCGGGAATATATAGGCTAATGCATATGATGCAAACTGGATCGCTAACGCACCTGAGGAAGCAGAAACTGCGTGGGTGGAAGTGAGGAGCCTGATAATAACCCCAGCCCTCCGCACAATCGGCGTATCACCCGCGGCGGATCTAGACTGGAGGAAAAGCGAGATGCGAATCGGAGCAGCTAAGGAGGTGTAGGCAAGCAGAATCAAGTAAAGTGCAAGTGCGCGTAGGTAGGATAAATTGTTGAAAAGCACAGAGTAATTCAGCCACACATATACAATTTTAAAAGTATTAAAAACCTAGTAGCAGGGCAGAAAACACTAAATTCTACTGCTGTCAGCTGCACGCATCCATTTACATCGGGAATATATAGGTTAATGCCTATGATGCAAACTGGATCGCTAACGCAGCTGAGGAAGCGGAAACTGCGTGGGAAACAGGGGCTCAAATTGGATCATAAATTCAAAGCTGTTCTGAATAGGGGCCCCCAAAATATGTTTGGCCCAGGGCCCCCAGAATTCTTAAGATGTCCCTGAGATAAATAGAGGCAGTTGAGGAGAAAAAGAAGTCCCTAAGCGGAAGCAGACAAGTCCTAGGGCTGATCTCCAGAGCCCACAAAGTACATACACATATAAGTATATACTAAAGTATATACTAAAGTATATATACAAGAGGTCTCGAATGCTCGGCCTAAAAATGGAGAAGGCGGAGGAAAACAAATCAGTTTCAATACATGCGTATGCAGTATTTAACATTAAAGTAATGCAGATTTGTAACTTTAGCAATGGATCAGGGCTTTAAGTGAGGTTATTCCTCGGGAGCACAACTGAAAGCTTGGGAATTGAGCAAAAAGGCAGTGGGAGTTTCTCCCAGTGCCTTATAAAGGTCTTCAAACAACATGCCCATCCAATCATTGCCTCCTATGCAAAGTGTACAGAGCAATGGGCCCCTATTTGCCAACTGTAATTACAATTGTATGTGAAAATGTTTGAAGGACATATATACAATTGTTGAAGTAGTGACAGCACCAAAGGAAAATACTATGTTTTATTTCAGGTGACAGAAGTGAGAGAGGCTCTGTGTGTGCGCGAGAGAGAGAGAGGTGAAGGGGAGGTGACAGCAAAGCACATGCAAAGGATAGAATTGCAAGAGGTGACATGAGGTATACAGATGGAGGCTTTCACAAAGACGTAGGGAGAAAAAGGGGTTCATGTGGTGGTTGTCGCAACTCTTTAATTGCAAATCGAAAGCACGCAACTGTGGATGCAATTAATGGAGCGCGAGCGCATACTGTCATCCTAATGCGTGCCCACCGGGGGTCCCTAATAGTGTTTTAAATGAGTTTTCCTCAAAGTGTAACGCTCAAAATACACCCAGATCCCTGGTTATCACCTGCGGCAACTGTAAAAAATACCAAGCTTTCGAGTACAAGCGCAAAGGAAACTCCCAAAACACTGTGTGTGTGCAGCGGACTCTCCTGAAGCCTTCGTCTGCTGTGAACGTACTGCTATTAGATTATCCAAAACAAATATGTTAAATTCCTAATGTCTCCATTTACTTAATAGCATCCCTGAAGCATTACAGTTTGTCTCTGAGAATGTTCTACTATCTGCAATAGAACTACTGTTTTGAATGTCTATTTTTATTAAAGATGTGTGTCAAGTTATCTATCACAATATTTTATAGCGAAACAATAGGAAAATATCCAGAACTCATACCGATAATTCCCCCGTTATAATAAGATTGCTGCTTCTAGGAGTCACCACATACACAAACCATCCTAGGTTCGTTGTACACAGGGGGGTTTGACGTGAGGAGGAAGAGAATGAGAGAGAGGCTGGTAGTGAGTTTAAGCTACTCAGTATGGACTGAGCTCGCGAAAGAGTGAAACCCTAGGCTTTCAGTAACATTTGTGAAAGCACTAATGGATAATTCTGTAAAGAATGGAAATCACCTTGGCATAAGGATTTAAGTTCATAACACAAAGAAAACAGACAAACTGCTGCAGACTTAAAAAGACAAAGAACTGGGCCAGGGATTTAAACGTATCAAAGTATACTTAATTGACTCAGAGATCTAGAGGGAGGGGGCTGCTCCGAAGCGGAACAAGGCGGTGAGATTGATCTGGTGCCTGTGGGGGCCTCTGCCTGCAACAAGGGTGTCTCTCCCAAGTGGTGGATCGCAGAGACCCAGAGTGGGGCTGCTGGACCTGTGCTCCCTACAGTGGCTAAGGAGGGGAGATGGGAGGTAAGGGGGTCAGCCCCGGGTGTCACGGGTTTGTGGCCTGCTCCTTCGTCATCGTGTGCCGCCAGCACCCCCACCCCCGCTCGTTATCCTGTGTCACCAGCACCACCCCCCACTCGTCATCGTGTGTCACCAGCACCCCCCTCCGCTCGTCCTCATCTGATGATGATGAGTTTATTAGCCAGATAGTGTGGGGTGGAGGTGTGCAAGGCTTTGTGGGTGATACAGGCAGTCTTGTAAATTGACTTTGCTTTAATAGGAAGTCAACCAAGAGACAACAGTATGGGTGTGATGAGATCATTTCTTTGAGCCCCATATACAAAGCGAGCTGCTGAGTGGAGGATGAATTTCAGAGGGGACAGGTCAGATTTGGGGTTGCCAGCAAGGAGAGTGTTGCAGTAGTCCAGTCTGGAAGGAACCAATGATTGCACCACGGTTTTTAGGTCTTGCTCAGGAAAGAAGCGCCAAACCCCCCAGAGAAGGCGCAGTTGATAGCCTCCATTTTTGGTGATGGTATTGATATGGGACTGTAAGTTGAGCCTTTTGTCTAGGATGATGTCTAAGGATTTGGCACTGTCAACAATTATAGGTTTGTTGTTGAGAATATTCAGATTGTTCATCCAAGATTGGATAGGAGCAGGAGATAGTGAAGTTGAGAGGAGAAAGAATTCTGTTTTGGAAGGATTCAGAATTAGTTGATGAGTTGACAGCCAGTGGTGGATGGAGTGGAGGGTGGTGTGGAGGATTGAAATATCATGAGTGGGAGATACCTGTAGGTAGATTTGGATTTCCTCCGCATTTAAGTGATAATGGATCCCAGATTTCTTTAGGAGATTACCCAGCGGTTCAATGTAAAGGTTGAACAGTGTGGGTGCAAGGATCAAGCCTTGAGGGACGCCTTGTCCAACAGCCATAGAAGTGGAGAGACAAATTGCTATTTTGATCATCTGGGATCTGCCAGAGAGGAATGATTAGAACCATTTGAGCACTGTGCCTTCAAACCCCGTTCTTAGCTTTAAAGTGTTCAAAAGAGTGTTGTGATTGACAGTGTCAAAGGCTGCGGAAAGGTCAAGAAGGTTGAGGAGACAAGATTCACTAGAGTCAAGTATTCGCAGGGCATCATCGATCACTTGAAGTTGGGCTTTTTCGGTACTGCAGCCTTGGGTAAAACCAGATTGGAATTCGTCAAGGAGGGAGTTGAGCTTGATATGTTGGGAAAGTTTCTTTGCCACACAACTTTCTGTAATTTTAGCAAGAAAAGGGAGGTTGGTGATAGGGCGGAAATTGTTGAGATCTTTCGCATTAGCAGAGGGTTTCTTAAGAAGTGGGGTAACCTGTCCTGTTTCAAGGTTCCAAACTCTCTGAGACTCCCTCCACCAAGACCCTACTTGGGCAGCACAGCCACCACTATGCTATCCAACACCCCAAGACTCACCCCCTCAGGGCCAACACATCCGCTCAGGACTAATCCCAACGTTCCAACGAATCTGAGACGGAGCAGAGGCTCTTCCTGCTGGAAACCCAGATACAACCATAACCCGGGGCTGAAGACAAATAATAGCCAACCTCGCTGCCCCCAAACATCCTCAACGCACCCACTCCTACACCACCAGTTCACAACAGAGAGCACCCATAGTCCCCCCTCAGAAATGGGTTACAATCCCCCTCCCCAGGACTCCTCAGAGGCTCAAAAGAACTAGTGAGGCTTTGTCCGAGAGTTAGGCGGGGGTCCTCGCCTACTTGTACGACAAGCACAGGACTATCACCCTACAATCCAAAATACAGGTGATCACCGGGCTAGGAAGAGACCATGACACGCCAAAATCACCTAGACCACTGACCACCTGCACGATCATCCCTAGGGCCCCCCTTAAAAAGACTCCCATAACAGAGACGACTCCAAAGTGCTTGCTCATTAACTGCAGATCAGTCATCAAGCATGCCACCGAACCAGCAGAATCCATCCTCACCCATGACATTGACATAGCATTCATCACTGAAACCTGGCTCAAGGACTCCTCCATACCTCTCCTGGACACTCTCGTCCCCCCAGGCTTCTTAATTACTCGCAAAGACAGAAAAGACTAAAGAGGAGGAGGCATAGCCATCATCCACAGAGACAATATCTCCCTGTCAGAAGCAGACTCCTTCAACTACAACACCTTTGAATGCCTAACTGTCACCATTGGTACAAGCAACAAAGAATCATTAACCTGTCACCTTATCTACCACCCCCCAGGCAACTCAGCTGCTTTCACTGAACACCTGTCCGACCTGTCCGACCTGATTGCCCACTGCTCACTTCAAGATACGAACAACCTAATTCTAGGCAACCTCAACCTTCACTGGAATGATATTAACAATCTACTAGTACAAAACCTGAATGAGCTACTTCTCAACAACAACCTCTCGCAACACGGCACAGAAGAAACCCACAACAAAGGATCAATCCTTGATGCCATTATCGCCAAACGAGACTTAGTGACGATAAGTCACACCCTGCCCGTGGACTGGTCTGACCACCACTTAATCCTCTTCCACCTCACCCAGCCAGTTATCCTACAACCACCTGTCCGCGAACAGCCCAAATGGACCAGAAACCTCACCTAGGTCAACATGACTGACCTGAAGGAAAAAGTCAATGAACAACTCAGTACCCCCACGGATGGTCTAACCACGACAGAACTCACGGACCATTACAACACATCCCTGTCATTCATTCTAGATCAGATAGCCCCCCTGAAACAAAAAAAACCCAGAAACATCCCATCCAGATCCTGGTTCAATACGGACATCAACAATGAAAGGAGACAACTCAGAGCCACAGAAAGACTCTGGAAAAAGAACCCCTCCACAAGCCTACTTGAACAACTCAAAGCAGCTAGAAGAAAATAGAAAAAAAAACATCCATAGCGTAAACTCCAACTTCTTCTACTCCGCCCTGGACAATGCTAAAAACAGGCCCAATGAACTGTTCAAAATCATCAAGCAGCAAACCTCCAAGCCCCCTCTATCGTCTACCCAGGCCTCCAAGGAACTGTGCGAAGACTTCGCCACCTTCTTTGAAGAACAAATCTCCCTCACTAGACACCGACACCAACGCCAACTCCGCATGTGTAGGCCCGCCCCCAGTCGCACTGGAAAACAGTGGCCGGCTACACACTAATGCGTGGAAATCCTTCAATCCCATCTTAGAAGCCGAGATTATCAAGCTAATCTCCACCACCAAACCCGCTTCTCACGCCCTCGACCCTATACCCTCCCAACTGACCAAAGAACTCAAACTCTCCATAGCCCTGTTCTGGTGCAGAATCATCAACAGCTTTTGAGAACCGGAAGCATACCTGACTGCCTTAAAGTCGGCCAGGTAACGCCATTAATTAAGAAACCAGGGCTTGACTGCACGGACCTAAACAACTTCAGACCCGTCTCCAATCTCCCCCTCCTATCCAAAATCCTCGAAAAATGCGTACTCTGTCAACTGACTCAGCACATGGACAATATCAGCCTTCTTGATCCTCACCAATTAGGTTTCAGAAAAGGTTACAGCACTGAAACGGCGAACCTCAACATCACAGATGACATCCATAAGTCACTTGATACCGATCACTGCTGCCTACTCACTCCCCTAGACCTGTCGGCTGCCTTCGACACGGTAGAACACCATCTCCTCATCAATGCCCTACAGGAAAGGGTTGGGGCAGATGAGATGGTCCTCTGTTGGTTCACAGTCTTCCTACAAAACAGATTGCAAAGGATAAAAATCAAAGACTTTACATCCGACCTTTGCCCAGTCAGCAGGGGTGTACCCCAAGGTTCAGTGCTCTCTCCGACACTGTTCACCATATACATACAACCCATCACCACTATACTCAAAAACGCGAAGATCCCCTTCCACCTATACGCTGACAACACCCAGATGTATCTAGAAACCTCCTCCCCAGACGACATTTCCAGACTAAATAACACTCTAAATGAAATTCTACAATGGCTGTCCCAAAACCGCCTCAAACTCAATCAAGACCAAACGCAGATCCTCCTAATCTCCAACAAGAAAGAGAACCAACAAATTGCAAAATGGCTCATGGATATGGATGCTCTAAGCAGCACTCCCACCATGGCTAACTCAGTAAAATCTCTGGGAATCACCCTTGACCCAAAACTGGAAATGACCCACCACATCAAAAACTCCGTAAAGACTGCCTTCCTTAACCTGAAACTTGTCCACAAAAGTAAACCATTCATCCCTACCAAAGACCTCAAAAAAGCCACACAAGCACTGGTACTATCCAGACTCGACTATGGTAACGCAACCCTAACCGGCAGCGCTAAATCCCACCTAGTTCCCCTTAAAACAACCCTCAACGCGACAGCCAGAATGGTCACCGGAATCAGTAAATATGATCACATCTCACCAGCCCTAAGAGAACTAAAATAGCTTCCTGTGGCACAGCGGGCCAACTTCAAAACTGCCTGCCTCACGCACAAAGCCCTTCACACAGGAAAACTGGACTATCTGGCCGCCAAACTAAAGAGGGCTGGCCAAACAAGGAACCTCAGGAGCTCCAACTCCCGCCTTTTAATCCACATGAAAGCATGCAAACAAAAAAACGCGGCCAGATCATTTGCGGAAACGCGCCCAAAATCTGGAACTCCATCCCAGCAGATATCAGGACTACACCGTCCTTCACAAAATTAAAAAAACTTCTAAAAGCCCCCCTCCTCAACCTCTCCCTCCCAAATGGATAGCTTCCACCTCCACGCCAACCCTGATCCAGTTGCTCTCTGACTCTGCATCGTACTGATCCACTAAAGTCTGCCACCTGACAAGTAGGCCCAGAAGGCGAGGTTGCTGAAAAACATCTGCACTACGTCAAGAATGCATTCAATGAAGCTACCTCAGGACCCATCTGCTACCTCATAAATCCACAGCACTTGTTGACTCCCGAACTTTATGTTTAAGACTCCTCTACTATGTAATTCCTAAGTCTCACTGTTGTAAAGCACTCTGATACCCTCGGGTCAGGTATATAAAACTCCTAAAATAAATAAATAAATAAAATAAAATAAGGGCAGCAGGAATTGAGCCCTGGTTGAGGAAGAGGTTTATTAGACTGGTCCAGTAGGAGAGTGTGTGGGTGTAAAAGGCAATGGCAATGTCACTGGGGATGGAGTTGATGGAATAGTTAGAAGGTTTAGTTAGAATACTTTCAAGGAGGGCCGTTTTGGTGATGATGTCAAAGTTCTGCCACAGTACTAAGGATTTGGGGTCCTCCGGGGGGTAGAATGGGTGATTCCATCCACGAGTGATTTTACTTTTTCATCAAAGAATAGTGCAAATTCTGTCGCTATGTTGGGGGGTCATCAAATACAGTGAGAGAGGGAGAGAAGTTGGTGCTTTGATAAGGTCAAATAACTTTTAATGTTTTTGGCGGAATCTAGGAGGGTTCTGAAGTTTATTGCTTTTTCATGGAAAATGTGTTTGTGGTAACAAGATCATGGAAGCCGAAGATTGGATAGATTGGTGGTAGATGGAGAATGTCTCCATAGTTTCTCAAGGTTCCGCAAGTGTTTTCTTTTCCTTCCTTGTGACTGTTTGGCTGCTCCCTGCTGGGTTGGAATTACTTCCCCCACCAGGCTCTGGAGGAGAGAGGAGATACTCGTGTGCCACAGAAGGGCTCTGTTTGGACGTGCCAGGGCCATAACCGAGGAGGCCGAACTGGCCACCCCACCTTTCGTCTATATTTAAAGATACTACAGTATGCCTTTCCTGGTTTCTTTGTAGGGCTGACATAAGGGCTCTGGGGAGAAATGGGCAAAAAGATAGCAACAATAACAACTACAGCGTCCCCAGCGGATCCCACTCACTCCAGTTGCCGTTCCACCCTTAATGGCTTTCTAAATAAATAAATCGAACTAGCTGAAAGAAGAATGTCATTGTCCTCACCTCCAGCTCATGGAGTGATATCCACGGAGGGAACACAATCTCCTACAGGTGTGGACAGAGGGCCTCATGCATAATTACATGTAGTGGCGCAACAAGACCCAAACTTCGGGGGGGCTAACACTGTCAGCCAGGGCTGGACTTAGCACTGGTCGCACACGGTGCAACAGTCTTTTTTGGCGCCCCTCTTCCATTTCCTCCTTCTCCATGAATTCCCTCACTACCACTCACCAACAATGCACCTCATCTCTCAATAACACCTTTCTGACAAACATTTAATTTTTTTACAATGCTACTCATAGTTTACTCACAAGCAGTTCTGAGATCTGCATTGTACCCATTCTTTGTAGCATGCACATTACTTCTGCGCTGTGTGTGTGGCAGGAGTGCCCCTGTGAGTGCACAGTGAGCGATGCAACAGTGTGAGAGTAGGGTAAGAGGAGTGACAGCAGGGTGAGTGAGGTGACCTTATGAATTTGGGTGCAGATGTAAGTGCAGAGTGGTACTAATGAATACATGGTTAGTGGTGGGCTTGTTTGAGTGAGATTGTATATTGAGCAGTGAGGGGGCCAGGTGAGTGAAGTGTCACATGACTGCAGGGTGAGTAGTGAGCTCGTGTGACTGCAAGGTGAGGTACAGGGTGAACAGCACAAGTGCATTATAAGTGCAGAGTGATCACTGTGAGTGCAGGGTGAGCAGGTGAATGGTGTGAGTGTATGGTGATCAGTGTGAGTGCATTGTGATTGCTCTGAGTGTAGGGTGAGTGTGAAAGTGAAGGGCAAGAATGAGGAGTGAGTTGTGTGAATGCAGGGTGCATTCACAGGCACTTGAAGTAACTCAGCATGTTATTGACGGCAGCGTAGGGTTTCAGATATAAGTTAAACTATTTCTATTATGGCATTAATCAGGGATCGAGGGTGGAGGAAATAAATAATGCGCTGATCATGCAGCAGACTTCCAGTCTTATGATTAGAGTTGCCAGCTCATTATTTTGTTGTCCCAGACGGTACAAAAATAAACAGTCACCTAAAGCCGTATTTTCAGCACTTATCTGTGCATACTTTGAACAGCAAATATTATAGGGCTGCCTGAATGATCCATGACTGATAATTAAAGGGTACAAAGACAGAAAAGTCACATTACGAATGAATAAATACTTTTTTTATAACCCTATTTAGTGTCATGAAACGGTCTTTGTAGGCTCTTCAAACAACACATGGATGGCATTTTTCTTTTGGCAACCCTACTTTACATTCCTGTTCATGAAATGCATTCTCACTACGGCAGTAAATGCTAAATACAAATGTAAGGAACAGGCAGAGTGGGGGGCCAGGAGGTACTGGAACCAGAAAACAACTAAGCCACGGTAACCAGTTTACAACGGTATGTAAATGTGCAAATGGTCTTTAAAGACCTGTGAAAAACTCGGGCAAGCTGGAGATAAGACTCCGGACTCTGCCTAGCCGATGCCACAGCAACAGGAGCTACAGCCGCCCAGGCTGAGCCACACGACGGGGGGAGGGGGGAGGTCTGAAGCCCTATGGGCGTTGCGCGCTTGACTACCATGTGTTGGGTGATTCTGCCCTGTCTGTAGTACTGAGAGACCAAATAAACTCTCTACCCCACTTTGAACTCGTGATGGTCCTGTCTAGCTCCAGCGAAACGTTGGCAGGCTCTCTCCTCAGATTCCCCCACCCCTCCAAGAGGCACAGCGTGGAGAAAGCGAGGACTTTGGGGGGGGCTTCCAGATCTGAGGATCTACGAGCTGATAGCATGACCATCATAAAAGAAGCCCTAGCCCTGATAATATCACGCTTGGGTACGATTGAAGAGCATCTCCTTGTTATGCAAAATGCTATAAAAAGATGGATTTTACCCCTAGTATAAACAGACAGTCCTCCTCAGCAACACAGAGAGATCTACCTTGGAATTTAAACCCCCCGGAAGCCCTAGGCGCTACACAACCTGGTATCTAGCCAGCCAGACAAGAAAATGATGAAGGCCCATTAGCTGCCAGAAACTGTAAGATCGCAATACCTAAAAAATGTTTACCTGGAGTAGGGAATAGAGCAAAAACAATCCAGACCAAAGCAAAATCTCAGCAAGGGTCTTTAAGTGCATAAGAGGCCACATATTCTCCAGCTACCCCCACAATACACGCCATATGTTGTGATTGTGAAAGGCGTTCTGCTCTTACATAATGGTTCAAGTGAAGACCATGACCAACCAAAGAATAAGGTGGTGAATTGGCTAAACAAAAATTCAAGTGAACAAGAATAAATCGCAATCATATCAATCATGTGGGGAGAGTGGACTGGGTAGGGACCACTCCAAAAAGAGGCACTTTTTACTGTGTGCCAGTAAATTGTAGAAATTAGACCCCTACAAGACAGACTCTAATCAGCCTACAACAGTCGAGATACTCACAAAGCAGGATTATGGCTTTGACCGAAGGTTTTTTTGTAGACCGACCAGTGCACTTCATCACCATCCTTACCCCCCCCCCCCCCCATGCACTTTGCCCCTTTTTGCGGGGCCAATCTCAAACAGATTTGAATCTTTTGCCCACCTGGACCAAATAGACTGACTTACTCCGGCCACTGTTGAGGCCGCTTCCATTCAAACCACAGGGGTAATACGACATGGCCTGTTGGAATCCTCAACAGGAGCGGGAGGTAACATGATTTATTGGAACATTGCTGGGCTAAGGACCAAATTTAAAAACCCGATTAGAACAACTTCATTAAAAACTGGTGCATTATTTGTCTGCAAGAAACTTGGCCACGAGAGGAGGTTTACATAAATGGGTATGGTGTCTCCTGGGAGCGTGTATGCCCCTCCCCCGAAGGCAGGGCAAAGGGACGTTTGGCAACATTGTCCTGATTCCTGCCTCATATGTGTTTCATTCATCATAGTTAATTTAATGTCAGGTTTGAGGGTTTTTGACCTAAGTGTGGTTAATTTTTATTATAGTAATTTTAAGGATTTTAATCCCGAGGTTTTTGACTCTGTTGAAAATTTCGTGTCATATTTCTTTCTGAGGAGAAAAACGCAGAACCATGTTAATATGGGCAGGGGATTTCAATTTAAAGCTGTGCAAGTTAATTACAAAATGGGTTTGTGGTTTAATGAACCCCGAGGAGGAATATCTAACAGACTTTTTACCTACTGTGTATGGGATGCCTTAAAAAGCCTTATTTTAAGTCTTTTCCTGGCCCCAGCCTGTGAACTGGGAAAGATTGTAAATTAGGAAAGTTTACTACCTACCTTTACAGGATGCAATGACGGTAGCACTATTGATTATATTTTAATGTCCCATGACCTGGCCCACTACACACAGAATGTTATGCTCCAGCCAACTGCCTGAGTGATCACAATCCATTAGTTCTGTCTCTGAATATTAGATACAATCTAGAAATATTTATAAACATAGAGGCAAGATAGTAACGATCAATAGGGGATTGATAGCGAAATCGGGCAAGGTAATCCCTGGTCTTTTCTTGACACAATTAGTCTGTGAGCACTCACCGCTATCCTCCATCTGCTTTGCAGAAAATTCTCTAGGCCAGGACCTACACGTAGGTTTTAAAAACGTATGCAGCGCCATATCCGGAAACCTTATCACGGATATACTGCTAAGGGAAAAACCTTTATTTAGGTGGTTTAATGCCGAATGTGAAGCAGCCCTAAAAAACTGAAAACCCTCCAGCAAACCTCTCCTCGACCAGTAGCGCAAATCAAGCTTGCCAGCCGGCAATTTAAAGAAAGACTAGAAGAGAGGAAAATGGAGATTAGGACGAGCGTGGAATGATCTACAGAAAGCAAGCTTATTAAAATATAATAGACTCTTTTGGAACATAGTAAATAGGCCCTGCTTCTCAGATTACAGTGCACCTAAAATAGACATAGCGATCCCCGCAGATACATGGGTGGCACATTTTACGGCTAATTTCCATCCAGAAGCCGTTCCATTAGCTACTATTCCACTAAACACTGATATAGCACTGCATAGACTTGACATTTTGTCTGACTCTACATTGTGAGATTAAGGAAGTGGAGGTAGCAATAAATAAATGCACAGCGTGGAAAGTGCCACTCCGAACAAGCGTATGTTTTTAAATCAAACACAGAATTGTGGGCCCCACTTTTAACAAATGTTTATATAAATGCTGCAGTGGTTACATCCCCGAATAATAGAAATTGGCCAATATTATCCTGACCTATAAAAAGGGAGATAGGACTTCACCGACATGTTACAGACTCAGCTCCTTAATTGACTCAAGTGTGAAGATTATTGGCAGTCTTATTAGAGCGCCAAGAAAATTGAACAACAGATACAAAAATATCGACAAACTTGAAATTTGGTTGTAGGTCCGGGTTAAACACAATTGACCAATGCCTGAACTTGTATTAAATAGCAAGCAAATCATTATCCACCCAAAAAGGATCACTCCATACGGTCTTTATCGATTTATCTTCTGCTTTCGATTTAGTAAATTGTGCCAAACTCTGGACTTTGATAAAGGAGATGGGGATGGAGACAAACCTCCTGGTGTTAATTAAGTGTTTACATCAGGACTTGACTGTCAGAGTGCGCTATGCACTCCAGAGCGCATTAACTCCCCTGATAAAACCTACGTGAGGGTTCAGGCAGGGGTGCATTCTTGCCCCTATGCTATGCCTGCTATGTATAACCTGCATTGCTAAACATCTGATCAAACTAGGGAAACACAGTCCTAATTTGGAGGGGGGACCAAATCCCGATTTTATTGTATGCGGCCTATGCCATGCTAGTTGCACGCATGGCAAATGGTCTGCAATATTATAGATTTTTTTTAAGCTATATGTCAACATTAGATCGTAAAATCAACTATGGTAAATCTTTTGTTATGACACGTGGGCCCCGGAAATACGAAAACTTGTATGATGGGTAGTGCAGTACTGGAAAAAGTCCAAAATCTTAAATATTTTGGAATTTTATTCAGCTCTTCCTTGACTTGGAAATAACTTCTAACTGTCAGGACAAATTATTTTAAAAGTAACATTGAAGCAATTTTTAGATTCAGCCAGAAAATAGGACAAAAATCTGTTAAAGAGATACTACATCTCTATAAAACAAAATGTGTTTCAGCAGGTTAATACAGTGCCAGCCTATGGGAACATACAAATGTAGAACTTTTACAGAAAGTGGAAAACTCTTTTTTGAGGAGATTATTACAGGCTTCCCAAGGTACGGCAAACATATTATGCCACGAAGATCTTGTCCTTCCGTATTTGATGGATTCTCTAAGCCGCTCTCCTTTATTGTTATGGGTTAAGGTAATCCTGAGGCCTCTTTGGTGCCATCATACACATCTGATAGTCTAATCTTAACAAGGTAAATTGAGATTCCCTGGCTGCTCTGCTTAAAGAAGTCTTTTGAATCAATAGGCGTGAAGGAAGTGTATGAAAATCCATCCACTATTACTGCAAATACAAAAGATATACTAAAATGCACATTTCTAAATCACTGCTCTAATATAGGGCTAGGGAAAGCACACAGCATGCCAGCACTGGTAAGATACATCCCACTGGTGACAACAAACGCTATAGAACCATACTTAACCTGGGTGAGGAACCCTCTTTATAGGTGGTACCTATCCCTTTTTAGATTTTGCCCAATTCACTCTGTAGTAGCGTTCTCCATCCAAAACTGTTGGTCCCGCAATTTACTGTCGTGTAGAAGTGTCCAACTATCTGCACAAAAAACATGCCATTTGTTCCTGGTCTACTCTTTATATGAGGCCCAGAGGCAAAGGTTATGGGGCCAGATGTACCACCGTTTTTTGCGGTCGCAGAGGGCTTTCAGACCCCTTTGTGACCGCAAAAAACGAGTTGTCCATTTACTATTCCCATTTTGCAAATGGCAAAATAGGAATAGTGAGTCGCTATTAGGAAGGGGTGTTCCGAGGGCATCCCTTCCTAATAGCGAGTCCTCCAGGGATGTATGACTCTTTTGCAACCGTAATTGTGGTTGCAAAACAGTTGCAGTTTACCACCCTTCTCAGAAGGGTGGTAAAGCACTCAGTAAAGGAAAGGGGTCCCCAGGGAACCCCTTCCCCTTGGTGAATGCAGGGGAAAATATTTTTTAAGGGCAGGCAGTGGTCCCAGGGACCACTACCTGCCCTTAAAAAATTAAACAAAAACGTTTCATTTTTTTCTTTTTTAAATGCATGCTGTTTTCCTTTTAAAAAAAAAACTGCTTTATTGAAAAGCAGTCAAAGACATGGTGATCTGCTGACCCCAGCAGGCCACCATCCCTGTGAGGCTGGCCATTCTCAATGGGGTCGCAAATTGCGTGTGGCTCATGAATATTGATGAGCCTTGCATTTTGCGACCCCATTTAAAATCGCTAACAGTGTCTCTGGCCCCTGGAACGCCTACCGCGGGGGTATTTGTGAGCCACCACTGCTACCGGCTGCCTCGCCTGCTCCGTCTCCCTAGACGGCCCCCCTCCCTCAGCCGCGGGCGCGCGGTCCCCCAGTCCCTGATCTATTCCCATTCCCCTCTCCAGAGTTCTGCTGCTGGTTTGGATCCCCCACTTATGGAGCACGTGCTGTTATTTTGGATCGCGGGTTGCCTTGCGGGTGTGGTTTTTTGGTGTTGTTTTGTTTCAAGAAAAGGGAACCGTACTGTGGGCTTGGAGCTGTGTGGCCTGCACCATTGATTACTCCTGTTTCACTGCTCTGCACTGCCTAGAGACTTTTACTGTAAGTGTGCAATATGTTTTTGTCATTCTAGCGGCCGGCCGGATGGTTGTAGGCCCATACCTGTAACTTTTACGAACTGCAATAAACGGTTTCAAAAAAAAAAAAAAAAAAAAAAACAGTGTCTCTGGCATTGTTGTACATTAGATTTAGTGCCTGGCAATTTGTGCCTCGCAATTTGTCTCAAGTTGCGAGGTGCTAAATCCAATGGCCGTACATCTGGCCCATGATACCTATTTTATAAAAACTGAATTTTAGATCTCATCTGGGCGGCCTATGCTACTTGCTGCAGCACCTGGCAGATGAAGATGTTTGTGGGCAGTCGTTAATTTTTTAAGGAAAAGTTTGGCACTTAGAAAGAGATATGAACAGGTCTCCCTTGGCTAATACATCAGGTGAGCCTAAAACAATTTCAGAAAGAGATCTGAGTGGAAGTTAACTTGGAACTTTAATTCACCTTGTTTTGTAAGCTGCATTCTAAAAAATGACATGTATAAACTGTAGACTAAAATATTCAAGAACTTAAATGATGCTGTTACTGGTATCGCCTGTGTATGCACCTTTCATCGAATCATAGCATTTATGCAGAGCAATGTTTTAAAAGAAATCTGAAATATGAATTTGTGACGGAGTGCTCTTAAATCTGATGCTTTAATGGGCTCATGCAAATCCATATACAGATTTTATGACTCACTGACTCTGAGATCTAGGCAACTATGACATTTCTATGGTGCTAAATAACTGTAGCTAGTCTCAGCAATACATTACATGAACAGATGTAACCCAAGCAAAGTATATATCCTTTATCGGTCATTATTCTGGGCAGTTAAAGGGTCCAAAAAGCTTCCCCATATCTTGAGAAAAATAGCTAGTCCTGTAGCTTACATGGAAGTCTCTAATATATCACCAATAATGTAAGTTCACTCAGCCAGTCCTCATATTTTGTTATGTGGAGTGCCCCCAGTGTCTTAGGAATCACTGTTTTACTACAGCCAGTAAATTAGACATTCCAACAATGTGGCAAGATTCCTGGCATGGGAAACGTGTTGAAAGGTGAAGCCCCTAGTATCTAGCCCTGGGGAGGATCAGCACCGATACAGTCTGGAGCTGGACCAGAGGCAGCATGCCACATCACTGTCCAGACCTTTACAACAGGGTGAGTCCAGAAATAAGTCAGCAGCTTGTAGGCAAGATGGATTCCAGTCAGTGGTGCTAGAACAATTTTCTGACTGGGTTTGCTGGCCAGGTGCAACTGCTCACTAAAATTATGATGGTTCTAAAAATCCTGGTGTTACTGAATGACTGAGTGCAGTAAATGAGAAAAACACTTTAAGAGAGCAGAATGCGTTTGTTCAACTTATAGAGGCAATTAATAAGTCTGAGTGGTTTAAGCCATACATGCACAAGGGGTAAAGAAATATGAATTTTCCCGTTTCCTTACCTTAATTCAGTACTTGCCTGCAACCACATCCCACAATTAAAAGGCCAAAAAGAGACTCATTTTTAATCTTTGTATACTTTGAAAAGAAGCTATTTTTACTATGATGTCTTTCTTGTGCCTCCTCGTTTTATTTCTCCTAAGACCAACCATTTGACTGACTCGTTTTTTTTAGCAAATACCAGCTCTTCTAAGCCATATAATAAAAACTCAGGTGTTGGCTTGTTTAGGCTATCTCACAGTACCACATCTGAAACCTTAACCTAACCAGGGAAACAGATGGTTCTGGTAACCCAGAACATGACCACTCCAATTCTCAAAGAATTTGTGGAAACAGATTGAAACCCTTTTGTTTGTTACTTGTGCAATCCCAAGGTTTAAACAAGAAAGCTACAAAAGTGAATTTTCAAAACCTTTATTGAAACAATCATATTCTTGCAAAGAAAACTTGAGCAGCGGTAATAATACAGATGATACGTACAACTGTAATAAGCATTGTTATAATAGCGAAAAATATAAACAATTCAACCATTTTAATTGTTAAATTACTATAATAATATACTAAGGAGAGTATACTGGGAGTACCCTCTGCCAGATCTATTAGGATAGTGCAACACCCATACCTGGGTCTTATGTATCAGGTATCCAGTCAAAGTGTGCAGGTTATCTTCCTCACAGGATAAAGGTCAGAGACAGCAGGACTGCATATCACTCACAGTTCATATTGGTTCTGTGATAATCCCAACATGAAAGTGCTCCTCTCAATGAGCTTAAGCACGGAAGCTGTTTATTTAAACTGTCCTTATCGAACTGTGGCAGAGGTGCAGAACAACTAGCATAAATAAAGTGTTTCCTAACAAGCACAGAAAGAAAGGAAAACAAGGACATCGCGTTCTAACTCTACCACCCTGGAACAGAATGTGCAGACTTCAAGTGATAATGCCTACCAAGAATAAATGTGTATGCAGCACATTCTCGTTATGGAGAAAAATATGTAAACAGTCACCATTAGAAAAAGATTTCAGCTAAAAGGAAAACCTAAAATGGAGACTAAGCGTGCGCCCTACAACAAGATAAGAAGCAAATGAAATCTAATATATAGATCAAGCGCGGTCCCTACAATAAGATGAGAAGCAAATGTCACACAAGTAATGCTGCAGTAGAAAGAAAACTGGTTGAAAAGTTAATTATTTTCCATTATTGTTTTAAACTACATCCATATCTGTGGTGCTGCAGCATATGTTGCACTCCTGGTTCCAGTGCCCCTGGGTCTAGTACCATCCATGCAGTACTTTAAAATACCATATATTTTTATTTGCAACTGTTGTCTGTTTATTTGCCCCGGGGCTCAAAGTGGCTCCGGATGGAGGGGCGTACTGGGCGGGTGGAGTTGAGTCTCCTTGTAGTAAAGTATAGAGAAAGGTAAAATGTTTATTTAACTGAAAAAAATGTTCTACATTTAAATTAAATATGTGAAATGTACAAAACTCCCTACATTTTCTGTACCCTTTACCATAGATGAGCTCCATTCTAACTGTGAAGTCTTGTAAAGAATTGTAAAAAGTAAAAAATAAATATAAGTCCAAATTTTTTTTACAATTATGCTTATGCTTATATCAAATGTTAATGTAAATTAATTTAATATGGTTATTTTAAATGTGAAAAATGCCAAACAAAATGCTATGGCAGTATTAAATCATAAATAAATATTTTTATTTTTAGATATTGTTAACATACTTTTTATGAGGTTTTTAAGTCACTATTGCCATTATTTTCTGAGGGAAGGTGTTGCTATACTAGTGGATGACCATGTGTGGCACTGGACCTACCCCAGCTCTGACCTAGAGTAATTGACTACTATTTTGGGCCCCTTTTCTGATTGTAGGAACTTTAGAAGTGCAATTTGCGAATAGCAATAGGCTCACTCTTTTGTGGGTGGGTGCATGTCACTCTCTTAACCACCCCTTAAACCTCTCTAAACAATGTTCCCTCTAATTGCTTTGCTCTGTGTGTGGCAGGTCAAGGTTATTGTGCACTGCAGCCAAGGCTATGTGGGATAAGAAACCGACCATGCATGGGGCACTTACCTGGGATTTGAGTTTAGGCCAAACTGGCATATGTTCACGTTTCGTTATTAGCATTTGTTACACTAAACAGGTTTATAAACCTGCATTGTGTGTTCCATCTTCTGTGATACAGCTTTTCTTGGCAGATATACTGTAGGAGCGGTAGAGCTGGACGAGCTAGGAAATTCAGAGGGAGCACTGCGCCACATCAGATCTTTTTGAAGATCTCACGTGAAATGCAAGTGGCCCGCAAAACATATGACAGACTCTTTCTAATTAAAAATATTTTATTTCTCTAACAATTGCTTTTCAATTGATGTGTAATATAATAGATGATAGCACTGAAAAATGAGGATGACAGACTTTAACACCATAAGAAATGGGGCGCAGACTGCCACAACCCTAAAATCTGACACACAGCTGTGACATTACAGAGAGGACGCAGAATCAGATTGTAACCCTAGGAGACATTTTTCAAACTGAAACATCCCTCTAGAAACCTGAGAGGCTGAAATAACTCCAGGTTTCTAAGCCCATATCGTAATGATTGAGTATGTGGTGTACCACAAATGAACTTTCACACCATCAGCATGTAGAAGGAGTGTTTGAACCTGTCTCCCAGGACCTGTACGCATGTGTGGAGGAGTTGAGAAGGTGTGCACACACTTCAATAGTGGCCCTTTAAGAAGACTACAGACAACGGGGAGAGGAGCTGGCCTAAGGGCAAGGGCAGTCGACCTCAAATGTGGGGAACTCGGTTCGAGTCTCGGCAAACGACGCCCAACCAATATCCTGTGATTCTGGGCAACTGGTGCTCGGGTAAAGCGCTTTGATACCTGATACTTTCGGCTCAAGTTCGCACTATATAAAACTCCGTAAAAAAACAATAATTATAAAACCTGCGGGTTCTATTCCCTGATGTGCCAGTTCAGAGGAAGTCCTTACAGTATTGCACATATGATGTAGTACTTTAAGTGGACAGACATTGGTGAGGGATCTCTCAAAGGAGCATGGCCAAAGAAGTGTAACTAAGCATCCTTTCCAAGAGGGATGACTGAACACTTGTGAAGCAGTATCCTCTGCTTAACACTGCCACAAACCGGTATTTAGATGCCTTTGGGAGTTTTCTATTTATACATCCAGGCATAAAACAGCAGCAGACCTTCACCTACAAAAATCCAGACCTACTGACTGTGCAAATATTTTTTCGCTCTATCAAATAAGTTAGAAACAAGACTTTGTTGTGATAATGTGAACTGCAAATGTCTGTCTGTCACAACAATTTTGGCTGAAGTCACTCAATCTGTAAGACACTTACATGCTTTATCTCACCAGATCATTCTGAAGACCTCCATAATCACATCTCACGTCATCTCTTTCCTCTTCAGCACTGTTTTTTCACTCTCTCCTGCACATACCTCCTACCATCTCATCTATTCCAACGTCCTCCCAACCGCTCACCTGTTTTAGGCACTGCATTTTGCTTCTCCTTGGTGATGTACTATTTTGAAGGCTGTATAACTCCTCCACACATGTTCCCAAAGTTACACTTTGCATATATGTGACCATCACTCTCCGTGGTCTGCAGAAAGACAGCAAATTACAGGTTCATGTAATCCAAACACCTGTAGGGCCCATTGACAGGCGCTGTGAGAAATAGGAACTGCATTCTGCCTGAACTCCAGAGCTCTCAATCACATTCCATCATAATCAAAGATCAACAGTTTCTATTTAATAGGACACCTGGATAGACTCAGTTCACAACATGCACTGTACAAGAGTCATATATTACATTAAAAACTACAAATCCTCTCAGGGAATGCATGAACAAATAAATGTGAAAGCAGGTAAAAGGGTCCATTTGACTTCTGCTGGAATAATAAAAAACACTAATTTATATGGCTCAATGGGGCCCGGTGCCTCTGCTTCTGGTGCATCAGTGGTAGCTACACCCCTGGTTATCGCATCAGCCAGCAGCGGCTGCTTCTGAATGGGGGTGGTGGGGCAGGGAGGGTCAGAAGGGGGAATAACACTAAAGAACTCACCTGGGTGCTGCCAGTTGTGGCCTCGCCTCCGTCGTCTTCCATGCCGCAACAGGAAGCACACAGCCTCCCAGAATCCCTTGGCCAATCATGGCTTTGCCTTACAGCAGCGTTCTGATTGGTCTGAGTGCCCTGGCACTGCAAACTTTATTTGGTATGACCCTGGAAGTGTTAATTTAAAACAGGCCCCTGTCACAGTTTGGGGATTGGGATTTAAAATAGTGGAAGAGATAGAGCAGCAGTGTTATACTTTACAGTCTATTATAGCCATATTTTCATGTATTATTATTGTTGCTAAGTAATCGGAAGGTGGTGGCATCCCAGTTGCATATAAGCCCTTATGGTAATGTGTGTTCCTGGTGATAGTGGCTTGCATCCCTGCCCCATTGAACTCTGCTCTCCATAATGAATGCAAGCAGGTGCTTCAGAAAGTAACTGGGGGAAAACCTACTTGGCTTGTTTTCCTAAGGACTTCCACTATCTCACAACTTTAACTTGTTTGTTTGCTGTTCAAAATGGATGTGCTCTACAAAGTACATATGCTGTATTAATTCAAAGGGGTATCCAATACTTTTATAACCCAACTTATTACACGTTCCCTGGGCTCCCACTTCCCCGATACCCCATCCAAGTGTAGAGCTGGTCTGTTTCCCATGCCACTGTGGACGGCGAGTCACTTCAGCCCTTTGCTGGAGTAAAACTCCAACCATTTCAACAGTGAGAAAGAGTCATATTGGAGTTTGTGAATGCCACAAAACTCGAAAGTTTGCGGTACTCACAGACTTTCACAGTTAACCCTGCATTGATCCATTGACTCCCTATATTTATCATGGGATTTGCCCTCATTGCAAAGAAATCAGTTGATCAAAAACCATTCCTGTTTGTCAGAAATGTGTGTGTAAATTCCTGAGACACTTAAATGGATCAAAGGGCCAGATTTACGAAGCCCTTGCATTGCCATTGTGTCACGCACGGTGGTGAAAGGCAACGCAAGGGCTTCAGTAAGATTTACTAGGCCACACAAAGCCACCTTGCGTGGCTCTGCGTGGTTAGTATATCTGCAGTAATACAAGGGCAGAGCAAGTCACTGCATTGCGTTGCTATGCCTTGGGAAAGTGTTCCATGGGGGGAGCATGGGTGTTCCCACGCAACCATTCATGGGTTTTTGCGCATTCTTAGATTTACTAACACTAGTAACCTGGGAATGCGTCAAAATGCCACTCCTTTCCAGGTGAGGTTTAACAAAGAGAAATATGTTTATTTCTCTTTATTTTGTCCTCTTGCTAGGTGTGCTACACTTGTCAGCACACATAGCAAGAGTGAAAAGCTTATAAGGATTGTTTTTGTGCAGGAAGGTGCACCTTACTGCACAAAAATAATCCTGCTTGTAAAACAGGCACCTTTGCACCATGGGGCAAGGGTTTGTGCATTGGCAGTAGCCTGCACTCGGTGTGCCTGCTATGAACACAAATGTACCCCAATATAGGCCTAGGTAATTGTATGACCTTTCATCTACATCTGTCCTACCATTGTTCTACATAACGGGTTTTGCACTGACCTTTTACCTAGTTAGGTGCTGCAAAGACTGTCGTGTGGTTTTCTCCGAAAACTAGCCGCATGTATTATGCAGATGGATTCTTAGTATCACAGCAGGATTACCATTCTTCTGCATAATAACTCTGTTTAATGGTCACCTCTATCGTCATCCTTGCCCAGCATACACTTCTAGGTAGAACTCCTGAGGGTAACTTTTGAGTATATAAGCACTACATCTTCACTGGGCAGACCAGAGGAGAATGACTTCCATGCTGACACACTGACTTCAGACTCTGAGGTCTCTGCACGCAGACACTCCAGCAGGCAGTGGTCTGACATCCCTTGCAGGGTGTCCACCTCGAGACCATGATAGGGTCCTTCGTTCTCTGACATCAGGTAATGGGGTTGGCTCTATCCTGAGGGGATTCGTGGCTATACACCTACATACATGCTAGTTACACTTAGGTACATTTAGTTAGGGTTTGCATCAAACAAGTATGCAATATTACTGTCGCGTATCTATATGCCAGCATAAATTCATTTTTTTAGCACTATAGTATATGTCTACCTTTTCTTTACTCTGCTTGTGCCTATAGCCAAATATCTCTGTTTCTGTCTCATGATTGTTACAGCACACGTATTTTGCACTAGAATGATGCTAGTTCAAAAGTACTTATTGGAAACGTCCCCATCGTTTATTCTGTGTATCTCTCTGAGACAAAGTGAGCACGAGTGACTGTGCGAAAAGTACTGTACTGTTTCAAAGATTCCTGAGGGGTCAGGGTTGTCATGTTCGATAGTTGCCAGCAGGTATTTGCTCCTCAGTAAGAGGGACTAGTAGTGGCACTGTGAGCTAGCTGGACTAAGAGACTAACATATCCTTCGGGGGTGTGTGGAATCAGTCTGGACACCAATCCCTTAGTTTATGTCCTCTAAACTCGCAGATCCTATATAGATTTGTGGGAACTACACGCCAGGGCAGGGAGAGGGTAGGAATGCGCCATATCTTACTAGATATAGCGCCATCTTGCTCTTTACCTGTCACGCTAGGTTGGTAGGGTTGGTTGGTGACCTCCTGAATGTATTAAATGGGCACTGGGGAAGACCTATGAGATAACTTGGTTCCAGTTTGTTTTTCCTTTTGGAGTTTTTCTCCTTGTGTATGGATGTTAACGTAGTGATTGGTCCATACTCCCCCGACAGACGTTTCAGCACAACCTTACGAGTCACACATAAGCATGGTAGTACTTTTGTTGTTTCTTGGGGTGGGTGCCAGGACAGGGTGCTTTGCTAGATGCAGTATTGGTGAAGATGGACACTACGATGGCTGGGATGCCCAGTGAGTGGTGTCCGGGATGCTCAATGATGCTCTACTGTGCTGATATTGTTACCTTGCTTGGAGTGATCTGTTTTTGTCCTGTGGCATCTGTGAGAGGGCTGGGGGTCCTGATCCCTATAATGTAAATGTTTTTGTGTTATATTTTGCTCGCTGCCATGTGTTTTTTTACTCTTGTGACGCCTACAGTGCTGACACATTTTTCTCTAGTATATATGACTCAGTATTTCTAAAATTCCAATTAAGTTTTTTTGTTTTCAAGTTGTCTTGCGGCATAGCGTTGCGTTACACCTTAGAAAATATGGCCCTAAATGGCATTGTGAATCAGGACCCAAACGTTTGTCAATGCTTTTTTCCCAAGGTCAAGCCTTTCAGATTGTCTTTTTGAGCCCTGTTCTATTTTTGTTAGTATAAAATCTGACCTAGGTAAATATGTTATGTGCTTTAGGGGCTAAACTGCTCACATAGGAACCTGGATCCTAATTTTGGCTTGCATGACTGTGCACTGTTTGATTCTGGGCAAGTCAATTAATCTTCATCTATCTAAAACTGTAAATGTGTATGAAATGTGATGCATTTGTAAATATATGACATGTCATTGTGAAGTGCGTAAATCCACAATTGCGGTATAGCAGGTTGGCAATATAAATACCTCTAAATACATACTTTTATTATACTCCAAGCAGTTACATATATACCAAACTGTTTCATGACCCATGTGCTCCTTTTCTTGGGTTGACAAGTGAGCCCAAAGTTCATGATTCAGGGTTGAACAGTAACAGAGGAGCTTGTATACCTGGAGGTAGTCTGCACAGGTCACAGCACAGAAGTAAGTATGGCTGAATCCATGGAAAAGGCCTGAAGCTGCCCAGAGACAGCAGAAAGATTACTTCAGAGGACGCAGCCAACCAATCACCCTCTACACAACATTATGGCTCCAGTGATTTGGAAGGGGCATGGACAGCCTATGGGTAAGGCACATGGTGGTGGGATACAGATGTGTAGAAGCAGAGGGAGACAACACTAAGGGACCCCAGGGTCCCCCAACGACTAGACTGGCTCGTATGCCCTCATGTGTCACTAAGGCGGCCATCCTCTAAGAGGGTCCCCTTTGTGGACCACGGGCAGCCAACATAGTGCCAATATCAGCAACACTCCCCATCCCACAAAGGGCAACACCATTAGGAAATCAACAACACAACACCTTGTTTGTGGAGAGAATTGCTGCAGGTTTATTTGCATAACAAATATGCCAAACATGGTGGGTTATCTGACGGGCGATCCAAGGGCAGGCAGCCCCTCTGCCGCCTGGCCGCCTGATTAGCCAAATTACACAGTGGCCTTAGCCAATTGGTGCTTAGCAATTTTGGGGGAGGGGTAACCCCTCACCCCTGTGGACCACCAGTCCACCCCCTTACTCACGTCCCGAAGGGGTGGAGCGTTCTAGGCAACCCCCGGTTACTCAGGCTTACAACCGTCCGTAGGACTAGCGGGGCGCCGTCGCTCCTCCAGGGTTCAACCGAGGACCTCCCTGGGGATATTTGGCATTTGCACCCTTTGTGCTCCTGAAGAGGGTACCCAAGAGTACCTTTCTGCCTCTGGGTCACCCTGTAACTCCGCCACAGCTCTGGGTGTGGCCACTGTCACAATCAGGGCCCACCACCAAAGTAGGCATTCTTACCTACATCCTGCTGATTCCCGGGCCTATACCAGGTCCCGCAAAACAAGTCCAAGCCCAAGCTGGACTGGAGGCCAGACATGCCCCTTCTGGACAGATGCCCTTTTTAAAACTCCTGTGGACTTCAGCGTCAGGACACCCCCCTCTCTGGAGGACCCCGTTCAGAACCACCCTACCCCCTACCTTGAAGAAACTGGTCTGCATCTCACCCTGCTTGAAAGCCAGCTTGCCATTGTAATCAAGGGCTTCAACGAAATCCTGACCAACCTTGCCTCGCTCCGTAAACCACACCAAAATCCCAATAACACCCCCACTGTCAACAGCCCCACTCACCAATGGCTCTCCACGACTCCCCGCCACAGGGGGATCCCAACCCCCCTCTCGAACCATAACCGGAACCCAAACCGTACCAGCAGAACTAAAATAGCTATGCCCGAGAGTGAAGCAGAAGATCTTGCCACCTCATACGACACCCCAGCTTCTGCCAACCCTCTATCCAAAATCCAGGTGATCACCGGATTCAAAAGGGACATCCCCCTCCTAAACACCCAAGACTCCCAGCCTCCCTTACCAACATCCTCAGGGCCCCCCTTAAGAAGATCCCCATTAAAGAGGCACACACCACCAACTGCATGCTCCTAAACTGCAGATCAGCCACTAAACATGTAACAGAGCTAGCAGAATCCATCCTCTCCCATGACATAGACATAGGCTTCATCGCCGAGACGTGGCTAAACAAATGCTCGACTCCAATTATGGACACTCTTGTGCCACCAGGCTTTGTAATCATCAACAAAGATCGAAAAGACCAAAAAGGAGGAGGTATAGCAATTATTCAAAACAACAATATACCTGTGACAGAAATTGACACCTTTAACTATAACACCTGTGAATGCCTTTCTGGCAACATCAACACAAGCGACAACAAGACATTCCAGTGCCATCTCCTATATCATCCCCAGGAAACACCACCGCATTCACCGAACACTTGTCCGCCCTGATTGGTCATTGCTCACTCCGAGACGCCAACCGCCTAATTCTGGGAGACCTGAACCTACACTGGAATGAAAACAACAACCCGGTAATCCAGAACCTAAATGAGCTGCTATGCAGCAACAACCTTACCCAGCACTGTACAGAAGTTACCCACAACAAAGGATCGTTACTAGATGCCATCATCTCCCAACGGGACAGCATCACAATCGATCAGATCCTACCCGTTGACTGATCTGACTACCACCTTATCCTATTCCACATCACTCAACCAATCACACATTTACCCTCCACCCAAGACCTTCCTAATTGGACGAGAAATTTTAGACAGATCTCCATGGCCGACTTTGAAAAAAGGATAGGCTCTCTCCTGCCTACTTCCACGAATGATCTCTCTACAACGGAACTCACCACTCACTATAACTCTACTATGACTTCCATCCTAGATCAATTAGCCCCCCTGAAACAAAAAAAACCAGGAACATTCCGTCCAGATCCTGGTTCAACTCAGACATCAACGCTGAAAGAAGACAACTAAGAGCCGCAGAACGACTATGGAGGAACAACCCCTCTACAAGCAACTCAAAGCAACCCGAAGGAAATACAAAAAACACATTAACAACAAAAAAAACACCTTCTTCTGCACCACTAAGGACAACGCGAAAAACAGACCCAAAGAACTATTCAACATCATCAGACAACAAACATCTAAGCCCTCCGCTACCCCAGGCCAGGCCTCCAAAGACCGGTACGAAAACTTTGCCAACTTCTTCATAGACAAAATCACCAAGATTGAGCTCTCACTAGATGTCAACCTCAACACCTCATGCACAATTCCACCCTAGAAACCGAAGCCAACACATGCAAACACCCCATGAAAATCTGGAAATCCTTCAACCCCATACCTGAAACCGAGATTCTCAAACTGATCGTCACCTCCAAACCCGCATCTCACGCACTAGATCCTTTACCCACTCAATTGACTAAAAAGCTGAAACTCTCCATAGCTCCATTCTGGTGCAAGATCATAAACAGCTCCTTGAGAACCGGCGTCATACCTGACTGCCTCAAAGTCGGCCAAGTCACACCACTCCCAAAAAAACCTGGCCTTGACACCAACGATCTGAACAACTTCAGACCAATTTCCAATCTCCCCCTTCTTGCCAAAATCATTGAAAAGTGCGTACTTTCACAACTGACTCAGCACATGAACAGCATCAACCTTCTAGATCCCCACCAATCGGGATTCAGAAAAGGCTGTAGCACGGAGACCGCGATCCTTAACATCGTGGATGACATTCACAAATCTCTAGATACAGACAAATGCTGCCTGCTCATCCTCTTGGACCTATAGGCAGCCTTTGACATGGTGGATCACAATCTACTCATCAAGGCTCTTCAAGACAGGGTAGAAACAGATGAGGTGGTCATACAATGGTTCTCCTCCTTCTTACACAACCGCTCCCAAAGGATAAAAATCAAAACCTTCACATCCGACTCACACCCCGTCAACAGAGGTGTCCCCCAAGAAACAGTTCTCTCACCTCAACTATTCAATATTTATATGGAACCCCTCACCTCCCTACTCAAAAAAGCCAACATCACCTTTCACCTCTATGCAGACGACACCCAGATCTATCTGGAAACCTCCTCCTTTGAAGATATTAAGAGACTAAACAACACTCTTAAAGAAGTCCAACATTGGCTATCCATGAACCACCTCAAACTCTACCAAGACAAAACCGAAATCCTCCTCATCTCCAACGAAGAAGAAAACCCCCAAATCATGGAATGGCTTAAAGCAATTGATGCCCTCAACTGTAATCTCACTCCGGCCAACTCCATTAAATCATTAGGAATCACCCTAGACCACAAACTTGACATGGTCAGTCACATCAAGAACTCTGTAAAGAATGTCTACCTCAATCTGAAGCTTCTTAACAAAATAAAATCCTTCATCCTGCCCAACGACCTCAAACAAGCCACCCAATCCCTGGTGATATCTAGACTCGACTATGGACATGCTATCCTCACCGGTACAGCAAAATCCCACCTAGTCCCCCCTCAAAACAACTCTAAACACAGCAGCCAGAATGGTCACCAGCGTCAGGAAATTTGAGCATATTTCACCCGCACTCAAAGAACTAAAATGGCTCCCAATAGAGATACGTGCCAGCTTCAGAACTGCCTGCCTCATGCACAAGGCCCTCCACACAGGGATACCTGAATACCTGGCCTCCAAACTCAAAAAGGCCGGCCAGACTAGGAACCTCAGGAGCTCCAACTCCCTTCTGCTCATTCCTATGAAAACATGCAAACAGAAAACCGCTGCACGATCCTTCGCTGGAAACGCACCCAAAATCTGGAACTCCATCCCAGCAGACATCAGGAGTATCCCGTTCTTTGTAAAACTAAAAAAACTTCTAAAAGACCTCTTCCTCAACCGTGCCTTCCCGAACAGTTAACCACCACTGAAGGGCACATACCTGCATTATGCAGCACCATGACACTTTTTCACCAAAATCTACCTCCTCCTAGCACCCCTCGACCCTCCCCGCTCCCCCTCCCCTGGAATTGGTTCCGCACAAGACAACGTGCACTCTGCGAGGCTCTCAGGACTGCCCTGCCTCAATGTTGCACTACACGCCGGGACTTCCGAACCAACATGTATACCTATGCCTTATTCTGTGATTAATGTACTATAACTGTTGTAAAGCGCTCCAATACCCTTGGGTCTGGCCAGCGCTATATGAAACTCCTTAATAAATAAATAAGGGGAATATGTACAAGGAATATCAGAGCGCTGAGTGGCGTCAAATTTGGAAACACTCTACTACATTTCCAAAATGCAGGGATGTGCTGTACTTACAACAATGTGGCACGCCCATGTGTTTTCTCTAGCTCTGGCTCTAAAATTAGCTACCTAGCACCAATGTCAGCACCCTTGCACCATTGTGCATAGATGACTGCATTGCAGGGAATGATTGTTTATGTGCAGGAAGGTTCCCCCTCCTGCACATAAACAATCAATAATGGTGTTTTGCTCTTTCTATGTATGCTGCACAATGCAGCACACATCGAGGAAGCAAAAATAAGGAGAAATAAATGTATTTCTCCTCGTATATTTTTCCTCATATCGCCATTCTAATGCCTGCTGTTGCATGGCGTTAGATTTTGGCGCTGCCTCAGATTTACACATCCTTGTAAACCTGGAGTAGCGCCAAAAAGCAATTGGTGTTGCAGTGAAACGCCCACAGCAACACCCATTGCATGCCCCTTTCATGCATATACCTGTGTGAAAGAGTACCATATTTACAAAGCGCGTGAAGCCGAAAAAAGTGGCTTATCACCGCTTTGTAAATATGGAGCAAGACTAGGCCTGGGCGGTGAACTCCGCTCCGTTCGCGGAGTTTCCTGCACTCCGCGCTCTGTGGAGCTCGCAGAGTGCAGAAAACTAAGGCTGGGCGTAGTGGGGCTATGCGGAGTGCCACGATGACGGAAACAATCTCCGCACACTCAGCGTAGCTCCGTTACGCACCACCCGCCTCCCACCCACGCTATTAAAAGCTTAAAAACATCTATTTAAAAAGACCCACAAAAACTCCTTACCTTATCTGCAACATCCTCAGGCGCCCTCTTCCGATCTCGCGCCTTCTTCATGAAAACTGTGCCTAGGCGGGCGCTCGCGAGACCGCGTATGTGCAGTTTTCATGAAGAGGGCAGCCCGGGGATGCTGGAAGATAAGGTAAGGAGTTTTCTGGGTCTTAAAATAGATGTTTTCAAACTTTTAACAGCACGTGTGGGAGGCCAACACTGCTCCGCCACGAGTGTGTGGAGACTTTCTGCTCCACCTACTTCGTGGAACACGGAACTGGCAACATTCCGCACATTCTGTGGGCGGAACGGAATTGTCCGCTCACCCCTACAGAAAACTCAGTTTTGCGTAGTGCAGATAAGTTTTTTCCCCGCTCGTGATCACGAATTGTAAGTTTGCGATCGCAAACGGTAAGTTCGCGAGCGCAAGCTGCTGCTGCTTGGGTAGAAATTCTACCCGAGCAGCAGGAAAACCAGCACAAACTGCAGTTCGAGTTTTTTGTAACTTAGCGGAGTTTCTCATAGCAAAAACTCAGCGAACTACGCCCATGCCTGAGCAGGACATTGTACTACAGGAAAGATGTTAAACAAGACGTTCCTGTGGCGCAATGCCCTTGTAAATATGCCCCAAATATCTTATGGCCACCACCTAATACATGACAGCTGTAGCAAGCCTTAATGGACAGTCTGTACCGAGAGTATCTGATGATGGGTGACAGATAAGAAAGGCAGAGCAAGGGGAGGAGGGAAACAAAGAGAAAGTGGTGACCGTCTTCACAATATGGTGATAGCGGTATGCAGGTAGGGACAGTCTATAGGGAGGCAAAGATTGGACTGGAAACATAAGAAGAGGTAAGAGGAAGTGGCAATCAAAAATCAGCAACCAATAACTGCTGACCCAATATGGAAGCTGAGCTGCGCAGTAAGGCAGTAAGGGGGAGGTGGGACAGCCTATTCTAAGGGAGCGCGGTGGCGAGGAGCTGAAGAGGAGACACAGAGGGACCTGGGCACAAAAAGAAAAAAAGCGACTTCTGGTACAATCAATCAATCAATCATGGCATTTGTAAAGCGCACTACATACCCGCGAGGGTCTCAAGGCGCTAGGGGGGGAGGCTGCTACTGTTCGAAGAGCCAGGTCTTGAGAAGTCTTCTGAAGGTCAGAAGGTCTTCGGCCTGCCGCAGGCAGATGGGGAGGGTGATCCATGTCTTGGCAGCGAGGTGGGAGAATGATCTGCCACCGGCGATCACTCTTCGGATGCAGGGGATGGTGGCGAGGGCGCGGTCTGTGGAGCGGAGCTGGCGGGTGGGGGATGTAGAGGCTGAGTCGGCTAATGAGGTACGTTGGTCCGGTCTTGTGGAGTGCCTTGTGTGCGTGGGTGAGGAGTTTGAATGTTATCCTCTTGTTGACAGGGAGCCAGTGTAGGTCTCTCAGGTGGGGTGTGATGTGGCTGCGGCGAGGGATGTCGAGGATCAGAAGGGTGGAGGCGTTCTGGATGCGTTGAAGCCGTTTCGGGAGTTTGGCCGGGGCTCCTTCGTAGAGTGCGTTTCCGTAGTCCAGTCTACTGCTGACGAGGGCCTGGGTGACCGTCCTTCCTGTTTTGGTGGGTAATCAATCAATCAATCAATCAGTACATTTATATAGCGCGCTACTCACCCGCGAGGGTCTCAAGGCGCTGGGGTGGGGGGTGCTGCTACTGCTCGAATAGCCAGGTCTTGAGGTGTTTCCTGAAGGTTAGATGGTCCTGTGTCAGTCATAGGTGTGCGGGGAGGGAGTTCCATGTTTTGGCTGCCAGGTAGGAGAACGATCTTCCTCCGGTGGTGGTTCTGCGTATCCGTGGGACGGTGGCGAGGGCGAGGTTGGCGGAGCGGAGCGGAGCTGGCGGGTGGGGGTGTAGAACGAGAGGCAGCTGTTGAGGTATTCGGGGCCCATGTCGTGGAGCGCTTTGTGTGCGTGGGTTAGGAGCCTGAATGTGATCCTCTTGCTGACGGGGAGCCAGTGCAGGTTTCTCAGGTGTGCGGATATGTGGCTGTGGCGAGGGATGTCGAGGATGAGTCGTGCGGAGGCGTTCTGTATGCTTTGGAGTCGTTTCTGAAGTTTGGCAGTGGTTCCTGCATATAGCGCGTTTCCGTAGTCCAGTCGGCTGGTGATGAGGGCCTGGGTGACGGTCTTTCTGGTTTCGGTGGGGATCCACCTGAAGACGGCATTGACTTGCTTGGTCATCGTGAGGGAGGAGTCCAGGATGAATCCCAGGTTGCGTGCGTGGTTCGTGGGTGTCGGTGTGGTGCCCAGTGCTGTGGGCCTCCAGGAGTCGTCCAAGGCGGATGGGGATTGTCCGAGGATGAGGACTTCCGTCTTGTCTGAGTTCAGCTTCAGGCGACTGAGCTTCATCCATTCTGCGACGTCTTTCATCCCTTCCTGGAGGTTGATTTTGGTGGTGGCTGGGTCTTTGGTGAGGGAGAGTATAAGCTGGGTGTCGTCGGCATAGGAGATGATGTTGATGTTGTGTTTGTGTGCGGTGGCGGCGAGGGGGCTCCTGTAGATATTGAAGAGGGTTGGGCTGAGCGAGGAGCCTTGGGGTACGCCGCAGATGATCTTGGTGGCCTCTGAGCAGAAGGGAGGAAGGCGGACTCTCTGGGGATCCACTTGAAGATCCTGCGAAGCATGGGGAGGGTGTTGAAGCCGGAGGAGGAGACGGCGTTGACCTGCTTCATCTTGGTAGAGGGTAGAGTCGAGGATGACCCCTAGGTTGTGTGTGTAGTCGGTGGGTGTTGGGGGTGTTCCTAGTGCAGTCGGCCACCAGGAGTCGTCCCAGGCCGAGGGGGTGGATCCAAGGATGAGGACCTCCCTCTTGTCCGAGTTCAGCTTCAGTCGGCTGTTCCTCATCCAGTCAGCGACGGCCTTCATTCCTTCATGGAGATTGGTTTTGGAGGTGTGGGGGTCCTTGGTGGGGGAGAGGATCAGCTGGGTGTCATCGGCATAGGAGATGATGTTGAGGTACAGCATGACATCCTTGGAAATAACAAAAAAGGAAAAAGTAGATAAGTGTTGGGAAATTAATAATAGCCCATGGCAAACGAAAAGGAGGCAGTTTGTGCAGACTGCCACTAGAAGCAGTGACACTGTTGCAGCAACACCTGCATGACACCAGTCACCAGGCAACGGGAGAACAGGAAGTAAGGACATCAGCACAGCAAGAGTAGAGCACATGTGTGGTTGAAGGGTTAGCCTTACCTTGGGCCGTCCAAACACGACAGTCCTTCACTTCCAGTTCTGATTTACCAAGGTACAAAGTTTTTTAAAATCAAAATATTGAAATATTGAGTAGCACAGCATTAGGTAGGGATATTAACACAGGTTGCCCATATTTTCACATAGCAATAATAAGTGGTATATGGGGCATCGTATATAGATATTGGTAGTCCATAAACATATGCAGAAAGTTCCAAATGTTAAATATTTGCAATCTGAGCAGGAAATGTGGAAACTAGCTCTGAGTTGAGAGAAAGGATTGAGAGAACCGACAGCTCCTCCAGTTTTGCTCCCTACTCAGTGGGTTTTAAGGTGGACGCGTGTGGAGGTGGTATGATAGTGAGTGAGATTATACATAGTTTATGAATATCAGGACATGTGGGGGAGAGGGCAGTGTACTGCATTGAAATTTAAGGTCTGTGTTTGTCAAGATCCAGCCAGATTGGCATCAGCATTGGAGTGATTTGGAGAAGTTCAGAAGTCATGTCGTACCAAAATGAGCTGCTTAGTCCTGAAGGGAAAAGGAGCCATATGGGAATCTGAATGATAGGCTCTTAGTTGACCAGTTGACCAATAAGTGTCAAACTGAGACCTGCGATGTAGACGTTGAAGTCACAGAGGGCTTTATATGGTTTAATACCTGGATCCTTGTGGCTATGGCGTAGCTTCTGCAGAAAAGGTAGTGCAGCTCTGATGGAGGTGCACCATGAGTGCAGATCGCTGCAGTGCTGCAGGCAATGCTTATGGAGGTAAGCTTCCATCTCTGCACTTGTCCATAATCAGCAGTGGCCACCATAAATAAAGGGGGGTGGGGTGGGTGGGGTCATGCGGGAGAGGTTGCGCGGGGGGGCTTACAAATACGACTCCAGCTTTTGCATCTCGTACTGCCACCTCTCCTCTTTTTCCTGGGTCCCAGCAGCCCCTAGGACCCAGACTCCCATCCCATCCTCTGAGCAGGCAGAAAAATGCCCTACTCACAACAGGGAGTCTGTGGGGTTTCTCCAGCCTGGCTACTCAATACAGCTGGGCTGGAAAAAACCTAAGTGCGCATGTGTGTTTTCGACTGCCTGAGATGGCCGGCCAAAACATATATGCGCATTTAGGGAGTAGAGTGCACAAGCACTCCTCCTCCCCCTCCCATATCTAGGCCACACCCCTCCCAACACTGCTGGCTAAGAGCCGGCAAATTTAAAATAAAACGATGCAAGAGCATAGTTTTGTTTTTCATTTGCTGGCTCTGAGCCAGGCGGCCGGGCGACGCTCCTTCGCTATTGCGAAGCCACTGTCCATAATAACACGTGGCAGTCCACTTTCATCACTTCTTGCGGTACACGAGACTGGCCATATTACAATCCATTTTTCACACACACACACACAAACGTAAATGCCTGCTGACTTTAATTGAGTTTTGCACACCAAAGCTGAAGTGAATGACAGTCAATTTCTCTGCAATCATTCTCCGCACACCTGGGAATCGCATAAACATCTGCCTCAGACTGAGTGCTCCTGGAGCCTAGCAACGCGGTCTGTTCTCAGCGGCTGTAAAATGCCTGCGGTTTTACATTATTTTGCTGCTTTTTTCCAGCTCTTTTCTCTGTCCTTCTAGCAGCTGTTGTATATTAATCACCCAATTAAACTGTTTCTAAAACAGAGGTCTTCAAACCTTTTAGCTCGGAGTCCCCCTTAAGCAAATTTATTGAAGATAGGCCCCCTCTAAAACTTTATGGCAAGACTTGGCAGGGAGCATGAGATTTATAAAAGAACAAATACATTAAAAAAATGTTACAAAAAACACTACTTTCCATAATTCGGGTGTTGTTGTGAGCCCTTCACACTCCTCAGCCCCAATGGAACAGCAGCTGCTGCACTAATAATAGCTGCGGCCATGAGTAGCAGGCAACCGCTACTGCCTCTTTCACCCTTTCTTCACCATGCCTGACCATCACTCCAATCCTAAAACAGACTCTGTCTGTTTCAAAAACATTGACTCCAAGTTGTTGCTCAGATCTTTGCAGCAAGGGTTTCCTCAGCCCCAATGGAACAGCAGCTACTGCACTAATAATAGCTGCGGCCATGAGTAGCAGGCTACCGCTTCTGCCTCTTCCACCCTTTCTTCACCATGCCTGACCATCACTCCAATCCTAAAACAGAGTCTGTTTCAAAAACATTGACTCCAAGTTGTTGCTCAGATCTTTGCAGCAAGGGTGTCCTCAGCCCCAATGCTAGCAAGGACAATGAGCCCCCAGGCCTCGGTGGTGAAGTAAGACTGTCATAAATGTGAGGCAGTGGACCTCAGTGCCACTGCACCTGCTTCACTACGGAGAGCTACTGCCTTGAAAAGCAGGAAGTCTCTTCTGACCCTTGTTAAAATATGAGACCCCATCTTGCCCGATGCTCCTCTCTGCCATATCTCTGAGGCCTATGCTAAGTAGTCTCCTCTGATTCAATGTTCCCCTCTGTTGAGCCACTGGTCCAATGCCCAAAGCAACACTGGCACACTGATGGTGCAATGGGCCCCAGTGCAATTAAGGAAGGATAATAAAACAGCCACAATTAGGGTTTGGTTGGACCTCACACCACTAGGCCACAGTTTCACTGCACCTGCAGCACCAATGATATGTATACTGCTGCCCACTCCACTAGGCCATCACTCACAGGCCTGAGACCCAAAGCAGGCTGTCTGCTTCTTTATGTTACAAAATGGGGGAACGGTGCCCTGTTGTGTGGGACCTGTTCCCAGCACAGCGAGATTGGCCTGGCCCCAAATGTTAGCTACGAAAATTGCTCCACATCCCCCTTTTTGCTAGTATCACAACCATAATTGGTGTGTAGTGCACCTTCACAGCATTTCCCCAGTGCCACTGCACCTGCTGCGCTAATGGTAGTGATGGCACATTAAAAACAAATGAGCCTTCATATCTTGCCACCCTTCTCAGGTTATCTCTTTGAGGAAGTTTCTCTGTCCATTAGTAAAAAGTAATTCCCAGATAGCACACCTCTTTGGGCCATCTGCTGCCTGAAAAGAAAGGAAATATTGGTTAATTACCAAATGTAAAGGCTGGCTGGGAACAGGTGTAGGCTTTCATTGTTGGAGTCACTTGAAGATTCATTGTAGGAAGGTAGGAACCATCTTCATTGTTTCCCCCACTATTTGCCTGGTGGTAAGCTGTATTTTGACTAGTCTGACTGAGATCCTTCTAATCAAGACCCCAGTCTATCTGCTTTCTCCCTAAACTGTTGTATTCTGTACTTAGGTACATCCCACAATGGATATTCGGCTGCCCTCTTCAGTCCCCAGTATATCGAACTAAGGTACCCAGGTCATAGGTACCCCAATGGTTTCCCATGGGCTGAAGCATGTATTATGCCACCCATGAGAGACCATTCAAAAGGGAACAACAGGCCTGCCATTACGGCCTGTGTAAGATGGTGCTTACACCACTTACTAAAGATATAGGTTTCCTATATCTAGGGTCACTGCACTTAAAAACTATAAGTCTGCCCTCTAGCAGGCCTTTGCAATCCTAAAGGCAGGGTGCTTGGTTCTAAGTGAGAGGGCGCCCCTGCATGAGCAGGACACTCCTGCAGCCTACGGAGTCCATTCTCCCGGGTTCTCAGTGAAGTAGCCATACACTATATAGAGGGGCACCGCATGATTACGCCCTGACCATCTAGAAATCGGCTGCAATGAATCCTATCATGTTTGGTATCAAACATGTTGGAATCATACCTCTCAAACCGTAAACGGTGTGGGAGGTATGATTCCAAGTACTGGAAGAGCCCTTTTTTAGGCTCTCAGTGTTCCCGGTACCAGCCTTCTTGACCCGGGCAGCACAAAATGGTTGCTGCCGACCAGAGACACATATCTGCCCTCCTGCTGCTGAGCCTAGCTCGAGCAGGCAGAACAATACGCCACCTCCCAGCAGGATTTAGTGTATTGGGACCCGGTGGGTGCACTTGCCAGTGCCAGAAAGTCTGCATGAGGGGCACCTTAGGTGTCCCTGTGCATAGTCCAGTTCCAACACGTCCTGGGAGCCGTTGGCTCCTGCTCTGTTGCGAAACTGAAAAAAGGACATGGGAGTAACCTCCCCCCCATCCAGACCCTCCACATGGAGGGTCCCCTGAATCTGCCCAACCCTTTCCCTAGGGTATTTAAGGGCTTACCTGGTTGTAGGCCCCTAGATTTGTCATTGGATAAGATTCAGATCACCCCTGCTCTTCGACCGCCTGGGCACCCTGGACTTCGCTGGACTTTGTTTGGGCCTGACTTTGTCTCCCTTCTAGTCTGCTGCATCGTCCATGCCTTTGCATCATACAGGAACCTTCCAAGGCCTGTGAAGCATCAAAAACACCTGAAGAAATCTCCCTTGGAGTGAGGGAGTCACTGCCTGCATTCACAGGCATGCAACCAAGTCAACTGGTCTGCTAACCCTGAGCTCCTCCGGACTCCGAATGGCTCTGCATCACAAGTGGTGGTTTTCCACAGCTCCTGAGGCCAGTTCTAGCCTCTCACCAAGTTTAAGGCCAGTATTCCATGTGCGGTGTGCAATAACCAAACCCCTGTGTACAGCGTCAACTTGCAGTTGCAGATGCTTGTTGACTTCTTTCCAAGAAGATCTTTGGGCTTCAAGTAGCCCCAACCTCAAGCATCTCCTGTGACCAGAATCTTTGGCCATACCGCATTGTGTGCATTGTGGCCTGCATCTTTTGGTGAGCTGCTGGAGGTCCTCTCGCGACTCCTGTGCCTCTGGCCTGTGGGTCTGTTTGATGGTGACCTTTGCTTCTCTTGGGCTCCCCTGTTTGCTCGGGCCTGCTCTGACGCCCCTGCCTTTGGTGAGTCTCCTGGACCTTGCTGGTTCCGATGTTGCTCCTTCTTTGATTCCTGTGTGGCTTGCCTTTGCCAAGGCTTGTTGGAGCTCCAGCTGGACACTGACCCCTCAGCACTCGACATCCTTTGTGGGACAGCTCGTGCATGGTGCCTGGTCTTCCTCAGCATCGCATGGTCCTCACAGCTGCAGAGTCAAGGTCACCCTCATCCATCCTGCAACACCCACCATCTACAGGCATTCGTCTTTCAAGACTCCTAGTCACTCTTGAGTGACATAGACTCTGCCCCCTCTGCTTGCAGGTACCTCTCATCAACAATCCATGTTCAGATTCCACCGGGCACTTTCAGCAGGTGCACTTTCCTGAAGTCCTCTATTTGGTTCGACGGGGGTTTCCGACACCACTTCACACGTATGCACCTGGATTACCTGGTGTAGGTAACATGGATACTAGGGTATCCAAGGGTGGGGTGGCTCTCCAACCTTCTGTCTCCCATGGGGTTTCTTCAGTGTCCGTTGGGAAGGGTCCTTAATCTAGGTAGGAGATATTTCTATGTGTTAGAGAGTGTTATATAATAAATACATATTTTTATAACTACTTTGTGTGGTTCTTTTGTGTTTAATCTGTACTATAATATTGCATTCTGGTAAAACAAGCTGCTTTACACACTTTCTGGACTAAGCCTGAAGACTGCTTTCCACAGCTACCTCTTAGAGAGCTTTCTAAGGTTGGCTTAGACCTCTTAAATCACCATAAGGGTGTCTGGACTGGTGCAAGGTGCCCACTTACATTAGTGGACAGCACATACCAGGCCAGCTTCTCACATTCATTGTGACAAAGATGTGTTCTTTGTGAATGGTAAATTAAGGGTGCTGATTATTGGAAAGAGTCCTTTTAATGGTCATAAAAATGTGCACTGTCTGGTACTTATTACTAATATCTATTTTTTTAAAGTGCTTGTTTATCCTAAACACTAAATTATTTTGTAGCAATCTATCTTTTACAGTATATAACACAATTTCAAAATGAAGACTTACATATCTACAGTGCTTTTTGTTACAGGCCCGACCTCATAGCACTATAAATACGCAAGTTACTATTCCGCATTGTGTCAAACAGGATTCAGTTCTGTGACTCTCTGATCTCACAAATAGACATCTGCAGTTATTGCATTAACCAATTGATGTGTCATAACCTAAAGAAGTGCATTTTCCACTAATTAGTTTAACTTGCATTTATTTTTAATTTAAGGCATGTGCATTATTTTATATGTGGTTGCCTGAAGGTGAAAAAGCAACAATATACTAAAGAATAGTTCGTTGTTTTTAGCCACCTAGTTCACCCCTGATCCAGTGGATAACCAGCCACAGATACCTCGATACCATATACTCACCTGGGCCCATAAACTCAATATTTACACACACACACACTGACCAGTTAAACCGCTGGAGTCAAAGTATTTGTTGTTTCTTATTGCAAGATTAGTTACCTGCCATTCCTAACTAATCTTTCACTGATTAAAAAGTTCTTTGCTCTGGTCAATGGACCGTTAGTTGAACTAGTTGATGGTGAAATTGCATAAATGTAATCCTCTTTGCAATGAAATAACCACAGACTCGGGAAAGTGTTAAAAGCTTTATCTAAATTAAATGCATGTGAAACATTTCAAAGTACAGTACAGTCTCCATTACCCAAAGGAAGGAAGATTCGATTAGTCAATTGAAAAAATCAAATTTATCCTACTTTGCAATGACGTTGCAGAGAGAGGAGAGGAGAGAGAGAAAAGTACATTTGCACATTCACGAAAATATAAGTACCTAGGATGGTGTGAAAACCAACCCCCTGGCCAAGGAGCTGGGAAGGGTCCCCTGGGAAAGATCAGGAGACAAAGGTTTCAGGACAGGATTCAGGACAGGATAGATGACCTCTCTAACATCAACACTGGCGTCGCACCCCTCTCTGACACTCTCTTCCTCCTTCAAATTCTTCCGAAATCTTCTTCTATTTTAATTAAGTTTAAGTTGATAGTTCTTGCAAATCGATTCTTCATCAGCATTCGCTCGTTACTCCAACAACATCCTGAGCTCTGCAGCATTTAGCATCTCTCGCCCTCTAACTAAGGCTACCTCAATTATACCTTTCTATGCTCATGTACCACCCATTAATGTTTCAATATCATGTAATTTCTAACTCTGATTGGACAGGCAAGGGGGGATGATCACCACACCATGCTTAATTCCCAAATTTGTCTTTCACTTCATTGTTCAATGATCCCACCCCTTAATTTGTATTCATAATTCTTTAATCCCACCCGCATTCACATTTTATTAGAAACAAAAGTATAAACTTTATGGGGTCCCATCCATTTCTCAGGACTTCGGGCCTGGTTCCCAAGGTATGTATTGTTTTTGTCCTGTATATTTAAGAGTCACATCATTTCTTCCGGCTCGCTCATACCACGCATATGCAGAGGCCACGTGGGTTATAGACTCAGGAATCTCACAAAAGGCCCAAATGCGTACCAATTAGAAAGTCAAAAATACATATATTAATTTCAAAATAAAATGGTTTCACTGTATACCACCCATCTTTACTCTAATCCCATTTAATTATAAATGCTCTCCCCATGTTAGCATTAGTAAATCAGCTGGCTTTAGTTTCAGCAAAGCAGATGCTTAGCATGTGAGTTTTCAAGTGACCATTTTAAGAGCGTCTGCGCAGGTGCAAGAAATTCCCTCCAAGCGACAGCTTGTCATACTGCTTAGATGCAGTTGACGCATGCGCAATAAAGTTTCCCGCGTTAGCAGCCATTTTAGTTCTCACTCGAGTTACTTGTTAGTAAGACACATAGGCAAGCTTCTTCTTTCTAATATATCGAGTGTGGCGCTTATTATTAGTATACACAATACACAGTTAATACAGGTTTATGAGTTATATGAGGGTATTGCTTATGAGCAAGACTCTTTTCCACGAGTCTGTAACATCCTGCAAATTACTAGTTCCCTGCATCTTTCTCTTTCTGTATGCATCTTGTGTATGTTTAATGAGCACCATGGTGATAGAACCTGGTGTGATGAATCTACTGTTTAAAGAAGTCAGTTGCATCTGACACAGGCTGCTGGATGGATGGGATCATTTGTACTGCATTAAACCTTTCTACATTTACACTACTTGGAGCCTCTTCATCTTCATTTTAACTGAATTTTACACTGGCGACGAGCTGCGGTTACAACCCAAGCAACAAGAACTTTGGTCTCAACATCCAACAAGATATATATATCTATTTTTTAATAATGGACTTTGCCTTCTTAACAAGTAGAAGGTCTCCTCATTTCAACTCTTACTTGATGTTTGGAGGTCCCGGTGTGAGCTCACCTTGTAAGAGCAATCGCCGCACGTCTCACTTTTTAGGTTGGGAGGCTTTCGTCTCACCTTCTTGGTTGGGAGACTCCGGTGCGGGCTCTTTTTCCTATTTTTCATCCTATATCTATCTATGGGAGGATAGTGCTTTCCAGTAATATTGCAGCGATTTCTGATTATTACTTCATCACCTATATGCTGCCTACAATGGTATAATTGAGGAGGTAGAAGGCACTCAGTGGTTGGAGCCAGTGGTGGCCGCCCGCAAATCCAATGGAAGACTTTGTTTATACATCGATTTGAGAGAACTAAACAAGCAGGTCATCATAGACAAGTATCCACTTCCAAAAATTTCAGATATGCTGATGCTCTTACAAGGGGCCAATGTTTTTTCTACTGTGGACTTAAAGTCTGCGTATCATCAGATAAAATTGGATGAAAAATCTAAATACTTAACTGAGTTTATTACGCCTTTTGGCACCTACAGGTTTATAAGATTACCTTTTGAGTTGGTATCAGCAGCATCTGTGTTTCAGAGAGCGTTGAGAAGAGTGTTGAAAGGTGTTGTGGGGGTGAAAATATATCAAGATGATGTGCTTGTCTATGGGAAGAATGAGGTAGAACATGATGCCAGACTCAAAGAAGTTTTTGAGAAATGTCAGGATTACAATCTTACTGTAAGAATAGACAAGTGTAAATTCAAAAGGTCCTCTATAGATTACCTTGGGCACACCATTTCAGGTCAAGGTGTACAACCCAAGGCTGAACTGGTCGACACTATTCAAAACCTAGCGTCTCTCTTCAACAAAGAGGAACTTATGAAATTTCTCGGAATGGCAGAATATTATAGTAAGTTTATGAAGAATTTTGCAGAAATGTGTGTAAATATGCGCAAACGTTTGTGTAAAGGTATGGATTTCATTTGGTCAGATGTTTGTGAAAAATAATTCAATATGATTAAGGTCATGCTTAAGAAAACTCCCAAGTTAGAAAGTTTTGATCCTTCAAAAAGAGCTGTTCTCATCACTGATGCTAGTATGAAAGGACTGGGGGCTGCTATACAACAGAGACTTGGGGACACTGAGAATGTAATTCTATTTCTTTCACGAAGTCTTAGAGGGGCGGAACTGCGATACTCTGTTATTGAAAGAGAGGCCCTGGCTGTTCACTGGGCCATAAAGAAACTTCAGAATCTTCTGTGGGGCTTGAAATTTGAAGTACGGACTGATCACAAGCCCCTACGTCAAGTTTTCAACAAGAAAGACATTGATGCAATTTCAGGAAGAATTTCCATGTGGGTAGTAGCACTTCAAGGATACAATTTTAAAGTTGTATACTTACCAGGTGCTAAGAACAGTGTCTCTGATACACTGTCAAGGTTGGTGACGCAAAGTGATAGTAGCTTCAATTCTGATGAGGACGAACTTAATGAATGGGTTTGTGCCATTGAGAGTGGTGGAATGAAGGAAAGTAGATGGTGTGAGGAGTGTGCTTCTGACAAAGAGTTCCTAGAGCTGGCTAATTTGCTTAAAAATGGATGGAATAATAAAGTGAAAGGAGATTGTGAGAAGTATTGGCAGGTAAAGGACGAATTATCTGAATGTACCATTTTAGTTCCTCCTTGTACCCTTCGTCAAGAACTTCTTGAGATGGCCCATGAAGGACATCAAGGGATGTCTAAAACAATGGAGAGACTTAGACTCACTTACTGGTGGCCAGGAATGGACTTACAAGTCGAACGACTTGTGAGAGATTGTATACCTTGTTGTATAAGTGAAAAATATCAGAAGCCCAGAGTAGAGCCCATGGTCATTCGGGAGCATCCTAAGAAGCCATGGGAAGAGTTAGTGTTTGACATTTTGGGGCCTATTCGTGGTAATGGTTTTGAAAATTATATCTTCGTGTTGATTGATTTACATTCCAGATGGCCAGAAGTTAAAATCACAGTGTGTATTGATACCAAACAGGTCATTGTGTTTCTCAGGGATGTCTTTGGGAGGGAAGGTTTACCTGGGGTCATACTAAGATAATGGAACTCAATTAGTGTCTAATGAAATGGAAGAGTTCTCACTGAAGTGTTCCATCAAACTTGAGCAGTATGCTCTATATCATCCCGAGAGCAATGGCATGGTGTGTTTTGAAGGAAACTATTGATTTAGCCAAACAGAATTGCATGGATTGGAAAGAGGAGGTTATCAGAAAAGTCGAAGTTTACAGGGTGTCTCCTCATGCCATTACTGGATGCACCCCCATTTGAATTACTCAAAGGGAGGTGTGCCAACACGTTAGTTGCTCCTTTCTGGATCAATGAAACTGAATCAAAAAGAGGTTTGAAAGTCTCTGGTAACAATTGGAGGCTCAAGGAGGGTAAAAGAATAAAGGCACGTAAGGTACGCTGTGATCAGAGAAAAGCAGTTAAAGTTACTACTGTTAAAGTGAGTGATTTGGTTATGATCAGAGCTCCCTTTGGTACGAAAGCATCCAGTGTGTTTCAAACACCTCATAGAGTAATCAAAGTGTTAACAAATGCTATCAAAACTGAAGACTCACGCATCTGGAACCTAAACCGAGTGGCTATCATTAAGAACAGTGAGCTAAAGGTCAATGAGGGGGATTCTTCCTGGCATGCTTCTCTGTCAAGTTCTGCAGAAGAAAGTAAAAATGGGAGTAATCTAAGAGACAAGAGAATTACCAGACGACCTTTGAGGTTTGAAGATTATCAGATGATGTAATATTTGTAACCGTTCTTCACCGGATTATATGGAGTGCAAATCCTACTTGGCTGTTTTTTTTGGTGTTTACTCTTTATGGTCTTGTGTGTAGGGGAAAGGTGTGCAACATCCTGCAAATTACTAGTTCCCTGCATCTTTCTCTTTCTGTAATCATCTTGTGTATATTTAATGAGCACCATCGTGATAGAACCTGGTGTGATGAGTCTGCTGTTTAAAGCTGCTGGATGGATGGGATCATTTGTACTGCATTAAACCTTTCTACATTTATTCTACTTCATCTTCATTTTACCTGAATTTTACAGAGTCCTTGCTCCATCACCCCGCCATTACAGTTAACATACTTTTTGTAAATTTTTCTGTTAAAAACAAAACCCCCTGAATTGTTATTGGGGACCTCGCGATGTGTCTGAGTGAGTGCGAAAGGGGGAGTGTAAATTAAGTTTGCACTTCAAACACTTCATGTTAGTTTAGTCAGCCTGGAAACGTTAAAAACAAAGTCCAGGCCATCTTCGTTTACAAGTGCTTACTGAGGCATTTGCGTCCCCTTGGCACCCTCTGGAGGGCATGGCCCATTGTTTGAAGAGCTCTGTTATAAAGTAACATGGAGCGTTGTTGTGTGGAACGCTATTGGTTTTATAAAATAATGAAACACGGAGTGTAGTTCTCTGGAATGATGACACCCTGCAGATGTTATGAGAAGTGTGATTGAAAAAAGAAGACGAGGGTCTAACAGGTGGCAAACTGTACCCCATTCTTCCAGAGCAGTGGAAGGACTTACCTCGCTGCCCTGGTAGACTATTGCCCGCTATATTAAGAGATTTCCGACTGCCTGGTCAGTGGCGGCTCCTCTGCTGAGGCGGAGGAGCGTCTCCCCACTGCTCTGCGGACAGTTTAAAAAGGAAAATAAAATGAGAATACCTAATGTACTTATCATTTTAGCTTTACGTCCTGCTTAGGTGCGGGGTGGAGTGGGTGGGGCTGGGCTGGCCGGAGCAGAGGCCAGGGGGAGGAATGTTAAGCACACTCCAAAGTGCACATGATGGTTTGACCGGCCGTCTGCAGACACAGCCTGGTGGGGAACATGCACAGCCTCCCTGTCTCCGTCTGAGCGCCGAACTACTGTGCTCACACCAATAACAACAATGCTGTAAGGCAGCGTTGTGATTGGCTAGTGGATTTTGGGAGGCTGTATGCTTCCTGTCACGGCGCTGAAACAACCACAGAGGAGGTGGTGGCCCATGGCACCCAGGTAAATCCTTTTATCTTATTTTTTAGTCCCCCCTTCAGTCCACGGCTTACCACCCCCATTCAGTAGCAGCCGCTACTGTGCCTGGTGGGGATCTCGGTGCTTTCAAGGAGCTGCCACCATGGCATTGAAGGCATTGAAGCTTTGCTGTGCAGGTGCCATGCTCAAGTTTTACAAAAACATACTCCCAAAGCTGAAGTTTGTTTAGGTAAAACAGAAAGTACATGTCTCTGACATGCTGGCAGTTTTCTTGCAGTGTTTGAGCATCAGTTCTGTGCTTTCCTGTTCGGAACCACGAAGCTTTTCCCTGGTCACAAACAGGTGAAAAGTAAGTCACAAACAGTCGCCCTATATGGAGCAGGTGTTAAGATATGTAGACGTTGCTCAATGGTGCTGGGTCATCAACACAAGCATTCTCAGAGAGGTCATAACCTAACTAGGCCATGTTGGGAGGCATAGCTTGAGTCTGGTGAAACAAAGTGAGCATGGGATCTCTTCCTGGGCTCATCCATTGCACTTAGAGCATCTCACTGAGGAAAACAAAAAGCGATGGGTGGAGTGCTGGAATTAATCTCAGCCACTCGTAGTAACTAAGGCCTGATTTAGATTTCAGCAGACGGGTTACTCTGTCACAACTGTGACAGCTATACCGTCCACCGAAATATAAATTCCCTAATATCCTATCAGATTTATATTTTGGCGGATGGAATATCTGTCACCTTTGTGACGGGGTAACCTGTCCGCTGAAATCTAAATCAGGCCCTAGGTACTGTATCCCAGCCCATTCTTTTTTACCCACCATGCACCTCTAACAGGACCCGGCCATGTACAAACCCGCCTTGTTTCTGCTCTAGCAGGTTCCGCCCATCATGTTGTGCTAGTCCAGTTCCCCTCTTGCCAGCTTGAGTCCTGTGGTTGAGTGAGGATGCACTTATGGGCATACTCATGTCACTAATGTTGCATCAACAAAAAATGATGGCTGGATTGCTTGAATTAAATTCAGCCACTAGCACTTACTCTGTACCACATCCCAGTCCAAGATAATTTTTTCACTGCAATGCCACATCAGAGAGGGCCCAGCCATATGCAGATCAGACTTGGTCGCGCTCCAAAAGGAATAGCCAAGCCTCCTTCTCCCCCCGCCCCCCCACCCCAGGCCAGGTCCTATTTATGATTTTCTCTTTTTGTCGGAATTTAGCATCTTACATTGTTGGACAAGGTTCTTCCCTGGGATTAGTGTGTCATTGCAGAAGTTAAAACCTTGTTTGAATTTTCACTATTGTGATGTCCTAACTAGAACTAAAAGAATCTAAATAGTGTATTGTTGATAGTGACTTTGTAGTGACCCATATTGCAAATCACTTTTTCCTTAGAGCTCTGCATTATCCCTCCACTCCACTCCTCCATTCAATCCCTTTTATTTTATCAATGTTTACTAAAAATGTTCATAACTTTCCCTTATAAATGTTTTTGTCTTCTTAACACTATGATTTCTGTTAACTGGGAAGCAGGCTAGCTCAGGGGTCAATTTGTGATTCACAACGTGTTCACTTGTAAGTTCAGAACTGAAGGCTGGGAAGGCAACCTCGGCAAAGTTGGTGCAGTCGCTGATACACTGTGGAACTGGGGAAGTTGTAGACTGCCCCTGAGAAGGATCACGTCTGCTAAACACGCCTGCACCAATCCTCACATTGAAGAATAGCTAAGGCTAAGAGGAACAACAGGAGCAAGAGGAGCTACTAGCTGTGCTGATGCACATTCACCTGGACTGGGGAGGATCTCCCTCTGTATTTGTATTTCAGGAGCCGTATTACAGTAAAGGCACATTTTTGTTTTTTGCTCCGGTAGCACCTTTTAAAAGGTTCACCCATCGCAAACAATGAAAATGCACCCTATTAGCATCAATGCTCTGCCCCCAGCTGCTAACTCTCACTGCCCCCAGGGCAGCTCCTTCAGGTGAAAAATGGAGGGGTTGCTTTAAAGCCGCTCTGTGTTTTCACACAGCAGGCGGTAACCCGCCTGTACTTTGAAGGGGGGTTGGAGTTCCCCATGCAGGCGGGTGCAGTCAGTGGCTGCGCCCGCCTGCAAGCGGATGCCTTGGGGGTCCAAAGGTCCATAGGACACTGCTCTCAGAGACCGTCAGTGTGCCTCCTGACAGCTTCTTTGCCTCTACACCCGGGTCTTTAATATGGCACGGAGGCAAAGGTATTCCCTCATTGGCATGGGGCATGCCCCCATGCAAATGATGGAATGCCCCCTGCAGAAAGCACTGGTGCTTTAAGTGCGCCAGCGCTAATTATATTACAGAAGGAGATGCACAAGCGTCTGCAGCCCCTTCTGTAATACCAAAGTGCCCTGGGAGCGTAAAGCAGGTGTAAACGCCTGTTGGGCACTCTCTGTAATACAGTACTCCTGTTAAGTGTGTGTCTAGGGCTAGAGACAATAGCTCCTTAACTACCTTTCAAGATCAGTAGAGGATTGACTTTGAGGAGATCTGGAAGAAAGAGGAGCCCCTTGGACTTCTGTAGAATTGTCCTTGTGCGAGTGTCCTAGGAGTGGACAACTCAGGCTCCTTCTTGACACACAGACTCAATGCATGTGTCTGTTGACAGGCTCCTGCTTGACACCCAGATACCCTGCAATTAGCTAAAGACCTTGGTGTATGTGGAAGGATGGAGCGCTGCCATGGAAGTCCTTGGATGCTGCTTCAAAGGCAGACACCAGGTAATGACACCACCAGGGCTGCAGGAGCCAGAATGGTTTAGGGTTACATTTGCTGCAGAAGTATGGTGTCAAGTCTGGATTTAGGGGGCTAGATGCCACGTTGGCATTTTTCTAAAGTAAATATTTTTACACTTAAAAATTTTTTAGGAGGGATTTCAATTGGTTTATGCATCTGCTATTTTGCAAATCTCTCTATTTTTCACCTTCATACCTACTACTGATTGGACAATGATTATTGAGTGTTATTTGATGCTTTACTGAGTTCAGAGATTCTTGCCCACAGCACCCCCCTCAATCAGCCTTGACTGCTCTGCCTTGCTATCGTGAGAATCAAGTGCTAAAAGGGGCCCTTTGTCCCCAGTTTGAGGGTCCACTGTACACAGGACTCAGGACACCAGAATCAAAAGATCCAGGGTGACAGTTGTAGCCCAGTAATTTCTGATTATTCTGGGACCTCCTGACCAAGAGTTCTCACATGCTGCATCTCAGATTTGTAAAACCTGCTCTTCTTCACAAGTATAATATGCTTCCATCTGGGCAAACTTTTCACCTTAAGGCTGATTTTGGGTTCCACCGTGCTCCGTCACACCCTGAGAACACACTGACTTCTACCTGATTTTGGATTACATTTGAATTCGTTAAAATGCATGGATATCTCCATGTTATACCTGCAGCGTTCTCACAATGGACCCTACTCTGGGTTTTGCGTGCCACGGGAATCCCCGTTCATGATGTAAAATGTGAATTTACACCCATTCAAGATGACTAGAGGTGTAAAAATGACTGCACCCAGCTGTTTTTCTCGTACTCAAAGGTTGCCATTTAAATCCTGCTGACATTGTTGCCATGGAAAGCTAAAGCGGTCCAAGTGTTGCAGCTGAAAATCAGGGAAAACTTGTAATATTCCTTTATCCGAGTTGCAGAACTCGGAAAGATGTGGCACTACCACACCCAGTGAATGCTGCACAATGTGGTATTGGTATATCCTGGCATTACCTCCCAGAATAGTGAGGGACTCAGAGCAAGAGCCTTTGTGGTGTTCCAAGAGTCATCACATGCCCTTTGACCCCTTCTTCTACCGCTAACCCTCACTTGCCTTTCCAGGAACGTTGACTGAGAGGGGTTGACATCCTTGATGCCTGGATGTCCTGCCTCTGTGGTTTAGGATTACTGTGTGGCATTAGAGATGCTATTTTTACTTCTGTAAACTGGCCTGTGAATCTCACATATGAAGCATAAATTGTGCTTCCATATTCCTTGATTACATATACTGCGCTGAGAGTGCTGCTGTGCAGCAACATCCCCACTGCATGACAAGTGCTCTTGTCACCAGTTGCTCACTGGAAACACCTGAGGGTGACCAGCTTGATAAATTGCAAACCAGGCTCTAGCACACACAGATTTTTGCACACAGGGGCATATCAACAAGGGCTTTATCTCTGCTTTTTTGGCTTTAAAATCCAAAAAAGCAGAGATAAAACTAGCACCCTATCAACAACAGGGTGCTAACATGCAAATTGGCATGTTAGCACCCATTTACTCTACGCTTCCCCTTGCGTCTCTAATGAGATGCAAAGGGGGCGTTCCAGAGTAAAATAATAGGAGAAATGTCGCTAAGCGACATTTCTCCTATTATCAAGAATATCGCTGGTAGACCTGTCAGCCCTTTGGCAGTTCCCTCCTCATTTTATTATTTTTTGTCCCTTTTCACCTTCTCATTTTTTTCTGTCTACTAAACTTTTTGGGTGTGGACGTAGAGGCTCTGGGCACCCCATTCTCACTGAGGGTGAGGCGCAAGGTGTCTCACTAAAATGGAAGAAGGGATTTAGTGTTGTCACAAAATGGTGGATTAAACTGTCACCCTAGGACCTGGGCCATAGACTATCATGAGGGGTTCCGGAACCTTCTGGACCACTCTGGTCAGTCAGGGCCCAGGTTATAAATAGGGGTGAGGTAGGTCGGCCATTTTAGGTTGATAGGTGGGCTGTGAGGTAGACAGGAGTAAGGCATCTGAGTGGGGAGGTGGATGCGCTAGAGAGGGAAATTGATAGTTCTGAGGTTCTGCGATACTTCTCTCCTCAGCCGATACCACCCTCGACCTTTTGACCTGTCCCTGTCCCCGGCCACTGTCTGAGGTCACCTTTACCCAGGGCGCTCCTACTTAATCAAGACCTCTGAAGAGAGTCAGGGAAGCGAGACACCCTCCTGGACTATCACTCCTACATCCTGGTAGACCCCTGGGATACTGGACTCCAGAACTATCGACTGATCATCTTCCTGACAGAGAGGAAGGAGACTTGGCTGTAGTCCCCAGGAGTTGGCTTACCAATGTGACCGCCTGGGTGTGCAGATCGCCTGTTTAACTTTAACCACCCCCCGTCTGGAACCTTAGTTGGGAACACTCACTGCCGCGGACCAGGATCTAGTAGAGCGTCCCTGAAGTCTCTTGGGGCCTTGTGGGGAGATCTGGGGCTCCAGTGTGCCAGTTGCGGGCCAGCGACGCAGCCGGGGGTGTGAGCAGGCTGCGCTGAGGAAACGAGGGCTGTATCGAGCTCTGAAGCGGCCTGACTAGTGTCACGTGACGTGGGTGGATTTTGGAGCGCCGCCCCCGCCGCTCCTGGGTGAGTGAGGAAGCCGCGCCCCCCGAGAGCCGCGCTGCTCCTGGCGGCGTCGGGTGCGCCTCTAGTCGAAGCGGAGGCTCGAAGTACTGGTGTCGGGGGTGTGAGGACAACGAAGAGCTGAGGATGACCTCCCCCGGCGTTGAACTCCTCCAGAGACCGTTACTGAGGTGAGGCCGACGGACTGGGGGGGAAACGCTGTGGAGCGGGGCCTCAACTCACTTGGAAGCCTGCAAGTCACAAAGATCCTGGGGAGGCGGGCGGAAGAAAAAGGTCCCTGGTTTGGCCCTCCCCGAGGAGAAACCCCCCCTTGAATGTCAAGTTTCGGTAGAAATTAGCCAGGAACTCGGCCCCTGTCTCCGTGAAGCACCCCGTGAGGAGGAAGCCAGGCATAGAGTAAGCTGGGCCTCCTGGGGGTAAACTTTCAACAAGAGGACTAGAACTGACAGCCTACATAAGACTATCCCTGGTACATCAAAGTATAGAGCTTAGTGCATCCAACTGTTTCCGAGCGCATTGTGGGATTTGAGAATAGCGCTGGGGGTGCCCTTATCGTGTATACCCTGGAGGAAACTTGCTAGAGTAACAATCTGGTCCCAAAGACCTTGTAGGATCTTGAATTAGTTGTAATGTACTCATCTGCCTTGAAGAAGATTGTACAGAATATATAACCATTTGATTGCCAGTGGGATGTACATGTTATACGTGGTACTGTAATTGGGGCTGGAATTTAAGGCGCTGGGTTACATTATCCTGTGTTGATGAATTATCTGCCAATCTGATGTTGACTAGTATAACCATTTAGAACATAATGCAATGTTGTGAAACTGGAATGTAGAGGATAAAAACCAAATTGATTCATTTAAAAAGGGAAGATAAACTTTTCTACCTTTTTTTAAAAAAAAAGAACAGTGTAGTGTCCTTTCTTTTGGTTGGTGCTGCGCAAGATTGTGAGCTGAGTAGGATGCAAGCATGAAAGGCCAAGTGGAGATGTTAGCCTGTTGACCTGGGCCAAGCTACCCCTAGGACATAGGTCCAACAAGTTGGTGCTCAGCGGTGGGATCCTTATTCAGTGCTTGCATCCGCTTGGTAGCAGTTTTGCGCGCATCACCACCTACACTGGATTGTTTTGGCTGGAGTTTTCTCCAGATTGTTTCCTAATTGGAGGTTTTTAAAATTGTCCTGTGTATATTTCCTTTTTGGGAAAGTCTTCCAGAGTAAAGTTCTTGTTGACTGTGTGGGGTCCCATCTGGCAGGATGGAATTCGAATTGGGTAGGCTGGAGGAATATACGGTGGCCCAATTGAAGGAATTCTGCCAGGAGCGGGAAACGGGAGGAGGAACCAGGACTAGACCCCCTGGAAGAACCGGAAGTCCTCCTTCCCCCTGGGAGCGGTAATATGGACGTTGGGTCCAGGGCCCCATCAAGGGTGGGAAGTAGTGCCTCAGGGGGGAGCTTGTCCTCTGCTGACCTGGTTGACCGAAGGGAAGAGAGGCAGCTTAGAATGGATCTGGCCCGGTTGGAAAAGGAGAGGGAGGAGAGGAGGTTCCTCCATGAGCTCCACTTAAAAGAGTTAGAGCTCAAAGCCCTTCAACTTGGAACCCCCAGCAGTCCTAATGGTGGCAGCATACCGAGAGAGATCCCGAGAGAGTCCAGGCCCTACCTGCCCAAAGATGTGGTTGCTAGCTATGGTATAGGGGATGACATTGTAAAATGGCTGGCTGCCTATGAGGTTTCTCTAAGAGCCCATGGGGTCCCACGAAGCCCAGTGGGGGGGTGGCCTGTATAGGTATATGCCTCCGGTGGGGAGGGATGCCTTGTTGGCGCTAGAACAGCCAGACCAGACCAGGTACCCCGTCATGAAGGTAGCCCTAGTAAGGAAATTTGGACTGACCCCTGAAAAATTTAGGCAGAGGTTTCGGGGCAGTCAGAAGTTGTCCACTCAGAATTGGGTGGACTTCTTGGACTATGCCAGGAAGGCCTTAGAGGGCTGGGTGCAGGGCAGTGATGTCAAGGACTATGAGGGACTGTACAATTTAATTTTAAAGGAGCACCTCCTAGAGAAAAGTTTTCCAGAGCTGCGTCAGCACCTGGTAGACAGCAAGCTAACTAAACCCAGGAAGCTTGCAGAGGAGGCGGATATCTGGGCGAGTACCCGGGTATCCTCAAAAGGGACTGGAGGGAATTTCCAAGGGGCTGGTCAGGGCGCCCCCCAGAAGAAAGGGGGGGAAGACAAAAAGAGGGAGTTCTCTAAAGGACCCCAAAAGAGTTCACCAGGGAAGGGAGTAGGATTCCCTCCTAAGGTTGGTCCCCACAAACCCCCTTATCCTGACCGTGGTCAGCAGCCTAGGGTTGTCCGATGTTACGAGTGTGGTGAGGTTGGGCACTATAAGGGGGATGCCAAGTGTCCCAAGAGACCACACCCTCCCATTGGAGGAAAGACCCCTGGGGTGGCGAGTGTAGTGCTCGGGAAGGAGTTGCCCCTAGATAAGGGAGGTGAGTGGGCAGGGCTAACCTTAGTGTCCTTAGGGGATTGTGAGATGGTTCCTAAGACCCAGATGCCTTCGAATACTACTAAGTACAGGCAATGGGTCACCATCAATGCCCAGAGGGTGGAGGCTCTGAGGGACACAGGAGCCAGCATGACTATGGTAAGGAGTCAGCTGGTGTCCCCAGAGCAGGTGGTCCCCAATGTAGTCCACCCGGTTGTGATGGCTGACAACCGAGAGGGTCACTATCCGGTGGCCCAGGTTCCCTTTGAGTGGGGAGGGGTGGCGGGTCCTCTACGAGTTGCGATCAGCCCTGCCATGCCGGTCGACTGCCTGTTGGGAAACGACCTTGAACACTCGGCGTGGAAGGAGGTTGAGTTCAGGGCCCACATGGAAATGTTGGGGACCCCTGAGTGGACGTGTGTCCACACTCGGTCCGTGACCACCCGAAGAGGGGACTCACAGAGGTTGGAGCCTGGGACAAAGGCCCAACCAGCTGCCGGAAAGGGTAGACGGGGACGGGGAAAGCCTGCCCCGGCATCTGACCCTCCAAAGGTGGATGGGGCAACTGAGGTGGTCCCGGAGTCTACGGAGGGGGATGTAACGTCCCTGGAGGGCTTGCCTACCCCTGCAGACTGGCAGGTGGAGGGAGGACCTACTAGGGAGGAGTTTTGTCGGGCCCAGAAGGAGTGCCCTACCCTTGAGGGTTTACGGCGGCAGGCCGAAGCCCAGGCAGCGGGTAACGATTCGGGGAACTTCCACATATATTGGGAAGATGGACTCCTGTATAGCGAACCCAAGGCTCCGGTGCATGGTTCATCCCGGGCCTTGGTAGTTCCCCAGCGTTACCGAGCCTTCCTATTAGGACTGGCTCACGAAATACCCTTGGCAGGACACTTGGGACAAGACAAGACCTTTACTCGACTTGTCCCTCATTTTTACTGGCCTCAGATGAGGATTACGTCCGATACTTTTTGTAGGACGTGTGTAACCTGCCAAGCTAGTGGGAAAACGGGGGTGAAGCTGAAGGCTCCCCTGGAACCACTGCCTGTCGTTGGTTCCCCCTTTGAAAGGGTGGGCATCGACATTGTCGGGCCATTGGATCCACCAACGTCGGCCGGTCACAGGTTTATCCTGGTTCTGGTGGATCATGCCACACGGTACCCAGAGGCTATACCTTTGAGGACCATTACTGCACCTGCGGTGGCACGGGCCCTTATGGGAATTTTTACCCGGATGGGATTCCCCAAGGAAGTGGTGTCGGACAGAGGTACCAACTTCATGTCGGCATACATGCGGGCTATGTGGAAGGAGTGTGGAGTTACTTACCGGTTCTCCACCCCTTATCACCCCCAGACTAATGGTCTGGTGGAAAGGTTTAACAAAACCTTAAAGGGCATGATCCGGAGTCTGCCCGAGAGCCTGCGGAGGAAATGGGACGTCCTCCTACCTTGTTTGCTGTTTTCGTACAGGGAGGTACCACAGAAGGGAGTGGGCTTCAGCCCCTTCGAGTTGTTGTACGGGCACCCTGTGCGTGGACCCCTCAGCCTGGTGAAGGATGGATGGGAAAAGACTCCCAGAAAACTTCCCCCGGATGTGGTGAGCTACATGCTGGCCTTTCGTAGCCAAATGGCTAGGTTGTGGAAGCAAGCTTCTGAAAACCTAGAAGCCAGCCAAACGGTCATGAAGGAATGGTATGACCGAAACGCTCACCCGGTGGAGCTGGAGCCTGGCCAGAAGGTGTGGGTGATGGAACCTGGAGAGCTTAGCACCCTCCAGGATCGCTGGTCAGGTCCCTTTGAGGTGGTTGAGAAAAAGGGCAAGGTTACCTACGTGGTAGATCTTAAGACCCCCAGGCAGCCCCATCGGGTGCTCCATGTCAATCGCCTCAAGCCTCACCAAGAGAGACCCGAGGTCACATTAATGATGGTGACTGATGGGTCAGAGGAAGAGGAAAGTGATCCTCTTCCTGATCTGTTTGCGTCCCAAGAGAAGGATGGGTCGGTGGAGGGAGTGATCCTTTCACCGTCACTAACTCCTGAACAACGGAAGGACTGTCGCCAGGTACTGGAGCAGTTCGCTTCCTTGTTCTCCCTTATCCCGGGAAGGACTCATCTGTGTACCCATGACGTGGACACAGGGGACAGCCCACCTGTGAAGTCCAAGTCCTACCGACTGTCGGATAAGGTGAAGGCTAGCATCCATGAGGAAGTTACCAAGATGCTAGAGCTAGGAGTGATTGAGCCTTCGAGTAGTCCCTGGTCCAGTCCGGTGGTACTGGTACCCAAAGCTGCCCCACCGGGCACTACCCCAGAACTCCGGTTCTGTGTGGATTATAGGGGACTGAATTCTGTGACAAAGACAGACGCTCATCCAATCCCGAGGGCGGATGAGCTCATTGACCGGTTGGGAGCTGCCCAATATCTCAGTACCTTTGACCTCACTTCCGGGTACTGGCAGATTTCCCTGACGGATGGAGCCAAGGAAAGGTCAGCCTTCTCCACACCCGAGGGTCACTACCAGTTCTGTGTGATGCCCTTTGGGCTCAAGAACGCCCCTGCTACGTTCCAGCGATTGGTGAACCAGGTCTTCTCTGGTATGGAAGCCTTTTCAGTTGCGTACCTGGATGACATCGCTGTCTTCAGCCGCAGCTGGGAGGACCATCTGCGTCACCTTCAGGCTGTTCTTCAGGCTTTGCAGCAGGCAGGTCTGACGATCAAGGCCAGCAAGTGCCAGATCGGGCAGGGGTCGGTAGTGTACCTCGGTCACTTGGTGGGTCGGGGTAAGGTGCAACCCCTCCAGGCCAAGATCGAAACTATCATGGCCTGGGAGCCCCCCAAGACTCAGACAGAGGTTCGGGCCTTCTTGGGCCTCACTGGTTACTACCGACGCTTCGTCAAGGGATACGGTACCATCGTAGCCCCCTTGACCGAGCTCACTTCCAAAAAGCACCCTCGACGGGTGATCTGGACCGAGGGATGTCAACAAGCTTTTGACACCTTGAAAAAGGCCATGTGTGCGGCACCTGTTCTCAGGGCCCCTGACTTTGCCAAGGAGTTCATTGTCCAGACAGACGCGTCGGAGCACGGTATTGGAGCAGTGCTGTCGCAACTTAATGATGAGGGTCTAGACCAACCGGTGGTTTTCCTATCTAGGAGACTACTCCCCCGGGAACAGAGGTGGAGTGCAATTGAGAGGGAAGCTTTTGCGGTGGTGTGGGCTCTGAAGAAGCTGCGGCCATACCTGTTTGGCTCGCACTTCCTGGTTCAGACCGACCACCGGCCCCTTAGATGGCTGATGCAAATGAGGGGCGAGAATCCCAAGCTGTTGAGGTGGTCCATTTCCCTACAGGGGATGGACTTTAGGGTGGAACATCGCCCAGGAGTGGACCACGCCAATGCTGACGGTCTCTCCAGGTATTTCCGCCTTAGTGAAGAGGACTCCCAAGGGGTTGGGTAGCTCTCCCCACTTTCAGCTGGGGGGGACGCGTGTTAGACCTGTCAGCCCTTTGGCAGTTCCCTCCTCATTTTATTATTTTTTGTCCCTTTTCACCTTCTCATTTTTTCTGTCTACTAAACTTTTTGGGTGTGGACGTAGAGGCTCTGGGCGCCCCATTCTCACTAATTGAGGGTGAGGCGCAAGGTGTCTCACTAAAATGGAAGAAGGGATTTAGTGTTGTCACAAAATGGTGGATTAAACTGTCACCCTAGGACCTGGGCCATAGACTATCATGAGGGGTTCCGGAACCTTCTGGACCACTCTGGTCAGTCAGGGCCCAGGTTATAAATAGGGGTGAGGTAGGTCAGCCATTTTAGGTTGATAGGTGGGCTGTGAGGTAGACAGGAGTAAGGCATCTGAGTGGGGAGGTGGATGCGCTAGAGAGGGAAATTGATAGTTCTGAGGTTCTGCGATACTTCCCTCCTCAGCCGATACCACCCTCGACCTTTTGACCTGTCCCTGTCCCCGGCCACTGTCTGAGGTCACCTTTACCCAGGGCGCTCCTACTTAATCAAGACCTCTGAAGAGAGTCAGGGAAGCGAGACACCCTCCTGGACTATCACTCCTACATCCTGGTAGACCCCTGGGATACTGGACTCCAGAACTATCGACTGATCATCTTCCTGACAGAGAGGAAGGAGACTTGGCTGTAGTCCCCAGGAGTTGGCTTACCAATGTGACCGCCTGGGTGTGCAGATCGCCTGTTTAACTTTAACCACCCCCCCGTCTGGAACCTTAGTTGGGAACACTCACTGCCGCGGACCAGGATCTAGTAGAGCGTCCCTGAAGTCTCTTGGGGCCTTGTGGGGAGATCTGGGGCTCCAGTGTGCCAGTTGCGGGCCAGCGACGCAGCCGGGGGTGTGAGGAGGCTGCGCTGAGGAAACGAGGGCTGTATCGAGCTCTGAAGCGGCCTGACTAGTGTCACGTGACGGGGGTGGATTTTGGAGCGCCGCCCCCGCCGCTCCTGGGTGAGTGAGGAAGCCGCGCCCCCCGAGAGCCGCGCTGCTCCTGGCGGCGTCGGGTGCGCCTCTAGTCGAAGCGGAGGCTCGAAGTACTGGTGTCGGGGGTGTGAGGACAACGAAGAGCTGAGGATGACCTCCCCCCGGCGTTGAACTCCTCCAGAGACCGTTACTGAGGTGAGGCCGACGGACTGGGGGGGAAACGTTGTGGAGCGGGGCCTCAACTCACTTGGAAGCCTGCAAGTCGCAAAGATCCTGGGGAGGCGGGCGGAAGAAAAAGGTCCCTGGTTTCGCCCCTCCCCGAGGAGAAACCCCCCCTTGAATGTCAAGTTTCGGTAGAAATTAGCCAGGAACTCGGCCCCTGTCTCCGTGAAGCACCCCGTGAGGAGGAAGCCAGGCATAGAGTAAGCTGGGCCTCCTGGGGGTAAACTTTCAACAAGAGGACTAGAACTGACAGCCTACATAAGACTATCCCTGGTACATCAAAGTATAGAGCTTAGTGCATCCAACTGTTTCCGAGCGCATTGTGGGATTTGAGAATAGCGCTGGGGGTGCCCTTATCGTGTATACCCTGGAGGAAACTTGCTAGAGTAACAATCTGGTCCCAAAGACCTTGTAGGATCTTGAATTAGTTGTAATGTACTCATCTGCCTTGAAGAAGATTGTACAGAATATATAACCATTTGATTGCCAGTGGGATGTACATGTTATACGTGGTACTGTAATTGGGGCTGGAATTTAAGGCGCTGGGTTACATTATCCTGTGTTGATGAATTATCTGCCAATCTGATGTTGACTAGTATAACCATTTAGAACATAATGCAATGTTGTGAAACTGGAATGTAGAGGATAAAAACCAAATTGATTCATTTAAAAAGGGAAGATAAACTTTTCTACCTTTTTTTTTAAAAAAAGAACAGTGTAGTGTCCTTTCTTTTGGTTGGTGCTGCGCAAGATTGTGAGCTGAGTAGGATGCAAGCATGAAAGGCCAAGTGGAGATGTTAGCCTGTTGACCTGGGCCAAGCTACCCCTAGGACATAGGTCCAACAATCGCTAACCCTGTTAGAGACAAAAAAAGCAGCGCTAACCTCAGTTAACGCTGCTTTTTTACGTCTGGTATTTTTCTGACTTAGCCATGATATCCTATGGAAGGAGGATATCATGGCTAAGTTTGTCTGTCCCTATCAACAAGCTAACGTGAGATTATCGCTGGGTTTCCAGCGATAATCTCACGTTAGCCACTTAGCGTGAAGATTTTTATTGCTATTGAGATAAGCATTGCTAATAGCACGCTATCTCAGCGATAAAAATCCACGCTAGCCGGCGATAATTATCCTAGCGCTAAGTGCGCTTAGCGATAATTATCGCCGGTTGTTGTTGATATGCCCCATAGATCGCGGTTCCAAAGGGTGAAATGTTGGTCGCATCCTGTAGTTATGGGGTGAGATAAAGGGGCATATCAACAACAACCGGCGATAATTATCGCTAAGCGCACTTAGCGCTAGTATAATTATCGCCGGCTAGCGTGGATTTTTATCGCTGAGATAGCGTGCTATTAGCAATGCTTATCTCAATAGCGATAAAAATCCTCACGCTAAGTGGCTAACGTGAGATTACGTTAGCTTGTTGAGAGGGACAGACAAACTTAGCCATGATATCCTCCTTCCATAGGATATCATGGCTAAGTCAGAAAAATAACAGACGTCAAAAAGCAGCGTTAACCGAGGTTAGCGCTGCTTTTTTTGTCTCTAACAGGGTTAGCGATATTCTTGATAATAGGAGAAATGTCGCTTAGCGACATTTCTCCTATTATTTTACTCTGGAACGCCCCCTTTGCATCTCATTAGAGATGCAAGGGGAAGTGTAGAGTAAATGGGTGCTAACATGCCAATTTGCATGTTAGCACCCTGTTGTTGATAGGTTGCTAGTTTTATCTCTGCTTTTTTGGCTTTTAAAGCCAAAAAAGCAGAGATAAAGCCCTTGTTGATATGCCCCAAATTTTGCTAAATTAGGCAGTTCAAACTTCACTGAATTTTAAGAGTTAGAAAGTCCCAGAAAATACCGGTGCCGTAAAGACAGACATCTGCAAGTTATGCCTCATTTTCAGTGCAAAACTCAGGATAGGAGATAATTAACACCAGTTGTATTAATCCTCCCATGAGTTCTGGGTTCACTCATTCTAAGGCCCTAAAATGAGTACAAATATTTATGGTTTATTTCACTGATGCCAGTGCAATCGATATAATTTAGAAATGGTGCTGAACACTTCATCCGGTGAAATCTATTTAATCTGCACTTTTAATTGGACAGATAGTGAGCGGTAGGACCATCAGAAGAGGGGCAGAGAGGGCGTTCTATCTCAGGTCAGGCGCTTTTTATGGGCATCGCACCGGTCTGAAACATATTTATATAGAGATTTTAAAAACAAAGCTGCCTTCACAGGGCCCCAGTACAGCAGCGTGGATTTCTGCCCACGCCTTCAGTGCAGCAGAACTGACACGTGACTGCTTCTGTTTTGTTATCACTCATAGCACATACAGCAGGTATAATAAAGTCTCGTGAACACATCCCCGGCTGTTATCTGCGGCACGCAGGGCCGAGATTTAATCGGGAACATATATCACACCAAAAAAAATTACATTCATTTTTGGCTGTGTGCCTTCAAACAGCGACGGCAGATTTTATAGATACCTTAGATATTAAAAATGGAAATAATTAGCTCTCTGCGTCGGTAGCTCACGCAATAAGTAAGCCCTTCCGTGTCGCGGAAGCTATGAATCGAGTGGGCGGGCAGAAGCCTGCTGTAGCTTGGTTTAGGAGCTAGGGAGATGTCCTGATCAGAGAGCCGGCTTTGTGGAGGTGGCTGGTGATTCATGCTGTAGAGAGGATATGGGTTCCAACTAAGATGAGCAACCTTAAAACGTCGAAGACTAAAGAGAGGTATTGGAATTGATTCAAGATAGGAGTGTTATCCTGCACAGTGAGCACTTACGGTCTCCATGCATCACACAAGTAGACGCAAGTGCTTCAGTGGCATTAACAGAGTCACACAAATTGATATTTGTGTGGCCTGAGGTCTCTTTTCACTCTTAACCCAGCGCCTGGCACTGCCTTGCACTGTCTTGCTTTACACTGCGTCAATGAGGCGTAACATGGGCGTTCAAGTGCATTCACACATGTATTTTTAATACAAACCCAGATTGCCTAAAGTCAGTAAATCTTGCCTTGCACCAAAATGGAGCGCCTACCCGACCTTGGCATAACCATATATATATTTCTCCTTCTTACTTCTGTGCATCTGGGCTGAATTCTGAAGCACGCGTGAAGATGAATACCCCTCAATGGATAGTTTTTGTGCAGGAAGGTTTTCCTTCCTGCACAAAAACGACCCTGACCACAGCACAGGCACCCTTGCCGCATGACACAAGGGTGGCTGTTTTTGGCTGCTCTGCAGCCACAAGTCCATCAGTGCAAGGAGAGAGTAAACGTCTCCCCTTTCACGAAACACAGGGCAGCAAGTGCCCGTGCCGCATTGCGATGCATGAACATTTAGCAAATTCAGGAAGTTAAGCCACAATGGCCATCACCCACATTGGTCCTGTAATCCACATTCATTCCAAACTTCCGTTTGTGTCCATATCGAGATGGTAACCAACCTCTGTGAAATGATCCCACACAGCAGTTATTGTCCTGTACACATTTCATTAGGTAGAGCCTGCCACCTTGTGTGAGGGGAAAAGCCACGATATTCCGAGTTTTTCAGCTGGGAACGTGGTAAAACCAATAGTATTGTTACAATATTTCAACTCAAAGCCCTGGAACTCGGAATATTGAGGTAATCCGACCCACGCGGTATTGGTATTTACTCAGGTGTTAATTACTGCAATGCAACAACTGGCTCTAGGAAATTGGGTTTTTGATTGAGGGGGGAAAAGACCCTGTCAGGGTGAACCACAAAAGTCACTAAATTAACTTGTGCTTAACCCTCTGGTAGCTTGACACAAAAGCAGTCAGGCTTAACTTAGAGGCACTGTGTGAAGTATTTATGCAGCACACAAACAGTATCAATCAATCAATAATCAAAGTCAGAGACAATCTTAAAAGCATATAAATACAGAAAACCAATAAAAAGATTGAACAAATACAATGATTAAAAGTGCAGGCATTACCAGCAATATACAGCTAATTTAGTAAAGCTCTCATTCTCAATTGGTAAATGTTGCAGGAAGCGGCAAGCTACTCTGCATTGACTAATATATGTTCCCTCAAAAGATGTAGCAGAAATCGAGATCTAACATCACCATAAAATCTACTACAAACATGTAATAGAAGATTGCTTGGGTAGAAGCACATTTCCAGGGACATACACTTTCATTCACAATGACAAATAGTTCCACATGAAAACATAAGAGATGGATAATTGGGCCAGCACTAAACCTTAAGAATATGGCCCTCTCCCAGCTGCTGCGTACTAAGGTCAAGTAAGGCTCTATGCCAAAATTGGGCCTAGTGTGGCGTGATCCTCAAGATGGGAAACATCCTTTACTCCGCATGCGTTACAACGCATGCCATTACCCTGCATTTTTTATACCCCAAATTCTTTTACAACACAGAGCTTTACACCGCAAACTATTAAAACACATTCCCCAAAGTGGAGTTAGAATAGTAAATTGCGTTGTAATGGGGAATGCGTTGTAATGGATTGCGTTGTAAAGCCCTGCGCTGTAAAATATTTGGAGTGTAAAAACTGCGGAGTAATGGCACACAGAGTAAAAGTGTGCGGGGTAAAGTGTCCTATTCCCTCAAGATGTGATAGGCCAAGTTCTTCATGGTAGAAATAATACGGGGTTGAATAGGGAAGAGAAAGAAGGTGCCTGCAAAATAGATTTTCCTCTACTTGAAGTGCACAGCAATAAGCATAGCCCTAAATACCATTTCCATAGCTCGCAGTCGGCACACAATGTGTTTTATAAATCTCCAGGAGAGCAGATAGGATTACCCCCTCCCCCCCCACTACACTGCTTGACTAACATTAAAAATAGAACTTACAGGCTGAAGAAACACCAGACTCAATCGAAGCCACCTTATAAGGTAAACTTAACACACTCCCAGGTTGGTTTCCATTTATAGAAAGAGTGCGCATCTTGGTGCACTTGGGTCCACATGCCATAGTATGTGTCTTGGAAAAGATGGTTGATTACCCAAATCAGACATACACTCTGACAAAGCTCTGACCAGACAGCGCAGTGAATCTGGAGTGTGTGCAAGGAGTACCGCGTTGTCTGCATACAAAAGTACAGGTGTAGGGGCGGAATTACCTAATGGAACATCATGTGTAACTTCCGTCAGGTGGTTATTTAGTTTATTCATAGATAAAATAACTAAAAGGAGGCCAGGACACACCTTTGTCGTACTCCTCGATGCAGATTGACAGGATCAGTGTCTTCACCATTTGGACCAAATCTGACCCTAGCCAGTAAATTCTGATGCATGCTGGACAAAAAGTGTACAAGAGTTGCATCCAACCCCCTCGTTCCCCTCCTCCCCCCTCGCTGCTCCCTGGGATACCTGTGGGCTACCGATGGACCCTGAGACTGATACTGCTCCAAGGATGGTCGGGTTGGCTGGGTGTGGAGAGCGAGCCCCCCCGCGTGGAGAGTAATGGAATTGATTTCAACGTTTGAGAGGACTCGTTTGATGTTTTCGTTTTTAGGTCTCGCCTGACCCAGCGCATGCGCTGGTCTGGCGAGACTTATTGAGAGGGCTCCAAAAAGTGCTACCAGGCCAGCCTAGAGCCACAGTGCATGTGCGCGGGCGCGCGCGCCGCGTTTTACCGCGATTACTTTCACTTTCGCGGTTGAGGTTTGATCGCGATCACTTTCACTTTTGCGGCGGCACGTCCGCTTGGCATAGCCAATATGTCTCGCTTTTGGGACCTTTATAAGTATTTAGTTATGCAACTTTTGCATGGCTAAACACTTATAAGGTCCCAAAGGCGAGACCTATTGGCTATGCCAATGCTTGATCCAGTTATACTTTGATGATGTCATATGTAATGGCATGTGTATTTGACTCCCATTGAAAGAGTTTCGTAATGGTTTTTACCTATAGATAACTGTCAGGCCCCAGGGACCATGAGCAGCTGTAGTACAGATATGGTCAACTTTTAGATGGGGTGGGTTGAGTTGCCCACGCATCGGAATGGAATACACGGGGTGGCGTAAATGTTGCACTGCTGTAAAGATTGTTTTTTTTGCATATCTCCATAGGGTACAAACTGTAACATGTTGAGGGCCGATTGCCCGTACCAACAGATATTTGACTCACCATAATTGTCAACAATTGCATCTTAAAGGTCTCCACATGACTGTTCTTCTACATGCTTATAAATACCAATAAACATATTAAAAACAAAAAAAGAGTTGCATCCCACCCAAGGCAGTGCTCATTTAGTGTAATTAACCTTCTCAAAAGCATGTGATTAATCCATAAAGGCTAGGTACAATGGGCAGCGCTTTGCTACAGTATGCTTGCCTGCAAGCAAATGCTAATGTAAGCACTGTTCCATCATACCTTGCCTTTGCCTTGGGCCGTATTGGCAAGAGCGCAAAACAATATTTTCCTGCACCCAGTGCTTAATTTTATTAAAAATGACCCAACCAAACATTTTTATTGAGGAGTCAAGTAAAGAAATTCGCCTAAATATTTTGAGTCTGTACCCCCCACCCCCCCTTCTTAAAAACTGGGACTATGATTGGGCTCAACCAGGAGGATGGAGGTTCAGCCCTGCAGTTTTAATCAAATGCATTTGTGAGGAATGGTGCCCATAATTCCACCTTACATTTATAAATGTCAATAGGGACCCCATCGAGCCCAGAGGCTTTATTTGCAGGGGTCTGATGGAGGGCTGAAATGATTTCATCTATATTAAATTGCAACCTATTTCCTGAGCCACAGTACCTTGAAATATAAATAAGATTGCTGATGGAGATCGGGCAATAGTTGTTACTCAAATGATTTACCCATTGAGCTCCTGCAATATGGCTACTCATAATATTGACAGGAGCATTTTGCTCTTTAAATGAGTTTATCGTCCTTCAGTACAGTTCAGAATTTCTCAGAGTCGCTGCTGTCGTCGAGCATTCTCAATTGCTCTTAGGAATTTCAGTCTACCTTTTTCATAGTGCTTTTTTATTTTCTGCCTGATTTGCATAAACCTCCATAGGAATTCCAGGTAAGGAAGACAAAGGCTTAGACAAGCATCTATTTGCTTGAAAGCAAGACCTGTCAAACCAGAGTTGAGGCGTGAACGCTACCTGTAAAAGCATTTGGAAGTGTGGGGGCTACCAGTGTTGAGGTGTGGGGGACACACACAGAGATATAGTGAAAACACAACACAAGGAAAATCTCACACCAAGTTAAAACAATAGAGAAAAATGCAATATATAGTTTGACACCAAAACAAATTAAATCCAATCAGTAGAACAAGGGTTGTGAATTTTTTCAGTGGTAAGTGAAAAATAGCACCTAATGGATCAAAACACCAACCGTGGATATCTGGTCGTGCAATACAGCGCTTAAGTCTGAAGTTAAGGTAGACAGTGATTAAGTACAAAAGGTAGATTGGGCCCGGTCTCAGCTTACCTTTGAACTTAGAAGAAACTGTGAAGAAAAGTTCCTGGGAAGGTAAAGTTGAGCGGGGCGAGGCAGCTCGTGGTGTCCGAGGAGCAGTTATTGTGGTCAGGGAGCCGCAGGACAGTGTTGCAGTGAAGATATCTACGTTAGACTTTGTCACTTTAGTGGAAGTGGAAAATCTCCAGTGGCACGAAGCTGCAGGCTGTATTGATGAGGGTTCCATGAGGCCGGATACCATTATTGGTCCCATTTAACAGGATTCGCTGCTGCCGAGAAGAAAGCAGCAGAAGCTACCATGAAATAAGGCTGACTAGTGATGCATCTCAGGTGGATCAGAAAGAAGTATGTCTTGATATCTTTTCAGTTCTCACATCACTTATAATGGGAAAATGTTTTAGTCCCAAGTATAAGGTTTTGGCTGTTAAGGCACGTTGACCACAAGTTTCAAAGATCCAGGACCAGCTGGGCATCACTTGGAGGGCAGGACTTACATAAGACAGGGTTCAGGTGCAGGGTTCAAGGTTGTTGGAATTTATTGTGTCTCTCCAGCTCAGAACAGGAGACCATCAAGCTATCCCTTCGAGTCATTCTAGTAGTCCTGGGTTCAAACAGCAAGGCAGGCTTCAAGCAGCAGGGCAGTCCTCTGGTAGCAGTAGGACAGTCTTCTGAGGATTAAAGCAGGCCTCAAGCTGCAGGACAGCCCTCTGTAGTACAAAGCAGTCCTTCTGAGTGTCCTCCACAGGTCCATGAGTGAACTGAAGAATTGGTCTGAGGGTCCAATAGTTATACCTGGTGCCAGACTTTTTTTTTTTATAGCCATAAACATAAATACATCACATTGGAAAGAAAAGAGGATTCGGAAATAAAATACCAATAATCATTTGCAGAGCACAAAGGAGCATAGAAAAGAAAATAGGCACATTGTAGATGTATCCGATTACATGCACCATAATAGTAATACAAAACAACAATTAATTATTTAGGGAGAATAATAAAGAAAATACATTAAATCTTTAATCCCATTGAAGACTAGACCATATCCTTTTGAATTTTAACCAAGACCGCGGGCCTCTGACTTTAGCTAACGCTATCTCCATTTCATAAATCTCCCTTAGCAAGACCCAAAATTCATTAATGCTTGGACTCGTACTTTGAATCCAAGAGCGGGCAATACATAGAGGAACACAAGCTGAAATAATGGAAGCAAAGGGTTTCGTAAGACAGCCCAGCTCTGAAAATATTCCCAATACCAACTCTTTCCCGGACACCGGGTGCTAGCCTTTGAAGTGGGAGAAACTTCTAGAATATCCCCAAATCTGGTCCTGGAAACTTCCTCCCATCACCTGCCCAGGCTCCTAGTGTTCTGTACTGGCGGCAGACTATTGAAATGTTATTGGGGTAGGGAACATTTCGGCCACACCCTTCCTGCCAACACCTAGTCCCCGTTTGTCTCACTGTCTAGGAGGAATATACAAAGTCCAGTTGCCAACTATTGACAGTCATATGGCCCAGGCCACAGGCTGCATGCACCAAATGGTTAGGACATTAAAATGCCAACTTTATAAAAGTGGAATTTCGGAATTGTGACTTAAAATCCGACTTTATCATTAAGATTAGGAAGGATTTTGAATTACAATTTATTTTGAGATCAACCACCAAACTTGTGATTTCTACCAGTTCCCAACCAAAGTAGTTATTAAGTGTAATACGGTAACCAAATGTTATCCTACAGAAGAGATAAGCCTCACAGTAGTGAAAAACTAATTTGGGAGCTTCCACTGCCAGGACATGTAAAACTTAAAAGTACATGTCCTCATTTTTAAATACACTGCACCTTACCCTGTGAGTTGTTCTGGGCCTACCATAAGGTGACATATGTGTATTAAAAAGGAAGGTTTTGGCCTGGCATTTGACATGTTAAAGTGGATCTTTAAAACTGCACAAAGGAGATGGATAACCTCAAAGGTTTGGGATTCTCAGCACTCATCTGCATGAAGAATTGAGTACTAAGAGGCCTGGTCTCAACCTCTTCAGTGCCCAGACCACAGCAAAGAGTTCTCTCTCGATGCACTGTTTTTCGGCAGTAACGTCCTACTGATGAAGTTCTCAAACCTCCTCATTTATTTATGATTGTACAGCCCCTATGTAGGGGTGGGTAGAATGTTCCGTCCCACCTGCGAAATTGGCAGGATTTTGACCTCTCCGCGTCACTCTTCAACACAGAGCTCTGGTCATATCCAACCAATCACCGCAATTCTTCTCCAGCGAAGCTCCAGAATATGCAAGCTGGCGAACTAGAATGAGATTTTACATCCTTCAGATTATTTTCTAACACGGGCGTTCGCTGGTGTTCGCATGCAGTTGTGGTCAGAGGGCTGCAGTTTGAGCAGATTTGGTGCTGCTCAAGTAGATGTTCTACACGAGTGGCAGCAAAATCAGCTCAAAAGGCCACGCGGTCTTGCACAATGCATGGTGCCGTTCACGCTGATTTTCAGTGCTGCTTGCGTTACCGTTGCTAAATTGCAGCACAAGCAACATGAGCTGCATATTTTCTGCCCATTGACGGAATTCCGCAGAACCTCATGGAGTTTTTTAGTAACTACTCTGCGAGTTCTGCCCACCCCTACCCCAAGTCATACTCTGAAGCATCTGTGTGCACTATAAGCTCCTTGGAGCAGTCAGGTGCCGTGAATACTGGTGCTGTGCACATGGCTTCTGACAGGCTGCTATCCAGATCACTTTTTTGGACTGCTTCTGGGAAGCCAGCTCAGTCAAGGAGGCAACAATTGTGCCATATCCCTGGGCAAACGTCCTGTAATATCCAGTGAGGCCTAGGAAAGCCCTCACTTCAGTCTGGGGTTGGGGTGATCCCTGGCCAGAATAGTCTCAATCTTGGCTTGGAAAGACTTCACCTTGCCCCTTCCCATTAGGTGTCCCAGATACACTGCCAATCCCTGCACTATCTGGCACTTGCTGTCCTTGATAGTCAGGCCTGCTTGTTGTTAGGCCTGAAGTACTTGCTGAAGGTGAAATAGGTGATCCTTCCAGCTAGAGCTGATTACAACTGTGTAATTTAGGTAGGCAGCACTAAAAGTCTCCATCCCAGCTAGGACCCTGTTAACCAACCCCTGAAAGGTGGCAGAGGCATTCTTTGGCCCATAGGGCATCACCCTGAATTGGAAGTGGCTCTCTGGGGTAGAGAATGCAGACCTTCCTTTAGCCCCTTCAGTTAGGGAAATATACCGGTACCCAGAAATAAAGTCAAAGGTACTTAGGAACTTGGCAACTCCGAACCTATCTATGAGCTCATCAGCTCGAGAGATGGGGTCAGCATAAGTTTTTGTAACTGAGTTGAGTCCCATATAATCCACACCGAATCTGAGTTCTGGGGAGGCATGATTACCAGCGCTATTTGGCTGTACCAAGGACTATTGGAATGCTCAAACATCCAAGAATCTTGAAAACATGTTCATTGATGCTAGCCTTCACCTTGTCGGACAACCTGTAAATTGTGTTCTTTATAGGCATGCTGTTTCCTGTGTCAATGTCATGGGTACACAAGTGTGTACCAGGAGTGAGGGAAAACCACAAGGCAAACTGTTCCAGCAACTGGGGACAGTCCCTCTGCTGCTCTGGGGTCAGAGTAGGGGAGAGGTTGAAACCTTCCACTGACCCATTGTGCTCCTTTGAAGATAGGAGAGGTTCACTCTCCTCTTCCACCCCTCCTCCACCCCATCATCTGTAACCAGAAGCATGGTGACTTCAAACCTCTCACAGTGGGGTTTGAAGCTATTAAAACAGAGTACCCTTAAGGGTTCCTAGGGGTGTTGAGGTCCACCAGGTAGGTAACCTTACTCTTGCTATACTACACCTCAAATGGAGCGGATCGGTAGTCTTGTAAGGCCTTGGGCTCCACTGGCTCCAGAACCTACACTTTATGTCCAGACTGAAACATGACCAGAGTGGCCTTCTGATCATACCTGCTTGGCTGACATTAGCAGTAGCCTTCTTCCAGAAGAGCTGTATCTGATTTCTGAGAGCCAACATGTAGATAACAACATCCTGGGAAAGGGGGGCTGCTTGAGAGTTTGCTCCCACCCTTCCTTCACCAGACTGAGAGTTTTCCTAACAGGGAGCCCATACAGGAGCTCAAAGGGACTGAGACCAACTCCTTTCCGTGGTACCTCCCTGTAGACAAAAATAAGGCATGGCAGGAGAACATCACACTTCTGCCTAATGGGTTCTGGTAGGCCCATAATCATGACCTTGAGGGTCTTGTTGGATCTAGCAGCAGCCCTGAGAGAGATATGGTGTGGAGAACTTGTAAGTCACCCCTCACTCATCACACACTGACTTCATGCCAACTGACATAAAATTTGTAACCGTGTCAGACACTACTTTTTGGGGGAAATCCCCATCAGGGCCCTGGACACTGCAGGTGCAGTTACAATCCTCAGAGGTGTGGCCTCTTGGCATCAAGTGGCATGGTCCACCAAGACCAGGATAAACATGTTGCCTAAAGCAGTCTTGAGTGCAGGTGCCTAAAAATGTCAATGTCCACCCTTTTAAAGGGGTGCAAATGACAGGTAATGGAAATTGGGGAGCTTTTAGTTTTTTCCCTGACTCCCCACTGGGCATGACATATAGAACACATCTGAGGCGGTCTTCGGCCAGGGCCTATAAAAGTGGGTAACAAACCTAGAAAAGGTCTTGCCCTGCCCCAGAAGTCCAGTCAGGGGTATGTCATTAGGCAGACCCAGTAGGAAGGCGCTGTAGCACTGGAGGATCACCAAAACACTAGTTGCACTAGGCTCAGGAAACTTAGGCTTACTATGTAGGAGATCGTTCTCCCAACAGATTTGGTGATCTCAACAGGTGTCACCAGCTGCCTGTGCCTCAGCTTGCCACCTCAAGCATTGAGCAGGCATGCTCATAACTCCTCCCTGGTGTGCCCACCTTCAACCTGCCATCCAGCCATCTCAGTCAGGTCTCACAGGGCTACAATGCCCTCCCCTATAGGTTCTAATGTGTCACTCTCAGGCTCAGGCTCAGCCTCATGCCAGACTGTGGGAGTTTCAGCGGCTGGTTTCCGATGTCCCTTACCCTTCCTCTTTTTGGCAGCTGCCTGGGCCATTCTTCCACTTTCCAGACTTTCTTGAGTACCCTCTTTGACTGCCATGGACCTTGTGGTCAGTCAAAACCAGGCAACCCTGACATCTCCAGGAGAGATTAAAGCTCCACTTCCTTCCAGATGGTGTGCTCCAAGTCAGTCCCTAGCAGATAATCTACATGCATGGCAGGACTCACAGCTACTTTTAAAGAACCTCCACTCCCCCATTCAAAGAGAACCAGAGCCAATAGGTAGTGTCTATGATGGTTGTCTGCTACCATAACCTGGTGGAATGTACTGTGGATTACCTGCTCGGACGACACCAGATGACACCCAACAGTAGTCATTTTGGCCCCTATGTCCCTCAAAGTCTATACTCTCTACCCATTGATGGTGACCTACTGCCTGCATATTGAAGTATTTTAAGGCATTTGGGGGCATATACTCAAGAACGTGTGATAACCATCGCAAATTTTGCTTAACGCACCTTTGCATATAGCAGTCCATAGCGAGAAAATAACACCTTCTTAACGTCCAATTCCCAACCCGGTGGCGCCATGCGATAGCAGCAGGATAACGTGCCAAATGACCGCATAAAAACCAAAGCGCCAAACAAAAAATGCAAAACACGAACAGCCAAAAAGCTGCGATGACACAAAGCGCGATACTAAAATCAGCGAAAACCAGCGTCAGGCCTGCAATTCCCACGCGTCATGCAGGAAAATGCACTATAAAAGCGAAAAAAGAAAACACCAAAACCTATTCGAACTGCGTAGCACCATGGATGCACCCGGACCGAGTGTAGAGGACAAGCCGAACTCCACAAGCCCCACGGAGGACCAGCCAGGAACCCCAACTTCAGGGAGAGGCAAGGAGAAGAGGAAGAGGAAGACGGGGTTCAGTGCCCAGGAAGACAGGATCATCATCACGGAGGTGACAGAACACCACCACCAACTTTTCGTCACCTCCACTGCGGCACTGGCAACCCAAACGGAAATATGGCAGTCCATCGTCACCAAAGTCAATGCAGACGGAGTGTCGAGGAGGTCAAGAGGTGCTGGCATGAAGTGCACAGCCAAACCAAGGAGAAACTCACTGCCAACAGGAAGGCAGCAAGGGCGACTGGAGGTGGGCCTCCTGCGCCACAGGAGGAGCTGGATGTGCTGGAGCAAATGGTGGCCACAGTCATCAGTGCGGAGACAGGAGTTGGGGGTCTGGACACAGCTCGAAATGACCTGACCCAACAGCAACAGGGTGAGTAACCACCAGGGACTGGGGGGATGGGGGAGATGGGCACAATGGCACACATGCACAATTATGTGTAGCACACTGCACACACACAACGATTGTGGAACATGTCCCTGACACTCTTGGCACACTGCAGCACACATAGGAACACCAAGTAGGCCCACCCCCACTATATATGCACATATGGACCCCCTCCAACGACACAACTGAGCCATGCACATGTGATGAATCCAGAAAAGCAGCGGCTGTGTGAGCCACACTGACTATGCAAGTGACACTGCTTGACCGATAGCATGGCAGCAGCCAAAATACATGACATGGTGCACGTTTTGACATGGAGGTGGCCCAGTGCGGATCACATCCGTAAAGGAGCAGGTCACACTCTGACATATTCACGTGCACCCACAACCCATGCCTTCCAATACACGCATCAGACGAACAATGCACAAGGCCACAAAATCCGTCCAAGAGCACATATGACCCAAGTCGCAAACATAACAGCCCCCGAAAAGCACACAATGCAAAGGCACACCGCCTCAAAGGGATAACAAAATCAGAGCTGCAGGGGCAACTCCCCCACAATGCAGCACACACACATAGCAATCACAGAACATCAGCAATGATGGCAATGTGGTGTAAAGTGCAATACCTACACCACATTAGAGAGGACACAACATGTTCTGCTTGTGCGTAGTAATTGGCCACTTACATCTGGCACTGACTGACACTGTGTGATGATAATGTACGGGTACTACCACACATTCCTCAAGTTGTCAAAAATCCCACTGTCTGCCATCAAATAGCCAGCTCCACCAAAACAGTCACAATGTGCATTGTCATGCAGTCTGTATGTAAACATCTGCAAAGCGTCAACATACAGGGGAAACTCTCATAACCTGCATCTCCCCTTAACATTTCAGAGGGACAATCAACACTTACTGCAGAGTAGACCACAAACCCCATCATTGATGATGTGGAGGACAACCTGCACATATGTCAAGATACCCTCCAATGGATAATGGACAGTCTCCACAGCCCACGGCCAGGAGCAGGGCAGGCCAGCTGTCTCGAGGTGACCCCACCACCTTCACAGACCACACAGCAGGAAACGCACACAACCACGGCTGTCTCCCAGGTCCCCCACAAACAATACATGGAATTTCAACGCCGTGTGTTGGGTTGCCAGGTGGAGTTGGCGGATCAGCTGCGGGTGGGTTTTGAGCTCGTGGCAGCCAAACTCAAGACCATACGTGGGTTTCTGAGTCCCATCAGGGACCACGTACAGTCCATTACGGACTCCCCCTGTCCGCAACAGGCTCACCAACAATCCTTAGCTGACCTCGCTGGGGCCATTACTCAGACAGGCACCAGCGATGACAGCACAGAGTTGGCACAGATGCGGAGGACAATGGAGACCATGGAGCAGATGCAGGCTGGAAGTAGGGCTGCCACGGCTGAACACCAGCGAGATGTAGCTGGTATCTTCCATGCCCTGCAGTTCATCATCTTGCCATTGCTGCCACTGAGCCAGTCCCAAATAACTGCAGCGGGAACTTCAACACACACATCTGCAACCCCTGATGTGTCAGTGGCACACAGTGATGCAGCCCCATCACCTTCGCACCCTGATGTGTCAGTGGCACCCAGTGATGCAGCCCCATCACCTTTGCACCTTGATGTGTCAGTGACACCCAGTGATGCAGCCAGTACACCGCCACACACACCGGGCACAGAAGATGTATCAGAGGAGTAAGATGTGGATGGTAATTACTGTGTGGGGAAGAAGGTAGTAGCATCCATCACTTCTAGATGGCCTGTTTCTGCCTGGTTCAGCCCTATGCATCATGCCCTGGGACAACACCTCCCACTGTTCCCCGGAATCCTTTGCGACATCCACCCGGATCCCGATATGGACTGCCACATCTTCACTGCTTGACAATTACACAGCAATCCTGATTCGGACTGCACTCTCCCTCTTCCCAATCACATTTCAATCCACAAAGGACTCTGGTTGGCCCACCACTGGGCTTCCATGTCATGTGTGCTTGGACGGCCATGTACAGCTCCAGCTCCATCATTCACTAGAATGTGAATAAAACATTCGTAATCACACAGGTGTGTCATGATTATGTTCACTCATGTATGAAAGTATGGCTGGATGAAGGGACAATGATTGCACAAGAATGTACACCCTGGTGAATGACATCAATGCGCATGGTCATCCCTGAGCCACATGGCCAATTGGATGACTGTGAAAGTGAGTACTAGCTGTGTCCCCATTGCACATTAACAGCAATCTCACAACTCCCCATTGCACATTAACAGCAATCTCACAACTCCCCAACGTAGGCACACGTCCATGTATTGAATAGGGCTGTGTGTAGGACTGACCAAATCGGTAGCAGGAGTGGTGTCCTACATCACATTTGCCAACAGAACTTCAAGTTGCATGCCTACTCACACACATCTGCGTGGACACATTCTGTAATGATTTATGACATTGCTCCACATGCACAGAGGTTGGACACCATACTCAAATTGCTGAAGACACGTTAGTGCACAGGTCTGCCAGCAACTATCACAAAACAATGTCTGGCTCACAGAGATAGCGCTGTCAAAAGGGACCCACACCCATTGTACATGTGCCAGTCAGACCCTCCCTGTGTAGGGACGATGCTCATTGTGGCAATCTAATCAACACTCATCACAGTTAGACACCAGTGAAGTTGAGTAGACTTTATTGGCATGTGTGTGTCAGTATGGACAAGGCAAGGGCCACAATAGGCAGGGACATGCTTAAGACACTTGCATGCAGCATGGGAACTTTTCAAGTTGCAGGAAATGGGGAGGCAGAGCTGAACACTAATCATTACGGATGGCAACCGTCTCAGCCCACCTTGCCTTGCTGGACGAGTCATGTGTTGTTTGGCGTCTGCCCATTGCCCCGTGTGAGGGGCACGACTTACAGCCCATGGGGTATGCATAGTGCTCTGCCACCGGACTGCACCGACTGTCTGCTCTGCTGACAGTGATCAGGTGAAAGGGTCCGACAAGGTCACCTGTTGTGCTACATTGCCATATGTGTACTCTCCCCCAGCAGTGTGTCCGAATTGGTAACGTTGCCTAACGATGCAGTGCTGCTCCGACCATGGAAACTGCATCACCTTGCACAGGTGTTTGTACACACGCGTAGTTCCACACACATGCATTCAGAGTCCAGACGAAGGCAGACATGTCCTCTGTTGTGGTGGGATAGTTGAGCATTCCCAAAAATGCAACAAGGTGTTGGGACCTGTTCTGTGGGTGATAATCCGATGTGGCTGCAGGAACGTAGTAACTCGTCCATGAATGCCAGCGCAGCTTCATGTGCAATGTGTTCCAATAGTACGTCGTTGTCGGGTTCAAGGAACACAAGTGTAAGCCAATGCATTAACTGGTCCGGGCAGATGTGCTCAGTTCACGCCGTTTCCCCAATCCACAACACTGCCCAATAAGGGAGCGCCTCGATGTGGTCACTGCACACGGGGAGTTGTGCAATTTCCCATGTGCAACTGCCAGCACATACGCCAAAGATCAGTGCATCCCATGCACAGCTATCCCGGTGGCACTCCGGCTCGTGGCCCAACAGGGGGCACACTGTCAGGTCATAATCCAATTCAGCTACCGTTGTGTTGGATAGGCAGACCTCCATGGGCCACTCGAATGTGCATGATCAACAGTGGAAAAAGGGCTGGACGCAGGTGACATAGGCAAGACGGAAACTCAGACGGTAACTGATTCGCAACACTGCCATTGGCAGGGATTCCAACAGATGCAGCATTCATGCACGGTACAGTTCCACGTGACAGGGGTTGTGCATTTGCCCGGGAATGCCTCCCATTGCGTTTGTTGGGCTCATGGCACCGGAACTCTCAAGACCGGCGGAAGTTCGGTGGACGATATGCCACATCTCTGGGCAATGAGTCAAATGTGTGTGCGATGTTTGGATGTATGGGTAGTTTTTGACTTATGCGTCAAGGGCATCCCTTGCAGGTGTAGGTCGTGCAGGGACAATTGTGTGTGGGGTGTGGGCACGTTGGTTTTACATTAGCGCAGTTTGTGGTGTGGGCGTTGTCAGAAGCTGGTATGGTGTCTCACGCAGGGTGTGCTAGCCGCATTCAGGACCAAGGTAGGGGGTTGGGTTGGCCTTCAGCCTTGTGTGTTGAGACAAAGGGGCTTTCATTCCTGATATCATTCTGACTACTGCTGCCTTTCTTGAATGGGATGTGGCCTTCACGCTGACTTTGATGCCCGGCCTGTGATTTGGGGTGCGCAGATTTCGAGACACACGCAGCTGTTGGCATGTTTGCATAAGCCAAGGGCCCGATTGGCCTTGCGCTCCTTGTTCAGTCCCTCTCTTTCTCTCTCTTTCTTCCTCTCTCTCTCTCTATCTCTCTCTCCATGTCCTTTGATGAGTGCCCAACACACCTTCTTATCTTGGATATTATCTTGCAGGCTGTGAGTCACAGATTGTTCAGGGATGCCACGCCATGATTCTTCAACATAGTTGTTTGGTGACAAATTAGGATGTGACATTTTGTTTGGTCTTTCGATGGTGAATGTATGAATCAGGATTTCAGTACTCACATGTATGTTGGTTTTTGCAATTGTGAGGCATCAGGCGGGTGCTTTTGTTCATGTTTTTGTGCCGTTGATGTGCAGTGACTTGGTCTGGGGGAGGTGGGAGGTGCCTGGGGTGGAGCCCGTGGGGGTGGTGATCCTGGGGGTGGTGGCGGTGGGTGTTGTGGCCCTCTTGGGCTTCGAGTTGCATGTTCAGTGGCTCCATGGCATCTGTTGTTCTTCAGGTGTGGCTGTGGGCTGGGCTCCCTTTTTGGTGCAGGTTGTAGTCCAACTTTGCACCAGGTCAGAGCAGGTGTGAGTTTCCTGGTGCTAACGTGCCTCATCGCATGTTTTGTGATCTTATCGCCAATGTGGCTGTCGTTGAGAATGTTGTGGAGTGGTGTTGTCGTGGCTTTTTGCTCGGGAACACCTACTCTGCACCTCATTAGCGGTAGTTGCCGGGATCATCTGTGGCAATGTTTTTTGTGCATGCTTTTGCAGGAAAACTGGTGGTATCCGCTGTTAACACCAGCTTGTGAATGGGGAGGTAAATTCAACGCAACTTTGGCTGTGATAAAGTGCTTTTACCTCGGCGATAGCTCCTTCAGAATATGGCCCTTGGACTTTTGGAAACAAATGTTTGTCACTCAGAAACAGTAAGGTAACCTATGATCCACTTCCTCCCATACGAACTGGGAAATCTCCCCAAGTGCTACACTGGCCAGCCTTGTTGCCTGCCCACCAATGGGGGACTGCAACCTCTTAGGACACTTAGCACCCCACTACATATGCCCATACCTATAGCATTATTGTACTCGAGGACACATTTCCCTTTCTCCTTATTAATAAACCCATTATTTTTCTGTTCATGTTGGGACTGGGTTTTAAAAAAAAAAATTTTTTTTAAAAATGTACGGAGTTTTATATAGTGTGAGCTTGACCCTAAGGTATCGGGTATCAGAGGGCTTTATATAGCACCAGTTGCGTTACATGAGGATACATTCATTCATTCTTCTCATGTGAAATATTTGGGGGGGTTTAATGAACCCCTTACTATATTTTTTCTCCCCCTCTTTCTTCTTTTGGGGACCCCAAGCACCCTTTTCTGAATCCCCTGAGATACCTTCTTAGACACACTGGGGCTGACCCAGAAGTCTGCTTCCTTTGCAAGCTCCCTGGGGTCAGTGAGCTTACCATCAATCAGGTATTGGTGCAACTCGGTAAAATAAGTACTGAGTATGTGCTCTCTTATAATTAGATCATACAGCTCATTGAAACCACTTACTTTACTGCCCCTCACCCAACCAGTCAGTCTTGCTGGAGTAGATGTTGCCTGTCTCATTAGGCACAATGAGCTACGTGACCCACATTGGGGAATACATGTTGTACTTTGGAGAAATTCTGAGAAAAGAAAAAATGTGGTAAATGGAATGCTTGAATTAATCTTAAAAACTAATAATTGCTCATATGACATTCCATCCCATTGTCTTTTGGTTAAATGTCCCACTACAGAGAGGGCCACCCCTTTTTCAAACCTGTATTGGTCCTGCAGTGAAAAAGGACCAAAGCGAACCCAGGAAAAGTCAGTTAATGTGAGCGTTTTGGGTGTTGACCCGCTTGCTCTGGAGGGGGAAGCAAGAAGAGATTGTCTGTCAGTTGCTCTTCCACTAGAGCCTAGGAGTAGGAGAGCAGCAGTAACATGGATAGATACACACTGAGCATGCCAGAGTGGGCGACTTTAAGAGGGCCCAAATCTTGCATGAGCAATGTGCGACTCTGATGCAGTGCCCCGGACACACTCAGGCAGTCGCATCTGCTCCCGTGAATCAGCGGGGGGTGATAAGGGTGGTGAGGAGGGACAAAGGGCCGGTCAAACATTCATGCGCACTGAGGAGGGTTCCATCACTCCTCCCTCTTGCGCAGCCTAGCCCCGTCCCACAAAACTGACCCAGCACAGAAAAATAAAATGATAATAACATCTTGTTTGTTTGAGCCTTCGTATGCAAACCAATGAGATGAAGAGATTGAGCCTGTCTGATACAGAGCAGGAAGCAACCATTGCTGTTCTGTCCACGTTTTTGCCGTCCCTGCCCTTACCACCGCTATTGTTTGCCCTATCTATTGTGTCCTGTGAGACACGTTCTAGTATCTCGACAGAAACAGAGTTGGTAACCACTCCCCTGTGGGAGTGGGCGCACTTGCACCCCCACACGCATCCCTCACAGGCGTCACGAGTGATGTGAGCCTGGTAATAAAACGGCCCGAGTGCACGTGCTCGTGGTCAGTTGATTAACCACAGCCACTTTGTCGGTGTCAGTCATTTGTCAGCATGTGGGCATAGAGCCCACAACACAACATTGGCGACGAGGGGGTCATTCCCCGCGTCACATATCGCCAGGATAGATGCTGCGCTAAAAAGGAGGTGGAGAAAAGGCCATGCCGCAAGGAGAGGGGATGACGACTGACGTCTAGGCCCTCAGGTCGCCTGCCTGCCGTGACGCCCTACACGGCAGAAGTATACCGCGGCAAGTGAGGCAAGCCACGCAGGCAGCAGCACGCAACCAGGAGTGGTGAAGAGGACCCCACTGGCGCATGGCGGAGATCGTCGACACGGAGCAACACCTCAGGTGAGAAATCTACGGATCAGCAGGGCGATATCCAGTGGCGAAATCACCCCAGACGGCGAGCCAGCAACTGCCTTCAATGCCAGGAAAGCAGCCATGGCCACCCCCATCGAAGCCGCAGCACCCCGTTACCCTGGCAAATCGAGCGAGCTGACCTGTATCAGAGGAGACAGCCTCAGGAGGAGCCGCACCAGAGTAGCACGCAGCCCATGCCGAAATCTCCCGCGACGGCTCAGGTCTGCAACAAAAGACAGTCTGATACCGCCGGGGACTTGAGAAATTCACAGCAACACCTACTGGCGGTCCAAGGAACCTCATCAACTCGGCATAGGAGACCGAGTCAGCTCCTGCGGCATGAGTGAGCACCAGTAAAGGTCTACAAAGCCCAACCTGTCCCCATCCTCACCGGGTTCAGAGGAAAAGGCACATGAGGCACGCACTGTGACCCGACGTCCAGCTGGTCGACGTGCTGTCAGCACGTGAGCGCCACATCCCCGCAGGCAAGGTGCACACCACTACTGAACATGTGCCTGCACCGGCAGCGCCCGTGTGGGTGGAAGACTGTGCCTGCCCTCAAGCAGCCCCTGTCAGAGCCACGGCCCAGCAGCTCTAATTTACCCGGCAGCAAGGCAGCCAAATGGGCCCGCAACGAGAGCAAAAATGCTGGAGTTCTTCAAAAAATGCCCACAGCGCCACCTGGCGGTTTCAGCACCACACCGCACCCAGAGCTGCTAAACAACGGACAAAGGCAAAAAGAGGCTGGAGACAGGCGGCCACGGCGGGTGCCGAGTGCACCACAAGAGGATTAGCGGGAGCACCACAGGCCTTGTAGGGGGCCATCCTTCTGTGACTGAAGGGGTATGGGGAGAGACTGCTGGAAAGGTGCCAAGAAGCCCAGTGAGGCACAAGCCCTGGGAAGCCCAAAGGCAGACCGACTAACACGGTGCGCACCCATGCGCAAGGCCACCATAAGAGGGTAAACAGCAACAAACACCCCGGGCGGGCTGTGCAGTGTGGTCAAGATTGACAGTGAACCCCAGAAGAGGGAGAAAGGCCTAGAGACATAGAACCATGAGAGTGTGTACCACAGGCCGTATTCTGTCCACACATGCCAGCCTGATGCAGAATCAAGGCCACTGCAGCCTGCAATGAGTAAGGAAATGCACCACCTAGTGGCCATCGCAAACACATGCACCAAGGAATAGCCTGTAGTGCCACCTACAAGCCAAGTGTGGCAGTGTACCAGATAATGATTGCAATCAGCAGTTAAAGAGCACCAACAAGACAGAGACTCATGCCATGCCGAGCATGCTATTGCCTATATAAACCCCAGAGCTGCCACCAACAGTGCAAGCTACCCAGAGTCCAGCTACACACAAGGTAGTGGAATCACAAGCCAACAGCCATCTGCCGACACTGTAATCGAGAGGACACCGCTGCATGCCCGTAGGAGCAATCACCCGCTACAGCAAGTGGAGGTACAGGCATGCAAGGTGCCAGTGAGAGGTACCAGCCTATCAAGGGGTGCATTTCGACAAAAACAATGTGCAGAGATAATGCAAGAGCCCCCGATGAAGCCCAAAGCTGCAAAGACAATGGATTCGGTAACAACCGAGCAATCCCCACTTAAAGCACCAGAACGGCGGGTGCAGAGCGTGCACCACCAGTGGCAGCCCAGCTCCACCACAAGTGAAAAGAGTGCGCCACATGCCCCTGGTGGTGAGCGATCACCACCGCAAAGAGGAAGAGCAAGCACACCAGGTGCCAGAAGAGGGCGCCCAAGATGAGGCGTGCGCAGTCCCAAGTACGTGACACATGCACACAAAAGCGCACGAGCGTGGGTAAATACCCTGGAGGTAAGGAGACCTCTCCAAAGGAAAGAAGCACTGCTGGAGTCAGCGGGGAGATCATCCACATCTCCACAGCCACAACAGAGCCCCGAGGGTGCCAAACACAGCACAGTGTCCTCCCTCACACTGCCTCAAGACGGAGTCATTGGTGACCCAAGACAGGCAAGAGGAGAGTCACACACTCCAAGTGGCCAGCCACTACCACAGCTCCCTACTGCCCGAGGCAGTCATTCCCAGAAGAGGAAACACCCGGAGTAGGAGCTTCAGGAAGCTGCCTGAAGAAGGGGCACCCGACACGAGTGGCTGCTCACCACGCAGCCGAGAAGAGACAGATGTCTCGCCCGCATGGTCAAGAGACCTTTGAAGCTGATAGACCCCGGTGGCCTTTTTGGAATAAGGTGCATGCGACTGCACCCGGAAGAAGAATTGAGAAAGAAGAGTGAAAATCCTGTCACCTGGAAGAGCTGGACAAGCACAGGTGCATTAAGGAAAACAAGAGGAGAAGCATGAGGACTCCTAGCACCACAAGCCAAGAGCCCATCCGGAGCCACCAGACAGCCACCGAGGAGAACCGACGTCCCTGGAGACAGCCCCCAAGGGAGAACCGAACGTAAGCCGCTGCAAGTGCAAACCGCGTTATTTCCCAACGCTTCACAATGCGACCGTCCATCCCTGAGCGTCAGCCGTCAAAGTCGGACAGCATCCCTGCTCCTAACCGCAGAGGCGAAAGAACAGCTTCAGCAGGGCAGAGACATGCAGCTGCGAAGTCCCGCCAGAAACCTCCTCTCCTAACCGACCATCACCACCTGCCGTCCAGGCCCGATGGCAACCACATCATCAGTGCCATGTGTATGACACCGCACTCAGCAAGAAATGTGGAAGTGCGACCAGTGAGTCCACACTAATAATCGGACAACTGACCAAGTTCAGAAGGGGAAGTCGTGAGTGGCCGGGCAGGACAATGAAGAGTACCCAAGTTGCCAAAGGAGAGAATCCTGTCACAGCAACAGCATGTGAAGGGGTTGACAACAAGACAAAGAACTGACGACCGCCCAGCGGGAGACCGAGAGTAAGCCGCAAAGCCTGCGCGAACTGAGTCTTATGCCTCACGCTTCTTAGCATGTCTACCACGCCCCTATCACCCATGTCCTAACGGCCCAAGGAGTACAAGTGCACGGGATGTAACTGTCATCCCAAAAGAACCGGAGGCACTTGGCCACTCCTTGCCTCAGGTGATCGACTCAAGACTGAAGGACTGCACTGATCCTGGCAAGTCATCCACAACTGTTGTCCGAATTCACCACAAGGATGGCAATGTTATCACGCCAGTCCTCAACAAGCGCGTCAAATCCAAGAGTACCAACGGACTGGAGTCCTAAAGTGTTGATAAACCAGCCGACAAGCGAAACCAGAAACCATCTGCTGACCTGGCCTACACCTGAACTGCAGCAGGGAGAGCATGACTTAATCAAGACTCATCCACCCCTGAGGTTTGTGTGAGCGACTGGCTACTGGCTCCTCGGTGGTTTTGCAGCTGCCCCCCAGTCGGCACATACGCAGCCCAGCGCAGCTCCCAAGTGGTCCCGTGGCAAACCAGACCAAGGGCCTCCCCAGGCGGGAGAGTTGAAAGAGACAGTGCCCCACCGACAGGTTACTGGATACAGCAGGATAGTCTAACAGAGACTTCAGGCGATCCTGCAACCCTTCCGTGAACTTTCACCACGGACTTCAACCATGTTCTTGATGCACCCAGTTAATGAACTGTTGTTACCCGCCACATACCATCCTCAATGTCAGCGAAAGGAAGCCAACGAGACCAAAGGACATGTTTACACCGGCATGTCACAATAGAGCCCACAACCAACACTATCCTGGCTTTAACTTACCTGCCCACTGGACTCCCATGTGAGCTGTTCGGATCCGTGTTGGTGCAATTTTCAACAGTTGGAGAGCAACAACCAGCAGCTCATGTGGCTCTTGAACACCACATGTGTGCAGCAGCTGAGGGCTGCAGCTCCTTCCACCTGCTGCTGTGGTCTCCTGCGCCAGATGATGACGCATGGCCCAGATTGGCCTATCGGGAGAAGCAGCGCCATAGTGACCCATCTACTTGTGAGGCATGCGCCCGGAAACGCGGGAGGTGGGGCAGACCAGCGGGTGGCATGAGCCATGATTTCGGTGTGCAGATGAACGTGTGTGTAAGTAAGTGTGTTTAAATGGCCAAGAGTTTGTGCTTTTTTGTCTGCTTGTGCATACGTGTGAGTGCATGGCTGAAGAAGGGGTAGCAGGTGGGCCGAGGTGAAATATAACAATACGAGTCCTGTGAGATATGCACATTTCGTTTTATTAAGGAACCAGAAATGTGCACAATATTCCTTAAATCTTGGGAATGTCAGAATATGCAACATACTAGTCATGTTTGAACAGTTGAGCCGAAGCCTTAAGACCTGGCTCTTCGACTCAACCACAGCACCTCCGGCGCACCAGCTGTCCCCCGCCCTGGCACCTTGAGACCCTTCCGGGGTCATAGTAGTTGCGCATTACAAGTAACCTGATTGATTGATTGATTGATTGATTGATTGATGTACACAATTGCATTATCATTACCATTATCAAGTTTGTGACTGAAAAGGTCCATTGTTGCTTTAATACTGAAGCAGTTTAGAAGTATTAATATGCATGAGTAAAATTCTGCCGCAAGCTTTCGAAGGCTTTGGGAGGTGAATATATCTTTGGAAGATAATAAGCCTTATCGTTTTAAATTAACAGCGCACGCTGGATGGCTCTGCTCAGATTTACCATACATTGCTGAAAGGGATGAGTAAAGCCTGTGAGCCTCTTCCTTTTGCAGCTTTAATCAGACACAGGAGGCGGAGCAGTGAGGCGGAAATGCGCGGTCCATGGATATAACTGTAATTACGTGAGGAGCGGCTGGTGCCCTCAACAGACGGCGATTCAATGATTCTGCAAAATGTGTTCTATTTATTGCCAACATCTTTACATATTCCTGGTTGACCATACTTCCCCAAAACAGAACGTTCTGTAAAGGCTCAGGAATGTGTTAGTCTTTTCATGGTGTAACCTCCACAGGTGACCCAGTTGTCATGTGGACTTTAATAGGGCATTTCTTTCAACAGACTTAACAAGCATTGGCAAATGCAATACATTTCACCCATTCAAGAGCTATTGAATTTTCTGCCATGTTGTACAGCAGCCTAAAGTGGAGAGGAGTGGAGTGGAGTGGCATGGCATAGCGTGGTGCAGAGTGGTGTAGAGTGGAGTGGGGTTGAGTGGCCTGGAGTGGCGTAAAGTTGTATAGAGTGAAGTGGCGTATAGTAGAGTGGTGTAGAGTAGGTTGCTATAGAGTGACGTACAGTTGAGTGAAGTGGCGTAGAGTGGAGTGGCATAGAATAAAGTGTAGTGGCGTAGAGAGGAGTGGACTGGAGTAGAGTGGAGTGGCATGGAGTACAGTGGCTTTGAGTAGAGTAGAGTCATGTATAATGTACTGGCGTAGAGTGAAGTGGCATAGAGTAGAGTTGAGTACAGATGAGTGGCATATAGTGGAGTGGGGTAGACTAGATTGCTATAGAGTGGAGTGGAGCAAAGTGGAGTAAAGTGGCATAGATTGGAGTGTCATAGAGAGAAGTGGGGTAGAGTGAGTTGCATGGAGTAGAGTGGCATAGAGTAGAGTGCCATAGAGTAGAGTGGCATTGTGCAGAGTGGAGTTGGGTAGTATGGTGTAGAATGACACTGTGTGGAGTGGAGTGGCATTGGGTGGCATGAAGTAGAGTGACCTGCAGTGAAGTGGAGTGGCATACAGTGGTGAGGCATAGAGTGGCATAGAGTGGAGTGAAATGACATGGAGTGGCATAGAGTGGGTGGAGTACAATACAGTGGACTGGTGTAAAGTGCAGTGGCATAGAGTGCAGTAGCATAGAGTAAAGTGGTGCAGAGTAGAGTAGAGTAGCATAGAGTGCAGTGGCGCAGAGTAGAGCAGAGTGGCATAAAGTGCAGTGGTGTAGAGTGAAGTAGTGTAGAGTGGTACATAGTGCACTGTCGTCAGTTGCAGCAATGTAGAGTAGAGTGGTGAGGAGAAGAGTAGAGTGACATAGATGTCAGTGGCATAGAGTGCAGTGGAATAGAGTACAGTGGTTTAGAATGCAGTTCATAGAGTGCAGTGGCATACAGTCGGGTGGTGCAAATTAGAGTAGAGTGGCATAGATTCCAGTGGTGTAAAGTGCAGTGACATAGAGTAAAGTAGTGCAGAGTAGAGCGCATTGGAGAAGAAAGCAGTGGCACAGAGTAGAGTGGGGCAGAGTAGAGTAGAGTTGTATAGAGCGTAGTGGTGTAAAGTGCAGTGCTGCAGATATAGTACAGTGACAGAATGCTGTGACTTAGAGTGCATGGAGCAGAGTGCCATGACTTAGAAAGCAGCGGCGCAGAGTTGAGTCAGGGCTGGCTTGAGGGCAGTGCACCCAAAGCGGCCACACTAGGCACTGACCCCGAGAGGGCAATGACCTCAGTGGGGTAGGGCGCTGTTTTTAGCAATAACTGATGATTTAAAGGCACCTGCTGCAGAGTTCCATGCACATGCAGCTTTCAGGCAGCAATAAGAATGTCAAGATAACTCTTGTGATTAATGTTTCAGCTAGAGAGAGAGAAGGAGTTTTGTCTTGTGGTAGCTTTGACTTGCCATAAAGTAGCAGAGGGGGTTAATATGCCTGCTGCAAGGAGCAGATCTGTATTTTATGTGCATAGCTGAGTGGATAAGTATAGCCAGCATTTACCAACCCTTTAAAACAAATGAAATGTATGTGAGAGAGGAACTATGGAGAGATGAGGGGCAATTTTGCCAGTAGTGAGGGACTACAAAGAGGAGGTCATGGGGGATGCGAGGGGAAAAAGATTGTCACACCAGGCACCACCAGCATTAAATCTGGCCCTGAGTAGAGTAAGGCACAGTAGAGTGCAGTGGTATAGAGTGGAGTGGTTCAGAGTAGAGTACAGCAGCATAGAGTGTAGTGTGATAGAGTAGAAGAGTGCAGAGTGGGGTACAATGCAGTAGAGTGCAGTGGTGTTGACTAAAGTGGTGGAGAGTAGAGTAGCATAGAATGTAAGGGCATAGTGTGCAGTGGCTTAGAGTAGAGTGGTGAAGAATATAGCAGAGCGACATACAGTGCACTGGTGTAGATTACAATGGTGCAGAGTAGAGTGGGGTAGAGTGCAGTGACACAGTGTGCAGTAGTCTAGAGTAGAGTGGTGCATAGTAGAGTATAGTGATGCAGAGTGCAGTGGCATAGAGTGATACAGAGTAGAGTGGCGTAAAGTGCAGGGAATTAAGTGGTGCAGATTAGAGTGGCACAGAGTGTAGTAGCGTGGAGTATTGTGGTGCAGAGTAGAGTGCAGCAGAGTAGAGGGCAATGGTATAGAGTGGTTGGGAGTTGAGTGGTGTACAGTGCAGTGGCACAGAGTGTAGTGGTGTAGAGTAGAGTGGTGCAGAGTAGAGTGGGATAGAATGCAATGGCATAAAGTGCAATGGTGCAGAGTAGAATAGTGCAGAATAGAGTAGAGTGGTGTAGATAGAGTGCAGTGGCATAGAGTAGTGCAGAGTAGAGTGCAGTCACATAGAGTAGAGTGGTGCAGAGTAGCTTACAGTGGCATTGAGTGCAGTGGCATAGAGTACAGTGGTGCAAAGTAGAGTGACATAGAGTGCAGTGATGTAGAGTTGTGCCGAGTAGATTACAGTGGCATAGAATGCAGAGGCATAGTTCAAAGTGATGCAGAGTATAGTGGTTTAGAGTGAAGTAGAGTAGATTGGTGCAGAGTAGAGTGCAGTGGCTTGGAGTGCAGTGGCATAGAGTAGAGTGGTGCAGAATAGAGTTGAGGGACGCAGAGTGCAGTGGATGAGTGCATTGGCATAGACGGTGCACAGTAGAGTAGATTAACATGGAGTGCATTGCTGCAGATTGGGGCTGAGTAGGGTAGAGTGGCATAGAGTGCAGTGGAATAGAGTAGAGTGATGCAGAGCAGATTAGAGTTGCGTAGAGTGCTTTGGCAAGAGTACGTTGGTGCAGAGCTGAAAAGAGTGACATACAGTGCAGTGGTGTAGAGTGCCAGGGTGTAGAGTGGTGCAGAGTAGAGTGCAGTGGGGTAGAGTAGAGTAATGCAGAGAAGAGTGAAATGCCATAGACTGCAGTAGCATAGACTGTAGTGGCATAGATCGGAGTGTTGCAGAGTACAGTAGAGCGGCATACAATGCTGTGGCATACAGTAGTGGTGCAGAGTAGAGTTGCGTAGAGCGAAGTGGCATACAGTAGAGAGGTGAAGAGTAGAGTGTAGTGGCATAGAGTGCAGTGGTGCAAAGAACAGGGGTGTAAAGTGCAATGGGGTAGAGTAGCGCAGAGTAGAATGCCATAAAGTGCAGTGGCAGTGCAGTGGTGCAGATTAGAGTGGCGTAGAGTGCAGTGGCATAGAGTAGAGCACTGCAGAAAAGAGCAGAGTGCAGAGGAGGGTGATGCAGAGAAGAATGGAGTGGTGTAGAGTGCAGCTGCATAGAGTAGAGTGGTGCAGAGTAGAGTGCAGTTGCATAGAGTGGCGAAGAGTAGAGTATAGTGGCATAGAGTGCAGTGATGCAAAGAACAGTGGTTTAGAGTGCAATGGGACAGAGTAGCGCAGAGTAGAATGCTGTAAACCACAGTGGCATAGAGTCGTGCAGATTAGAGTGCCGCAGGGGGCAGAGGCATAGAGTGGCACTGCAGAGAAGAGTATAGTGCAGAGGAGGGTGCTGCAGAGAAGAATAGAGCGGTGTAGAGTGCAGTTGCATGGAGTAGAGTAGTGCAGAGTAGAGTGCAGTAGCTTAGGGTAGAGTGGTGAAGAGTAGAGTATAGTGGCATAGAGTGCAGTGATGCAAAGAACAGTGGTGCAATGGGACAGAGCAGCGCAGAGTAGAATGCTGTAAAGTGCAGTGACATTGAGTGGTGCAGATTAGAGTGGTGTAGGGTGCAGTGGCATAGAGTTCATTCGCATAGAGTATATAAGCATAGAGTAGAGGGGTGTACAGTGCATTGGTGCAGAATAGAGTGCAGCAGCTTAGAGTGCAGTGGCTTAGAATGCAATGGCGAGTACAGCAGCATAGAGTATATGGGGTGTAGAGTACAGTGGTTCAGAGAAGAGTGCAGTGGTGAAGAGAGTGCAGTGGCGTAGATTAGAATGGTGCAGAGTAGAGTAGAGTGCCATAGAGCGCAGTGGGTACAGTAGTATGCACTTGCATAGAGCGCAGTGATTCATAGTACAGGGTAGGGAGGTGGGAAGCAACATGGAAGGAGGGTGGGTGGGAGGGAATAGAAGCTACATGGATGGAGATATGGGAGACAGGCTGGAAACACAAGCACTCATATAGAGTGCTTGAACCAAAAAAAGTAGCTCCAAAAACGTGTGCAGTGAATGGACTCAAATACTTTCTCCATGCTCCGTGGTGGTGCCAAACACAAGAAGAGGACATGATGCCAGCATGCCATGACTTGTGAGCGTAAGATAACAAATGGTATAGTATGGGTGGGCGGTAAGCCCACTATATGTAATCAAAAGTCTTGCAGAGACAGCACATGTGGTGTCTAGGCAAAATCTAAACAGGTGTTGACAGGGAGATGGTGGAAAAGAGTAGAACACTAAGCGGGTAGATATTGAATGAAAATAAAGATGTATTTCACAAAGCCATCGATGAGTGAAAAAGAGCACTTATCACATGAACATTTCACAGAGAAATGCTTGGATTACACCACTGCAGTACATAAGATAACCAAGGAAGAAGTGAAACTTAATTGTTTGTATTCATGTTCACAACTTGCACTACTCAGATGCATTTGGTAATTCAAGATTTGCTCTCAAATTTCATGCACCTAAATATCTACTGACAGCCCCATTTGCGATGCAATCCCACTTAAGGGCATGCTAGCTGAGACTTGTTAAGATAATACTTGAGGGATTGTTACCAGTCACTGGAATGGGGCACGAGGTGCCAAGGTGTGAAATATCCCAAATGGAGAGAGGCAAACAATTTCACAGAGGGAATTGCTTATTAAAAATTACAATATTTTCCTATGTTATAGTGCACTTCATATCAGAGTAGGTAAATACTACCATTGTCCAACGTACTGGTACTCGATCTGTCCAAGATAAAATGCTGAGTTGGCCTTGCGGGGCTTCAAACTCAACTATCTTTCTACAGCGAGCAAAAGCAGTTTCTCCTCCGCTAACTCTGCCTGACCCTGCCATTTTGAGGTCGTTTTTAAATCACTTTTACATAGTAAAATGAGGCATAGTAAGGTTTTAGGCATCGCAACACAGCACGGCAACTTTCTGCGCTGCCTAAAATGGAGAGTGCAAAAACAACAATTGATGGACAGAATGCAGAACAATGTCATACATTGATCCCAGTACAGAGATCTGAGCCTAAATCCCCATGCCATTCCAATTTGAAACCAGCTATATGCAAATCAGTCCTGACCCTGCTCCCCATGGGAACAGTCCAGCCCAAACTGCCAGGCCAGGTCCTCCCTGGACTGGAAACAAGCATCCTAGGACTGTTTTCGGGGTTTCACCCCATATCAGCCAGGATAGCTTGATTCCAGTGGCATGGAGAGCATGGGACCCACATCTGGGCATACCCATCCCACTCGAAGTTACAAATACAAAAACAACAAATGGAGAGGGCACAAATGTGCCATATGCCCTTCTTCTGCCTCCTTCCACTGGCACTCTGTGTGCTGCCTAGCGCCAACGCAGGCACACTTCTGTCATGCTGCAAATGTGTCTGCTTTACAAGCACCTTCCTGCACAAAAACAATCATTAAAGGCCTTTTATTTTGGCACATGGAAATAGGAAGTACAGAGAAGAGACATTTTTTTATGTCTGGGTCTGAGACCATTTTGGCACAATCCCAGGTTTACTGACATCAAAATCCATGAAAAAGAAAATGTAGCTATCCTTGTATGAAGATGACCCAGACACAATGCTGCTTATCCTTGACTTATTGTGGTAATGGTGAGAGGATGTGGCCTAACGGCTATAGCAGCCAACGCTCAACATCCTGTGATTCTGGGCAAATCACGTAATACCACACTCTCTCTGCACAGGTACTTGTGAAAACCCACCACAGTCAGGGTTCCTGCAGGGAGAATAGCTTTGCTTTTGATGGAAGATCTATGCTGTCCACTCTGTAGTGCTGAACCTCAACTCCCTAATGATAGCACTACTTATTGTTAAGTCCTCTGAGGCTTAGCTGACCCCATTTTCAATTTGAACCAGAATTAAATCTTAAAAATGTGTTAGCAGAATAGTAAAGTCTGGATTGTCAAACAGAGATGCTATCAGAAACATTAAATGAGGAATTTAACTGCTAAGTGTAAGTCACTAGACACATTCCATAAGCAATGTATATGTATTTATGTAAAACCAAACCAGGCAAAATATTAACATGCACCTCTAAACATAGGGCCAGTCTTACTAAAGCTTTGCGTCGCCCTTGCAGTATGCAGGGCGACACAGGGCAACTCAAAGGTTTAATTGGGATATACAAAGCCACGCAAGGCCTAATTCCCATCCATCCATCCATGGATTTCGCACATTTCCAGATCAACTAAGGTTTGTAATGCTATAATTGTGTGAAATCGGTTCACCTGTTACAGAGAGGTGTAACAAGGAGAAATATGCTTATTTGTCCTTGTTACTTCCTCTTTCTGTGCGTAATGCATTCGACATTTGTTAGACCTGGCACCTTGGTGTGAGTCTCCCTTCCACTTTTTGTCGCTGTGCCTCATGTGTTTTTATGGTGTTGGCCGGTCAGAGCACTGTGCCACTGCCAACCAGTGCCACAGTGCAAGTGCTCCCTATTTAAAATGTATATGTTGGTTGGATTCCATGATTGGTTTATTTGGTTTACTGTCAGACCCCAGTAAAGTGCACCAGGAGTGCCCAGGGCTTGTAAATACAAATGCTGCTGGTGGTCTTGCAGCACTGGTTGTGCCACCCACAGAAGCGGCCTGGTAAAAGGTGTCTAAGGTCTGCCATTGCAGAACCTGCGTGCAGTCTGGTACTGTCATGCTGACTGGGCAAGTGCACCCACTTCCCAGTCCCTAAACCTTCCCTTAACTTCATATTAGTCACCCCTATGGTAGGCCCAAGGGCAGGGTGCATTGTAAGCATAAGGTAGGACAAGCCCTGATGTGTGTGGCATGTCCTAATAGTGAATTACAGCCATTTTCGTTTTTCACTATTGTAAGGCTTCCTGTTCTCCATAGGCCAGAATGGGCTGTCAGAATTGTTACATCCTATGATCCTAACAGACCCAGGGAACATGGTAGGAAATCGAGTTTAGTATGCCTGAACTCAGAATAATAAAATACATCTTTTAGGAAAGTTTATTTTAATATTCTGTGTTTGCAAATACCACTTTTAGAAAGTTGGTATTTGCTTGCCTAACCATTTCAGCCCGCGTCTGCTATGATGTGTATCTGCCTGTCTGGTTTGTGTGAGTGACAGGGCTGGGGAAACCCAGAGGGGCAGGGCTAGGTAGCCTGGTGGTGAATGGAGAGATTGACATCCAGATGGGTGGGAGGAGTGCACCTGGACTCTGAATAGGACTGTGCTCTGCCACCACAATGCTGGCTCCACCTCCTGTGGAGCGGCTGATGTCTCTGCCCTGCACCCTGAATATAAAGGCAGAGTCATGTCAACAAAGTGCTCAAGAACTGGTTTTGACTGGGCTAAGGCCCCTCTACCCCAGAGGAACAAAGGAATTAGGGGTATAAGTATTAGGACCCTGCTCCCAAGAAATTAGATGCTGCTTGACAAGAAGAAGCTCTGCCTGAGGAGAAGGAACTGGGAAAGCTGTAAGGAGGAGTACTGTCCCTGACCTGGGGGATTGGCCTGCAGTGGTTGCCTTGCTGCTGAAAGGAGAGGAGAAAAGACTGCAAAGGCTTTATTTCAACTTGTGCTTAAAAGATCTCCAAGGGCTTGTGCTGAGCTTGCCCCCTGAATGAAGTCCCAGGACCAGTGGACTTCACCCCCAGCTCCCCAGAGTCTTTTGGAAGTGCCTGCTGCTGTTGTTGGGCCTTCTGAGGGACTGCGTGTCGCAAGGAGCTGGAAGCGCGACTCGAGGAGGAGAAGCGTGCCGCCGTCAGAGCTGTTGTCGTCGCATCTCGCAAAGGGTGTCGCCGCTGCAGCATCGCATATAGCGGAAGCTTCTCGCATCATTCCGGAAGTGTCTCGCAACGCCGAAGAAGCGTGTCGCCATCGCAGCCATCGTAGCTGACGCATTGCATCGCATCAAGAGAAGAATCTCGCATCGAGGAAGAAGCGTGTCGCCATCGCAGCCATCGTAGTTGTCGCATTGCACCGCATCAAGAAGAGTGCCTCGCATCCACGGAGAAGCGTGCCGCCGTCGGAGCTGCTGTCGTCGCATCGCGTAAAGGGGTGACGCCGCTGCAGCATCGCATCGAGCAGAAGCGTCTCACAAACTTCGGAGAAGAGTGCCGCTGCCAAGGCCGCTGTCGTCGCATCACGTAAAGGGGTGACGCCGCTGTAGCTGACGTATTGAGTCGAGCCTTCTCGCACCATCGGAGAAGCGTAACGCATCTGGAAGATCTTCACGTCTTTATTTCTTTTGCACCAAGAACTTCAAAGCATCAGCATCATTGCAACACTTTCGTTGCCCTGCGTGTCGCATCTAAGGTACATTCACTTAAAGTGTTGCATTTAAGAACTTAAGAGAACTAAGCAAACTTCTACCATCTAAGTAACAGTATTGTGTATTCTTGTCGTTTAATGGTCTTGTGATAACTCTATATAAAGAATCCTTATTTTTTATATAAAAACCTGTGTGGTGTCCATCTGTAGTGTTGTCACTTGGTTACTGTATGTGTTCACAAATGCTTAACCTATAACGCTCTGAGATAAGCCTTGGCTGCTCGCGCCAAGCTACCTAGAGGGTGAGCAGGGGTTATTTTAGGAGTGTAACCCCTTACCCTGACTAGAGGAAAGGTTCCCTGCTTGTCACAAGTACCTACCTGTGCCAACCAGAGAACCCGGATTCTAACAACATTACACTTAGAAAGAGAAAAATGCCTCTTTAGATTGTTTTTATACTGGAAGGTAACCCTTCCTGCACAAAAACAATCCTGCCCATAATGCAGGCAACCATGCAGTATGGTACAAGGGTGCCTACATTGGCACTAGGCATCCATAAGTGTGATAGCACTGGAAGATTGTCGCAGAGTGCCATATCTTTGTGAATATGGCACTCTCAAGTTCTCTTGTATTCATGCAACACAGTACAGCACTTGCCTTGCTGCACTGCATTGTGTGTTTTCTTAGTAAATCTGCCCCTCAGTGTGTTATTTAGAAAAACATAACAGAAAGAGAATCAGCATGTTTCATTTCAAAACAGATGAAGGCAAGCACTGGCAGAGTGAACAAGCTTTTTTCATTACTGTAAATGCAAGTCAAGTCTATTGGCTTTGGCAATGTTTCTTCATATTGCATGCTCTATCCCTTAATTCATTTTCAAAGTTGGTTTTCTCACAAAGACTTGATATTTAAATACAAACAAACAAAAACATTTCCTGCTAAACTGGCATTAGCACAATCTCAAAGTTTGGAAATTCCACAGTTGGCACTTTCCTGATGTAAGTTCCCAGGCTGTTGATACTAGAGGGTCCTTGATCCAGACACAAGCCTTTGAATTTGGAGGTTTCAGGACCATAAGCCATTACTAGATGCAGGCCCATTCTGGAGATCGCTGCAGTACCTTAGCCAATGATCACAGGTCTCACCAGTGTCCACCACTCAGGACGTCAAGAAATTCCATTTAATATCGCCTTTGATTGAAAGTGGAAGGAAACAATGTCAAACACCTCCACTGTGCATTGCTTTCAGCAGGCCAGATCATAGTGAATGCATTGCCTCAGTATAAATATGCACATTCACAATGATTTTTGCTTGCTTTCAGAGACGTGAATAAATGGCTGTGCTAAGTCATTAAAGCTCTGAGCTCCTGTATCTTCTGCAAGAAGTCAACCTTATAACGGTAGTTATAACCAGGAACTTTGTATGGAGAACAACCTTTTGCTAGTCAATATCTAGAGCAGTTCTTAAGCTAATTTGAAGAGGTTTTGTGTACGTAGTGAGCAGAACAGCCTGCAGGGGCCCAGCTTAGGTATAATTTCACAGAGCTTTGTCTGAGATTTCTGAACAGGCAGTGTGGTGAGCCCAACAAAAAAGGACAGGGTATATATTGGGGATCTGGATAAGGGGGATGGGCAAGGTTATACGTATTTAGGGGCATATTATCAAGCCAGGCGATAAAATTATCGCTGCTTAAGCCGCAGAAAACTGCCGCTAAAACAGCGATAATGGGCTTGATAATATGCTCTATGGAATTCCAATTGAAGCCCATGTTAGATGTGTAGGACTATAGCGGCGATAATTTTATCGCCTGGCTTGATAATATGCCCCTTAGATTTTAGTAATTTAAAACTAAGCCAACCCCAAAGAAAAAGCCTAAAAATTACCTTGTTCAGTTAAAGAGTGCACCATTTGAGATGAACTCTATCTGACCTCATAAAGAACAGATTTGTGCCAATGCTTTGTTTGACCCCTGATTCTCTACGCCTGAGAAGCCACTTTCCTTGGCCTTGTTGTCTTCTTCAATCTAAATTCATTTATCTATACCCACTAAACCTGTAACAAGAGATCCCACCTCTCCCTCTAAACCTCTTCATATTACCAGGAAAATGCATTTTTAGGAATTCTTCTGCCCGCTTTCCTCTAAGCTACCAAATTCTAGGCCCTTCATCATCCACCTTGACCTTGCCTACAGCAACCTACTAGCTCCAATAGTACACAGAAAACTTGAGGGGCATATTCACAAGGAACTATTGCCGATTTATCTCCACCTTAACACAACAAAAGTGGAGATATATTTAACACCCTATTCACAAGCAGGTGCAAACCGCAGACATCCCCAGTATTCCTGTGATAACTTCCCAAAATCTAACACCATGGTGGACACCACCAACTAACTCTAATGAGATGCAGAGTAGGCGTTCCCGTGCAAAAACATGCGAAAAAACAACACAACTTTCACAACGAACTGCAAGAACTGCGAAGCGAACCAAAAACAGGCGATAACCGGCGTTGGCCGCAGGTATTTAACACCTGCCTCAAGCAGGTGAAAAGACTGACGCCTACCTGCAGTACGCAACGGAGCCCCGCACATAGCCATACCTGAAGAACAGACAACGCCATGGAGCTACTCATGCAGCTCGGAGCACAAACAGGGCCACAACACCCACCGCCACCACCCCCAGGACCGCCATCCCCCCGGACCACCACAGGGGCAGCGCAGAGTAAGACAGCGGACCTACTGAAAACACACCACTCTCCCAGACCTAACGCCCGCGGAAGTCATTGCCCACTACAGGCTCAAAATGACAACTATTCTCCGCATCATGACCCACATCGCCCACAGGCTGACGGTCCAAACACAGCGGAGAACCAACATCCCGCCGCAGACAAAGCTGCGGGCTGTGCTGCACCTGTTGGCCTCTGGGACAATCCAACCAACAATTGCCAGTCTCAGAAATGTCTCACAGCCAGCTCTATCAAAGTGCATCACACCTGTCCTGGATGCCATCCTCAGTACCTTCACTTCCCCAACACTGCGCAGGAACAGCTGGAGAACACGCAAGGCTTCTACGCCATAGCCGGATTTCCGGCTGTGTTGGGGGCAATTGACTGCACACATGTCCCACTTATGCCCCCTGCGGATACTGCACACCACTACCACAACAGAAAGCACACACATTCCATCAATGTGCAGGCAATAGTGGATCACCGGGGACTCTTCGCCAATGTTGTCGCCAAATACTCAGGCAGTGTGCATGATTCCTTCATCTTCCGACAGTCCATCATCAACCAGCGCTTCCAGGATGGCACATATGGAACAGGACTGCTCGTTGGTAAGTACCAAATAAACACCCCACACATCCCACAGCCACCAACGCACACAGCACATCTGTGGGAATGCACACATTCGACATGTCAGACTACACGGCCAACAACTAGACATGACTGCACCACTCCATGGTCTTCCGGGGCTACTCCTTGAGGGCTGGCTTACACTCATCCCACACACAGCCAGCAAAGGTGCCACTGAATTGCTGGGCCTACCATCACATCCTGCCGAGCAAGTATTGAGTCTTTTCTCCCTGCACTGTCACAGGTGATCAAGGATATGCACTTCGCCCTTGGATGATGACACCCCTCCGGGACCCGAACACACCAGCCCAGAGGCAGTACAATGCGGCCCACATACGCACCAGGGGCATTGTTGAATGCTCATTTGGCGTGTTGAAGTCACGTTTCAGGTGCCTGGACTGCACAGGTGGGAAGCTCCTGTACAGCCCGGACGTCGTGTGCAAGATGAATGTGCATGTTGTGTGTTGCACAACATCTGTGTTCGCACAAGGGCCCCATGGATCCCAGTTTCAGAGGTACCCAATGATGATGCTGGTGATGGGGCTGGTGGGTCACATCCCACAGCAGCTGTGGCAGGAATGGTCTGTAGGAACTACATCATTGACACCTACTTTTCATGAGGTTACAGGTTGGAATTGTGCATTGTCATGTTACATATCCCTGGGGTTACAGATGTGATTTGCCTGGTTGGGCACATTTGCAGATCCAGTTGTGTCCTGGGTTCAGTTGTGGAGGGGTTGCTGCTTGTACCGGGAAGTTGCCAAAGTCGAGGTGCACTTCTGCTTTTGTGCGTATGCTGCATGGTGGCTGTGTCGCTCCAGCGGCTCTGAGTTGCCTGCCACTGGCCTCTTTCATCCGGTGTGCCTGTTGATTCTGTCCATCCACGGTGCTTGAATGTTGTGGTGTGCATGTTGTCCTCTGCAGTTGGCTGTATTTTGTTCAATGGCATTTTCCATATGCTGTTCTTGTGCTTGTTCCCACATTGCGTGTGAGTATTGCTGCCCTCGTGCTGCTTATCCCTGCTTTCCTAATCGCGGAAGGGCTCATCGCAGGTTTTCTGGTGTTCTTGTTTTTTATCACATGCTACCGCCTTGTTGTGAATTCCACGTTGACACAGGGATATTTTCTCGCGATGGGCTGCGATATTGAAAGTTGCGTTACGCTACTCTTGCAGTAGGTTATCACACGTTCTTGTGAATAATGTATACCCCTGAGTGTTCTCTTTGGACTTGTCTGAGACTCCACCCATAATCTGAAAATTAATCTCAGATATAGCCAGCCTGCTATCTATTGTGAATTCCTCTGAGGTACGCCTTTCAGCCAGGATCAGCACGGATCAGTTGGTTCTCACCCTCTTTCCAGGTCTCTGCAGCTCAAAGCCCCTGTGAACAGGTATGTTTGTGGTGGACTTCAATTCAGGATTCCCCTTCAACAGAGGGCAAATGACAGCATTGTTTACAGATGATAATTCTGTGATATTACTGGAGAAATAAAGAGGCATTACAGGAAAACAATATCCTGATGAGCAGAATAGATAAATAAGTAGATTTGCAACAACTAAATAGCATATTGAATGGGCCTAAGGGGGCTTGATGTGGCTGAGATTAACTCAAAACAGGTCATTTAAGGTGCTTTCAGGATTTAAGGTGCTCATTGTCTTTGTGTAAACTAGTATGTAGGTCATTCCTAAATTGGGGTGCTTTTATTGCAAATCATTATTAAATTTCATGATAAAGCAAGTAGATGGTGCTACTGAAAGACTGAACCCCACAGCCACATTTTATGGACAGCTCAAAGAACTCACCTAATCCACTAGCGCACAATGGAAATTTACAACAGCTTCTTACACAGAATATTGGTAGGACCCTGAACACCAGGTAAGAACATCTTCAAGCGATGCACCTAACAATTTCGAATCCTTTTTTCCCCCCTCAACACTGCCCTCTCAACCCAAAAGAAAACCAAAACATTTTTACAGAAAAATGTATTATTACTTAAGAGTTCTATGAAGTACAGATTGACACTCTTTTAGCTATTTGAAAGCCCTTAAGGTGAAAAATCTTTCAGATATACTCTAGTTTTAACTAAGACCTTTTTCATTTGCTGGAGGAATTTGTACCGACTCCAGTGCAATGCGGTGACAGAGGCAGACAAGGGCCTGCGACTCTAGTGTGCAATTTTAAAGCAGACCAGCAACCTGCTTGCAGATCATATGCCGTGGCTGTAGGTGCAACCTCGAGTGAATCACCAACCACCAGACCCCAAACATTCCAGAGCGGGTATGCCCCTTTAGGACCAGGAGGAAAAAATGAGCACAGTCTGGGCAGGATGCAAAAAAGAAGTGAAAAGTAAAGCAAATGAAAATTATGAAAAGTGGAAAAAGAAATGAGGCAAGTCAGGAGAAAAAAGAGTGAGAGGGAACACAAGAAGAGAAAGTGATGAGGAAAAGAAAAAAGGACTGGAAGTGGGGACACGGTGTGTGTGACTACTTCTTGATTCCCAACACAAAAACAAATGGGAAAAGTAATGAGATAATGACCCTGATTAAGAATTTATCAGACACAATCCTCTGGCACAAATGTGACGGTGTACCTTGTTCTGCCCTGGTCGCGCTTAACATCTGAACCCGGAGGTTCTACTTCAAGAATTTAAAAAAAGCAATAATACTCTCCAAACAATAATGTGGGCCGATTCTTGAACCCGTTGGCCGTTACTTGGATTACTTTCTCCAACCAATTAACCAACAGTGACAATCATGAAATAAGGACACCACAACTTTTTTGAATACCATTCTCCAATTGCCCAGAGAAGACGTGAGAATGATGGCCATGCACAATCAATGAGAATGCCCTATACACATCAATTCCGCATAATGAATGATAGGAAGTGGTCGAGTAGACCTTACTGAGACAAGACGCAGGAGGGGTCAATAAAGTGTTTCTGTTGGAGCTTCTACATTTTCCTTTTATTTCATAGTTATTTTCAGTGATTAGATCATTTTTTTTCTTCAAAACAAATGAACTTTGATCGGCTTTCCCGGACTGCCAGTAGTCACAAAATGTATTTAGGAGTAGTAAAGTTAGGAATCCTAACTTTACTACTCCTAAAAGCCTTTTGTGAATACCGAAAGTTGTAAAGATAAGATTTTGTATCAGATTACTTTTGTGAATCGGGCCCTGAGGGCCTAATTACAATGTCAGTCGGAAAGCCTCTGACTGCCATATTACAATGATATATTACAATGATGGTGGTCGGAGTTTAAACCGGCCGGGAAATCCGACTCAGTTCCGACAGGCTCAAGGAGCCCCTCGGCCAGTCGGAAAGGTCTCATAATAATAATAATAAATAATAATAATACAGAATTTTATAAAGCGCGAACAGTTACCTCTCCAGGAGGTGTCCCGGCGCTGAACGCAAGCAGAAAAAACAAATACCGAAGTGCAAAACAGTTAATAACGAGGTTGGGAGAAGAGCCAAGTTTTCAGCATTGATTTAAAACACGATTCAGAGGGGGCCTGTTGGAGCTCCGGGGGGAGTGAGTTCCAAAGACTTGCTACATTGGCAGAGAACGTTCTGCCGCCCCGCCGGGCCCTTTTATTCGCGGGACTGCAAGCTGGGTCCGGAGGTTGGAGCGAAGAGAGCGGGCCTGCGTGTATCTTGGCAGTCGGTCCCTCAAGTAAGTAGGACATGAGCCAAACAAGGATCTGAAAGCTAACGTAAGAGCCTTGAATTTAATCCTGTGTGCCACAGGTAGCCAGTGAAGTGATCGAAGATGCGGAGAGATGGAATGCTTAAATGGAATATGCATTAACAGTCTCGCAGCCGCATTCTGGACCACTTGCAAGCGTTGAATTAAGTATTTGGGCAATCCCAGGAACAGGCCATTCACGTAATCCAATCTAGATGTGACTGTCGCATGGATTACCATTTTCCTACAATGTGTCGGCAAAAGTCGCAGGATTTTGCGAAGATTCCTAAGTTTACCCAAGCAACAGCCCATCAGCTGTTGGGTGTGGGAAACAAAGGACAGATTGTTGTCCCATCGCACTCCCAGATTTTTTGCCGAGGGGCTGGGAGAAGGGGGGGAGCCCATTGCTGCCGGCCACCAGAGCTCAGAGGGGGGCGGGGCGCCTTTGCCAAAATGCAGCACTTCCGTTTTGTCCACATTAAGTTTCAATTTATTAGTGTTCATCCAGCGCGCCACATCCTGGAGGCAGCCTTTAAAATTTGACAATAATCCCTTAAGGACGGCGTTTTTTGCCTTCAGAATTATGATGGCACTTTCCAGCAGCAGTTACATGTTGGCCTTTCCAACATGGAACTGCTGTCAGAAATTCCCTTTGGCGGCCCCTTGCATGGACTCCTTCCACCCTGACCCTCCACGTGTGGCCCTGGGAAGCACCTATGGTGCCCCCTTCACACCCCTGCACAGTGTGACAGGCACCGTGAAGTGCCTCTAATACGGTACATTGAAAAATGTGTGGTTCCATCCTAATTGCCATGTCGGAACCTGATGTCAGTCGGTTACCCATCTGCAGCGATGCCGGTCGGAGCCAACTCCGACCGACATCGTCATCAGGCCCTTGTTAAGGTTCACAAGGACACACTTTACATTCAGTTTGATATGGTAGAGAGACTGCTTCTGGTGCTGATAGATCTTTATGTTTTCATTTCTCAGAGACCCCTGAAGAAGGGTCCTTTGACTCAAAAAGCGTTGGGTAAGAGGCACTGATAACATTAGATATATCAAATATGTTTGATGGACATAGAAGTATCAATGCTGGAATCCATAGAACGGTTCGACTGAAAACAAAAACAAAAGATTGTTGTGAATAAATAGCTAAGAGACTTGAATGTTATTGTTTGAACAGTATTATAGTTTTTTTTAAATCCTTGAAGTAGAACCTGCAGGTTCAGATGTGAAGTGCGACTATGGAAGGCAAGTTGGGGTCCACTACCAGCACACAGTTCTAATATTCTAGTGTGCAATATCGGAGACATTGTATATTCCTGGTTATCACAGGTGAAAGACTGGTAAAAATCCACAAACCCAAGAACTATAAAGTGGAGTGCAAGTTTGGAATACAACTAAGACTGTACCTTGTCCCCCAGGCTTTCGGTCTGCCTGCCTTATCAAATGAAAGACAGACACTAAACTTTCCATCAACAAAGCCACTGTTGGTTTCGTCGACAGAAAGCTTCCTCCGATGACTTGATGGAATAGGTGCCACCAGTGGAAGGGTACCACACTGATCCCCCTATTTAGGGTGGATGGTGTAATGTCCTTTAATGGCCATCATATATAGGTTAAACCTAGTGGTCAGTGACAGAACAAAAAACAATGACTCCTTCAACCTTGGAGAAAACTCCCAAAGTGCGTGGGTCTATAGTTTTAGTTTTTCCAGACTCAAACTCCCGCTTTTGGAGTTTGCTTCTGAAAAACAAAAACAGTTTAAAACTTTGGTGTACTGCTGTCAAAACCAACGATGGCTGTCTATCAATATTTTGCACCGTGAAGTGCGCAGCTGTGACGGCAGTTCCTTTCAAAGTATAGAGATATCTGGTGAGCCGACCGCCATCCCTAAATTTGCCTGGCGAAGTACTGTCCGAATAGAGAAGTTAATGTACTCACCCATGGCGAATGACACTGTTTTGTCAAATTATAAATCAAGCTGAAATGCTAGGGGCTTAATGACAGCCCATCCATGCAAATCAACAAACCATGAAAAATACAGAAGAGCTAATGGCTGAAAGGAGGCTGACATTAAACTGGTGCTCTCTCTTTCTCTCTGCATTTATTATACTGTTCCTAAAAATTAAGTAGGACTGTGTATTAGGTCAACAAAACTTCACAATATAGAGACTGAGTCTACTAATATCAATAAATGTTGTTTTTTACCTAGTTCACAGTACCACATTAAAAAATTTAACCTTTCAGAGTTATAGATGTTAAGGGTAACCTCGAACATGACCACTCTAATTCCCAATGAATTTGTGGAAAAAATCTAACCCCTTTCGTTTGTCACATTTGTATGCCCAAGGTGATACAAAGAAAATAATAATAATGCATTTTCAAATGTTTATTGAAAATCTCTAATCCATGTATTTGCGATTATTAGATAGATGAAACACATGATTGTTATGAGCATTATTAGAATGGTGAAAACACATACAATTCATCCATGTTAATTTAACCTAATGTTATTCCTATCTATCACAAGTACATCTAAGCTAGAGTGTATAATGGGAGTACCCTTCTGCCAGACCTGTTGGAATGCTCTAACCCCATACATTATGTGCCAGGAAGCCCGCCTCAGTTCATTAACAAATGAACCTATCTAAGTGTGCAGGTCTGCACACTTCTCTTGCATGGCTATCCTCCTTCTCAGGATAAATGTCAAGGCCAGCACAGCTTCCATCAGTGTCCAGCATGAGTTTGAAGGGAAATGCTTCTCACTAAAGTCAGCATGAATGCTGTTTAAATAAGAAAACACTGTACTTATCGTACTGTGCCAAAGGACCGGAGCAGTGTCTTTAGTTAGTGTGAAAAGCAAGAGTCGTCTCCTACAAGCACAAAAATATAAACAAGGGCATTGAGTTCTAAATGTGTGACCCTGGAATTAATTGTGCAGATTACCAGGAGACAATATCTACCAGGAATAAATGCGTGCATGGTACTTCCTCGTATTAAGGGAAAACATGTGCACACCACCATTAGAAAAAGATGCTAAGTAAAAAAGGAAAGCTAAAATGGAGGCTAAATGTAAGCTTTACAACACCCTCCACCTGGTTGCATGAGACAACTTATATAAAAAGTAGCACTGATCATATTTAAAAAACCTTGCATTTCGTATAAGCACTTTAACAGTAAAAGCAGATGCCAAAAGCCATATAAAATGGCAAGTTATAAGATTACACATATTACTAAAAAAGGAAGAAAACAATAAAAAAAAACATTAGGCCTAATCTAATTGTCTAGGAGGCACCTGAATTGAAGGGCAGAATGTCCAAAATGTCCACCACATTCATTTCTAGAGTATCATTGGGTCCCAGGTAGGAACCCGCATCCACCGACAACAAATCAACATAGGCCTGAAGAGCAAGTTCCATGGAACGAATATGGTAATTACCAACCCATTCAGCCAAAGCCGCAGGCAACAGTGCCAGGAAAGCAGCCTCTGAAGAGAATCCACATGCCAGGAAACCTGAAGTGGGAGGAGCATCTGGCATTGGCGGCCCATATCAGGCATCTTGCAGAAAAGGAAGCATAATCACTGTACAACACAATCTGAATACAAAAACGCTTGAAAAGAGCAAATGTAAAAAAATAGAATAACTCCAAGCACAGTCTGAAACGTAGAAACAAACCCAGACCCAATCACTTTAAAAAGGTGAATCACTTCAGCGGTGTTAGACGCATTGAAAATACAAGCTCACCAAAATGCTGTGACAATTGAGTGTGTTAAAGTCATTGTACCTCAGACCAGGAACGTGGTACATGGAGATCAAAAGTTTCTCGGGCAGATGTAAGAGTCACCTTTTTTTTGCTAAAAATAAGGCTTTCAGTCTGTTTCATCGGTCAAAGTTAATTTGAGCAACAGGAACCTTAGGCCACAAAGTAACTCGCCCAGTAGAATGTGTGGAAGGATATAAAATATTCGTCCGACAAGTCACAACCATGGAGACAGTGACTACATAAAGGGTCACCTTGCTTCATCCCGCAGTAACTCTGACCATTTAAAATTAAAATAGCTTCCATTAGAAAACCATCAAAATTTAGACTTTATCAATAGTACGGGAACATCCTTCAAATAACACGCAAGGTTAGCCATGGATACATTAAAAATCTACATGAAGTGTTATCTCTTTACAGACGAAGGAGTGACCCAAAGAAGTTCCATACTCATGTAGACTAACAAAACCTCTTGGTTCCTGTGCATACATCTGTACTGAAAAGGAAGAAACCAAGCCTTGTGTAAAAATGTGCACGCGTCTCTTCAGATCTACCTATTGGAAATATCTAAGACATGATGTGAAATGAAACATTGAAATGGAAAGAAAAATGAGACCCTGAATGAGCCAGATGGCAGATGGGGTTTCAGCTACAGTGAAAGGCAATTTTCCTAAATGTTCAATAAACTAAAACATAGTGTAGGTTGCCTCTTTTTAAGCCATTATTGTCTGCACACGTGTCAAATTATAAAATCAAAAACTTTGGTTGCATTCAAATAATTCTATGGCACTCTAATCCATTTTAAATCCTGCACAGTTCACCTCAATTGCAAAATCAATAGCTCTGGCCATTTTGAAACATGGACATGTCATTTTAATGAAATCAAATGCAGATGGAACAATATAATTCAATGAATAAATATGAGTTGACAGTGTAGTCATGCCATATCGACAACAGCCAAGTCTTATTCCAAGTTTTCCTTATCAGCTTATCTCAACCGTGCATCAGCTTTATAGTGAGAATTTACCCAAATTTCATCATAAGTGGCATAAACGTTTAGAATGAGGAGATCTGGGACCCAACACAAAATCATGTAAATCCATATTATCTGGGAGCAGGCTTTAAGTGTTGTTAGACTGCTGATTAGGTAGAATGTTCTATCCATTGCTGACATCATTTCAATATGCTACAGGTAGTAACCACTCCCAATTATAGAGACTGATTATACCAGGGGTCTGGCCTGATTGCTTTAAACCCAGTTGAGGAGTTAAAAAAAAAAAGCATTACAACCGTTTATAACTACTGACCATAATAACCAGATATCAGAGGCAGAAAGTGAAGAATTGTACGTGCCATTCTGCACCATTTTATTAAGGTATTCTTCTATTAGATTAACAAACTGTTACCAGGTAATAAACCATGCAAAGTAGGAATTCAGGCCAAGACATGTAATCGGTTGTACTGTTTTGTTGAAAAAAATCATTTGGTGAGAGATGAGACAAGTCCTGAAGAAAACATCAGTGGCCTGGACCTGCCAGTGCCATGTACCCCAAACATATTTAAGCTCAATTTCATCCTTCCATTACTCATAACCCTTCAGGAATAGTTGCAAAATAAATTAATCAGAATAAATCAGTTTAGTTTGTGTGAGCATATTTTTCTTCATTGGGGAAGATCAAATCTTATAATAATACAAAGCCGAATCTGTAGGGATATGACCAGAAAAAGAAGGGAACTTCTTTAAATATGTTTTTGAACTACCTACAGGTGGTGTCAGGCAGTGTTTGCACCTTGTACAATTAAAAACAGCATAAGGAGTACTAGCTCTTTGTAAATAGTGATGTGCATAATGATGGTAGCAAAATATTTCATCATAATTTGCAGAATTCAGATACAAAACCTCATTTTCAAAAACTGTTTACGATTCTGATTCAGATAGCATATTAGTATGTTAGAAATAGTCAGCATCCCATTCATCAGAAATGGAACCTGGGGTAATAACGTCATCCATAGCAATTTTAAACACATGCGTAATTTGAGGCGTCTCTGTAGGACCAAAGTGTCATAGTGGACTTCATCCCAAATGGTACCATCATGGACAGGGAATGTAGTAATGTTCACAAGGGACGAGTCTCTTCGGACCTCATGTGAAGAAGAATTGGGCGTAAGCATCTCCGCTACTAGTTCTGGAGAAGAGCGATCTGGAAGATAGTGTCCATTGAACAGCATAGGAAGAGAAAAAATAATAAAGACAAATCCAGCAGTAGGACCATAGAGGAGTCAGGTAAGTCTGCTTCAGCAAAAAGAACAGTGCACGCACCATACGCAAGGAGATATGTGAAGAGTCTGAAGAAAAATCATCAATGTTGACAAAGTAACCAGAGGCAGTCTGAGTAAAAACAGTATTCAGGCAAAGGAGAGCATGTCGGCACCTCCAACGGCTGTTGATAGTATATCATTTCATTGCTAGGAGTAGCAGTAGAAAATGGCAAAATCCCGTTAGAAACACATCAGGTGTGTTTATCATTACCTGGTACAATTGAAAGTTCAGCATCAGAAGTCCCCAGCCTGGGTGTAGAAAGATCAGGACTTTTAGTAGCCTCTAAAGGGATTTCGTGCATGGTAGGGAGAGAAGACAAGGCACTAACCAGAAACCCTACTGGCCTACTATGGAGAACTGGGCACATAGTGTAACTTGATCAAATCAATGAAAACTTGTTGTTGCTATTTACAACCAGCAAGCTGTGGCAAATCAAATTTTGAGTACCGTACACGGCAAGGACAGGCACCGGTGCTTGGTAGGACAGGCCAAAATCTTTTCTGCCTGCAATCTTCTCTCGGACTAGATCCCCAACTTTAGGAATTTGGGGGCATATTATCAAGAAACGGCGTTAACATTATCGCTGCTTTAGCGGCAGAAAAGTGCCGCTAAAGCGGCGATAATGGGCATGATAATATGCCCTAGAGAATTCCCATAGAAGCCCATGTTCTGGAGTCAACATGGACTTCTATGGGAATTCTCACGGGCATATTATAAAGCCCATTATCGCCGCTTTAGCGGCAGTTTTCTGCCGCTAAAGCGGCAATAATGTTAACGCCCTGCTTGATAATATGCCCCTTAGTAAGAAACTACTGGTTTCTCCTTCACTACATTAATGGCAAAAAATTTTGAATTTTAATTTGAGTGCTAATCTCAGAGGTTTTGTAATTCCTGTAATACATTGAAACGTTCATTAAGGCAAAGGGCGCATTGGCTGCCACCGTGGACCCAGAATAATACCTTGTAAGGAGACCGACCATTCAACCACTGTTTAGGCAGATTATTTCAGAGCTCTTTGGACACCATACAGGTGACGAATCCAATTACACCCTAAACCTAATACTTTGCTCTTAAGAACTGCTTTAAGTCCTGGTTCTTGTTATATATTGTATTTGCATTTAAGTTGTACTATGCAAGTCTATATACTCAAATGTTCATACATTGTTATACATATGCATTGCATTAGGTTTTGTATTCATTTAGGAGCGTAGAGTGTTCGTCCGTGCTTCTGTATTCTGAAACTTTTAAATGAGAGTCACTTACTGGGAGATATTCACTCAGACAGTCCTATTGATACTGTTCTGCCCAATAAATCATATTTTATAATATAACTGACTCGTTTCTACAGTTCTTCCCTTCCACTATCGAATTTCCCTCAGGGTAATAGGAGGCGGTATACTCCACAGCAATGTCCAGGTTGCCTATACTTTGCCAGAATGCCTTAGAGGCGAAAGTCGGTCCCTGGTCTGAGTGGAATGTTACCACTGCATGTGTCAGGGTCCAAGTTCCCCAAGAACAGTACCTCCCAGAAGCCCAACTTCCAGGAGCACCATCTCCAAATATATATTTTGTATCCATGGAGCACTAGAGTGACTAGAGGGGGAGAAGGGAATTAGGGTAGGTACACCAGGGAAGGCGATCTGACAAACAAAATGCATCCACACTGAAGCATACTTCAAAATGATACTACTTTACTTTCATTTGAGGAGTAAGAGTGCATGCACACCAATCGCCACTAGAGTGTTCCGAGCAAGCAACTCGGGAAGACAAATATAAGCAAACAAAGAGTACCGCACCTGGTGAACCACACATGACTCGCAAAACCAAATTGCACCAAGTGTCACTTAGAGATGAAACTCAATTGCTCTCAAAACAGGAGCCTTCAATCTTGCATGACCTAATTTAAACCTAATTAGCACCCACCTTAGCAGTCAGTGCTGCAAGAGCCGAGAACCCTAAAAACGTAGACCCCCAGAGCTGAAAGCGGGTCTCCACCCACACCCCACGCTGCACACCACCACAAATCCAAATTCAAAATTCTCAATAGTAGATGCTTGCTGGCGTCTCACAGGTGATATTACATGTCATTTTTTCGCGTAGGTTGTCTTGCGATACCGGCCTTTCCAGATCCTTCTTTACTGCGGCGGCCATCTTAGAATGGACTTTGCCACATACCATTTACCAGCATTTTTTCCACTGACAGCCTCCATGCAAGTAAGCCAACACGTTGATGACTCAATGTGTGGCTCACATGAGCCCGTGGCAACACATTTTTCAGTGCGGCCACCTTCCCCCAAAGAAGCTTTTGCTTAATAGCATTACCTTCATAATCTCTGAATCCATTCAAGCACCAACAAGATAAATTAGCATTAAAGGACTAGATGTAGTAATAGGAATTACACACTATAAGTGTCGGGAATTCTGGATCCATATTCTGCAAAGCCAGACACAAAGCTTTCAATTCAGCTAGCTGAGCGGTGCAGTCACCTTAAATTTGTAAATTTCTGAGAAAAGTAGTATGTTCAGGAGTCCAATGTTTATTAGAAAAATCTCAACTAATTAAATCGTTATGCATAATCTGGTATGTATGTTCTACCAAGGTTGATCAATTCTAAAAGCAAATCCCAGAATAATACGATCCACTCTGTCCAAAAGTGAGTTTAAATTATCATCTGTGAGGTAAATGTAAGACAACGCTTCAGTCAATTTTTCTTCAAATTGACAGCACTTGGGAAGCAAACAGACCTGAGCTGTCCTTATACCCTTGGGAGACTACAGAAACTTTGTCGAGCTCCTAGCACTGAGGACGCAGTCAAATTGCAGCTCTATTTGGACAGAAAAAAACTATGGAAATGTCCAATGAAGTTTTGTAGTTTTGTATTTTTTATGAACAGCATTGTTTATTAAGCTAGTACTGTGTGAATTTTGTAGAGGAAAAGTCCATGTGTGACTGTTTACTTGTCGACACTATTGACTATTGAAAGAAAGCACTCCACACATCTGGAGGCAGGTAGGGGATTTATTCTACAAGTACCACTAAACGCCACCAGTACATCGCAACATCTAGCTTTCAAGAAATGACCCTTCACTACCATCGTCCCAGTATTCCCAACCCTTAAATGTTCCACATTCCACGCCAGTCCCAACCCAGCAACTATACGATAGAAATGATCAGGTTTAAGCACAGGAAATTATAGATTATTCATACGGGGGACACAAGGCTCAATCACACCTTACTATTCTAATTGTGAAAGAATCTCCCAAACAGGGTATTTAGCTTCATATTTAATAGGATATTGTGTTTGCACGTGCGAACTTCATGGATGGAAATGTCCTCATATGTTTGTGCTCACTCACAAAGTAGTTGTTTGGGAGTAGTCACATGCATTTCAATAGCCCATTCCTGGGTTTGATATGGTAGAATATTTATTCATGTCAAGGGTAGGAACGGGAATAGAGAAACAGTAAAAGTGGTGTGGATTTAGGAGTTTCAAGGACTGAGGTCCTTCCTGTGTTTTTTTAACCCTCACTACCTTTCCATTCATTGAACCTAATAGTGCAGAACAGTGTAAAAACAGGTCGCATTGAAAGTCAGGTGACTCGGTTGGTGCAATACAGAAACATTTGGGGCATATTCCTAAACTTAATTTTGTTAACTTTAGTTGTAATACTAAAAAACTTCAAATGCTTTTTAACAAAATGAATAGGGTTTTTGCAAAGGTAACTTACACTTGTGAGTAGTACTTTACACTTGTAATGTACTCTTAAAATTATGAGTAACTTTACTACTTTGACTTATTCACAAAATCATAGAGTAAAGTTACTCAAACATGTAGACTTAAACATCTCCATCCCTTGAAAAATTGGGTGGAGCCATATTATAGATTGCAAGTTACTACTGCCGAAAAGTAGTAAACATTAGTAAAAAGTGCTACTGTTTTGGGTCCCTTTTTTAGTAAATTTAGAAACACAGTTTGTGAACTGTAATGAGCTTACTTTTTTGTGGACGGGTGCATGACCCTCCCTAATGGATGTATGGCCTTAAAATAAAATCCCATAGCAAATAACGTTACATTAAGTTGAATTATTCAAAATTAGTAAATATATAAGTAAAAGGTCAGTCGAGTCAGGTCAAAAACACTTTATTCGATTAATGCAAATATTCATAAAAGTACATATATACATCATAAATATGTGCAATATAGCGCCAACAAAATCACCTACAACTTTTAGAAATACAGTTCTTATCCACAATTGTGCAATTTCCTAGTTTTCAGTGAGAGACATAAAAAGGAGGCAACGCAGAAGCAAATTAATGGATCAGGCAACAATCGTAAAAAAATACAGAGCCGGACTGCATTTCCTGAAATTAAACGTACGCATTATTGGGATTAAAAATCTTTTGCGAGGAGCAATATAAAACTTACAGAAAAAGAAAATGTGCAAATCAGATTCGGACGAGGTTCCTTCACATGGGCAACACGGCAATTCTTTATTAGAAAAGATATAAGTACATTGCAATGTAGTGTTAAAAACCTAAATTAAATAAAAAAAACTAACACATTCTTTTGAATTTATAAATGAAAGTAACATTACCTTTTATTAAAATATAATTACATTATTTTAAATTAATTTTGACGCTACTTTTAAAAATTATTACTGCATAAATAAAACATACTTTAGGAGAGAATTTGTCTTTTATTTAAATCTCAAAAAAAAATTTATTTAAGATATTTACATTTATTAAAGATATAATTCAAAATTAGTTTAATAATGCTACAGCATTTCCTGTTTCATTCTACATAAATAAATATATAAAATATATAAACTTATTTTACAATAATATTTAAGGTTAAAATATTTTACTATCTTCCCAGTCAAATTCAACTTTTTACTTTTCCCTATACTCAACATAGGGAGAGTCTACAGCTGGGGTTCAAAGGCTCTAGGCAACAACCGGCCCTTTCCAGGAGAACTAGGCATATCCTGCTTGAGTAAGAGGCTAATCAATCAATCAAATCAATCAATTGAAACTCCATATCCATCACTCTCATCATCCTGCGTTTATTGGCCTGTTGAGGGGTGGGCTGTTCCTAGTCTTGTCACAGGCAGTCCCACACTTATGCCTCTGACTCTCAGCAGTGGCTCAGTGGGAGAGAACAGTCAGGTCAGAGGGGGTGGAGATTGATCAGTGGGTGATGTGCCTTCAATCAATCAATCAATCAATCAGGGGTTTGTAAAGCACTCTACTTCCCCATTAGGGTATAAAAGGCGCTGGGTGGAGGTGTGTGCAGCTCCGTTTGGGTCAGGTCTTGAGGTCTTTCCTGATTAGTGCAGTGTCGGGCTTCGCCGAAGGTGAAGAGGGAGATTGTTCCAGGTCTTGGCTGCGAGGTAGGAGAAGGACCTTCCACCTGCTCTGTTCCAGTAGAAGTGTGGGGCAGTGACTAGCGAGAGGTCGGCCTAGCAGAGATTTCTCTTGGGGGCATGGAAGGAGAGGCGGTTGTTGAGGTATTGTGGTCCAATGTTGTGGGGGGCCTTGTTGCAGTGGGTAAACAGCTTAAAAGTTACTCTTCTTTTGATGGGGAGCCAGTGGGGCTTAATCTGGGCCTGGTGCAGAGGAGTGGCCTTCAGCTTTGCAATGCTTAACATTTTCGATTTGGAGTTCACTGCCACCATGAATCCTAAACAGAATGCAGTACAGTTGTGTCAAAGTTTCTTGAACAGGAGGCTGATTTTCGGTCTGAGTGTGACTGTTACAAAGAAACGTATCCAATCCGGCAACAGCAGTTGAGGCCTGAAAGCCCAGGCACCAAGTTTATCGCTACTTCTAAATACTGTGTTAAATGTTAGCAGAAAATGAAAATAGCAAGCCTAAGAATCAAGTTTCTTAAGATGGATCACACAGAATGCCTTCCGTCTAGAAAGATAGCTATTCTATAGCACCACTTTTGCCTACAAATATTAAGCATTGCAAGGCTAATGGTCCCTCCTCTGCACTGCTCCCGGATTAGCCCACAACTGAGGTTGGTTGTTGCAAGCATGACCTCTGGCTCAATAGTATTAGAGTGAAGCCCCTCCAAATAATGGTTAGATACCTGTGATTTTATAGTATCTGATTGCAGATTTTATTTTATGTTTAGAAAATAAATCAGTACTAGCAGACACTGAAGAATCAACAAAACTAAACAATTACTTTTATATACCTATCTATTTTTCAATATCAATATATATATGTGTGTATGCGTGTGTGTATATTCACTGAAAAAAACAAAGGTTACAGGGACATTATAGTTAGGCTAAGATTTCACTCGTACAAAACCATAGAAATTCAGCATAACTAATTACCTGAGTTAACTATAGCTTAAGCCCCTGCAATTCACTGCTTATGACCTCACATATTATATCACTCATGACATGGTCAGTGACATCACTGATTATATCTCAAAACACATAACTGATGACATCATCCTTAGACCCACTCACACACCCACTCACATCCCATACAACCTTGCTTACTCCCACTCGCACACCCACCCAACCACTCAGAAACCCATTTACAGATCCACACCACTGCTCACACACCTACTCACTTCTCCATGGAGCCACTCACACACGCGTACAACTACTTACACAACCATTCACTCACCCATACAGCCACTCACACAACCAGCCAGTACCCAGTACAACTAGCCAGTACCCATACAGCCAGTATAGGTGAGTGAATGGGTGTTTTTAGTGGCTTTTCACGTGAGTGAGTGGTTGTGTGAGTGGCTCTATGGATGAGTTAGTGGGTATGTTAGTACTGGTATGGGTCTTTGAATATTAGGTGATTGCCCGCCGGGACCCCAATCCCTGGGACCCAGTCCACCTGTAATAGGGGATAGGGGCCTCACGGTCCCCCTCCCTGGGCCAATTTCAGTCCCAGAGACCCCATCCCCATGGCCTGGCCATTTAGAGATGGGGAGGGGGCTGAGCGGCACACCTCCCTGTGCCAAATTTGTCCTGAGGACCCCCTCCCCCAGTGCCTGACCATCTTAAAGTGGATGCCTCCAGGGCACTAACTCCCCACTGGGATCGTGGGAGGAGCCTGATGGCCCCCGCGGTACCTGCCGGTTCCCCAGCTCCTATGAGAGCCGGCATTGCTTTCACACACAGGGAGCTGCTGGATCAGTAGCTCTCTGTGTTTGAAAGCAATTCTGCTCTGCTTCCAGCAAGCAAGAGCATGTTTAATGCTGTTATTTGCTGGTGGCGGATAATTTGTTGTGATTTGGCAGGAGCAGTAAAGCTCTTGCCAGGCCACAGCAAACAGCTATGTCCTGGGGGTGGAAATCCCAGGCCATAGCAGGCATCAACCTGGGGGGTTGGCGGTCCTCAGGGCGATGTTTGGCTCCAGTAGGGAGACTGTGAAGCCCCCGTCCTTTCTTGAATTTTGCGCTAGGAAGGTGGTGGTCCCAGGGGATGTGGGTGGGGCCACTTCGCCTCCGTATTCAATTTAAGAAAAGCGCTAGGGAGATAGATGTCACGGGGTCTACATGGCCCTCTGCAGTAAATTTAGGAAAGACCAGGGGTGGTGGCTGTCCCCAGAGCTGCTGGGGGGTCAGCCAGGCCCCCTGCTTTCATTGAGATTAAAGCCCCGGGCAGGAGGCGGCCCCCGGTGCTACAGGGGGTCCATGCAGCCCCCGCATTGTTTTAAGAAAAAGCCCCCGGGAAGTGGTAGTCCCCAGGATTGGTATAGTCTGCGTGGCCCCCATTGAATAAAATTAGAGCCCCAGGAAAGTGGGGGCCCCAGGAGCTGCAGATGGTAGGTCCGAGAGGCCCCCCCTTCATTTATCAATAAACTAGTCTCAGAGAGGTGGTGTTCTCCGGGGAATTAATAAGTCCCAGGAGGGGGGCCCTGCACCTCCCTCCTTTATTTAGAAAATGCTCCAGAGACCCGGCCCACCCAGGGGCCGATCAGTACCAAAGCATGGGACCCTGCACTTCTTTTTTTTATGCAGGAAGGGGCACCTTCTTGCAGAAAAACAACCCCCCTAGGCATTTTCCTCTTTCTGTGTGAGGTGCAGATTGCAGCACACACAGAAAGAAGAAAAAACAAGAAGAAATAAAGATATTTCTCCTTGTTATTCCTCCTCTGAGAAGGCTAGGCAACGTGGGTGCTTTGCGTTACTCCAGATTTGCCATGCCCTGCAAGGCCATGAAAGGTGGCCTGGCATTGCTGGGCAAATCGGACTCTAGTGTTGCGTTGCCCTTGTGTTACCTTGCATGATGCAAGGTTAATGCAACACTATGATACATCTGGCCCACGATCTCAGGGGTTAACTTCCACCTGTGAAATTTATTCAGAGTATGTGGTTTTCGCCATGGTTATTCCTCAAGTGTACTTTAGAAGAGTTCCAATTTGTAACTCCATCTGCAATCTTGTAAATATATATATTTTTGTGTTGTATTTAGCTATGCATACATTACTGAAATTTTCTTTTAAAAGTATTAAATGGACAATGATTTATTGAATGTTATTTTGCGCTTTGCAGAGCTCTGAGTTTCTAACCCACAGCACCTTTCTGAGTAAGCAACGCAGTCTTCCTCCCCGGAGAGTAAAATGCTATATTGAGGCTTGGTCCTCAGTGTCAGGCTTGATGGTATGGAGGGCCCACAAAAATGATTGTGGAAGGCCCTCCTTGACTCAATAAAGTCTTCGAGCTATCCGAGCCATATTTCTCACATTTTCATTGCAAAAGTCCTGGCATTGTCTAAATGAGAGCATCAGTGTGTTAAAGATCTTTATTCTTTCAGCAGCCTCTGTTATGCTTTCAATCCAGAGTTAACTATTGTGAGCCGTCCTCTTGCAGGCTGTGTTAATCTCTTCTCTCTCCATTTCTACCCTTTACTTTTGGTACACCTGCCCCTTTATTGGACATAAGTGCGTACAAACGACTCCCCATCATCACAAGTGCTATATGAATACATTCTCAACAATCCATGTATTGTCACACTCTTAACAGCCGCGGCCCGTGCAGGTAAGAACGGTGGGGCCGGGTCGACAGACGACCATGAGGGAAAATTAAATAAATAAATGATTTTGTTTGTTGAAAACCAAACAACCAGCCCGTCAAGCCGCCCCCCCCCCCGCCCCACCACTTTTACCTGCGGGACACGGCGGACTCTTAATCGTATCTTTGTATGTGGTGCACCATTAATGACATTCCCTAAAGCCTCTTTGTGTCTTCGCAAAAGTGTACGTTTACCTTTGTGAATCGGGTCCTATGTCTCCACAGAATGTGTGATGAGTGCAATTGCAAGGAAACCACGCTGATGAAGCATAGTGCTGGAAGTCACTTCACGTAAAGTGTGTGCAGGGAGCGTGTTTTCAGGGAAAGTGCATGCATGAGGAGTCAAGATGCAGACCCTAAATCAGATTAAGTGTAGTTAGGGAGATTGTGCATAAGATTCTCCAAGGGGATATGAATCTTGCAGTTGCAACTTAAACAAAGGGGAAGGAAGCTCATTGATTTTGTTTGAGATTGAACACAGGAAGGTCAATACTTTGCATTGTGACTTTTTTGCGAGAGCTCATGCATATTGTAAATGCTATTCTGAATATCTGTTGCTCTTGAGTTTCAACATAGACGGCAGAGCTTTGGACTTTTGTTCTCTGTCTGTGATGGTGCTGGCATACTGCCCTCCTTGGGTGGATCTGCCTAGGAGATGGGCAATGGAGCCCCTTCATTACCAAAACCCCCTATTCACATGCATGCCAGCCAGGGCAGGGAGAGGAATATGCATTGACATGCAGAACTTCTGAGACAGTGGAAGTATATTGCCAGCATTCCTTTGGCTTGAGGGTGGTGATCACACAACTAAGTGAGAAAGGATGTAGACAAGGTTCCACTTAGAACTTCAATGATGATTTTGTTTGTGATAGAGCACTGGGCCCTAAAACGTAATCTCATAGTCAAGCCATCAAAGATGTTTCCCTATTGGTAAGATGGACCTTAGATAGCTGATGTGAAGCATTTAAAGAGGGTAAACATCAACAATACATTTCAATCTTGTGAAGCCAATGAGACTCCACAATAAGGACTATGAATTACTGAATATAGTTAAAGAGTTTTATTTAGATTACTAATCAATCCAGTCCAGGTTTCTCCAACCAGTTGATTGTGCGCTCCCAGTAGCTAATATTAAGACACCTTCAAAGTAAGGGTGGGTGGAATTTTTAATTGGATGAATTTATTAATTCCCTATTATTCTTGTGACATGGAATTACTAATAAATGCCGCTGCTCAACCAGTGGAACTAGTCAGCACTAGACATGGGGGAAGGACTGCGAGAGCTTTCCAGTGGGGAAATGCCGCTCTGAAGTTGCCGCAGAGATCTTGCATTTCTCTGCAGCAGGTCTGACAGGTGCTGGTGCTTGTAGAGCACATGTAAAGGTGGGTGGGTGTGCGTATCTGGCTTGCTGTGACCCTTGGCAGCCCTCACTCGTATTAGAGTCTCCACTTTGTGAGACATGTGATGCTGCCTGGAGTGTAGGTGCGCCACGGACAAAGGGGTGTGCAGGACGGAGCATGGAGTGTGGACGGCCGGCCCATCTTAGGGCTCTGGCTGACAGAGGTGTTTGCGCCCTCCTGCTGGGAGGCATCTTGCTGGTTCAGTGCATCAATCCAAGAGGCGTACCGACCATAGGATGGAGATCATTGAGATGGTGAGTGCTGACTTTCCACCTGCATCGCCCCCCACTCAGGTGTCCTCAGTCATGGCATTTTGTTTACCACAATTGTCAGCACAGAAATTCTGTTGCAGCATGACGCGCCCCATTGCATGGCCAATTCAGGAATTCTTGAGTGTTCTGGAGGGAACTAAGTGTTGCTGCAATTATTGCGTTGTCAAGCAATTGAATGTTTGCAGCTAAGGATAGAATGGGTGTGTGTATGTGTGTGTGTGTGTGTGTGTGTGTGTGCGTGGGTGTGCGTGTGTGTGTGTGCTAGGAGACACGTGTGCCAGCAGAACAGCACCAGAGTGTTTGTTGTCCTCCTCAGGTTCTTCTTTGCGGTCCACGGCCTCCTGTGTTTTCAAAGGGGAGATCGGTGGGCCAAGGTTGGGCCTCTGCTCAGTCAGATGATGCTTCCAGGTTGAGTGTCATCTGGGGACATTGGTTAGAACTGGAGCCAGATACAAGCGGTTGGTTGTGCGGCAAGTGCTTGGTCTTCAAGTGCAAATGGATGCCATGTGTGTGCCTGCCCAGCTGTGCTCAAGGATCTGGTAGGCGTGTTTGCCAGAGTAAATAGCATAAGCTTTCTGTAGGGTTGAGCACGTCCCATGCTGCGAGTGAGCATGGCGAAGGATATTTTTGAAACTAGGAGACACACACATGGGTCTCCGTTGTTCAGGTTTTGGAGGTCTTGTTCTGCTTTGTTACACAGGCTAGGGTAATTATTCAGCAACACAGATACAGTTTGGTACAGTCATGTGGGCTACGGGTGGGTGGAACTCCAAGGAATTTCACTGAGTGTTATGTATATATAGGCGGAAATCCTTCATAGTAGTTCGCAACCTTAGCCTATTTTTAAACAAGCCCAAGGTCACATTTTTCTTTTAAAATTAGGGGAAGTCTGTTTTTACTTTCCATTATTATCATAAGGCGCAGATAGCAAAGTCTGATATTGAGGAGCTCTCAGTCAAATGCATGGGCCGGGCGCGGTCACTGAGGTAAAGAACTGAAGCACTGCCGTACTTAACTCTTAAATTAAAGTGTTTGGCAACTCAATATTGGAGCGAGGACAAAATAATGTTAATGAATGCGTTTAAATGGGAGAAAATGTAAATGAAAAGTTACCTTTATGAGTAACTCTTCATTTTTTTTTTATCAAAGATCACAATGTTGCATTTACAAGAAGCAGGCCTTTTGCTCCCAGTGACAAAAGTGTAGAAAACATTAAGAATTAATGTATTTCTCCACTTTCAATTAAGCCAAATACCTCTTAAGGTTTTAAGACGCATGCTTATTCACTTAAAATTTCTCCCATTTAAAATAAATGTATTGTTCTCTTATGAGACCATGTCTACAGCCCACTAGAAGTAAGACGCTTGGTGTTTGTGAATGCTACACTTGGAAATATAAGAAAATGTAAATGATGAGTTTTATGGAATCCACATAAACAAAGTTAACCCTTCAGTTAAACTTATTGATACAGTGCCATATTTATAATGGAAAAATACAGTCATTATTTTAAGTTGGAGAAATTAAAGCGCAGAAAAATGTTCCATTCTCTGAACATTTTAGCAGAACATTTTTCTGCAATTTAAATTTCTCCCATTTATGTCATACATGTAAAGATGACACATATGGCAAAAAAAGGTATTTCCTGTGACACAAGTACATGTGACGGTGTCTCTCAGTCACCCGCACACATCTATCCCATTCATACATGCACATGTTCCTACATCCACAAAGAATACGCTCTCACTGACACACATGGCAGACTTGTCATAGTGCCACTAGTCAAAGTATTTTGTTCAAACCATAGTATCTGGCTCTATGGACATTAGGCATAAGGCAAATTAAGATGGGTGGAGATCCAGTATATATGAGCGAACCAAGAAAAAGTTCAGTAAATGTAGCAATACAATAGGTAAGGTGAAATATCTCCATAGGTTAATGCTCGATACAATGATATCATTGAATTGCAGTAGTCACAGTTGTATAAACACAGATTAAAGCAAACAGGTGTTGCATAAAGAAACTTCCCTTCTTTATGCAACTCCAATTTTGAAGTAAGAAGAAAATTCAGAAATGCTCATATCTCCTTCATACCACCAGGAACTAATCAGTACACTACTTGAGTGCATCTGCAACAGTTTCAGATCAAATCAAGCTAGAACTTTGGTTCTCAACCTTGAACAACTTGCCATCCTGGTACGTGATTAACAAAAGGCCTCTTTCGACCATCGTTTCTCTACATTCAATGCCAGGTTTGCCTCCAAGGCCTCTCTATCAGCTGTCTATTACAGACAATAAGACTTTCTCTAGCTAACATAAATCATTATATTAAGCCTGCAAGAAAAAGAGAAACCATGCTGGCAAAACAAAATGCATTTCAACTGAGGCCTGTAGTCAGGCTAATTTAAATGAGTGTTTAATGCGCACTTTGAATATATGGTTATACATGCACACGTGTAACTTTAAAATAATTGCAAAACGTGAGCAAAAGAATACATGTTTATGTATGGTGAAGTGAAAGTGTAAAACATGAATAAGAACTACGTCTTCATGGTTAAACAGTACATTAGTGCACATGTATAAATCTTTTTTCTACAGTGAATACATTCAGTAATGCATTTAAATGTTTCACTCACATTATTCAAATTAAGGCACACAGTAAATACAATGTCATATGCACGTAAATAGCTGCATTCCTGAGTGTTTCTATTATTCAAATAAAGAAGTTTCTATGCAGGACCTTTCTGTTTTTTTGTGCCTGATTACTGCTGCAGGAAGGCTAAACGATGGCCACATGCAAGATTTTACACTTCATTGTGTCTATGTAATGTGTGCTTCAGATTGGAGACAGCCCTAGTGTTACCCACCCTGAGAAGCATTCACACTAACACTAAAACAAACTCTTTTCTCTTTCATCCCACTCTGCTCATCAGAGGGAAAGGGAGGAGCATCTCTAGCACAAGCATTTAAAACACAACATTACTGTTTCCTGGTGTCCTTCCATAGGATTTTATTCTAAAAAGAAAGATTTTTGATTTTAATTCTGTTTGCTCGTTAGTGTTGGTGATATGTGTGCACTGGTACTCTCATGCCCTGCAGTGATATTGCAACACATGCAAATAATGTTTTCATTCAATGGTTTTAAATCCAGTCTCAACATTTTTTCACAATAATCCTAAAATCCCTCACGACAACTGTCTTTGATATAAAACTTCTGATTGTCGACTCTCCTTTTAATAAATAAAATGACACCAAAACAAACAAAATCCAATCAGTAGAACCAGAGATATTAATTTTTTTAGGTTTTAACTAGAAATAGTGCCTAAAAGCACAAAGGACCAACCATGGTTAAATGGTCACACCAGACAGGAGCAAAGTCAAACGTTCCAGCCAACCGCGATTGAGTGGCCCAGATACAGGGACCAGGTGTGTCCCTTTGGATGTTTTACTTTGCGAGGCTGGGTGAAGCTGCGATGCGGGGCTTGGTGTTGCTGTGCATCGTTCTGTGTTGGTTCGGGGGAAGCTGACGATCAGGAGCTGTGAGGTGCTGAAGGGCAAGGTCCTGCATCACTCTGAGTCACGCTGTGTTGATCAGGAGCTGCAAGGTGCTGAGGTGCAAGGCTCCATGTTGCGATGTGCCATGTTGCGTCCACTCTGGTGAAATGTGTTATTAGGGAGGAGTACACTCTTATGCCAGCCAATGGCCCAGTACCTGGGGGACATGTCTTAGGGATCAGGATACCCTCCAGACAGATTCTAGCAGCAGGGCACAGGCAGGTCCAGTTGGTTCTGGCCAGCTGGGCAGTTGCAGGGCTAGGGGGGCTCTGGAACTTGTTGTGTTGCTGTGACTCATAGAGGAGGCCAGCCAGTGAACGCTTTGAGCAACTCAAGTGGTCCTGGGTTCAAGGAGTAGGTCCAGTCTTCCAACCTCAGGCAGGGTAGTCCACCTAGCAGCTGAACATTTTCTCAGCAGCAGGACAGACCTTCTTCTGAGCCTATCACAGGTCCAGAAGTGATCTCAAGAGGGGTCTAAAAGGGCCACCTTTTATCCCCATTGCTAGTCTTTCTGTGGAATGCAACATCTAGCCCACTCCCTACCCCTTCCTAGGGTTGGCTCCTAAAAGTCTGAGGGAACAAATCACTAGTGTCAGGTTCCTTTGTGTGGCCATAAGGGAAGACGGAGTGTGAGGCTGGGTAAAGATCATCCCAGTCATCCTGTCAGGAATGCCCATCCTGTCCACACTTAAGCCCCTATTGTGTCACTGTCTGGAAGCAATTCACATTTCACAGCAAGGGAGACATTCGCAGTCAGGTGACCAAGGTCACTGACAGAGAGGCACAGTGGTTGAAGCACAAAAACATGCCAACTTTCTAAAAGCTTTACAAAAAAAAATAGAACATGGCAACCATTTTCCACTTGCTGCTATTTATTTCAGCAGATTGAGGGCCAACATACAAAATCCTTGGTCCTGGCTAAATTACTTCGGCTTGATTTGTAAATTTTTAAAGCAACATTGCAACAGTTTTATAAGTCTAAAAAACAAGAAGTGATACACTATTTGGTTCTGTGCATACAGTCTCAATAGTCAAAACATGAAACTTTCATTAACAGTACATTTATCAAATGAAAAAATAGTGCTTAAAATCAGCGCCTGTGTGAGTCATACAAATAATTGTGAAATTACACCCGTTAGTCAATTATGCATTTGTTAGTTTAAGGAGCACTCTCTTTGAACACGATAGGTTTCCTCTTTTAGAGAGTTGCTCGCCTTGAGGAGAGTATTCGGTGTCTGTGGGGGTTAAATCAATGTTCATTGTCCCTCTACAGATTCTGTGATTAATTACTTACTGGCACATGCATCAAGCAAAAATCTCCTCGCAAAAATACCGAATCGCTAAAATCTTCCGTTAGCGAGTGGCAAACAACCAATTCCAATGTATCAACACCAATAGCAAAAAAATAATAAATCGCTAAAATAATCCCTGTTAAAATAAAGAATCGCTAAAATAATCCCCGTTAAATTAAAGAATCGCAAATTAAAGAATCGGTAATACCGAAAACACAAATAGCGCCTGGCATTAGCGATTAGCAAATAAGGAATCGCTAAAGAATGCATCAAAAATCGCAAATACCAAAAATCTTCAAAATCGGTATTTAGCATGAGCAGATTAAGGGGAATCAGAACCAGGAGGTAAAGTTGCAGACACACAAAATAAAAAATAAAAAGTCCAAGTGTACCACAGATGTAATCAATCCGAAAGCCTTAAAAAATGGGCCTGGAGACCCCGTTTCCTTTTAAAAAATGGCAGCCCTCTACGTGCTTGCAAGGAGCATGAGAATAAATGCAGCAGCACAGCGCAGGAGGAGGATCCAAGAGAGGGTATTCAGAGTGCGCATTACATTGCTGGGCCAAAATGAGGATGAATTATATGACAAGTACCGTCTCAATCGTGCCATGATAATGCGCCTAATTGCTGACCTGGAACCACTACTGCAGCACCAGACACGTAGGACCAATGCAATTCCTGCGCACGTCCAGGTCCTATGCAGCCTGCACCTACTGGCGTCTGGAAGTTTCCAGGGGGTCATAGCGGTAGCGGGAGGCGTATCACAATGCGCACTTTCACGCTTCTTCCGTAAATTCATTGATGCCATGCTGACAATGATACATACCCACATCAGCTTCCCCACAACCCCACAGCAGATGGAGCACACCAAACAGGAATTCTACCAGGTGGCCCAATTCCCCCATGTCATAGGATGCATTGACTGCACGCATGTCCCCATCTGTCCCCCCTCAGCCAATGAGTACATCTTCCTTAACAGGAAGTCCTATCACTCCATCAACGTGCAGGTCGTGTGCGATGCCAAGCACATCATCACGGACATAGTGGCACAATTTCCAGGGAGCAAACACGACTCATATATATGCAGACACAGTGGCATCCACAGGCGTCTGCTCAATGGAGAATTCGGAGAGGGACTCCTGCTTGGTACGTACTCATACCTATTCATTACATCAGTATCACACATGTATCATCATTACTGCCGCTAAGCCTTTGCTTCCCCCTGTAGGTGACAGTGCATACGCCCTGCGGGAATATATCCTCACCCCCTACTTCAACCCAGCAACACCACAGGAGCAACGCTACAACGCGGCACATATTAGCACAAGAAATGTGATTGAGAGAACATTCGGGATCCTGAAGAGTCCCTTCCAGATCTTACATAAGACTGGTGGTGCTTTGCAATATAAGGTGTGAATCCTTTTAGCATCCTAGGACCTAGCCTGTTTCCATGGTCTTGTTTTTTCCTCTGTTTGAGCGCTATGAGACCTGTCGGTATATATGCGCTATACAAGATTGAATTAACAATAACAACAATAAAAACCAGACACCTGCTGCAGGATTGTAGCAGTATGTGCCATACTGCACAACATTGCAACCAGAAGGGGGATACCCATAGAGGTAGACAGAAATGACAATTATCGGGATGACCAACCACCCGCACAACACCGACAGTCAAAGGTGCCGAACACAGCTGAAGGTCAAAGGAGGCGGACATACATCACACAACATCATTTCAGAGCCAGGTAAGAATGAGCCATGACTATATATTTTGTAGTGCTACTGTTTATTTCACATGCGCACTTGCGAAAGTGATGTAACATTACTATACAAAATTACAGTACTTCCACACATTGTGGCAAAAAACATTACCGTTGGCATCACGGGAATGCTAAGGCAAAATTAAAGTGGCCCATGGTTACACCACCATGGTCAGAGATGCAGGACTGAATGTCTAGTGCCGCTTCCCATGTACCTCCAGCCTCCTGTCGCGTGTCTCCTCTACCTCACCACGCTGTGTCTCTGTGACTGTGGAGCAGCGCGAACTGCGCCTCCTGGTGCAGGTCTCCAGCACCGACACGCTGCTCACACTGGATGCGGCCTCACTGCCCTCCTCCCCTCCCAAGTTGCTGCCACTGAATGTCCCTGACTGCAAGTGTTCCACTGAAGTGGTCACCGGGCCTAAGGCCTTCGCCACATCCCCACAGTAATGGCCGAGGTCCACCTGCAGTGACACGGAGCGGCAGGACAAAACTGCTGTGCTATTGCAGAGCTTTGTGATGGCCCTGGTCGATGCAGTGGTATGGAGCAAGTTCTGCCTATGCCTCCTGCGCTCGCTGTGTTGTCCTGCTCGGATGGCACCGGTGAGCTCCTGGAGGTTTTGACTTATGTCCTGATTGCCCGCAGCCACAACTGTGGTCATGTGCCGCACAGCGTCTGTCAGAGTGCACATGTGTTTGGCGAGTTTTGAGAAGTTGAGGTTCATTGTCCCCATGTGTCTCCCCTGCAGGCGCTGAACACGCAGCATCTGGGCCTCTACACCACCATAGATGTTCCTTGGCTGATCGGCTCCTTCGGCAGTACTGCGCATGGACCTGCGCCGCTGTGTGACTCGGCCACGTGCTGGTGGTGGGGCTGGCGGTGTGACACGTGTCTGACTGTGGGCACTTGTGGGTGCTGGACTCGGGTCTGTATCCATCACCTGCAGGGAGGGGACATGTGCCCTGCGTCTTGGTGGTATTGTCGCTGGTGGTGGTGGTGGTATTTGTCGCTGGTGGTGGTGGCATTGTCGGTGGTGGTGGTGGGGATTGACCTTCCTGTGGAGTCTCGCCATCGGTATCTGCCGGTGTCTCGGAGATGATGAGGCGCTCACTGTCATCAGATTTCCCAGGCTATGCATCTGTGTGTGAAACAGTGCATTGTTAGTTTATTTTGTGACTACATCTGTTTGTCATTCAGCATTTATTTCCTACAATAAATTACATAATTTGACACTCTGTTGGGCCTGTACTGCTGATCTAATTTATTGTGCATTGGTGATCATACATGCACACTTGGCTAACATGACTACGACTCCCATGATGCAAAACTAATGTGAGGGCATATGTGTTATGCACTTCTCCCTGCACACTGTGATTGACCTGGGGGGATGGGGATGGGTATTCAATACGCAGCGTATAGGCGCAGGCATGCATCTTACCCTGTTCTGTGGTTGCTGCGCCGGAGGTGTCCATCTGGGTTACTCCGACGACTGCCTCTGGCTCAATGGTCCCCTCAACGAGCTCCTCCAGGGCAGTGTTTGCATGTACTGTGGATGGCCCTGCTCCTGTGCCAGCTGCCTCCTTGACCCTTTCGGCAATGCGTTCCTTTGCCCTCTTCCTGAGGTCATACCACCTCTTCTTAAGGTCGTCGATGCTGCGGTGCGTCACTCCGACAGCATTCACCCTCTCCCTGATGCAAAGCCAAATCTTCAGCTTCTCAGCTTCGGGCACCTTGAGTGACAGCTTCCCAAACAGCCTGTCATGCTTGCTGCTCACCCCCTCGATCAAATGCTCCAGTTCCCTGTCAGAGAACTTTCTCTTCCTCTTCCTGGGCGTGTCTGAAGTGGCAGGTGTATCCTTGTCCATCCTGGATGAAGGTAGGGTGGATGGGTTCAGAGGGTGAAGTATCTTGACTCAGCTTGTATGCTCTGCCTCCTCCTGTTAGCTCCTCAGGGCAGTGAATGAGGGATGGGCTGGATGACTTCCTGGTTGTGATGTCATCAGCCTGCTTCTTGTGCGACCCGTTTTTTGCGAATTCGCTATTTCTGAACTTGCTAATACCGAATTCGGTAATACCGATTTCGGTAATTGATATTCTTTATTTTAAGGAATCGCTATTGAGTTTTTGGTAATTATTAGCGATTTTTAAGGAAATGCTAAATTATACCGAATCTGTTCATGCATTCCGGAAGGCGATTCCTTATTAGCGATTCTTTATTTCTCGCTAATAAGGAATAGCTTTCAGAATGTTGATGCATGTGCACCTTAATCTCCATCAAGTTAAAAGAAAAAGAAAGTGCTGACGCGTATCAAATCCCTGTTTTACTCAAGGGATTATTTTCAGGGCAATAACACAGTGTAATCTAGAATTACTAAAGAAAAAAGAAAAAACATGTAATATTCAGTATTTTGGGTCCATTCTCTATGTCGCTGCTTTTTATGTTTTAAATCAACCTTTAGTACCTGGGTTATACTGGTGGACAGCCTCCTTGACTGTAAAATCAATTTTCCTGTATAGGTTCCAATTTGTTAAACAATCTGAAATGATGAGGAAACGGTTTCATTTTGTTCATATGTTTATACTGATAAAATAAAACGTTTCCAACAAAAAGGGGGTTTTGTTTTAGCTTACTTGTTAGTTTGATGTGTGTCTGATCATCTTTATCACGCAGTGTGCCTCTCGGTTACACTATAAACTTGTTGGACATAAATGCTGGTTCTTTTTTGTGCACAAGTTTATTTTAACCCTGGGTGTTGTAGGCTTTGTGGGGATACGCGGAGCATCACGGAGTGGGGGCAAATCTACACACACCCCGCACACTCTGTGTAGCCCTACTACGCGCCACCCACCTCCCTCCCGCCCTCTTTTAAATGCAGTCATAATGTTTAAAACCAAGCTCAAAGTAATTAAAATAACTTACCTGAGCTGCGGCGTCCCGGGGCTCCCTCCTCCTTCTCTATCGCCGACTTCTTCCTCACAAATGCGCATGCGCGGGCGCGCGCGCATGCGCATTTGTCGCGACAAACGCCTGGGACTTTTGTGAACCATTCACATAACTGTTCCTTTTTTCATGTTCGCTCTTGGGGGGTTGTTTTCTTTTCTGTTGGGTTTCCTCCTCCACCTCCGCATCACAGATCCGTAATGTGGAGATCCTGCCCTGTCCGACCACTCCGCGCTGCGGCTGTCTCTGACTGCGCCCCCGCAATCCCCTACCCGTCGCTTCTGGCACCTTCGGAAGACGATGCTACAGCGCCCCTCCGTAATACAGCAGATTGAGAAGAGCATAGCGGACTATCTGACCCTCAACGACACACCGGATATTTCCCTAACGACTCTATGGGAAACGATGAAGGCGGTCATCCGCGGAGTCTTCATTAACATTGCATCGGCCGACAACAGGGATAGGCGGGAGAAGCGGGCGCATTTGCTGGAGGAAATCACTGAGCTAGAGCGTATTCACCAACGAACGGGTGCCCTGGGGTATGGAAACAAATGAAGGCTGCCAGGGCACAGCTAGCGGGGCTAGACATTGATCACGCCGAATATGCGGCTCCCCGCCCCAAACATACTTTTTACATAGGGGGGGACCGCTGTGGGAAACTTCTTGTGAATCGCCTTCGGGCGCAGAGACAGGCGCACAGAGTGGCCGTGGTGCAGGACAGTAGAGGGGGAGAGTGTAGTGAGGACATTGAGATTGTGGAGGCCTTTAGACACTTTTACAAAACACTGTATTCGTCACAGATCCTGCCGGAGTCCGAGCCGACCCAATATCTCCATGAAGTAGCTACCTTTAAATTGCGACCATCCCAGGTAGAATATTTATTCATGTCAAGGGTAGGAATGGGAATAGAGAAACAGTAAAAGTGGTGTGGATTTAGGAGTTTCAAGGACTGAGGTCCTTCCTGTGTTTTTTAACCCTCACTACCTTTCCATTCACTGAACCTAATAAGGCAGAACTGAGTAAAAACAGGTCGCAAGGAAAGTCAGGTGACTCGGTTGGTGCAATACAGAAACATTTGGGGCATATTCCTAAACTTAATTTTGTTTTACTTTAGTTGTAATACTAAAAAACTTCAAATACTTTTTTACAAAATGAATAGGGTTTTTCGCAAAGGTAACTTACACTTGTGAGTAGTACTTTACACTTGTAATGTACTCTTAAAATTATGAGTAACTTTACTACTTTGACTTATTCACAAAATCATAGAGTAAAGTTACTCAAACATGTAGACTTAAACATCTCCATCCCTTGAAAAATTGGGTGGAGCCATATTATAGATTGCAAGTTACTACTGCCGAATAGTAGTAAACATTAGTAAAAAGTGCTACTGTTTTGGGTCCCTTTTTTAGTAAATTTAGAAACACAGTTTGTGAACTGTAATGGGCTTACTTTTTTGTGGACGGGTGCATGACCCTCCCTAATGGATGTATGGCCTTAAAATAAAATCCCATAGCAAATAACGTTACATTAAGTTGAATTATTCAAAATAGGTAAATATATAAGTAAAAGGTCAGTCGAGTCAGGTCAAAAACACTTTATTCGATTAATGCAAATTAATCATAAAAGTACATATATACATCAGAAATATGTGCAATACAGCGCCAACAAAATCACCTACAACTTTTAGAAATACAGTTCTTATCCACAATTGTGCAATTTCCTAGTTTTCAGTGAGAGACATAAAAAGGAGGCAACGCAGAAGCAAATTAATGGATCAGGCAACAATCGTAAAAAAATACAGAGCTGGACTGCATTGCCTGAAATTAAACTTACGCATTATTGGGATTAAAAATCTTTTGCGAGGAGCAATATAAAATTTACAGAAAAAGAAAATGTGCAAATCAAATTCGGACGAGGTTCCTTCACATGGGCAACACGGCAAATCTTTAATAGAAAAGATATAAGTACATTGCAATGTAGTGTTAAAAACCTAAATCAAATAAAAAAACTAACACATTCTTTTGAATTTATAAATGAAAGTAACATTACCTTTTATTAAAATATAATTACATTATTTTAAATTAATTTTGACACTACTTTTAAAAATTATTACTGCATACATAAAACATACTTTAGGAGAGAATTTGTCTTTTATTTAAATTTAAAAAAAAAAATCATTTAAGATATTTACATTTATTAAAGATATAATTCAAAATGAGTTTAATAATGCTACAGCTTTTCCTGTTTCATTCTACATAAATAAATATATAAAATATATAAACTTATTTTACATTAATATTTAAGGTAAAAATATTTTACTATGTTCCCAGTCAAATTCAACTTTTTACTTTTCCCTATACTCAACATAGGGAGAGTCTACAGCTGGGGTTCAAAGGCCCTAGGAAACAACCGGCCCTTTCCAGGAGAACTAGGCATATCCTGCTTGAGGAAGAGGCTAATCAATCAATCAAATCAATCAATTGAAACTCCATATCCATCACTCTCATCATCCTGCGTTTATTGGCCTGTTGAGGGGTGGGATGTTCCTAGGCTTGTCACAGGCAGTCCCACACTTATGCCTCTGACTCTCAGCAGTGGCTCAGTGGGAGAGAACAGTCAGGTCAGAGTGGGTGGAGATTGATCAGTGGGTGGTGTGCCTTCAACCAATCAATCAATCAGGGGTTTGTAAGGCACTCTACTTCCCCATTAGGGTATAAAAGGCGCTGGGTGGAGGTGTGTGCAGCTCCGTTTGGGTCAGGTCTTGAGGTCTTTCCTGATTAGTGCAGTGTCGGGCTTCGCCAAAGGTGAAGAGGGAGATTGTTCCAGGTCTTGGCTGCAAGGTAGGAGAAGGACCTTCCACCTGCTCTGTTCCAGTAGAAGTGTGGGGCAGTGACCAGCGAGAGGTCGGCCTAGCAGAGATTTATCTTGGGGGCATGGAAGGAGAGACAGTTGTTGAGGTATTGTGGTCCAATGTTGTGGAGGGCCTTGTTGCGGTGCGTAAGCAGCTTGAAAGTTACTCTTCTTTTGATGGGGAGCCAGTGGGGCTGAATCTGGGCCCGGTGCAGAGGAGTGGCCTTCAGCTTTGCAATGCTTAACATTTTCGATTTGGAGTTCACTGCCACCTTGAATCCCAAACAGAATGCAGTACAGGTTTGTCAAAGTTTCTTTAACAGGAGGCTGATTTTTGGTCTGAGTGTGACTGTTACAAAGAAACTTATCCAATCCGGCAACAGCAGTTGGGGCCTGAAAGCCCAGGCACCAAGTTTATCGCTACTTCTAAATACTGTGCTAAATGTTAGCAGAAACTGAAAATAGCAAGCCTAAGAATCAAGTTTCTTAAGATGGATCACACAGAATGCCTTCTGTCTAGAAAGATAGCTATTCTATAGCACCACTTTTGCCTACAAATATTAAGCATTGGAAGGCTAATGGTCCCTCCTCTGCACTGCTCCCGGATTAGCTCACAACTGAGGTTGGTTGTTGCAAGCATGACGTCTGCCTCAATAGTTCTAGTGTGAAGCCCCTCCAAATAATTTTTAGATACCTGTGATTTTATAGTATCTGATTGCAGATTTTATTTTATGTTTAGAAAATAAAACAGTACTTGCAGACACTGAAGAATCAACAAAACTAAACAATTACTTTTATATATCTATCTAGTTTTCAATATCAATATATATATGTGTGTATGAATGTGTATATATTCACTGAAAAAAACAAAGGTTACAGGGACGTTATAGTTAGGCTAAGATTTCACTCGTACAAAACCATAGAAATTCAGCATAAATAGTTACCTGAGTTAACTATAGCTTAAGTCCCTGCAATGCACTGCTTATGACCTCACATATAATATCACCCATGACATGGTCAGTGACATCACTGATGACATCTCAAAACACATATCTGATGACATCATCCTTAGACTCACTCACACACCCACTCACATCCCATACAACCTTGCTTACACCCACTCACACAGGGAGTTGCTGGATCAGTAGCACTATGTGTTTGAAAACAATTCTGCTCTGCTCTGCTTCCAGCAAGCAAAAGCATGTTTAATGCTGTCTTTTGCTGGAAGCGGATAATTTGTTGTGATTTGAAAGGGGCAGTAAAGCTCTTGCCAGGCCACAGGAAACAGCTATGTCCTGGGGGTGGAAATCCCAGGCCATAGCAGGAGCCAACCCTGGGGGTTGGCGGTCCCCAGGGCCATGTATGACTCCAGTAGGGAGACTGTCAAGCCCCCGTCCTTTCTTGAATTTTGCGCTAAGAAGGTGGTGGTCCAGGGGCTGTGGGGGGTCCACTTCGCCTCCGGGTTCAATTTAAGAAAATCACCAGGGAGATAGATATCACGGGGTCTGCATGGCCCTCTGCATTCAATTTAGAAAAGCCCAGGGGTGGTGGCTGTCCCTAGAGCTGCAGGGGGTCCATGCAGCCCCCACATTGTTTTAAGAAAAAGCCCCCGGTAAGTGGAAGTCCCCAGGGCTGGTATAGTCCACGTGGCTCCCCATTCAATAAAATTAAAGCCCCAGGAAAGTGGGGGCCCCAGGAGCTGCGGGTGTTAGGTCTGAGAGGCCCCCCTCCATTTATCAATAAACAAGTCTCAGAGAGGTGGAGGTCGCCGGGGCATTAATAAGTCCCAGGAGGGGTGCCGTGCACCTCCCTCCTTTATTTAGAAAATGCTCCAGAGACCTGGCCCACCCAGGGGCCGTTCAGTACAAAAGCATAGGACCCTTTGCTTCTTTTTTTTTTTTTGGCTGAAGTCACACAATCCAACGCGACTCCCACTGATTTTTTAAAAAAAACGTTCACACAGTGCAGCAAGATGCATTGCTGCGCTGTGCTGTGTGAAAGGGAGAGGGCAGGAATGCTTTATATTTAGCATTATATGGCTCATTCCTGTGCTTTCCTTGAGCTGGTGCACAATGTGCTGCCTTGCGCCAACACAGACACCCTTGCACCATTGTGTAAAGGTTCCTGCATTGCAGGCAGGATTGTTTTTATGCAGGAAGGGGCACCTTCTTGCAGAAAAACAGTCCCCCTAGGCTTTTTCCTCTTTCTGTGGAAGGTGCAGAATGCAACACACACCGAAAGAAGAAAAAATGAGGAGAAATAAAGATATTTCGCCTTGTTATTCTTCCTCTGCGAAGGCTTAGCAACTTGGGTGCTTTGTGTTACTCTAGATTTGCCATGCTCTGCAAGGCCATGAAAAGTGGCCTGGCGTTGCTTGGCAAATCAGGCTTTAGTGTTGGGTTGCCCTTGTGTTACCATGCATGATGCAAGGTTAATGCAACACTATGATACATCTGGCCCACGATCTCAGGGGTTAACTTCCACATGTGAAATTTATTTAGAGTATGTGGTTTTAACCCTGGTTATTCCTCAAGTGTGCTTTAGAAGAGTTCCAATTTGTAACTCAATCTGCAATCTTGTAAATATGTATATTTTGTGTTGTATTTAGCTATGTGTACATTACAGAACTTTTCTTTTTAAAGAAAAAGTATTAAATGGATAATGATTTATTGAGTGTAATTTTGTGCCTTGCAGAGCTCTGAGTTTCTAACCCACAGCACCTCTCTGAGTAAGCCTTAGCCAACGCAGCCTTCCTCCCTGGAGAGTAAAATGCTACATTGGGGCTTGGTCCCCAGTTTCAGGCTTTATGGTGTGGAGGCCCCACAAAAATGAATGTGGAAGGCCCTCCTTGACTCAATAAAGTCTGAGTAACTTCTGATAGTCTTCGAGCTATCTGAGCCATATTTCTCATATTTTCATTGCAAAAGTCCTGGCATTGTCTAAATGAGGGCATCAGTGTGTTAAAGATCTTTATTCTTTCAGCAGCCTCTGTTATGCTTTCAATCCAGAGTTAAGTATTGTGAGCCGTCCTCTTGCAGGCTGTCTTAATCTCCTCCCTCTCCATATCTACCCTTTACTTTTGATACACCTGCCCCTTTATTGGGCATAAGTGCTTACAAACGACTCCCCATCATCACAAGTGCTATATGAATACATTCTCAACAATCCATGTATTGTCACACTCTTAACAGCCGCGGCCCATGCAGGTAAGAACGGTGGGGCCGGGTCGGCGAGGATTCCATGGATGACCATGAGGGAAAATTAAATAAATAAATAATTTTCCCTCGTTGACGTTTGTCGAAACACCCCCCACCCGCCCCACCGCTTTTACCTGCACGGGACGCGGCTGACTCTTAATCCGATCTTTGTATGTGGTGCACCATTAGTGACATTCCCTAAAGCCTCTTTATGTCTTCGCTCTCCTTGGTAATGTGGCACTGGTGCAAGGACAAGTGGACACATTGAAAGTCAAGCTGTCTTTAGAAAAACAGTCAAGACCAAGCTCTTCTTCTAGGACTCCCTGAGTAGACAGATTTCAGTTACAGAGCTTTAAAGATCTCCAGTGAAATTTCTGCCATTGATCAATTGCTGTTCATTTGTTCAAGAAATGGCACCTTGACACTGTAGCAGGGGTGACAGAGTCAATGAAATCTTCTTGTGAAATGGTGTATTCTGAGAGTTACAGAGCATGTGCGGCACTTAGAGGATGTTCGTTGAAGGTGTGTGCAGTTTGATTGTGACGGAAGAGTATTCTGAGAATCACTGGGCCCAACTCACAAAGGTAAACTTACACTTTTGAGTACGTTTACTATTCTTCAGTATTTACAAAGGTAAACCTAGACCAAAAATCAAACTTTACCACTTTTTTGGTATTCACAAAGGTAAACTTAGATCAAAAGTCTAACTTTACTACTTTTAGGAATTGACAAAGGTAAACTTAGACCAAAAGTCTGAATGTACTTCTTTTCTGTGTCACAAAGGTAAGTTACAACTAGCAAAGTTAGACTTTTGGTCCAATTTTACTTTGTGAATACGGAAAAGTAGTAAACTTACACAAAAGTGGATGTTTACCTTTGTGAAACGGGTCCTATGTCTCCACAGAGTGTGTGAGGAGTGCAATTGCAAGGAAAACACGCTGATGAGGCACAGTGCTGGAAGTAACTTCACGTAAAGTGTGTGCAGGGAGCGTGTTTTCAGGGAAAGTGCATGCATGAGGAGGCAAGATGCAGACCCTAAATCAGATGAAGTGTAGTTAGGGAGATTGTGCATAAGATTCTCCAAGGGGATATGAATCTTGCAGTTTCAACTTAAACAAAGGGGAAGGAAGTTCATTGATTTTGTTTGAATTGAACACAGGAAGGTCAATGCTTTGCATTGTGACTTTTTTGAGAGAGCTCATGCATATTGGAAATGCTACTCTGAATTACTGTCACTCTTGGGTTTCAACATAGACGGCAGAGCTTTGGACTTTTGTTCTCCGTCTGTGATGGTGCTGGCATACTGCCCTCCTTGGGTGGATCTGCGCAGGAGATGGGAAATGGAGCCCCTTCATCACCAAAACCCTCTATTCACATGCATGCCAGGGCAGGGAGAGGAATATGCATTGACATGCAGAACTTCTGAGACAGGAGAAGTATATTGCCAGCATTCCTTTGGCTTGAGGGTGGTGACCACACAACTAAGTGAGAAAGGATGTAGACAAGGTTCCACTTAGAACTTCAATGATGATTTTGTTTGTGATAGAGCACTGGGCCCTAAAACGTAATCTCTTCGTCAAGCCATCAAAGATGTTTCCTTATTGGTAAGATGGACCTTAGATAGCTGATGTGAAGCATTTAAAGAGGGTAAACATCAACAATACATTTCAATCTTGTGAAGCCAATGAGACTCCACAATAAGGACTATGAATTACTGAATATAGTTAAAGAGTTTTATTTAGATTACTAATCAATCCAGTCCAGGTTTCTCCAACCAGTTGATTGTGCGCTCCCAGTAGCTAATATTAAGACACCTTCAAAGTAAGGGTGGGTGGAATTTTTAATTGGATGAATTTATTAATTCCCTATTATTCTTGTGACATGGAATTACTAATAAATGCCGCTGCTCAACCAGCGGAATTAGTCAGCACTAGACATGGGGGAAGGACTGCGATAGCTTTCCAGTGGGAAAATGCCGCTCTGAAGTTGCCGCAGAGATCTTGCATTTCTCTGCAGCTGGTCTGACAGGTGCTGGTGCTTGTAGAGCACATGTAAAGGTGGGTGGGTGGGTGTGCGTATCTGGCTTGCTGTGACCCTTGGCAGCCCTCGCTCGTATTAGAGTCTCCACTTTGTGCTCCTTGAGACATGTGATGCTGCCTGGAGTGTAGGTGCGCCACGGGCAAAGGGGTGTGCAGGACGGAGCATGGAGTGTGGACGGGCGGCCCATCTTAGGGTTCTGGCTGACAGAGGTGTTTGCGCCCTCCTGCTGGAAGGCATCTTGCTGGTTCAGTGCATCAATCCAAGAGGCGTACCGACCATAGGATGGGGATCATTGAGATGGTGAGTGCTGACTTTCCCCCTGCATCGCCCCCCACTCAGGTGTCCTCAGTCATGGCATTTTGTTTACCACAATTGTTAGCACAGAAATTCTGTTGCAGCATGACGCCCCCATTGCATGGCCAATTCAGGAATTCTTGAGTGTTCAGGAGGGAACTAAGTGTTGCTGCAATTATTGTGCGTGTGTGTGTGCTCGGAGACAAGTGTGCCAGCGGAACAGCACCAGAGTGTTTGTTGTCCTCCTCAGGTTCTTCTTTGCGGTCCACGGCCTCCTGTGTTTTCAAAGGGGAGATCGGTGGGCCAAGGTTGGGCCTCTGCTCAGTCAGATGATGCTTCCAGGTTGAGTGTCATCTGGGGACATTGGTTAGAACTGGAGCCAGATACAAGCGGTTGGTTGTGCGGCAAGTGCTTGGTCTTCAAGTGCAAATGGATGCCATGTGTGTGCCTGCCCAGCTGTGCTCAGGGCTCAGGAATCTGGTAGGCGTGTTTGCCAGAGTAAATAGCATAAGCTTTCTGTAGGGTTGAGCACATCCCATGCTGCGAGTGAGCATGGCGAAGGATATTTTTGAAACTAGGAGACACACACATGGGTCTCCGTTGTTCAGGTTTTGGAGGTCTTGTTCTGCTTTGTTACACAGGCTAGGGTAATTATTCAGCAACACAGATACAGTTTGGTACAGTCATGTGGGCTACGGGTGGGTGGAACTCCAAGGAATTTCACTGAGTGTTTTGTATATATAGGCGGAATTCCTTCATAGTAATTCACAACCTTAGCCTATTTTTAAACAAGCCCTAGGTCACATTTTTCTTTTAAAATTAAGGGAAGTCTGTTTTTACTTTACATTATTATCATAAGGCGCAGATAGCAAAGTCTGATATTGAGGAGCTCTCAGTCAAATGCATGGGCCAGGCGCGGTCACTGAGGTAAAGAACTGAAGCACTGCAGTACTTAACTCTTAAATTAAAGTGTTTGTCAACTCAATATTGGAGCGAGGACAAAATAATGTTAATGAATGCGTTTAAATGGGAGAAAATGTAAATGGAAAGTTACCTTTATGAGTAACTCTTCATTTTTTTTTTTTATCAAAGTTCAAAATGTTGCATTTACAAGAAGCAGGCCTTTTGCTCCCAGTGACGAAAGTGTAGAAAACATTAAGTATTAATGTATTTCTCCACTTTCAATTAAGCCAAATACCTCTTAAGGTTTTAAGACGCATGCTTATTCACTTAAAATTTCTCCCATTTAAATAAATGTATTGTTTTCTTATGAGACCATGTCTACAGCCCACTAGAAGTAAGACGCTTGGTGTTTGTGAATGCTACACTTGGAAATATAAGAAAATGTAAATGATTAGTTTTATGGAATCCACATAAACAAAGTTAACCCTTCAGTTAAACTTATTGATACAGTGCCATATTTATAATTGAAAAATACAGTCATTATTTTAAGTTGGAGAAATTAAAGCGCAGAAAATTTTTCCATTCTCTGAACATTTTAGAAGAACATTTTTCTGCACTTTAAATTTCTCCCATTTATGTCATACATGTAAAGATGACACATATGGCAAAAAAAGGTATTTCCTGTGACACAAGTACATGTGACAGTGTCTCTCAGTCACCCGCACACATCTATCCCATTCATACGTGCACATGTTCATACATCCACAAAGAATACGCTCTCACTGACACACATGGCAGACTTGTCATAGTGCCACTAGTCAAAGTATTTTGTTCAAACCATAGTATCTGGCTCTATGGACATTAGGCATAAGGCAAATTAAGATGGGTGGAGATCCAGTATAAATGCGAACCAAGAAAAAGTTCAGTAAATGTAGCAATACAATAGGTAAGGTGAAATATCTCCATAGGTTAATGCTCGATACAATGACATCATTGAATTGCAGTAGTCACAGTTGTATAAACACAGATTAAAGCAAACAGGTGTTGCATAAAGAAACCTCCCTTCTTTATGCAACTCCAATTTTGAAGTAAGAAGAAAATTCAGAAATGCTCATATCTCCTTCATACCACCAGGAACTAATCAGTACACTACTTGAGTGCATCTGCAACAGTTTCAGATCAAATCAAGCTAGAACTTTGTTTCTCAACCTTGAACAACTTGCCATCCTGGTACGTGATTAACAAAAGGCCTCTTTCGACCATCGTTTCTCTACATTCAATGCCAGGTTTGCCTCCAAGGCCTCTCTATCAGCTGTCTATTACAGACAATAAGACTTTCTCTAGCTAACATAAATCATTATATTAAGCCTGCAAGAAAAAGAGAAACCATGCTGGCAAAACAAAATGCATTTCAACTGAGGCCTGTAGTCAGGCTAATTTAAATGAGTGTTTAATGCGCACTTTGAATACATGGTTATACATGCACACGTGTAACTTTAAAATAATTGCAAAACGTGAGCAAAAGAATACATGTTTATGTATGGTGAAGTGAAAGTGTAAAACATGAATAAGAACTACGTCTTCATGGTTAAACAGTACATTAGTGCACATGTATAAATCTTTTTTCTACAGTGAATACATTCAGTAATGCATTTAAATGTTTCACTCACATTATTCAAATTAAGGCACACAGTAAATATAATGTCATATGCACGTAAATAGCTGCATTCCTGAGTGTTTCTATTATTCAAATAAAGAAGTTTCTATGCAGGGCCTTTCTGTTTTTTTGTGCCTGATTACTGCTGCAGGAAGGCTAAAAGATGGCCACATGCAAGATTTTACACTTCATTGTGTCTATGTAATGTATGCTTCAGATTGGAGACAGCCCTAGTGTTACCCACCCTGAGAAGCATTCACACTAACACTAAAACAAACTCTTTTCTCTTTCATCCCACTCTGCTCATCAGAGGGAAAGGGAGGAGCATCTCTAGCACAAGCATTTAAAACACAACATTACTGTTTCCTGGTGTCCTTCCATAGGATTTTATTCTAAAAAGAAAGATTTTTTATTTTAATTCTGTTTGCTCGTTAGTGTTGGTGATATGTGTGCACTGGTACTCTCATGCCCTGCAGTGATATTGCAACACATGCAAATAATGTTTTCATTCAATGGTTTTAAATCCAGTCTCAACATTTTTTCACAATAACTCACGACAACTGTCTTTGATATAAAACTTCTGATTGTCGACTCTCCTTTTAATAAATAAAATGACACCAAAACAAACAAAATCCAATCAGTAGAACCAGAGATATTAATTTTTTTAAGTTTTAACTAGAAATAGTGCCTAAAAGCACAAAGGACCAACCATGGTTAAATGGTCACACCAGACCGGATCAAAGTCAAACGTTCAAGCCAACCGCGATTGAGTGGGCCAGATACAGGGACCAGGTGTGTCCCTTTGGATGTTTTACTGTGCGAGGCTGCGTGAAGCTGCGATGCGGGGCTTGGTGTTGCTGTGCATCGTTCTGTGTTGGTTCGGGGGAAGCTGACGATCAGGAGCTGTGAGGTGCTGAAGGGCAAGGTCCTGCATCACTCTGAGTCACGCTGTGTTGATCAGGAGCTGCAAGGTGCTGAGGTGCAAGGCTCCATGTTGCGATGTGCCGTGTTGCGTCCACTCTGGTGAAATGTGTTATTAGGGAGGAGTACACTCTGATGCCAGCCAATGGCCCAGTACCTGGGGGGCATGTCTTAGGGATCAGGATACCCTCCAGACATATTCTAGCAGCAGGGCACAGGCAGGTCAATTTGGTTCTGGCCAGCTGGGCAGTTGCAGGGCTAGGGGGACTCTGGAACTTGTTGTGTTGCTGTGACTCATACAGGAGGCCAGCCAGTGAACGCTTTGAGCAACTCAGGTGGTCCTGGGTTTAAGGTGTAGGTCTAGTCTTCCAACCTCAGGCAGGGTAGTCCACCTAGCAGCTGAACATTTTCTCAGCAGCAGGACAGACCTTCTTCTGAGCCTATCACAGGTCCAGAAGTGATCTCAAGAGGGGTCTAAAAGGGCCACCTTTTATCCCCATTGCTAGTTTGTCTGTGGAATGCAACATCTAGCCCACTCCCTACCCCTTCCTAGGTTTGGCTCCTAAAAGTCTGAGGGAACAAATCACTAGTGTCAGGTTCCTTTGTGTGGCAATAAGGGAAGACGGAGTGTGAGGCTGGGTAAAGATCATCCCAGTCATCCTGTCAGGAATGCCCATCCTGTCCACTCTTAAGCCCCTATTGTGTCACTGTCTGGAAGCAATTCACATTTCACAGCAAGGGAGCCATTCACAGTCAGGTGACCAAGGTCACTGACAGAAAGGCACAGTGGTTGAAGCACAAAAACATGCCAACTTTCTAAAAGCTTTACAAAAAAAAAATAGAACATGGCAACCATTTTCCACTTGCTGCTATTTATTTCAGCAGATTGAGGGCCAACATACAAAATCCTTGGTCCTGGCTAAATTACTTCGGCTTGATTTGTAAATTTTTAAAGCAACATTGCAACAGTTTTATAAGTCTAAAAAACAAGAAGTGATACACTATTTGCTTCTGTGCATACAGTCTCAATAGTCAAAACATGAAACTTTCATTAACAGTACATTTATCAAATGAAAAAATAGTGCTTAAAATCAGCGCCTGTGTGAGTCATACAAATAATTGTGAAATTACACCCGTTAGTCAATTATGCATTTGTTAGTTTAAGGAGCACTCTCTTTGAACACGATAGGATTCCTCTTTTAGAGAGTTGCTCGCCTTGAGGAGAGTATTCGGTGTCTGTGGGGGTTAAATCAATGTTCATTGTCCCTCCACAGATTCTGTGATTAATTACTTACTGGCACATGCATCAAGCAAAAATCTCCTCGCAAAAATACCGAATCGCTAAAATCTTCCGTTAGCGAGTGGCAAACAACCAATTCCAATGTATCAACACCAATAGCAAAAAAATAATAAATCGCTAAAATAATCCCTGTTAAAATAAAGAATCGCTAAAATAATCCCCGTTAAATTAAAGAATCGCAAATTAAAGAATCGGTAATACCGAAAACACAAATAGCGCCTGGCATTAGCGATTAGCAAATAAAGAATCGCTAAAGAATGCATCAAAAATCGCAAATACCAAAAATCTTCAAAATCGGTATTTAGCATGAGCAGATTAAGGGGAATCAGAACCAGGAGGTGAAGTTGCAGACACACAAAATAAAAAATAAAAAGTCCAAGTGTACCACAGATGTAATCAATCCGAAAGCCTTAAAAAATGGGCCTGGAGACCCTGTTTCCTTTTACAAAATGGCAGCCCTCTACGTGCTTGCAAGGAGGATGAGAATAAATGCAGCAGCACAGCGCAGGAGGAGGATCCAGGAGAGGGTATTCAGAGTGCGCATTAAATTGCTGGGACAAAATGAGGATGAATTATATGACAAGTACCGTCTCAATCGTGCCATGATAATGCGCCTAATTGCTGACCTGGAACCACTACTGCAGCACCAGACACGTAGGACCAATGCAATTCCTGCGCACGTCCAGGTCCTATGCAGCCTGCACCTACTGGCGTCTGGAAGTTTCCAGGGGCTCATAGCGGTAGTGGGAGGCGTATCACAATGCACACTTTCACGCTTCTTCCGTAAATTCATTGATGCCATGCTGACAATGATACAAACCCACATCAGCTTCCCCACAACCCCACAGCAGATGGAGCACACCAAACAGGAATTCTACCAGGTGGCCCAATTCCCCCATGTCATAGGATGCATTGACTGCACGCATGTCCCCATCTGTCCCCCCTCGGCCAATGAGTACATCTTCCTTAACAGGAAGTCCTATCACTCCATCAACGTGGAGGTCGTGTGCGATGCAAAGCACATCATCACGGGCATAGTGGCACAATTTCCAGGGAGCACACATGACTCGTATATATTCAGACACAGTGGCATCCACAGGCGTCTGCTCAATGGAGAATTTGGAGAGGGACTCCTGCTTGGTACGTACTCATACCTATTCATTACATCAGTATCACACATGTATCATCATTACTGCCGCTAAGCCTTTGCTTCCCCCCTGTAGGTGACAGTGCATACGCCCTGCGAGAATATATCCTCACCCCCTACATCAACCCAGCAACACCACAGGAGCAACGCTACAACGCGGCACATATTAGCACAAGAAATGTGATTGAGAGAACATTCAGGATCCTGAAGAGTCCCTTCCGGATCTTACATAAGACTGGTGGTGCTTTGCAATATAAACCAGACACCTGCTGCAGGAGTGTAGCAGTATGTGCCATGCTGCACAACATTGCAACCAGAAGGGGGATACCCATAGAGGTGGACAGAAATGACAACTATCGGGATAACCAACCACCCGCACAACACCGACAGTCACACGTGCCGAACACAGCTGAAGGTCAAAGGAGGCGGACATACATCACACAACATCATTTCAGAGCCAGGTAAGAATGAGCCATGACTATATATTTTGTAGTGCTACTGATTACTTCACATGAGCACTTGCGAAAGTGATGTAACATTACTATACAAAATTACAGTGCTTCCACACATTGTGGCAAAAAACATTACCGTTGGCATCACGGGAATGCTAAGGCAAAATTAAAGTGGCCCATGGTTACACCACCATGGTCAGAGATGCAGGACTGAATGTCTAGTGCCGCTTCCCATGTACCTCCAGCCTCCTGTCGCGTGTCTCCTCTACCTCACCACGCTGTGTCTCTGTGGCTGTGGAGCAGCGCGAACTGCGCCTCCTGGTGCAGGTCTCCAGCACCGACACGCTGCTCACACTGGATGCGGCCTCACTGCCCTCCTCCCCTCCCAAGATGCTGCCACTGAATGTCCCTGACTGCAAGTGTTCCACTGAAGTGGTCACCGGGCCTAAGGCCTTCGCCACATCCCCACAGTAATGGCCGAGGTCCACCTGCAGTGACACGGAGCGGCAGGACAAAACTGCTGTGCTATTGCAGAGCTTTGTGATGGCCCTGGTCGATGCAGTGGTATGGAGCAAGTTCGGCCTATGCCTCCTGCGCCCGCTGTGTTGTCCTGCTCGGATGGCACGGGTGAGCTCCTGGAGGTTTTGACTTATGTCCCGATTGCCCTCAGCCACAACTGTGGTCATGTGCCTCACAGCGTCTGTCAGAGTGCACATGTGTTTGGCGAGTTTTGAGAAGTTGAGCTTCATTGTCCCCATGTGTCTCCCCTGCAGGCGCTGAACACGCAGCATCTGGGCCTCTACACCACCATAGATGTTCCTTGGCTGGTCGGCTCCTTCGGCAGTACTGCGCATGGACCTGCGCTGCTGTGTGACTCGGCCACGTGCTGGTAGTGGGGCTGGCCGTGTGACACGTGTCTGACTGTTGTGGTAAATAAAATATTACGCTCTCAGAATTTTAAAATATAAATAAGATCATGCATAAAGCAAGAGGCTGAGTCTGTGGTATCAGGTTCATAAAGGGCTTTATTCCAATAACTCGAGTCAAAGGGAGAATATTACCATCACCAAAAAAGGATCTGGAAAGGGACTCAAAAGTATTCTCAATATTCTCAAAACATTATTCACAGAGTACAGTATATATACATCTCTCAATTGTACGTAAGCAAAAGAGCAAGAGAGAATGAGATAAGAGCATGTGGGCGTGTAAGTAGGCGTGAAGGTGGGCGTCCATGTGGGCGTCCACTTGATGATAATGGGTAATTTGTCATGTGTGGGTGGATACCTGGAGGGGGTTGCGTGATCTGCTGGAATTGTACTGGAACTTTGCCTTACTTGTGCTCAACTCGAGCATGACGTGTAACTGACGTGGGGAGGGTTGCTATGCAACCGGACAAGTCTGGAAGTGAGGCCTTCAGTGAGTGAGGCCTTCAGTGTCAGAACGACCAGCACATCTTGTATTATCTGATATCCGATGTCTGGAGCAGGGACTGATTTGTGACATAGGTTGCTCATCACCAAGAGCCGATGTGGCATCTATTTCTTCATTTACTTCATTTACTGCAGAGGCCTTACATGGGGGCTATGGGCTTTTTACTGACGTGAGCTTTGCAATCTCACAAAGAGAGACAGTAGGGCTGGGCTCCCTCCTTGCAGATGGGTCGCGTTCATTCCTCCTTCACCAGGCAAGAATGTGGTTTCAGTAAGAGTAAGCAGATAACCGTGCTCAATACTGTCTCGGCACCTCGGTCGGGGCCCCTTTGGCTGAGGCCCAAGTGTGCAAGGCCAAGGATACGTAGCTGCAGCTTTCAGAGCGTTCTGAGGCATGAAACCTCTTTTCGGCTCTGGCTGAGCCATAAACATGGGCTTCATGAAAATGCAGGAAAACATGATGAAAAACGTGTAGGCCTCAATACAGATTTGTCGTTTCTCTCATGGGAGACTGGATGATGGCAGGCCACGTTATAGCATAAGCATCATGATAGAAAGGCCATGGAGGGGAAATACATAGGTTACATGTATGTGCACATAAGCGTTGGGGGGGGCACATGGGGACACATAGGCCTCATAGATTTTTATTTTCCTCACTGTGGGCACTTGTGGGAGCTGGACTCGGGTCTGTATCCATCACCTGCAGGGAGGGGACATGTGCCCTGCGTCTTGGTGGTATTGTCGCTGGTGGTGGTGGTGGTATTGTCGCTGGTGGTGGTGGCATTGTCGGTGGTGGTGGTGGGGATTGACCTTCCTGCGGAGTCTCGCCATCGGTATCTGCCGGTGTCTCGGAGATGATGAGGCGCTCACTGTCATCAGATTCCCCAGGAGATGCATCTGTGTGTGAAACAGTGCATTGTTAGTTTATTTTGTAACTACATCTGTTTGTCATTCAGCATTTATTTCCTACAATAAATTACATAATTTGACACTCTGTTGGGCCTGTACTGCTGATCTAATTTATTGTGCATTGGTGATCATACATGCACCCTTGGCTAACATGACTACGACTCCCATGGTGCAATACTAATGTGAGGGCATATGTGTTATGCACTTCTCCCTGCACACTGTGATTGACCTGGGGGGATGGGGATGGGTATACAATACGCAGCGTATAGGCGCAGGCATGCATCTTACCTTGTTCTGTGGTTGCTGCGCCAGAGGTGTCCATCTGGGTTACTCCGACAACTGCCTCTGTCTCAATGGTCCCCTCAACGAGCTCCTCCAGGGCAGTGTTTGCAGGTACTGTGGATGACCCCGCTCCTGTGCCAGCTGCCTCCTTGACCCTTTCGGCAATGCGTTCCTTTGCCCTCTTCCTGAGGTCATACCACCTCCTCTTAAGGTCGTCGATGCTGCGGTGCGTCACTCCGACAGCATTCACCCTCTCCCTGATGCGAAGCCAAATCTTCAGCTTCTCAGCTTCGGGCACCTTGAGTGACAGCTTCCCAAACAGCCTGTCATGCTTGCTGCTCACCCCCTCGATCAAATGCTCAAGTTCCCTGTCAGAGAACTTTCTCTTCCTCTTCCTGGGCGTGTCTGAAGTGGCAGGTGCATCCTTGTCCATCCTGGATGAAGGTAGGGTGGATGGGTTCAGAGGGTGAAGTATCTTGCCTCAGCTTGTATGCTCTGCCTCCTCCTGTGAGCTCCTCAGGGCAGTGAATGAGGGATGGGCTGGATGACTTCCTGGTTGTGATGTCATCAGCCCGCTTCTTGTGCAACCCGTTTTTTGCGAATTCGCTATTTCCGAACTTGCTAATACCGAATTCAGTAGTACCGATTTCGATAATTGCTATTCTTTATTTTAAGGAATCGCTATTGAGTTTTCGGTAATTATTAGCGATTTTTAAGGAAACGCTAAATTATACCGAATCTGTTCATGCATTCCGGAATGCGATTCCTTATTAGCGATTCTTTATTTCTCGCTAATAAGGAATCGCTTTTCAGAATGTTGATGCATGTGCACCTTAATCTCCATCAAGTTAAAAGAAAAAGAAAGTGCTGACGCGTATCAAATCCCTGTTTTACTCAAGGGATTTTTTTCAGGGCAATAACACGGTGTAATCTAACATTACTAAAGAAAAAAGAAAAAACATGTAATATTCAGTATTTTGGGTCCCTTCTCTATGTCGCTGCTTTTTTTGTTTTAAATCAACCTTTAGTACCTGGGTTATACTGGTGGACAGCCTCCTTGACTGTAAAATCAATTTTTCTGTATAGGTTCCAATTTGTTAAACAATCTGAAATGATGAGGAAACGGTTTCATTTTGTTCATATGTTTATACTGATAAAATATAATGTTTCCAACAAAAAGGGGGTTTTGTTTTAGCTTACTTGTTAGTTTGATGTGTGCCTGATCATCTTTATCACGCAGTGTGCCTCTCGGTTACACTATAAACTTGTTGGACATAAATGCCGGTTCTTTTTTGTGCACAAGTTTATTTTAACCCTGGGTGTAGTAGGCGTTGTGGGGCTACGCGGAGCATCACGGAGTGGGGGCAAATCTACACACACCCCGCACACTCCGTGTAGCCCTACTACGCACCACCCGCCTCCCTCCCGCCCTCTTTTAAATGCAGTCATAATGTTTAAAACCAAGCTCAAAGTAATTAAAATAACTTACCTGAGCTGCGGCGTCCCGGGGCTCCCTCTTCCTTTTCTATCGCTGACTTCTTCATCACAAATGCGCATGCGCAGGCGCCCGCGCATGCGCATTTGTCGCGACAAACGCCTGGGACTTTTGTGAACCATTCACATAACTGTTCCTTTTTTCATGTTCGCTCTTGGGGGGTTGTTTTCTTTTCTGTTGGGTTTCCTCCTCTACCTCCGCATCGCAGATCCGTAATGTGGAGATCCTACCCTGTCCGACCACTCCGCGCTGCGGCTGTCTCTGACTGCGCCCCCGCAATCCCCTACCCGTCGCTTCTGGCACCTTCGGAAGACAATGCTACAGCGCCCCTCGGTAATACAGCAGATTGAGAAGAGCATAGCGGACTATCTGGCCCTCAACAACACACCGGATATTTCCCTAACGACTCTATGGGAAGCGATGAAGGCGGTCATCCGCGGACTCTTCATTAGCATTGCATCGGCCGACAACAGGGATAGGCGGGAGAAGCGGGCGCATTTGCTGGAGGAAATCACTGAGCTAGAGCATATTCACCAACGAACGGGTGCCCTGGGGTATGGAAACAAATGAAGGCTGCCAGGGCACAGCTAGCGGGGCTAGACATTGATCACGCCGAATATGTGGCTCCCCGCCCCAAACATACTTTTTACATAGGGGGGGACCGCTGTGGTAAACTTCTTGTGAACCGCCTTCGGGCGCAGAGACAGGCGCACAGAGTGCCCGTGGTGCAGGACAGTAGAGGGGGAGAGTGTAGTGAGGACATTGAGATTGTGGAGGCCTTTAGGCACTTTTACGAAACACTGTATTCGTCACAGATCCTGCCGGAGTCCGAGCCGACCCAATATCTCCATGGAGTAGCTACCTCTAAATTGCGACCATCCCAGGCGGCGGACCTAGAGACCCCTATCCATGTGGAAGAGGTTATATCGGCGATTTCCCGCCTACAACTTAACAAATCACCGGGCCCCGATGGGTTCACGTTCGGTTTTTACAAAAAGTTTTGCGGGATGCTAGCCCCACTCTTGACACGCGTTTTTAACTCCGTCGGGCCGTCTTCGGCCTCTTCTCTCCCCTCTTTCATGTTGGGGGCTTTAATAACTGTAATTCCCAAACCGGGGAAAGATGCCCGACAGTGCGGCTCTTACCGCCCTATATCTCTCCTCAATGTAGACCTTAAAATCTTTACGGGCATCTTGGCAGCCAGGCTCTCTCGCCACCTCCCCGGTTTAATAGATACGGATCAATCTGGCTTTGTTCTGGGGCGGCAATGCTCTGATAATACCAAACGACTTCTTCACTTGATGGACCGCTCGGAGCGCTTCCCGGAGGAATGCATGATTCTATCCATCGATGCCGAGAATGCTTTCGACAGGGTCCACTGGCCATATCTCCGTGCTACGCTAACCCACTTCGGCCTACCAGATCGCTTCATCGATTGGATATTCCTGAGCTATGCAAACCCCACAGCTACAGTGCGGGTAAATGGTGTGGCATTGACTCCCTTTCCCATACGCAGGGGCACCAGACAAGGGTGTCCACTCTCACCGCTCCTATTTGCCCTCTACATGGAACCCCTAGCTCAGGGAGTACGTGACGATCCTTCCATTAGGGGGGCGCGTTTTGGGAACTCGGAGCACAAACTCTGTTTGTATGCCGAAAGCATGGTGGCGACCCTAGAACATCCTCGAGAGTCCCTACCGGCCTTCCTCGATGTACTAGCTCGCTTTGCGTTAGCCTCGGGCTTTCAGATTAATATGCATAAATCGCAAGCCCTTAACTTATCAAGGGAGCCCGAGATGCTAGAACTTTTAAAGCGCTCTTTCCAAATCCAGTGGGCCCATGACGCTATCACTTATCTGGGCCTTTGGGTATCCCCCACAATCTCTACCACCAGACAAGCGAACTACACAAAACTGCTGGAACAAGTCCGGGACTCCCTCCGCAAATGGAGACCCCACACCCTCTCATGGTTGGGTCAGATAGCCGCAGTGAAGATGGTGCTGATGCCTCAGATTCTCTATCTCTTCCAGACTCTCCCACTGATGCCTCCCCTGGTGTTCTGCGTGCCCTGCAGCGCAACGTCGAGGGCTTTATTTGGCGGGACCAAAGGGCACGGATGGCTTGAGATCTCACTTACTGGGAGCCCGTAGATGGGGGCCTGGGAGTCCCTGACCTCTTTGCGTACTGGCGAGCGGCCCAGATGAGGAGACTAGTGGAGTGGTCACGCCCCAAGTCCGAGAAACACTGGTTGTTCATGGATAGGGCACTCGCAGCCCGTTTGTTGTGGGGGTTCCCTTTCTCCCGTGCGGGGGACGACCCCGAAATCTGTATTTTTCAGAGGTTACGCGGCCCACAATGTCAGCTTGGGACAAAACAGCGGTAAGCAGAGGGTTCACAACCTTCCCCACCCCCCTAACACCCATTGTACAGAACCCAGACTTCACACCCGGTATAGACTATAGGAAATTCCAACACTGGACATCGGAGGCTACCCGATCCATAGGACATTTCTTCTATCTCTCTGGACTGCGCCCCTTTACAGACTTCCGTACAAACCATGGACTCCCCGAATCCGAACACTACTGATACCTTCAGATTCGACATTGGGTTCTGCAGGGGGGGATGCGGGAGGGAGCGGAGAGACGGCTCACACGATACGAGAAATGGTTACTCACAAGACATAACGATGCACACCTAACATCCGACCTATATAAATTCATCCGAAACACCTCAGACGATGGGAAATCCCCCGGTCAATTGCGATGGGAGGGGAAGTTAGGTAGGGAACTCTCCCTGAAAAAATGGAGGGATATTTACTACTGAGCTCGCCGCACGGCCCGTAACGTCTCATCTATTGAAACGGCCACTAAGTTGGTCACCTACTGGTATCTCACCCCCGTACGCCTTCATAGAGGCAACCCTACACGTAGTCCTTTGTGTTGGTGGACCTGTGGGGCGCCGGGCACCCTCACCCACTTACTTTGGGAATGTCTGAACCTGGCGGCATATTGGTAACAAATACTGGATGACATTGACTCCTACTTTGATCCCCAGATCCAGAGATTCCCGGCGTACGTTCTCCTGGGCCTTCCCAACGCTATCACCTTCCTGCTTACCTCTAGGAGAGGTAAACAGATGGCGATGACGTTAGGCGCAGCCGTTCAGAACGTCCTCACACATTGGGGTTCCACTACAGTCCCTACACGTTTGGGCTGGCTCCATAAGCTATGGTCCCTCCTAGGGATGGAGAAGATCTCCCTCTCGTTAACCAACCCCAGGGCTTCCTTCCATGAACTATGGGCACCTCTTTTAGCACTATTGACATCCGATTTTACAGAACTCACTTGTCCCAAATATCTTAGATTGCTTAGACTGGCGGACCCTTCCCCGGCACCTGCCACCGCAGCGTCTGCCACTCAGCAGCGTCGGAAACCTGACCGTTGGGTCGCAACACTTCCTTTCTTTTTTCCAGCTGGCCTTCTTCCTTTTCGTTTCTTTTGCTTTTCTTCTTAGGAGGAGGAGAGGGGTGGGGGGAGGGGTTTGTTTTATATTTTGTTGTTGTTCATGCCTGCATCGCACAATACGTGACATACCGGGTTGCAGCCCGAGGATTGTAGAGCACAGTGTCTCAGTTGTTCTTTTGGTGGATAAATCATTAAAAGAAATCATAACCAAAAACAAATGATACAATCCCTCATATGTGCCTACTCTGCTACCAACAATCCATCCAACAAGTGCCTTCAATGAAATGTGCACAAAGTCCACCCAGGACCATGTGCTTCCTTTCTTGGCGGTTCTGAACTTTACTCCAGAGCAGTCAGACCAAACGTCTGGACTAAGCATTGAGCAATACCTCATGTGAGAGTAAGATTTTGCCACTTCCCCCTGCAGGGTCAGGAGACTTTCCCTCCCAGGTACTGGAATCAGTTTCCACAAGAGTGAATTATACCCAATGTATGGGGCAGACCCCCACATCTCTGGCTCACAAGTAGCTGTTAGGTTTGTTGAGTAACAAATCATATACATTTTCATTACTTTCAAAAACCAGGCTCCCTAGTGAGAAGGTGTTTTTTTTTCACTGTCAGCTTCTCCTTTGGCTTAATAGAACAGGAGAGCCCCTTCCTCTCATTTCAGCCAGAGCCACCTGTAAGTGTGCCATATGGAAGGATTGTTTTTTTTACAAAAACGTATGGGAACTGTTGTTATAACATTTTAAAAGATCGTGCTTGTCAGTCCCAAAATAACATCTTCAACCCCTGAGGTCATTCAAAAGCCATTGACAGATGGAGCAGGCTTTGTTTTTTCCATTGCTATTTGTGAGTCATGGTGTTGCACTTTCTTTGCTTGATCAATCCACTTACAAGGTGCCCATAAACAACATGGGCCCCAAATGGGAACTGTACAGCAAGGAATTTCTGTGCGGAATTCTGTTTTGTACAATTATAGGAGGTCCGGTGTTCCTGCACTTGGATTTTCTAGATGTGAGTATAGTGAACCTTTACCAGCTGAAAAATCCAGCAAATATGAGCACTATGAAAAAAAGCTGGATTGTAGTCCAGACCCCTTCCAGTACCCATACCAAGACCTTAGACACGCCTCTGAGGAACATTACATGCTTCCACTTGCCAGTCAACATTATCCATTCCTTCCTTTTCCCTACTCACCACCCCCCTCTTACCCTGCCTTACATCAACCCCTTGCAAACTTTCATCGCAGATCTCTGAACACTTCTTCCACCTGCTCAGAGCAGGTGGTAAACTTCTGGCTATGTTAACTCCCATGGAAAATGGAATAACATGCAGAATACCACCTGGTAAATCCAGGTCTGCACAGTAATTCCCCAATCCATGGGGTTTAACTCATAATTACATGGTACTGGTGGGTAATTACTGTACAGTACTGGGTATTTCTGGTGCAGAGTTTGCATCCGACCAGTATAGTGCAGCTCGTAATAAAAACCATGATGGGCTACTTTAGGTGCCTGGGAATAGATCAACAGGGATGAAAGGCCCTAGTGACTACATTCAACCACATCTACAAATACATAGCAGGGGTTCTTCATTACACTTTAACTTCAACAAAAGATAGAGAATGAAAGATTCCATCAGAATGTAATAGAGAAAGGCCGTGTTATTGCACTGGGTGTCATTTCCTAACACTTGAGAGGCACAAAGCGTATGATATTGCAGAAACATAGCTTTATTTTATTTTGTTATACTTTGAACCCATTCATAACATCAGGCACTATTTAAGCAGAAACGTAAGGGACCAAAAACATGGCACCTTCTATTATGAAGTGTTAATAGTGAGTCTTGTTAATGCCCCATCCCTTCAAAGCTAGTCCACTTTCTTGATCTCAGGTAACTGTTGCCTTAAACCAATTGTATTATGGGTGCTGTAGGCCCTGTTGTACCGTGAAGTACATATGGCTTGTTCCTTCCACAAAGGCTGTTTGGTGGCCTTGTAGGTACGTGAATCCCTGAGTTTACACCTCCTAAGAGTAGCTCCCATCATCTCTGTGCAATTTTAGCCTTGTAGTGTATGTCGTTCGAGCTGTGTATACACTGATCACTCATACATGGAGGGTATTGTCTTGTTCAACAGCATCTACCCTTACACTTCTCTCCTACACCCATGAATAAGTGCAGCTACACACTTGTTCATGGCACTGTTTCAGCAGTTTTAGCCATATAAACTTGCCCAAACATTTGGAACATTGGCCATAGTACACTCGCTCAATTCCAACCATCAATTACAATTGAATGCTTAAGCCACCCAACTCTCTCTTTTTATCGTCAAAATTATGCATAGCAATAGCAGTAACACATATTAAAAGTATAACTGTGGCTCTGACTCTTGGCATGACAGAAAACAACTCCCCATACAGTCTGCACAACAAACACCCACAGTTCTGTCTATGGAACTCCACAGAATCGTGTGTTACCCTTCCGCAAATGCACTTTAGTGCCTCGTTCGGAGTATGAAACACTATGTAAATACAACCACAATGCAGTACAACATACTCGGACACTAGAGCACAGAAAGTCAAGTCAAGTCAAGTCAGAGGAACTTGTTAAGCGCACATATCATGGTAGGGTCTCATGGCGCTAGCGAAAGACTCTGTGGAGACTTACAGTCAAATTGGCAAGTTATTTATGATCGAACAACCAGGGTTTTTCTGTTTTTTGCAGAAAAGCTTATAGTCTGTGATGGAGAGGCGATGAGATGGCAGTTTGTTCCAGAGTGAAGGTGCGAGAAAGGAGAAGGTATGACCGCCGCTTCTAACAATTTGGTTTCTGCTAGGGGTAAGAAGACATTTGGAACTGGACTTAAGCGTGTTACTTGGTTGGTACCAGCCAAGTTTCTTAGCCAGATAACTTGGCCGAGTTCCATACATACTCCTATGAACAAGACAAAGGATTTTGAAGTGGCAGCGCTTTTTAATCAGGAGCCAATGGAGGGTCTTCAGACTGGGCACCATTGGTGCTCTAGCTGGGAGGTTTAACACTAGTCTAGCTGCTGTGTTTTGCAAAACCTGCAGTTTAGAGTAGAGATCCTCGTTTATGGTAGCCAACAGGGCATTTCCATAGTCAATACAGCTCATGATGAGTCCCCTTACCAGCGGTTTGCTGGATCCATAACAAGTGCAATACAGAGCTAATCTAATCTCTGTTGACATAACCTATCCCTGCATTCTATAAATCCACAAATGTGACTTAAATCCTGATTTAAAGTTATGTTTTAATTTGGATCCATGCACCTCTGGATGTTTGCTGACAAAATGGAGCTCTGACTTATACATTAAATTAACAAACACATTATTCAGCTTTTTCCTAAAAGATTTCACCTAAAAAAACCTGAGAAAATCTATCAGGATAAAATGCTATGCCATAAATGCAAAACATGGGGTGATCCGTGCGTTAAACACTTTTTTCGAGTGATGGACATCATTTTGTGGTGGGAAATTACTGAACGCACCAAATATCACCTGAATTCTATATAACTTTGAACCATGGCCTTAGCATCCAAATTAGTTTTTGGTGTTCTACCATGAAGCAATCCATACAGTCAGGTTACAATATATTAGTCACAGTTTGGGGTCACTAAACACACAGGGGCCTCATCTACAATATGTTTACGCGCAGCAAGCCTTCCTGCTGCACAAAAAACGTCAGTAATGCGGCATATCTACAAGATACGGTGCATTCCTGTCCTTCTCCCCTGCGCCAGTGCACAAACAGCAGCCGTGTGCCACCGCATACACCCTTGTATCATTTTGCATGGGTGCCTGCGCTGAGGGGATGATTGTTTTTGTGCAGGAAGGGTCATCTTCCTTCACAAAAACAATAATGTAAGGAATGTTTCTCTTTCAATGCATGCTCCAGAATGCAGCATGCACAGAAAGAGGAAAAATCAGGAAGAAATAAAAGATTTTCTCCTTGTTGCACCTCCTTTTACCTCCCCTGGGGAGGTGTAGGATTCTGATGCTTTCCCAGGCTTACAAAATCAGTAAATCTGGGAATGTGTAATGTTCCATGGATGTTGCGTGGGAACACCCAAGCCGACAACCAAGGAACATATTTACAAGGTCATGAAAAGTCACATAGGGTGACTTTGATAGAGATCAGGGTGTATATAATATCCCTACTTCCACAGATAGAGTAATCTCACAGTAACACGCACATACATTCTTCATACACTAGGGCCCATTTCACTAACATACGCTCAAATACTCTACCAGCAATAACCTGTGGAAAGAAAAACTCCTAAACACCCTGCATCAATATCGGGGTCGATAAGATCTGGTTATTGAGACTGCCCTTAAACATAATCTAAACAATCCATCCAATAATAATCAAAATAGGATACTCAATAATTGACGAGAAATAATAACCAACACCATATTCAAAGTTATATTGCTTTATCTAAAATTAGTCAAAGAAAATCAATCAGAATAAATCATTTTTCTCATAGTTACCTATTCTAGCTAAATGTCAGAACGGGTCAGGACAAGTCTCTCGGTAAAGTCTCTCAAGACGAAGTCCTCTCAGCAACGATCCTCACCAACGCAGATTCGGAACGCGGCAAAAGGCAAATGGCAAGTGGCAAAGCCCTCTCTAGGCTAACAATTCTTATAGCAAGTCGAACAAAGGAAAATATGATTTGTATTAACTTCTTCCGTCAAACCTCTGAGCAAAGCGAGAAGGAAAGGATGTAGCATCGCTACATTTAAAAATCTCCGCTCAGGAAAATTCACAAAATAAACATAACGGAACAGGAACCAAAAAATACATTTGTATCTTATAACTTCCACGTCTCCTCGGCAATGAGATCACTGTTCAGAGTTTTTCTTTAAAGCTCCTTTGTTTCCCAAAGCTGCCAAGGACGCTTCATTTCATTTGGAGATCGCCCAAAACTGCTGCTGTCCTCACGGAAAATTTCAATCAGGCAAAGCAAGGACTGTGGTCAGCTGACTTCAGGACCATATTCAGCAAGGCTCTCTCTCGTCACCGATTCTACTCGAGGCCAGGTTTTGCAAATCGGCCATCTTTTTCTAGGCCACAATAGGCCACAATAGACCATCTTAATTAAAAGAGACAAAACAACGTTACCACAGCATAGTGATTGAACAGTGTTAACCCCACTAATACCCTTATGTGTATGCAATTATCTAGCTCTTGCAACATAGAAAAGCATTAATTCGAAAAGCGTTTTGTGCTTAAAAATAAACAGCACTCAGCAACGTTTATTTAATAAAACATGCACATTTATTAATAGCAATACAAAAGCATTTCCCTCGTGTCGGTTTTGTCGGTTTTCCTCTTGTTAATACATACGTATTGATTAATAAAAAACATTTACACAAAACAAATAATTAATAATTAAAATTAGTACTTTTATTTTACCACGTTTAGACAACTGAAGCTTCAAAACCCAATGAATTTTCAACAGAAAACTCTGCTCCAGCAATCCCCCCTTTGGTGATTTTATCACCAAATAAACCCCCAAAAAAAATTAATGAAAATTTAGTCCCGTTTTTAGGAGAAATCGGAAATGTCTTTTTCTCATCACACAACACTACACACCAGTCACTCTTTCATCATCCCTCTTTGTTTCCAAATAAACACTCTCCCTCAATTCTTCTAATTCAATTTCTTGTGGTTCTCTTTTCAACCTTTTGTTTTTCTTCTCTTTATCCAATTTCTTCCCTCCCCTGTTTTTACAACACACACACACACTAATCTCAGTATCAATAAAGCAATAATTATGCAAGTTAAAGGAAACAATATTTTACCTATAATAGTACTACCTATTTTTGCAATAAAATCTTTAACAGCTATCACTTTATTAGCTATTTTAGTCCATAAACTCTCAGCTTCAAGTGGTACTAATTCTTCATGCAAATCAGTAATATTTTTGATATAGACCTTCAGGTCTTTGCTTTCATCTGGAATGTAAGTGCAACAATGTTGAACTTTCAGCATTCCGCAAACTCCACCCTCCTTGGCCAATAAAATATCAAGGGCAAGTCGATTTTGCATTGACATGGCACGTACAGCACTTAATTCCGTATTCACTAAAAGAAACCCCCCAGCGGTATTTATCGATAAGCGATTCACCACTGTTGACAGTTTCCGAATTCCATAAGCATTTAAAGAAATTCCCACTGCTGGAATTAAAACCCCAAAAATATCACCCACAATTTCAGACCAGGTTTCTCTCTTGAAACGCATTAGTAAATGAATATGTTCTACATCTGTTATTTTATCTATATGAAAAATCTTTGGAAAGACCAAACCCACATAACACGTGCCATACCAATGGTCAGGCAACTTGTAATAAGCCTTGTTCCCACAAACATAATATACTCCTGGGAAAACTGTATCTTCTCCACCTCTGAAACCCCAACCTGTTGCAATGAAGTATGTATCATGGCACTCACTAGTCCCAACAAAATATGTATCATATTGGGATTTCCTTCTTGTAATGCATAGTTTACCCTTTTGTGGTACATCTAGAGCTAAAGTTGGACTAGCCCCATTTCTCAATACTTTTCCCATCTCAATGTCCCAAATTGTTTCACTCACTTCATATTTCCCTGCTTTCTCATGCATGTTCAATCTCCTTTCCTCTACCATATCCAGGAAAGCTTTCTCCTCTTCTTTCAGACTGCAAGTTAAATTATTCTTAAAAATGTAATCTAATGTTAATCCTTTTTCTTCAATAAAAATTTCACCAAAAGTGTTAGCTTCTTTAGCTGGATTCAGCTCTTTGTTCATTGGCAAATGCCCAAAAATACTATCTCTGTTAGACATCTTATAATCTACTTTCCCTAACAAATAAAAAACACTACTTAATATACTACATGAAATACCATATGTAGCTGGCAAATGATGATAAGTAACACCCTCTGAAACGGATGCAGGTAATTGCATACAAACGTAGCAATCCCTTACTTCCATTGTTTTCACATATTCGTACAACAACTTCGAAAAAACATTACTAGAAAAATTATTTATTGACCTATCTTTGTGTATGTAAGTATTACTAATTCTTTTCAAAACTACTTTTTGCGAATTCTTCTCTATATCTGTCATATTTTCTGTATGCATCTCAAATGTAACTTTAAAAGTAACTAATAAAACTAAAACTCCCCATAGTAGCATTAATAATCCAGTTCAGCAGCAGCACATTCTACACCATCTTTTAAAGAAGGCACATCTACTTTGATTATCCTCTATGTTAGCCATTTTATTACTTTGACCTTGTCTTTTGACTTAGCCTCTACTACTCCACTACTATTATGCTTTGGATTACTTCAGACAACTGAATTTCAGACTTTCTCTTTTCACTTTTCCTCCAAGTGATTTTTCAGTTCACTCAATTTGGATATTCATCAGTTTTCACTCCTTCTTCTTCAGCAACATCAAATTGTATCAGATCATCAACAACATCTTGTGCATCTGACTCTTCTCCAATGTCAGTCAGAATAACTTTTAAGATTCCTTCTTTTTCCTCAACCACTTTTCTCAAGATCCCCTCCGGATTATCTCGAGTCACTGTTTCTTCTTCTCCTTCTTCAGACAGTGCCACATAAGACCATTCCGGTGATCTGTACTTTTGGTTGGGTCTTCTTATTCTTTTTATTTCCTCAGGTTCTCCTGATTCTTCTTGCTCCTTTCTTTTTACTTCATTTTGACTCGATACTTCATTCACTTGTTCAGAATTTGATGAATTTGTTCTTATTACTCTGTATCTCAATCTCTTTACTCTGTTGTTAGGCCAACGATCTCCTTTTATCACCTTCTTCGGCCTAATTTCTTTATTGTCTCTTTCTCCAATCCAAGTTCTCTTTCTCAGAACTCGACCCTCTGTTTGTTCATTCTCACTCTCATCCAATTCTGTTTCAAGTGCCTTCTGTTTTCGTTTTCTAGCAGTTTTCTTTTCCTCCACAGTTTCTTTCACCACTATTTGAGACTTCCCTACTCCTGTCCCTCCTCGGGTCTCCGACACGCAATCTTCTTGCTGTCTACTTGTCCCTTCACCTAGCTTATTAGAAGAGTTCCCTACACCTCCTCGAGGGTCTTCCGCAATCTGTCCCTCTCTATCTTCTTCTGACCCTGCTTCTTCAAGTATAATCTCAAGTGGTTCTTCAGTCTCCTCCTCTTCTGATTCAGGAGTAATCTCTGTGGAATTGCTCTTTTCTTTTCTTTTTTCTTCACTGCTTTTTGAAATTTCAGGCTCTCTTACAGAATCTGATCTCCTTTCTGAGACTCCCAATGGTTCTCTTGGAGTTTTTTCTGCTTCTTTTCTCACTGGTTCTGGGTCTTCATCATCACTTGAATCTGATTCTTCAAAATACTCTTTACCAGTTCCCTCTTTTGGGTTTGGAACTCTCAGAGTATGACTCGCATGCACCCAGTTTTTCACACCAGCACACTTCACTGCAGTTGTCGTTGTTAGAATGACTTGTCTCGGTCTTCCCCACCTTGGAACTAAGCAATTTCTTCTTCTGTGCACCTTAATCCTCACCCAGTCTCCTGGACTCAGATCATGAGCTTGCTTCTTCTCAAGTGTGGTAGCTTCTTCTCCAACCTGGTGAAACACAGAATGAACTGCGTCAGCCAGGCCTTTACAGTAATCCAAAATCATGTCATCAGTTATTGTCATCAACTTATTGACAGGTACAAATGCATGGCGCATTGCACGTCCCATGATTATCTCGTGCGGACTTAAACCAGTAGTTCTATCTGGAGTAGATCTAATAGTCATTAGCACTAGAGGCAAGACGTCCGGCCATTTCATGCCAGTGGCTAAGCACATTTTACCAATCCTGTTCTTGATTGTGCCATTTATCTGCTCAACCACACCAGAAGCCTCTGGTCTGTATGCACAATGTAGCTTCTGCTGTATGCTGAATGCTTCACAAATCAAACTCATGAGTTCATTATAGAAGTGTCCACCTCTATCAGACTCAATCGTCACTGGAAACCCGTACCTAGGAATCAACTCCCTTAACAGTAATTTTGCCACTGTCACTCCATCATTTCTCCTAGTCGGATAGGCCTCAACCCATCTTGAAAACAAACAGACTACAACTAGTACATATCTCAGTCTGTTCACTTGGGGCATTTCAATGAAATCAATCTGCATTCTTGTAAAAGGACCTCCTTCTCTGCCTATTGTTCCCAGACTCACCACTGTCTTTTTCCCAGTGTTAAATTGCTGACAAATCAAACACCTTTGACAGATGCTCTCTGCAATTGTCCTGAACTTTGCATTGTACCAGGTCTGCTTGAACGACCTTATCATCGCATCCCTCCCCAAATGTCCCTGGCCATGATACATCCTTGCCATTGACGACAAAATGGAGTTGGGCATTACTGGTCTGCCATCCCTATAGACCCAAACATGGTCTTTTTCTCTTGGGGCACATCCTGCCTTAATCCAATCTTTTTTCTCTTCCTCTCCTGCCTCATCCTGCAACTGCTTCACTTCATCCCATGTCTCTAAGGCATTAGTAAACATCACAGAGCAAAAAGACATTTCCCCCTCTCGTTCCCTATTAATTGACTGATTCGATTTTGCACAGTATTGAGCAATGTCATTTGCATACCGGTTTCCAACCGTGATAAAATCCTCCCCTTGTCCATGGGCAGCACACTTTACAACTGCTAACTCTTTAGGCAGCTGTATCGCCTCAAGTAATTTCCCAATTGCTTCAGCATTCTTTATTGGAGTTCCACTCGATGTCAAGAAACCTCTTTGTAGCCAAAGCTGGCCAAAATCATGCACCACTCCAAATCCATACTGACTATCAGTCATCACAGTCGTCCTCAAATCTTTCCCAATTTCACAAGCTCTTGTCAATGCCACCAATTCAACAACCTGTGCAGATTTCACTCCTTTCAATGGTGATGCTTCCATAACTTCTGAAACTTTGCACACCGCATATGCTGCACATAGCACACCATCATCATTTCTCAGGCATGAACCATCCACAAACAACACATGATCACTTTCATGTAAGGGAAGATCCCTTATGTCTGGTCTCGGTTTTGTACAGTACTCAAGCACATCCAAACAATCATGATCATCTTCTGTTTTCACACCCACATTTTCAATATCCGGCAAAAGTGTCGCTGGATTCACATTTACACATCTCTCAAGAGTCACATTTGATGCTCCTAGAATCACTTTCTCATATTTAGTCAACCGACTATGTGACATATACTGAGTTCTGCTTCTTGTCAAAAGAATTGCCACATTGTGAGGTACAAATACCCTTACAGGATATCCCATTATGATTCCCTCACTTTGGGCCTCATGTAGGTAGCCAAATACCGGTCGGTAACGGCCGATTTTCGGTAATTTTACCGTTACCGACCGGTATTTTGGCTAATGGTATGTAGGGGGACATTTTTTGGTGTCGGAATTTACCGAATCGTTAAAATTACCAAATCGGTAATAATACCGAATCGGTAATGTTACCAAATCGGTAACTTATCCGAATCGGTAATTTTACCGATTCGGTAAATTCCGACACCAAAATCGAGATGTAGGGGGAGTGTGTGGGTGTGTGTTAGAGTCGGTATTTACCACCAACTTTTAGTTGGTGGTAAATAATTAAAGTATGTATTTATGCATTTTGACGCGCGTAGCAGTGTGCAATGTGGCATACATACATGCCCTTAGGGCATGTATGTGTGCCACATGTGCACACATGGCCGAATCAGGGGTGCAACAGGGTGTCAATGTGACACCCTGCCACCCATGCAAGTGTTCCCCCCATTACCGAATCGGTATTTACCGATTCGGTAATGAGGCATACCTTCCCATCAATGGGAAGGTATGCCTCATTACCGAATCGGTAAATACCGATTCGGTAATTACCGAATAGTAACGAATCGGTAAAAAATACCGACTCATTACCTACATACGAGTTACCACTTCTAAAATACCGATTCGGTATCGTTCGGTATTTTAGAAGTGGTAACTGGTATGCTACCTACATGAGGCCCTTTGTTCCAAACTCCTGCATGTTGCAGCCACAGATTTTAGACAACCTGGTAAACCCACAGCTACAGGGTCAAGTGTCGATGAGAAGTACGCAATAGGCCTTCTCAGTAATCCATGCTTCTGAATTAACACTGAAAGTGCACATCCATTTCTCTCACTGCAGTACAATTCAAACTCCTTTTCGTAATCAGGCATACCCAAAGCTGGAGCCTCACACATTTTATTTTTAAGCTCTTCAAATGCTGCCATTTGTTCCCCATCTAGTTCCAATGGGTCTGTCATCTCACTTTTTGTCAGTTTAATCAGTGGCTTTGCTATCAGCAAAAAATTAATTATCCACTGACGACAATAACCCACCATCCCCAGAAACATCCTCACTTCTCTCTGGGTCTTTGGAGCTTTCATTTCCCTGATGATTCTGATTCTGTCATCAGTCACTTTTCTCAGACCTTTTTCAATATTATGTCCAAGATAATGCACCTCTTTCTTGCAAAATTGCAATTTGGCTGGAGATACCTTTAACCCTCCATCTGCCAAATGATTCAGTAAAGCTATGGTATCTACTTCACAAGCTTCTCGTGTCTTTGATGCCACAAGTAGGTCATCAATATATTGCACTAGTACTGAACTTTCAGGCATGATCAAACTCTCCAACGATTTTTTCAACAACTGATTAAATATTGAAGGACTCTCTGTATACCCCTGTGGGATTCGACACCATGCTAAAATACGCTGGCCAAACCTAAATGCAAAAATCGGCTGGCTGTCATGATGCAATGGAATTGAAAAGAACGCATGACACAAATCAATCACTGTATACCACTCAGCATCATGTGGAATCTGATACAGGATCACTGATGGATTTGGCACAATAGGACAACATGCCACCACAATTTGATTAACTTTCCTCAGATCCTGTACGATCCTAAATTTCCCATTAGGCTTCTTTAGCCCCATTATCGGTGAATTACACGGACTACTCAGTAGTTCTCTCAGGACTCCCTGCTGAATCATTTTCTCAATTATAGGAGTTATTCCCTCAATTATTTCTGGTGTCATTTTGTACTGAGGAATGTTAGGATATGTAATTCCCTCTTTCACTGCAATTTTCACTGGATCTACATTATTCATCAATCCCACATCCTCTCCAGTAAAATCCCAAACTGTCCTTTTCACTGTGTCCCTCAGCTCTCGAGGCAAATCCTCTGGATCAAACACAGCAAATGCACCAATTAACTCACTTTCCCTGTTTTCTAGAGTCACTCGGTACAAAACATCCTCATCTGGTGTTTCAAAAGCTATTCCATCCGGTGTACAGAAAATTGTGCAATTCATCTTGCATAACAGATCCCTACCTAACAGGTTCACTGGACTCGTGTCACAGACAATAAATCTGTGCATGTCTGAAAATTTCCCTATCTGTACTCTTACTGGTTCCGTAAGACGTGTTCTGATTTGTGTATTGGCTACACCAACTACTTGGATTGCTTCATCCGAGAGAGGAAGATTTCTAATATCTGTTGACCTGACAGTTGATCTTGTCGCACCTGTGTCTACTAAAAAAGTAACACCTTCTTCATTTATTTTCCCATCCACAAATGGTCCTGCCTGGTCTATTTCTAGAGTTGCACCAAGTATGCACTCTTCCTCCTCTCTTCGGCACCGTCAATAATCACCCTCAGATTCACTCCCTTCATTCTTTAACAAGTACTGTTGTACCTGATTAGAACGCCTCGGTTTGTTTACCTGCTCATCATTGTAGAATCCCGAATCCTGATTATACTTTTGTGCTCCTCTATTCTGCGGCAAGGGCGGTTTTGGCTCTTGACTCTGCTGTCTCACAACTTTCTGCTGTTGCTGCTGTTGATTATTCCCCTCGTTCTGCACCTGTTGATTTAAGGTTTTACCCTCATTATTCACTAATGGTGGATTCGTACAATCATTCCTCCAATGTCCCAATTGGCCACAGTTGTGACAAGGAAACTTTTTTTCGCTTCCTCAAGATTCCCCTTTCCTTTCCCTGCATATCTAGGTCTATTCCCTGCATTATTTCCTGGATTATTCGCCTGTTCCATCAACTGTGCTTCCTGTCTTTCTGCAACTTTCACTTGTGCCCACATTGCTTTCTCTTTCAGCTTTCTTTGTTTTGCTTCAATTTCATCACTGAAGTATTTAGCATGTCTCAGAATTTCATCTATTTTCTTACTCTGCCAATCCACTGTATGCTCACGAATTCTCTCACCAATTTCAGGTCTGAGACCATATACAAATCTGTATACAAAATGACTCAAATCTTTGTCACCCAGGTGTTCATCTCCACTGAATTGTTTAAACGCCAGTATCAGCCTCTCGTAAAAAGCATGAACTGATTCTTTTGCTTCCTGTTGTGTTCTATCTATTTTTACCCAATCTGTCTCTTTTGCAGGTACTTTACTCTTCAGGTATACCATCACCTGATCATACTTTCTCATTACCTCTGGATCTGGTGCTCCTGTTCTTGGATCTCTTGGATATTCCTCAGTAGGCCAACTCACAACTATTTTACACTCAGTCCACAAATCTGCTGGAACAATTATATCAAACAGACTATTCAGGTCAATCCACAGCACTTTTGACAATTTCACAAACCTATCTACCTGCCTATACCACTCGACGGGCTTTTGTCTCAATCGAGGGAAATCATTCGTAAATGATAAAATATCCTGTCTGGTCCATGGAACATGTACATATCCTCCTCCAGGTATTTCTCTCATAGGATAATTATCCACTGATTTCTCTTTTTCTCTCACTGGAAAAGCTGAATAAGTTGTTCTATCTTCAGATTCCTCTCTTTTCTTATACCACCTATCCTTCCATTTTTCTACATCTCCCCATCTTCGCAATAATGCAACCATTTCTTTAATCTGTCCTGTTCTACCAGTTGCATTCAAATTTTCAATGTCCTTTTCTGAAAAATCCATCCTGTAGGTTTTTTGCAAAGCTTTAACCTTATCAATGTCAACTCCCTGCTCATTCGCTATTGCTCTTAACCTGTCATGTGTATTTCTCGCTCTCCAGGTAATATTTTTGCACATGAACATTAGTTCACCATCATGATGACTTTTAAGAATTTCTGTTGGAACTGTCCCTGTAACAAGCTCTTCTAATTCTACCCGTAACCTAGCCACATCAATTGCTTGCGAATCTTTATCCTTTTTCTGAAGAACTTTCATCCAATCATTCAAATCTTCAGCTGTTATTGCAGTAGTTTTCCTCACTGGAACCACTCTCTTTTGCGGTTCTAAAATTGGCATCCCTGAACAACTAGCTTCACTAGCATCTAATATTTCTCTACATGTATCATGTCTGGACTGTCTCAGGTCACTATTTTCTGTCCTTTTTCCTGAATCTCCTGAAGGACCAACTGAACTTATCAAATTATTCCCAACATATGGAATCACCAAACCATTTTCACCTATTCTCTGCTTGTCAAACACAGGCATGACCGGACCTATTGTTACAGGCACCGTAACAGCTTCTAGATTTTTCGTTAACTCCCTAATCTTCTCAGTCAGCTCTGTTGTAGTTCTAGCTAACTCTCTTGCATTTTCGTCACCACTTCGATTTACTTTCTCCCTGAAAGAATTACCATTTCTTGATTCAGGTGTCACATTTTCTGTCTCAATGATACAAACTGTATCTCTTATTGGAGAAACAACTGGTGTACTTTCTTCTGGTTCTGGTCTACATGGAGGTGGTCTTTTGTAAATCATGTCATTCAAGACTTCATCCTCATATTCATTAACTCCATATCTTCTCATTTCTGACTCAGGAACCCTCTCTGCTCCTTCTTCAATTGTTCTCATTGGATATAATCCCTCTGACATACTAGCATCTCGCCACCTTTTCATTCGATCATGATGAGTCTCACGATCATGTCTCCTCCCAAACATGTACCTGTACTGTCCTCCAGATCTCTGTTTTTCTCGCTTATGTACTTCCTCTTCCCATTCCACTAAAGCCTCAAACTGTGTAGGTCTTGGTTTCGGGTCAAGACATAACATCTTTTCCCGTAAATTTCTCAACACGGCCAAATTAAATGAACCATGTTCTGGAAATGCTAGAACACCATCCTCTTTAGTATACCTAACCCAATTCTCCAACCATATACAGGTATGATACCCATATCTTGCAGCCATGTAGGATGCAGGTGTTTTCGGTGGAGGTAACAATTCACCCTCTCTCGTCTTAACATCTTTATCCTTGTTAAACCACTTTTTAATTTTTCCAAAGAATGTTTTCTTCTTTTTCTCTTCTTGGTAATACATTTTAGTTTTTACCAAAGCTCTCTACTCTTTTCCATATTATAAATATACAATACAGATTTTCAACCAATAATAGCGCGACTCACACTAAACGCACCAATCCTGGAGCGTCTACGTCACTAGAATAGCTCTTCCAATCCTTGCGCGGCTCACACCAACGCACCAATCCCAGCGCGAACACTATTCTGATCTATTATCCAATCAGAGCGCGGTCTTCCTGACGTCAACAGTCGCTGCAGTCGCTTGTCTCCTGTCTCCTGTCACTCGTCTACCCCTCCTTTACAAAATCTTTTCAGTATACTTCGTGTCAAAATTTCTACAAAATCTATTAGTTACGACATATAAACATCTCCATTGTCTACTTCGCTAACCACAGAATAGTAAAAGAAATCTATTTCACAAGAACCTCTCGTTGACACAGTAGCACTTCCCTCTACTCTGCCCTTCTAACATACATTCATTAACTGTTTCCTCTAGGACTTATCCAAAGAGTCTTACAATCAACTAAATGTATATGCATTCACGCACATTCATACAAGAAATAAAATATAGTACATTCACACAGAATCCTGCTTCCCGAGAACAGCAAACAATCTGCTCCACTACAGAATTATAACACACGTTAACCAAGCAGTTTACCCTGCCCAGTTCCTCAAACAAGCTCAGAGAATACCTATTACTCCTCCCGCGATAAGCTTTAACGGTAAACCTTACGGATCCCTGGGACTTAAGACCAGAGTTTCACAGATAACCTTCACTACCATACACACTCCTTATATACCAGAAATATATTCTAATAGTAACATACAATAATGTCACTGATTCCGAACCCAGACAATGTGAATTTTCCTGCATACATACAGGACCAACAATCCCGTCTTTCCCGAGAGCAGCATATACTTCCCTCTGCCCTACTACGGAACTGCTACCAGCTTCCAAATTCCAGAAGCACTACATATAACTCAACATGACAACTCCAACATATAGTATTAGTACATATACCAACATCAATAATCAATAATCAATATGTAATCTAATCAGATCAAGACAATCATCAATAACCATCCTACTCTGCTACCAGGAAATTGATAGAGATCAGGGTGTATATAATATCCCTACTTCCACAGATAGAGTAATCTCACAGTAACACGCACATACATTCTTCATACACTAGGGCCCATTTCACTAACATACGCTCAAATACTCTACCAGCAATAACCTGTGGAAAGAAAAACTCCTAAACACCCTGCATCAATATCGGGGTCGATAAGATCTGGTTATTGAGACTGCCCTTAAACATAATCTAAACAATCCATCCAATAATAATCAAAATAGGATACTCGATAATTGACGAGAAATAATAACCAACACCATATTCAAAGTTATATTGCTTTATCTAAAATTAGTCAAAGAAAATCAATCAGAATAAATCATTTTTCTCATAGTTACCTATTCTAGCTAAATGTCAGAACGGGTCAGGACAAGTCTCTCGGTAAAGTCTCTCAAGACGAAGTCCTCTCAGCAACGATCCTCACCAACGCAGATTCGGAACGCGGCAAAAGGCAAATGGCAAGTGGCAAAGCCCTCTCTAGGCTAACAATTCTTATAGCAAGTCGAACAAAGGAAAATATAATTTGTATTAACTTCTTCCGTCAAACCTCTGAGCAAAGCGAGAAGGAAAGGATGTAGCATCGCTACATTTAAAAATCTCCGCTCAGGAAAAATCACAAAATAAACATAACGGAACAGGAACCAAAAAATACATTTGTATCTTATAACTTCCACGTCTCCTCGGCAATGAGATCACTGTTCAGAGTTTTTCTTTAAAGCTCCTTTGTTTCCCAAAGCTGCCAAGGACGCTTCATTTCATTTGGAGATCGTCCAAAACTGCTGCTGTCCTCATGGAAAATTTCAATCAGGCAAAGCAAGGACTGTGGTCAGCTGACTTCAGGACCATATTCAGCAAGGCTCTCTCTCGTCACCGATTCTACTCGAGGCCAGGTTTTGCAAATCGGCCATCTTTGTCTAGGCCACAATAGGCCACAATAGACCATCTTAATTAAAAGAGACAAAACAACGTTACCACAGCATAGTGATTGAACAGTGTTAACCCCACTAATACCCTTATGTGTATGCAATTATCTAGCTCTTGCAACATAGAAAAGCATTAATTCGAAAAGCGTTTTGTGCTTAAAAATAAACAGCACTCAGCAACGTTTATTTAATAAAACATGCACATTTATTAATAGCAATACAAAAGCATTTCCCTCGTGTCGGTTTTGTCGGTTTTCCTCTTGTTAATACATACGTATTGATTAATAAAAAACATTTACACAAAACAAATAATTAATAATTAAAATTAGTACTTTTATTTTACCACGTTTAGACAACTGAAGCTTCAAAACCCAATGAATTTTCAACAGAAAACTCTGCTCCAGCAACTTTACATAGCCTTGTAAATATTAGGAAGCCCATTCAGCTGCCGGTGCGTCAATAAAAGTGAGGCACCGGTGGTGCAATGGGCTTGTAAATAAGGCCCCTAGATTGTCCACTTTTCTATCTGGTGTAACCTGATAGCTTTTAATTAAAATCCACCTCTATATTTTCCCGGGCGATAAAATTACGCTTTAACAGAGGGAAGGGGATGTGGGGGGTGGAGTGTGGATGTTTGTGTGTGTGTGTCAGGGGCAGGAGGAGTGAAAGGGACCTATCTATTCTGTTCATGTTCTAGCAGACACTAACTTTTTCTTTGCACTATGGTTACATCATATACAGAGGATCATTAAATAGATTATCAAGATCAATGCACAGATCTTGATAATACACAAACACCACCCGACTTACCCGATGTGTCAATTGCTCTGCATACTATAGCCTTCTAGACCATGCTTGGGGGGGACATTTGTAACCTGATGGACAGTGAACAGATCTGACAGGGCGGATAAGCCCAAGGCCTCTGCTACTCAGGCAGAGGTCTTTCTTCCTCATTTAGAATCCCATCTACCTGGCTTGGATTTCTGGGCTGTGAGAGTAGCTGTGGTGCCGGCAGCCTCTTCAGAACACTGCAGGCTTGCTGAGCAGGCACCATTTTTAAAGCACCCACTTGGCAAAATTATTTACACTTAAAAAACAAATACCCAAAGTGGGAGTTTGTTTTCTATGTACAAAACACAATGGCCTCATGTGCAGGGAGCTTTCTCCGTGTGTTCGTGCAATTCAAAATGTTCCCTTCCTTAATCCACCAAGCCTTGGAAAATTAGTGGTGTTACCCTGGCCTCAAAAGGGTGGGACAACTATCATTGTGACTTGGTGTTCCATTGCCACATGGGCTGCAAGGTCAGATGTTCACTCCAGCAGAGGCTCCACCACTGTAAACAACACCCGTCCATTAACTTTGAATAGAGAGGGGAAATCGAGAGTTAAGTGGGGCATAGAAAACATTTTGGAGAGAATTGCCAAAAACGATTGTCCTCTTGATAAACTTTACAAAAATTGGTCCTCAAGGGGCAGATTTACAGGAAGTGATGCATCGCTGCCGCAACGCAGCAAAGCTTCAAAAACAATGCACCGTCACTGCGGGAATGCAAATTGCCATCTTGCACCATATTTACATCTTGGCTGACCGTGGCGCAATGCTGCATCCTGCGTCAGAAGAACTGATGTAGGTGCAGCAAGCCTGCTGCAAGTCAGCCTGACACAGCTGCTGAAAAAGTGACATAAGTCAGAATGCCAGTCCGAGCAGTCTGAGACACTCACCACTGCGTGAAGCGGCAGAAAATCAGACCAAAACAAACGCATCTCCCTAAAAAACTATTTGGGGACCATAGAAGAGTCTGCAATGAACCAGGAAGGACACTGCAGTAGTCATGACCCTCAAGCAACCAACCTCAGCAAAAGTCCTGATGCTCATGCAGAGACCCTGGCAGATCAAATTTCAGTCAAGAGAAGAATTAGATACTGGTCACTGAGGTGACCAATTATCAGCACCAGCTCTTCGTGAGTTCTAAGTTGCCACTTTCCAGAAAGAAGGCGATATGGCAGACCATAGTCCAGAAAACTATGCCCAGCGTTGGACAAGCAGAGAGGACTGTCAATGACAGCAAAAAATGCGCAGAACAAAGGAAAAACTAGCGCCAAATTGCAAGGCTGCATTGCAGACAGGAGGAGGAAACCCAGCAGAACAGGAGGTATTGACTGCCCTAGAGGAGCGGGTGGCAGCTGTTATCCTGGAGCAGTTGGTCACTGGAATCTCAGGACAGGACAGTGCAGCATATGAAAATCAACAGCAGTCAACGGGTAAGTCACAAGAAGTGTAAATATGTGAGTAATGGGTCATGGTGGTGATCTCAGCAAACTATGTACTTGTGTCACAGTCTGCTGTGGGCATCTTGATGTATCGGGGCCTGTTCCCAGTCCCACATATCTACAATGGCAGTAAATCACATATGCCAATCACACTTTGCACATGACAAAACAGCCCTGCCATGTCCTTCACTTCCCCTTGTGCTGCCCCAGCATCACGTTGCATGAGGCACCAGTGGTGCAACCTGCTCCGTGATAATTACAAGGACAGGTAAAGCCACCCTGCGTGGCTTTCCCTGTCCTTGTAAATATCACCCTTTTAATGCAGCACTTTGCATGTCAGTGGTGCAACATGGGAGTTGCTGGGGGTATTCCCATGCAAAGTTCATGTCCACTTATGCATGTTTAGATTTATGAACTATTGTAAACCTGCAAATGCATCAGAATGCTATGCCAACCTAGGGGTGACCTAGCGAGGTGCAACGAGGAGAAATTGTCATATGTTCCTAGCCTTTTATCCTCTTCAAATGCCTACTGCATTCCACAGCACTTATTGGAAGAGGAATTCACCTCAATTGATTGTTCTTGTGCAGGAAGGGTGCCTGTGTTGTGTGTCCGATTTATTTAGTGCAGGCACGTGACCCTTCCTACACGCAATAACTCACAATATCTGTCTCCCTCACTCTATGTGTGTTGCTGAAAATATGCATGCATTGAAAGTTGGAATGTCACAGCAAATCATTAAAAACCCTCTTGTGTGCATCCATATGCATACCTTGTGTAGCCTTAGGCCAATGACGCATACCCAGCGTAAGAAATTATCACAATCTTGTCAAATTAAGTGCCAGCTGTTGCATGCGAGAACACAAAGCAAGACCCATGGCATGGACCATACATACAAAGGAGCATTCTCACGAGCCAAATCCCAAACTCCCGTAACCTAATAAGAAATACTTCTGGCAATATTGTCCTTGGCTCAATCACTAAGTAGTGTTAAGCCACTTAATGATGCTTTAAGCAGTTTTGTAGATATGTCACCCATTCACGCCTTACTCATTGTGAAAGTTGCAGGCAATGGGTGTCCATGTGAGTGTCCAATTGCTACACCTACTGAGTGTTGATGCTGACACATACACCAAAAGCTTGCTGCAAAAGCTGGCCAAACAAAAAAAAATACTATTAATAACATGGTCTGATATTTTCCAAATGTTGGGAATTTTGCAATTGTGCTAAATTCGTTTTCCATGCTGTTGCCATGTGTGTTGTGCAGCGCAAAAATAAATATACAAATGCTATTGATTAGGGTCCCTCCCTGTACATAAACAATATTCCCCTCAATGCAGACAGCCGTGCACTATGGTGCAAGGGTGCCTGCATTGGCACCATTCCTAGAAGGGTAGGGGGTTATTTACAAGCCCCTTGCACCACCAGTGTGTAACTTTTAACATGGGAAAAAGTTATGCACTGGTGGTGCAAGATGGTTCACAAAAACCCCCTGCATACCTCTGCAGGCTGAAAAACCTTCATGCACCATAATGATGTAAAGATGTTTCAGGCCAAAATATCAGAAGGGGGGTAGTATGGTGTGCTGCAAAGGAGGCTAAAACCTTGCAATACCACTCAATGGTAAATGTGCCTTCATAGTGTTGCCTGCAAAGGCTACACACCATTAAGATAAACATTAGCAAGGACGTGTGTCTTCACGTATCTGGGAAATTATGTCCTACCACACTGTACCAATGGTGCCACAAAAAGTGGTGCAATGATAATGCAAGGGGGTACAAGTGCTGCTCCAACATCAGTATTACAATGTAGATTTCATGCCTGCCACACAACAATCACCTTTGGAAAAACACATGTGAATCTGTTGTGAAAACATTTAAAATATTAAACGTGCAAGCAGTAGAAACACATTTACATCTCTTTGTAGCAGATGCACCTACAACATCAGAACATGTTGATGACTCACCTGATTTCCAAGAGATGGACAACAATCTGCCCACCATAGATCATGATACCCTTGATCAAATCCTGTACACCATACGGTCACCTTCTCCGCCTCCTGAGAGTGAAACCAATGTTGTTGCAGCTCGAGATGAACAGTTCTAACATCGCATTTATCAGTACACATCCACCCCCTGAATCGGAGGATATGCAGCTTCAGTTTAAAGAGAACCAGCTGTTGGTCTACAGCTTGACCTTCTCAAAGAGGTGCATGTGGCTGTGGACTATGTAGGAGGAATACTACAGGCCATTCTCGGATGCCTAAACTGAGAACCTGACAACCTGGATGAGGACAAACCCAACAACAATCCAACCCCTGACCTTGTTTAATCATTGTCCAACATATCAGGTGTATTGAGACTGAGGCATGAACAAATGCCCACACAAAGTGGCACCAGGGAGGTGGGGAAACATCTGGAACAAATTGTAAAAATCCTACGTGAAATGCATCAGGAGCAGGATACTTACCTTGCCACAATGTCTGCCTACCACAGGGATTTATTAGCTGATTTATTTGCAACCAGCAAATAATGATCAATGCACTACCCAACCTGCTGTCACAGGGAAATGCTGTGCCTCAAACCTCCTATGGCCCTACTGTTGGTTTAACTTGTCACACACAATCTGCAAATACAGAGCCAACGGAGCACCAAGCAGAATCATCGCATGAAGATGACTCGATTGCAAAACAATTCAAGTGTAAGACAGGAGACTGACATTTCAGAGTCACATGTGTTCTGTCCAAAGAGTACTTTGTCCACAATTTTGACAAATATTACCATGAGTCAATGCCCTCTTCATACATGTTACACATGTGCCTCTCCAACATGTTTATTCTTTTTGTTAATTTAAAAACATTGTGCCACTAGCAATGACTTTCTCATGACTAAACTACTTGACAGTATGATTTGTCAATCCTCACAACCCTGGAAATATGACTGCAGCATACAAAGTCGTGCTCCAAGAGCAATGTACCTTTCTAATATGTTCCTCCAATTACCCTTTGTTCTTTTTATTGCGATATTTAAATAAATGTGACCACCTGTGAGAGTGTGTGTAATGAGTCAATCATTGTCTTGAAAGTATCACAATGTGCATGCTGAAACACCATGTTCAACTACCGAGATGATGCTGTGAAAACTTATCAACATAGCCACAGCAAGTGAAATTAGTCATACCAGTGACCAAGATGTCTGCCAAGTTGGTCTCCTGAACTCCATACACCATCAGCGCCACTCAAGGTGTCCTGTTTGCAGCCATTGTGGTGAGCAGTGGTCTGAATTTACCAATTGTAATACACTAACTTGTTGAGCATTATCATAAAATAGCTCAAACAACACCAAGCATGTGTAGCGTGTATGTGCTGCCTATCTGTGTAAGAAATAACACCTATTTACACAAATAGGATATCACTCAAGATTGATGTTACAGAACATTGTTACATAGACAGGCAAATGTTCTCTGCATTTCCAGGTGACAAATGATAGCCCTATGTATGTCAACTCCCAAGAGTGTCTGCCCTAAACTGTTGAGGCTCAAGTGTTGAAATCACATGTCCAACCACAGATAAATAATTCTTCACCATACTTAATATCGCTATACCTAATCACACAAACAATAAATCAAGATTACATTCCATGTGCCCAATCACTCAAAGAAAAAAATTGATAAACTGAAATGCTGACCATCAATCAACAAGATCATAAATGACAAGTTTCTATTTTTAATCAGAATAAAACAGAACTTAAAAGTATTCATGAATCTATCTGAAAACCTTTTCATAACTAAGAGTAGAACCTACATCTCTATCTAAAAATCTAACTAACCTAACTAGGACTTACCTATCTAACTTAACTTAACTTATCCCATGCTATACATGTATTAGACCACTAAAACATCAGCCCCCACCCACCCTTAACACATCAATGAACAATGGACATACACATACTTAATCTACACATAAACTAAACTAAAAAGTCTTAAAAAACATAAATAGTTTTTTTTGTAATTTTTCGTTTTTTTATGTTGAGATAGAAAGATGTTGTAAAACCAAAACTCGCCCACTCACCCCAAAGTATCAAATAATGAGAATGGGAGTAGTACCGTAAACCTATCAACATGTATAAAAACCTAACTACAATACCTAAGACTACCTGATCTAATCTACACTACACCTACACTATAACTAATCTAAAGTATTATTAAAAGGGACATAACAGAGTTAAACCAAATGGCCACTACAGTTGTGCCAGTATTGTGTCCACAGACTGCTGCAGTTGGTCCATCTTCTTTAACATAGCTGCAATTTGCAGTTCCAAAGCACTTAGCATCAATGTAAAAAAATCGGTGGACAGTCAAAATATCGATTTTTAAATATCGAAGCACAGTTATATCAAGTTTTAAATATCGTAGGGACAAAATATCGAAGTCAAGAATATCTACAACCAGAATATTGCAGTTAAGGTAAGAAATATCGATGTTGCAAATATCGATGTTAGTAATATCGATAGTTAAATTAGCTATGTTAATAATGTTGATATTTATAAGAGTGTTATGTATTTTAGTATGTATTGAATATGTATGTGTACTATATTTTTTGTTGAGTATTGTACTGTTTTTTTAAATATATGTATAAAATATTTAGAGATTAGTAATTCTTTTAAAAGTACATTTTGCGTTTTAGTACCATAGCGGGTTGTGGGTTTATAGGGGAATAGGGTGGGAAGTAATTTATTTATAGTAAATTAAATAATGATTTTTAGGAATTATGAATTTATTTTAATTACATTTTGTGTTTTATTTCTGTAGCAGGTTGTGGGTTTGTAGGGGAATAGGGTGGGAAGTTTAATTAATTATTAATTAGTAATTAATTATTATTTATTGATAATTATTTTACTTGTATTAATTTATTATTGGAGTGGGTTGTGTGTTTTTAGGGGAATAGGGTGGTAAGTAAATTATTTGTAATTAAGTAATTAATTAAGAACAATTGAGTATTGATAATTATTTTTTTTGTTAATTATTAATCCGTTATTACATTTTATGAAATATTATTGATTGGTATTGATAATGTTTTTGTTAATTAATTATGGATTTGCTATTAATTTTTATTAAATAGTATTTATTGGTATTGCTAATTAATGTTTTGTTAATTAATTATTAATTGGCTATTACTTTTTATCACATATTATTTATTGTTATTGATACTTATTTTTTAAAATTTAATTATTGATTGCAAATTAATTTATATTAATTGATTAATTGAAAATTAATTTAATTGTGTGAAATGATATGTGGAGTATGTTGTGTGTTTATTGGAGAATGGGGGGAGTATTTAATATTATTAAATTAATTGTTATTTTTAATATATTTGTATATTTGTTTTCTAAATTTATTAATAAATAATTATTTAATTACAATATTTATTTAATTTATAAGTATGTAATTTTTAACATCTACGTTGTCCAACACTTTCCCTACTGTTGCACTCACTGGAGTGGGAATAGTAATTTTTACCCCAACGCTATCCAACGCTTTCCCTACTGTTGCAATTTCTGGAGTGGGAATGGTAATTTTTACCCCTACGCTATCCAACGCTTTCCCTACTATTGCACTCTCTGGAATGGGAATAGTAATTTTTACCCCTACGCTATCCACCGCTTTCCCTACTGTTGCACTCTCTGGAGTGGGAATAGTAATTTTTACCCCTACGCTATCCAACGCTTTCCCTAATGTTGCACTATGTGGAGTAAGTATATATATTAATTTATATGTATATGCTTAATTTATTTTAACATTTAGGGGTCTATTAGGATGGTGGGTGGACTCCAGTCCACCCGCCACACTAGTGGTGCTGGGACCGGCCGCCAGTGGTGCGGCGGTCCCGCTGTGCCAATTAGGATGCGACCGCCACCATGGCAGTCGCATCCTGTATATTTAACATTGTGGCGGGCGGTGCTGTATTCAGCACCAGCCACAATGTTAAAAGGGCATGTTTTGCAATTGCATGCACAACGTGACAGGCACCGTGTGCATGAAATGTCGGGGGTTAGCATGGGTACCCCCCAAGTGCAGCCACCCACCCCCCAACCCATTGGGGGCCCGCAACAGGCCCCCAAAGGCATTCTCTGCATGCCTTTCCGTGGCGGAGTCTCCGCCATGGAACGGCATGAGACTGCCATCATCGTAATATCGATGGCGGTGCCTGGAAGGCACCACCAGCATATTGCAGATCTTTTCCGTCCGGTAGGCAATCGAGCGGATTGCCTACCGGCGGATAACTGGTGGACAGTCTTTCCGTCCACCTGGGTCCCCACCGCCATCATAATATGGCGGCTGGGAAATGTTAGGCGGGAGGACAGAAATGGTGGGCAGATCGCCACCACCATACGGGTGGTGGCGATCCGCCCGCCATCCTAATAGACCCCTTAATGTCTTAGTTATTATTTTTAAATATTTTAAACTATATTTCCTTTAATTATATGTATTATTTACTTAATTTTACATTATTATTAAAACATTAAAAAAACGATATGTTTTACTTTGATATTTTTGACAACTATATATTTTTTTCGATATTTTTGTACTTACCTTTACCTTACCTAGATTGGACTTCGATATTTTTGACTTCTATATTTCTGTGTCGATATTTTTGACTTCTATATTTCTGTGTCGATATTTTTGCAGGTCGATTTTCTGTCCATCGATATTCTGTCATACATTAAAAAAAATCAATATCTTGTATGGCCATACCCCGACAACCACATTGGACAGCACTTGAATATGCAGCCTGTCCGGGTACTGGTGTCGGTGCGGTTGACAGTCCAGCCTATGAAGCATGTCCATCCCCATTGCCCATGTCTTCCAATGTCCATTATCTTGTCTCTTGGCAGGAACAGTTGAGACCCATGTTTTTTCTGCCTTCTGTTTGTTATAAGGACAAGCCATTGCGTGGAACCCCTTTGCTAGCTCTCAGATGTGAGAATAGCGAGTCTTCTGATCCTTAAAACCTATTCCTCCTCAGCAGTCATGTTGTCTGTTGGACAAGAAGGACACATGTGTCAGTCAATGTGTTCATAACTGACATTCACAGCTAGTCAATGCATGAGTACATTGGAGGTGCTGACCATGAAAGTTGTGCCAAGCATCCGATCACTGTGTGTGAAAAACACAGCAACAGCACACAGCAAGGTTGTGCATCACATACTGTGCTGTCAGCTGAATCTCATAAATTTTGAAAGCTAAACGATGAAATAGAGGCCAATTGAAAAAACCACTCAGAGCCATAAAAAACTGGGAACCACACATCATGTTATCCAAACAGTTTTCACAAAATGTACATATTAGGACCCAACATGATACAATCAGCCAGTCGTGGGATCTCTGACAGGAAACTTGTGCTGTGATCAGAAAGTGCCACAGCTTGGTGCAGACAAACGGCCTTATTTACAAGCCCCTTGCAAACTCCATAAGTCACTTTTCTCAATTTTAAATGTGACGCACCGCTGGCACAAGGGGCATGGAAATAAGCACCAATATGATGGGTGGTGCAACAATGATGCCACTTCTCTTGAATGCCACTCCCAGTGGTGAAAGACATGCAGCATGCCATGAAGATCTGTAGTGAGGTTGGTGGATTCATTGCCGACATTGCTAAGTTAACACAAGCTTGGCTGCCATACTGCTGCTTTTGCTCACGTTACTTCATGACTTTTTTCACAAAACTCTGCTTGTGCCTATTCACATGAGAGCCGTCTGACTTTTGCGTTCTTTGCTGTTCTCTGTGGTTTTCATCTGCAGATGATGTACAAGGTTGAAAAACAATGTCCCTTGTTAATCTGCTGTGGTAAGTCCCCCGCACCTAGACATAACACAAAACACAGCTGAACTGCTGAAAATCGAGTGCTTTTAATATTGCATGCATGCATGTTAGACACACTTGGAGATAAACATTTCCAGAGAGAGGAGCTATGCTTGTCCGGTTGATGTATGGGGTCCCCCTGACAAAGCCCAGAGGTCTCCTATTTTTATAATAAACTAGTTCCTAGCACGGGGAGGGTGGCAAGGCACAGTAGGCCGTTTTCCACTAGCTTGATAAAATGATATCCCAGTTTATATTCTTTGGACTTGTAACAATGCTGACTATATTGTGTTTATGCATTATGCTGATAGTACTGGCATGTGTACTGTATCTTAGAGCACGTTAGTTAAAATTAACATTTTAAAATAAACCGTGTCTCTGATTACTCATGTTGTGGACAAGTATGAGTGAGTGAGCGAAAGAGTGTTCTTGCTCTCGCGATTCCTGAGAGAGTCGGAGTGACATGTTCTGGGTTGTCTAATCATTGGTAGCTTCGCTGTAGTACAGAGAACGAATGAGACACTATAGCTAGTTGGATTGGGATTTTGGGCACTAAGGTGGGTAGTTGGTACACCACTATACACCGAGGTCCTGGTTTCCTGCGCATAGTTCAGTATATGTGCAGAATCCCTGCAACAGATCTAGCAGGGGACACCACCTATGTATTGATAATGTAGTGACACATGTCCATGCATGTGACACAATACCCATTGGGTACATTGTTCATGCTTCAATATATCACATTTGTACAAAACTCATGAATAGGGCATTGTGTACATACTCTAATCCACTGTGAAAAAACGTTTTGGGTGAAAGCAACTTAGGCCTCATGCTGATGCGCCATCAAAACTCTTGTGATAAACAATTCCATTCACACACAGTCAGGACTCAGAAGGCAGTTCTGGACTAGAAGATGTGCATTGGTGGCGAGATTCAACATACATATTGTGTAATTTACAATGCAGAATGGTCACATCATGAGATGCCACAAGGAAGACTGTCATTCTTAGTCATCTGTTGCGTACTATCAGTACTAGTCAAATTTTGGACATTGAAAGTGACTGATTGTTACAATGTCACATCACCAAAACATCGGAGATTTGATGGATGTAGCACATCTTGTTCAAAATGTGAACTTGCACACACATGTTTTCTGCTAAAGTGTTGTACTATAGATGTCCTGGACGAACACTAAGCCTGTGTGGAGCTTGCATGTCCTGGCTGAGTCAAACATTGCACCCTCACTGCAACCCCCTCCCACCCTACCGTTAAACCCCTTGACCCACACCCCTCCTTCCACGTAGTTAGGCCTGCTGGTTGACTTTCCTTCCTCCCAAAATGTTATCCTGTTCATGATGTTGTCTCCACTTGTCTTCCGCTACTCGAGTCAAATTGATGATAGGCACTGCATTGTGCATTGTGGACTGTGTGAAGGCATGTCTGATTCTATCATGATATTTCATGGGGTCAGGCATGTCTTCATGCAGTACACCATGCAAAATGCCGTGCCTAGTGTTAGTAGAGCTTGAGTAGTGTAATTCTAGTGGAGACAGCAGCAGGATCGCGAGAACAATTTTTGAGGAAGGTACAATACAATTTGCCTGACTCAGCCATCATATTCACAATCATTGAGAAATGATACTCACTGGTAGTGTTGTGGTCCTCGAACGAGTCCACTTCCCCATGTGTGCATGGCTGTGGTCCACCTAGGTGACAAGAAATGATGTGCAATGACCTGTGAATGCTGGACTTGTATACAGTGTATGGATTGAGCACACAACATTGTCAGAACATATGCATGCAATTTACAGACCATGAAACTCATTTACAAACATTTCCAGCAACATGGCACCACTGGCCCTTTGACTGTAACAATGCTGTGACACTTCCACAACACATGCTTCTCAGAGTTTCAAAATGATGTGTCGCATCCCTGTGATTTAGCCTTTGCTGGGGCAGAATCATCTGACATGCCCTGACGCAGGCACACTTGCCCAATGATGTAAGGATGTCTGCGTCACAAATATGATTGTGTATGTGCATGAATGGACACCTTCTTGCACATGATAAATCACCACAGTTGTTTCACTTGCACTATGTTTGCTGCATGATGTGACATCATGCATTGTAAGATTTTCATAAATTAGATGAATGTGTACATTCCTCACAGCTGTGGGAGGCTTGGTTGCATTCAACACCATCAGGTAATGTTTAATTTTCCATGGGTGTTGTGTGTGAACACACACAGCAACATCTAGGGAACAGCCCTGTAATGAAAAAGTGCAGGGCATAAATGTGCCATATTTACAGGCCCAGTGAATGCACACATGGTGCCTGTACATCTGAATGGTTATATGGTGCTGCACCCCCGGCACTGGGTGCTTGCAAATGATCAACAATGCCATTTGAATTTTAATTTATGTGATGTGTCATAAGTATGCACAATGACCTTTCAACATGGAAAAATGCGAGGGTATACATGTGGTCTATAATCTGAAACCTTTGCGCCACCAGTGCTTCACACTTAATAATTGAGGGAGAAATGTATGGCATTGCTGTAGACCCATAAATGGGCCACATATGTGTGTCATTCACTATTGACTTACCAAAAGGGCCGCCAACTTCAAGTCCGAGCTGGTACAGCAAGTCTCCCTCTCTGCTGACAACATCCTGCCAGAGGTGTTTTAGTTGGTGGACCATTCGGTCAACATCATAGATCCGTGTCATGTGGTGCCGAACCTTATCCCACCTCTGGTGCTGTTCCTTTGGGGAGTAACCTCTGCTGACTCTGCCCCCAGTGCTGATCATTCAGGGTAGGACATGAAAAATAAGCAAAACTAGGCCCACAAATTGTCTGTGTGAGAGTTTTTTTTTACCTGCCTGACATGTTGAATGTGAGCTGACGTGAAAAAAACATAACTTACAAAAAAATAATCAAAAGCCCATCCTTCAAACTAACCTACACCTATCTACCTGAAAAACGCACTAACACACCAAATAACTCCGCTTAAGACAACACAAAGACTTTAAGAAGACAAATCACAGACAAAGAAATGTTAAAAGTACACAAAACACGCACAAAAGACAGTACAGGGTCAGCAGACTCTCAACACAATCCACTACAGCCTCCTCCACCAAGCACACTCCTAGGACTAGTAAATGAAAGAGAAAGTAACTGTGTACTTCTTGATTTTCATCATGGCTGGGTCATTGCATCATTTCCTGTATGGATGCGACACGTTTTTACGTTTTGCGTCATTTTTGTGACAATGCGGTGTGATTTAGACACAACTGACATTTACATGACTTAGTTATTTTTTTTTCTCGGTGCAGCGAGAAGGTACATGCGTTGAGACTTAGATCTCTATAGGACAAGTGGTTGGAAACTTATCAGGGTTTACCACTAAGCGGAGCGCATTTTCCAGAAACTTATGGAAGAAGCCAATACTACCAGAGAGGTCAATTTGAAGGAAGCTCTACAATACGGATATTGATTGATGTGGTTTGAAAGACATGCACTCCAAGTAGTGCCTACTTCTCAAGCAATACTGTTACGAAAAGAAGCTTGCCAGCACTCTTCGTTCTGGTTACGACACTGAAGCCGAAAATTGTGTTGTCACAGGACTTTGGCCCATATGCAGAGTCAACTTGTAGACGCACTAGATATACTTGCTGGCGAGTTAAGGGATTGCTTGGATTGAGGCAATCTCATACTGGAACAAGTTGTGGAGGACTGACTTACAACTTCTATACTTCTTTGGACAAGCATCTTTGTATTATCAAATTTCTTTGGACACTTCTGGTCGTAATACGGCACAGGACGCCGCCGCATGGAATTTTACTTCAGACTACATCGTGAAAACTTTACGCTAATCGCTTTGAAAAAGTCTTTGAATAGGCGAAACACATGTTGGCAAATGGCAGATTTCGTGCTGGGAGTACTGTAAGAAGAATAAAATCAACAAACAGAATATTTGGACTACTTGTTACTCCTTTATACTTTGTGCTGAGTTATCATTGGGTCGTCTCTGCAGTACTGTTCAAATATTTGAATTGGCAAATAGAGCCGTATATTGATTATATTTTCCGGTACATTCTGGATTATTAGAATCACTGAGGAGAGTGCTGAATATAGCTCTGTTCTTTTATCTATGATTTAGTTGTGATTAAGTTTAGATGCGTGGTATTGGGCAAGTTATGCGTCACGCAATGCTCAGGTAATGTTTCATTACAACATAATCCATATATATTACTGTGGCCTGTTCATTTTTGGTTCTGACATGCACGTACATCATGGGATATGTGTCCAAACTTTATTTCTCATGACAATTGTATGATGTTTGTGGTACTTTTACAGGCAACTTGCACAACAGGTGCATGACGTTGCATCATGCATCAGCAGCACTACCTGCAGGACAATTCTTACCATGACACAGCCAGGTACCCTGTGTGGCTTTACATATGCTTGTGTATATTCCCACCTCCCACACAGCACTTTGCATGTTGGGGTGGACATGGGTGTTGATGTGGTTTTTCCATACAACACACATGTCCACTACTGCATTTCTACATTTATGGGCAAACAAACATGCATATATGCACTAAACTGCTACACAGCACCGGCATTGGTGTCACAGCCACAATGAGGTGAAAAATCTTTTTGTACCATATATTTTCACTCTTTAAATGTGTTCTACATCAGACATCACACATTTAAGAGGTGATCTGCCTAAATGTAATTGGTTTCGGCATGAAGGTGCCCCTTTCTGCAGCGATTCATGTTATCCACAACAGCCAGCCATCCTTGCACCATGGTGCAAGTGTGCTTCAGCCGACGCATGCCAGCAGTTTGTGTGCTGTGATGGATTAAACCCAGATCAGTTGACTGGGGGTGAGTGCTTGCAATGTTCAACACTCCGTCCATCATCCCCTTTGGTTTTGCTTTGTTTGCCCTAAGTTGGCAGGGTATGCCCAGACGTGGGTCCCTTTGCTCACTTTGCCACTGGATTCAAGCTAGCCTGACTGATGAAGGCTGATTATCCAGAAACCGGTCCCAGGATGCTTTTTTCCGGTCCAGGGAAGACATGGCTTGGCAGTTCGGGCTGGACTGTTCCCATGAGGCACAGGGTCAGACTGATTTGCATATGGCCATGTCAGAACTGGGGTGGCGGATTGAGCTAAAGAATGATAATGGCTTAAACCCAGGTCAGTTGCCTGGGGGTGAGTGCTTGCAATGTTCAACACTCCGTCCATCATCCCCTTTGGTTTTGCCATGCACAGAGTACACCATAGAGAACAACATGTGTTTACTAATATGTTGCATGTCTGTGCCTCACGTATGACCCAGCTTAACTGTGCAAATTTCCTTGCAGAAACATACAGTGTTGCTTTATAATTCACAGGGACAGTCGCACTTTATATGGGAGATGTTTTTATTTGTGATGTTACACATCACATTGTTGCATACTATGCACTGTTGCTAATGTTATGACATTGCCTATTGGCATATAGTGTAACTATATGTGTATGTTTTATGACAATGCCTCTCATGATAGATTTTGACAGTCACTGCTTGAGGCAGATGAACATGCTATGAAAGACTCATGTATGTAGCCATTTACATGTAGCGGTCTACATATGCCAATCTGTATGCCACGTCTGTAGATGTTGATAGGGTGATGAATGCACATGCCTTATCTGTAGCAATGGGGTGCACTCACAAACGGATACAGCACCTTCTTTTTCATGTAGTTCTATGTGTGAGGCAAAACCATATGTACACACATGTTACATGCACAAATCATTCGGAGGATTCGTAACATGACATATTAAATAACATAAAAGCGATTCACATTTGATGCTGTTGTATCTTATGACCTGTATACAAAATGGACACAAATGCAAGTCTAAGATGTGTATTTGAGAGTTTATTTGTAACATTGGTGCATATTGGTACAAATGTTGAGTACAGACATCATGTGAAAAAGTGAGTGACAAAATGAGTGCGACGTCAGCAGTGTTCAGTATGGCTCGTCCTTCTGCTTCTGATTCATCATTAGCATCATCCATTTGTTCAGGGGACTGTTCCTCTTCATTCCAGGGCAAATTTGTTTTGACACATACGTTATGTAGTAATGCACATAAAATCATCATCTTACAGACCATTTCTGGTGAATACAGTAGCCTTCCACCTGATAAATCCAGGCACCAAAACCTGGACTTGAGCATGCCGAGGCTTCTTTCTATGATGTTTCTTGTTTTTGCAATGTGCATGTTTGTATGCCTTTTGCGGATCAGTCTGGGGATTGCCAAATGGTGTCATCAACCTTTTCTGTAGCCATATCCTTGATCAGCTGTAAGTAGAAAGTAAGACTAATGTGTTAACTTTTGTAACACGTGAGTATACATGGCATGTGTTGTACATCATGTTTGCAAACATTGTAAGTGAGATTACTGTTTGGGGTAATTAGATGTCATGTTTAACACTGAGTTGCACATTGTTAGTGACACATGTCGCTTCACTTGTTGTCTATCATTTAATGTGCATGACAGGGGATGGTGCATTGCAGTGCATGATTTGTTGACTGAAATGTGTGAAGTCTTGCAATGTGTGAGTGATACCTGGGTACTTATTATGTTTGATGTACACTTTCCCTGATTGTGCATGGCACGTCCAGGCCAATTGCACTATGAAAGTGAGTCAGTTTCAAGGCACAGAGATGCAACATATTTATATTTATAATGATTGTATTATTCAAAGTGTTGTCACACAATCGGATGACTTGGCCCTGCACAGGCACCCTTGTGTCATGGTGCACAGATGCCTGCATCATGTGTATATTGTTTTTGAACATGAAGGGGCACCTTAATGCACAGACACATTACATTCAGCTGAATTCCTCTTTCCATACATGCTTTACAATGCATTACACATTAAAAGAGGTCAATTAAAGTAGGTGAGATGTGAGCATATATCGACAGTGTGACTTATTATTATACACAACAGGGCTTTGCAGGTCATTCTGTTGCATTTCCAGCTTGTATATTTTTGCTCTTTCTGATGTGCCTCAGGATGCATGGTTGCTTTGTCAAAGGACCCACAGCAACAACCATGTAACACACCTTACACACATAATCTTGCATGAAAGTGACAGTATTAGCTGCCGCATGTAAAACCACACATGGTAAATTCATGTGTCCATGTAATAGTGGACCAGCAGGTTACGCCCACCATGCATCAAACAATATTTTGTATGAGCTGCACATGGAACTCATACAGAATCAGACTAAACTTGTGAACACAGGTCCCCAAGTAGAGAGGCTATGAATTGTCACATAGACTGTTCGGCAAACATGGCTAACAATGTCTCATTCTGCCATGAGGGCAGAACATTAAATCAATATGCATATCAGCTTTCGTACATTAGGTCCATATGTCAGTATGCATGTGATTTATGTAATACATTTTTGAATGATGTTTCATGTTCCATTAAAGACAGTTGATGTGACTATGTGCACACGCTTGCAAGGTGATGTCTGTGTTGGCTAAGGGACACTCTTTTAAGCATCGTCATGGGTACTCTTTGCAGGCACACTGACAGTGCCACATTTCTGAGGTGCTGCAATGTTTTTGCACATGATGTGGACTTCTGGTACTCAGCTGTTGGGCCTGTGGTTCTGTGCAGGCATTGGGACAAGGGTAGTTCATCATTTTCATGTGTTCATACACTCCATGCAATGGTGAATGATTCGCCTTCAGACGGCACCTTTGCCTTATGGGCACATGTACTTTCATCATTGCATTATGTTAGTTACATGCATCTTACCCATCTCTGCAATCAAAATGTGCCCTGTGGGCAAACTTAGGGGAATATGGTACCATGGCACCAACAGGACACTTTCTGTTATGCTGCCATGGGTGTATTCACCTTTTGATTGTATGTTATGTACTTATGGTGTAGGTGTGGGTTTGCCTTTTCACAATCACTTATTGTGTCATTATCAAATGAGGCCCTGAAAGGTGACAGATGGTCAGCTATTGTTACAGGGTATTAGTATGTTTGTTAATTTATTGTAGCTTACCTACAAGTAGCCCATTGCCATATGGTCAGTTTTGGAAACGTTCATTGATGATGCTGTTTCTGAAGATATATGAATCATGCACACTCCCAGGATTTTTGGCCAGTACATTGGTGAAGAGTCCCCAATGGTCCATGTTAGACCTGGTACCATTGGCGTGAGTCTCCCTTCTATTTTCCACTGATCGCCTCCTCTGTTTTTGATATGTTTTGCTGGTTTAGATGCTTTGGGCACTGTGCCACTGCTATTCACTGCCACAGTCAAAGTGCGCCCTATATTAAATTGATATATTGATTAGTGACTCCATGATTGGCTTATTTGATTTAATTTATTTGATTTACTTGTCAGACCTTAGTATAGTGCACCATGTGTGCCCAGGTCCTGTAACTCAAATGCTGGTGGTGGGCTTGCTGCACTGGTTGTGCCACCCACAGAAGCAGCCTGTAAAGTGTGTCTCAGGCCTGCCATTGCAGAGCCTGTGTGCAGTCTAGTACTGCCATGTTGACTTGGTAAGTGTCCCCACTTGCCAGTCCCTAAACCTTCACTTTTCTTCATATCAGACACCCCTAAGGTAGGCCCAAGGGCAGGGTGCATTGTATGTATACGGTAGGACATGCTCTGGTGTGTGTGGCATGTCCTAATAGTGAATTACAGCCATTTTCGTTTTTCACTATTGCAAGGCTACCAGTCCCCACAGGCCAAAATGGACAGTTTGATTATAACACCTTATAATCCTAACTGACCCCGGGAACATGGTAGAAATTCAAGTTTAGTATGCCTGAACTCAGAATGATAAAATGCCTCTTTTTTTGCAGTTGGTTTTAACATTCTGTGTTTGAAAATGCCAATTTTAGAAAGTAGGTATTTTCTTACCTAACCATCCAGCCTGCCTCTGCTAGCTTGTGTGTTGTGTGTCTGGTTTTGTGAGTGACAGGGACTGGGGGATTCCAGGAGACAGGGTGAGTCAGGGAGGAGTAGCATCTGGGTATGAATAGGGCTGTGCCTGCCTTTCACAATGCAAGCTCCACCCCCTGTGGTGTGTCTGAGGACCCTGGCCCACCCTGCCAAAGGAAAGAAGGAGTCCTGTAAACAAAGTTCTCCAGGAGTGCACAGAACTGGTTTGGGCTAGGTACAGGCCCCTCTGCCTTCAGAGGACAAAGGATTTAGTAGTATAAATATGGGGACCCAGACCTCAAGACTTTAGATCACTTCTGGAACAACAAGACAAACCTCTGCCAAGGAGAAGAACCAAGGAAGCTGTAGGAGTTGGACTGCCCCCCTGCCAGTGTGCTGTGTTGCTGGGTTGGCCTACAGTGGTGTCTTCTGTGCCAAGAAGAGGAGAAGGAACTTTCAAAGAACTTTCATCATCTTGCAGAATATTACTCCAAGGGCTTGAACTTGTGCTTGCCTCCTGCTGAAATCTCAGGGACAAAATACTTCACTACCAGCTCCCCTCTGAATTTCCTTGCTGGGAATTCTGTCTGCAGAACCCTGCGAGCTGGAAGCGCGACTCCACAAAGAAGAAGCGTGTTGCAGTCGCAGCTGTTGCCGTTGTATCGCCGGAGAAGTGGTCGCCGCCACAGAGGTCACTGCCACATCCCTGAGAAGCGTGTTGCATGGCCTGTCTTGGCTCCAAAGTTACAGAGTTCGGCACATGCCCGCTGGGCGTTGCAGGCATCGTCTTCACATCGTCGCATCAAGGGCGCGATCTTATCGCATCGCACTGGATTGTTGAATCGCATCGATGCGCCATCTTGTCGCATCTTAACCAGAATGCAATATGAGAATCAATGCATCACCTCCCCTCCGGTAAGGACCAAGATGCATCCCCTACTCTGCGCAAGCATTGAGGCACGACGCATCGTCTCTCCCGAAGTAAGGAACCGACGCATCTTCATCCCTACAATCCTTTTGTTTGTTGTGCGTAACGCATCTAGGTACTTTTGTGAGAACTTTGTTGCATTTATCATCAACTTGAACTAAGTGACTTCTACCATCTTTAAGTCTATTTTGAGTACAGTATTGTGGATGTTTGTCATTTGTGGTCTTGTGTTAAGTCTATATAAAGAATACTTATTGTTATAAAACCTATGTGGTGTCCATCTGTAGTGTTTTCACTGTATTACTGTATGTGTTCACAAATGCTTAACACACCGCCTCTGAGATAAGCCTGTCTGCTCATGCCAAGCTACCAAGGGGGTGAGCAAGGGTTATCCAGTAGTGTAGTCCCCTTTCCCTGACTTAGAAGCAAGGGTCCCTATTTGGTCAAAGGTACGTACCTCTGCCAACTAGAGACCCCCAGTTCTAACAGTCCACAATGGCCTGGACATTGATGGAGTGTGTGTGCTTCCTGTTGCGGTATAAGTGTGAAGTTGCTGCAGGTGGTACCAGTTGGACATGCGTGCAGTCCATTGCACCAAGTACATGTGGGAAGCCAGCAATGGCATAGAAGCCTTGTTTAATGTCAATCTGCTGATGTTGTGTGTTGGGAAAATGGATGTACTGTGGTGTGAGCTGAATAATGGCATCCACGGCAGAAGGGAGGAAGGCTGAGAAAGATGTCTAGAAGACACCTGCCACTCGTGCTGCTGTTGCTTGAAAAGATCCTGAGGCCAACATGTGTAATACTGCCAGGAGCTTTGTCTGCGGTGGGATGTTGCAAACCCTGTCAGTTGGTGGCTGTATCTGTTGTGACATCTGACGCAGAAGGGTCATAATGGACGCCCTCTTGAGGCGATACATTTTGATGACTTGTTCATACCGGGTCCCAATGAGGCTGGTCCTTTGCCGAGAGATGCATTCCCTTCTCTTGCTCTGCCTTTGTGGTGACGGTGGAGGTTGTGGTATTTGGCCTGGTGGTGGTTGACGTCTTCTTGGTCTGACTCCAAGCTGCAGGATTAGGAGGTTCATTCTGTCTGATATGGTGCAAGACTATTCTGCTGGTCTTTTCTTTTATTTATATGGTACTTGCCTCATTTCCTGTGTGTGGGTTTGTGAGGCATAGGGATTCTAGCACTGTTTCAAAGATGTGTGGCACAGCCAAAAGATGCTTCACTGCGGGGAATGTTTGTAAATATCCCTGTGTCACTAATACATTAGATTTAAAGTCGGAATGCCTACCTTGCATATTTTAATACTCACGTAATGCAGCAGATTCTCGCGCAGTTCCATTCTGTAGCATGTCTGTCTTCCTTGACTCTTCTCCATAGATGTGTCACTTTGTAAATTTGGCGTAGAAAAAAACACTGATGCGTCACAAAATGTGATGCACTGGTGGCGCAAGGGGCTTGTAAATCTGCCCCAAAGTGTTTTGTGTTGAAATCTGTATAAACTGCTTTTCACTTGTCAAATCACCCATTCCCCTCTTTAAAGATAGACTTTAAACATTGTAAAATACACCAAACATGTTTTCACCAATATATTTAAAAAGCACAATTTATCACTATTTTGTCTGGTAACCGGCTCCAGGGATAGCACCTCCCCATAGTTTGTCCTGCTCCCCTGCGATGGACGAAAAACAGCAGGACCACCCTGTTCCTCTTGAATCACACCGTCGGTCTTCTCAAAGAGCTTCCTTAAATGAAGCTCTCCACTGCTGAGATCTGATTGCACCTCCATGGCCTTTAGGAAAAATGGCTTTGAGGCTTTTTCTGGTAGGTTAATTCCCAGAAAGCTGTGTTTTTTTTTCCAAGCCTCAATTCTTGGAAACAGCTAGACGAAGAAGAAATGAGAAGGGGCCTTAGGGGAAATTAAATCTAAGGAGAAAGTAGCAGAAAAGAGGTAGGCAAGAAACAAAAAAGGAGCACACATTTTCATTTGCTCCTAAATTATGACTTGAGTGCTACTTGCTCATCCCAGAGTTGTTTGCCACGCATTTTTCTAGGTAAATCTGGCCCACATGCAGAAAACTCCATTAAACTTGAATTTGCACATTTGCAAATAAGAAGAATATGTTAGTTATCCTGAGGTCGGAAACTGAGAACGGACTGCACATTAGCAGCAGAATGAGCCCCTACGTAGCAGAGAAAAGAAAAATTCTGAAAAAAAGTGAAACAGCAGAAGTGATATGGCTGGAAACAAATCCCTTATGGTGGTATGTATTTAGTATCTTTATCATTTATTCAGTGCCTAATTTTTAAAACAATAAGTTTCAGGCCTCTCACCAGGAGGCCACTGCAGCTTGCACCACACATTGCCCCTGTCATGCTGCCAGTGAGAGTAACAACACAACTACCCAGTGTGACAGCTCAGACTGTTTCAGGCCCACAAAGCTATAAGACTGGCTTCGGAGGAAGGTAACAGTCATTTTAATTGTATATTTAAGTAATAATTTACTGTTGTTGTGGTCAATTCTAAATTAGAAAGACAGCTCCACCATGTGGCAGATTGTCCCAAGTGCTGGGTGTTGACAATTAAGCGCTGGTGCTGAGCACCGGAAACCACTGTCTCAAGTTAATCATTGTATTTATTACTCCCTGATGGCAGTGCCAGACTACAGGATTCAATTGGCAGGTAGACATCCTGGGTTAGGGCTGTATCCGCTGCATAGACTGTGACGAGCTGTACAGGCGGAGAAGCTGTGCTCAGGCTTGGCTGATGTTCTATGTGTTGGAAAAGGACTACTTTGAAATTCAATTTCTGTTTTTGAGATGCTGATGCACTTGCATAGTTTTCTCTAATGGGTTGTAGTTGACGAGTGTATGCACGGCTTAGTTGTTTCTTGTGAATACTGAGAAAACGATGTTGCGTTGGCAAATTGTAAGGAATTTGTATGTGAGTGCCTAACTTTTCCTCATGTGTGATGTACTCCCTCGGTGAGGGAAAACATGTGAGCCTTCAACACCTCTATTCTTGACATAAATTATGATATTATGACAACCAAACACAAGTGATGGTCAAGCTGCTTGGTTTAATAAGTCACTGGATCAACAACATCAATAGCCAGATTTCCTTATGTTGCGTAAATCCCCACTTACCAGTAGGATCTACATGTTGTTGGGCAACATAAATGAAGGGGTTGTCCCAGACTGATTCCGTGCACCCCCGCAGGATGTCATCCTAGAGACCAGCTAACTCACAGTGCCACCAGATGCACCCCTAAATCTACACAGGTAGCAAATGGTTTTTGTAACCACAGAATAAGACAACTCTGAACCCCTCTCAGGGCTCGTGGTAACAGATCTAGAACCTAGTCATTCGTGCTCTCCTACTCTCAGAAAAATATAAAAGAAATACACGATGAGGCATTTTGGATATTTATTGTACCAACGTCATCCTTGTATAGAATATATGTAATGCTGTGATCAATAGACAGAAGCAGATAAAAGTCATTAGCAATATAACTACAGTTAACAGACCAAAAAGCTCCACTATCCTGATAAAACAATGTATATATGCAGGCATATAAAACAGTTTAGAAATATATATAAAACACACTCTTCCTATGCGCTCCCTAACCTAGATGCCTAGGGTGTAAGTGGGTGTTTGTGTTCTGTCAAGAACCCCTGATCTGTTTGATACAACCCCATTATCTGAAGAGAAAGAATGTAAGCCCCGTCTTGGTCACGAACAGGACATCCTCGCCAAGGGATCAGCAAACAGCTGGGCTGAAGATTCAGCGTGTGGTGACCTCGCAATGAAAGCAAAGTGCTCCTTTGGCTCAAGCCAGAAATGCTTGTTTATTTATACCAGAAAGAACCCTTCCCTGGGCCAAGATACTAGTGAGGCTGCTATTGTTTATTTAATTTAGATAGCTGTGTCACTGCATGGATGAAAACAATCGCATTTGCACAATGTATTTATAGACCTTGTACGTGATGTTAAAGGTCTCATGATAGTGTTCTTGCGAAGTTGATTTTTGCAAGCAAGTGATTCAAGAGCAATGAGCCCACTAAGGAGAACAAGGCCACAGAGACTGCTAGGGACCGATCGCAACTACATTATCAAAATAGGACCCCCTGCTAATGGTACTAATTCCTAGGGCAGGGAAATTACAAATGAGAAAGGAGCACCCTAGGCAATTACTAGGTGAAATCAAATATACAGACCTAAACGTGAATTGATACCATCATAGACTAAGTGTGCTACAAATAATTAGATTAAAAACCTCATTTTATTAATACAAATTCATGTTAAAAATATTTTTTGTGTCCAACATACAATTCTTAGAACAAAACATACTGTACATATCAGAACAACATAGAATGGTGTATACTGAACAAACATAGTAAACAAACATATAAAAGGCAATTTCTAACAAATGTATTAAAAATCAATACAAAAACCAAACATAGATATAACAGTTGGTTTCATATTATGACATCATGGCTTAATGGTGGGAATTTCTTATTTTTAGAAAAACCAACTGTTATATCTATGGTTGGTTTTTGTATAGATTTTTAATACCTTCGTTATAAATTGTCTTTTGTATGCTTGTTTACATTGTTTGTTTAGTAACACAAATTTTATTAATTATTTGTAGTACACTGAGTCTATGAAGGTATCAATTCACGTTTAGGTCTGTATATTTGATTTGACCTAGTAATTGCCTAGAGCGCTCCTTTCTAATCTTTACCGATCGCACCTAAGCCACCAAATCACTGTGATACTTAATGCTGCAGTCCATGTCTGATAATGGAGTGAAAGGTTGAGGATTTTTAGTAAGACAAGACTGTTTATCATGTTTTTCAGAAATCCTTGGTCCTGAGGAGAATCCCTCAAAGGAAGGGATTCGAAACGTGTAGACCACGACGCTTTAGGCCAATCAAGAGAATTTATTTTTCGATATTTGTATTAGGTTGTGAATTATTGATGGCCTAGCTTGGAATTTATTGTTCTGTTTTTGTTTGATTTGAAAAATGTAGTGTCTTTTCAAGAAAAGATTATGTTTAGGCACCCCAGGGTGGGTTTAGTGTGAATGAAGAAAGTCTGATGGTATGAATATGGCAACTAGTTGAATATTACTTCGAATTGGCCATAGAGTGTTTGAACGGTAGGGAGATTGTTGATGTGAGTATATGCAATGGGGAACACAAAATGGTTTCCAAATGGGAATTTGTTTTCTGTGGGGGCTGTTTTCTGTGGGGGCTGTAAGTGTTGGTGTTTTTTGTGATGATTATCAAGTTTTTGTAAATTGTTCCTGTTGGACTTGGCCCTTATTGCAGGGTCATCCCTGAAATTTTTGTCTTCCTCCTATATTTTTTCTGACCTTTTGTTGGCTGTTTTATGACTCTGGGCACTTTACCACTGCTGATCAGTGCTAACGTGCATATGATCTCCCTATGGAAAATAATGTATTGATTAGTGATTCCATGATTGACTGATTTGGTTTACTTGTCAGACCCTAGTATAGTGCACTGAGTGTGCCCAGGGCTTTTAAATCCAAATGCTGCTGGTGCGCTTGCAGCACTGGTGTGCCACCCACAGAAGCAGCCTTGTAAAATGCCATTGCAGAGCCTGTGTGCAGTCTGGTACTGTCATGCTGATTTGGCAAGTGCACCCACTTGCCAGTCCCTCAACCTTCCCTTTTCTTAAAATCAGACACCCCTATGCTAGGCCCAATGGCAGGGTGCATTGTACGTATAAGGTAGGACATTCTCTGGTGTGTGTGACATGTCCTAATAGTGAATTACAGCCATTTTCCTTTTTCACTATTGCAAGGCTACCTGTTCTCCATAGGCCACAATGGGCTGTTAGATTATTACATGTTTATAATCTTAACTGACTCAGAGAACATGGTAGGAATTCGAGTTTAGTATGCCTGAACTCAGAATAATAAAATACACCTTTTAGTGAAGGTGGTTTTAACATTCTGTGTTTGAAAATACCACTTTTAGAAAGTAGGTATTTTCTTGCCTAACCTTTCAAGCCTGCCTCTGCTAGGTTGTGTATTCTTTGTCTGGAGTTTGAGTGACAGGGCTGGGGAATTCCAGGAGACAGGGTGAGTCCGCCCAGTGGTGAATAGAGAGATCTGCATCTAGATGGGAGGGAGGAGTTGCACCTGGGACTTGAATAGGACTGTGCCTGCCCCCCACAGTGCTGGCTCCACCCCCTGTGGTGCATCTGATGTCTCTTCCCTGCACTGTGAAAGAAGAGAAGGAATCATGTAAACAAAGTGCTCCAGGGCTGTGCTTTCCCTCCACAATGCTGGCTCCACCTCCTGTGGGGGGTCTGATGTTTCTGCCCTGCACTGTGAAAGAAAAGAAGGAGTCATGTCAACAGAGTGCTCCAGAACTGGTTTGGACTGGGTAAAGGCCCCTCTGACCTCACAGGACAAAGGATTTTGAGGTATAAGTAGTGGGACCCTGATCCTAAGAATTTAGATCACTTTTGGAACAAGAAGAAACATTTACTGAGGAGCGGAACCTGAAGAAACTGAGGAGAGACTATCCCTAAACTGAAGTGCTGCATGGGGGATTGGACTGCAGTGGTTTGCCTGACTGCCAAAGGAAGGAGAAGAGACTTTGTGTGCTTATTTCAACTTGTAAGGATCTCCAAGGGCTTGGAAGTGAGCTTGCCTCCTGCTGAAGTCTCAGGGACAACAGACTTCAACCCCCAGCTCCCCAGAGTTCTTTGGAAGTGCCTACTGCCATTTTGGGCCTTCTGAGGGACTGCGTGTCGCAAGGAGCTGGAAGCACGACTCAACGAAGCCAAAGCGTGTCGCCGTCGCTGCTGCTGCCGTCGCACTTCTGAATAAGGGTGTCGCTGCTGGAGTTGTCGCACTGCACCGCATCGAGAAGAAGTGTCTCGCAACCAAGAGGAAGCGTGTCGCCGTCGCTGCTGCCTGCCGTCGCACTCCTGAACAAGGGTGTCACCGCTGGAGTTGCCGCGCTGCACCGCATCGAGAGAAGGGTCTCGAAATGAGGATGAAGCGTGTCGCCGTCGCTGCTGCCTGCCGTCGCACTCCTGAACAAGGGTGTCACCGCTGGAGTTGCCGCGCTGCACCGCATCGAGAGAAGGGTCTCGAAATGAGGATGAAGCGTGTCGCCATCGCTGTTGCTGCCGTCGCACTTCTGAACAAGGGTGTTACCACTGGAACTGTCGCATTGCACCGCATCGAGGAAAGCGCCTCGCATCCCAAGAGAAGTGCGCCACCGTCGGAGCTGCTGCCATCGCATTTCTGAACAAGGATGCCGCCGCTGTAGTTGTCGCATTGTGCGGAAGCTTCACGCAAACTGGAGGAGAGTGTCGCAGCTGAAGCTGTTGCCGTCGCACTTCTGAACAAGGGTGTCGCCGCTGCAGTCCACGCATCGAACCGAGAACTTCTCGCATCCCCGGAGAAGCGTGCCGCATCTGGAAGATCTTCACGTCTTTATTTCTTTGCACCATAAATTTGCCACATTTCCATCGCTGCGACATTACTTGTCGTGGAAGCGCAACCCATCGTAAGGTACATTGACGCAAAGTGTCGCATCTTAAGATCTGAACTGAGCTAAGCTAAAAACTACCATCATAAAGTAATAGTATTGTGTATTTTTGTCGTTTATGGTCTTGTGGTAAATCTATATAAAGTATACTTATTTTTTATATAAAACCTGTGTGGTGTCCATTTGTAGTGTTGTCACTGGATTACTGTATGTGGTCACAAATGCTTTACACACTGCCTCTGAGATAAGCCTGTCTGCTCGTGCCAAGCTACCAAGGGGGTGACCAGGGGTTATTTTGGGAGTGTACCCCTTACCCTGACTAGAGGCAAGGGTCCCTATTTGTTACAAGCACCTACCTGTGCCAACTACAGACCCTGCAATCTAACAGTTCCATTTTTAGAAATAGATTGAAACTGGTATAGATAAAGAAGATTAATTCAAACTGAAAAAGTGGTTGAGAGGGACTTGTTTGATTCTTTTCCTTAAAATAGTTAAAGAAAGTGGCAGCACTGGTGTCTCGATTTGTTAATTGTTACTTTCTAAAAGTGGCATATCTAAAATAGTAATGTAAAATCCAACTACACTAGTAAGCAGGATTTATCACTACCACTCTAAACATACCAAACATGGCAACACTACTCCTTTCAGATCAGGAATTACAACTTCTATATAAGGGAATTCACAATGCTAGCCTATGAGAGCAGTAGACCTCACAGTAGTAAAATAAACTGTTTGTCACTACCAGGACATGCCACACAATAAAGGCACATGTCCTAACTTTTACCTACACAGCACCCTGCCTGTAGGGCTACCTAGGGCCTACCTTAGGGGTGACCTATATGTAGTAAAAGGGAAGTTTAAGGCTTGGCAAGTAGTTGTAAATGCCAAGTCAATGTGGCAGGAAAATGTGCATGCAGGCCCTGCAATGGCAAGCCTGAGAAAGGCTTGAAAGGCTACTCCTGTAGGTGGCTTAAGCAGCGCTGCAGGCCCACTTGTAGCATGTAATTTACAGGCCCTGGTTATATGGGAGACCACTGTAAAAGGGACGTACAGGTAAATTAGATATGCCGAATAGGTGTAAACCAATCATACCATGTTTAAAGGAGAGAGCATGTGCACTTTAGTACTGATTAGCAATGGTAAAGAGCCCAGACTCTTACAGCCAACAAAAAGAATGTCAGAAACATAGGAGGAAGAAGGCAAAACGTTTCAGGATAACTCTGCAAAAAGGGCCAGGTCCAACAGGTAGGGAGGATAGTTGGAATTGGTGATCCCGGGCCGGTGATTTGGGGGCTGCTGTCAGGGAGCAAGGTGATGGAACAAAGGAGGGCCACAAGGGCGGAAGGATTGACTTTATAGCAGTGTATTGATTAGCAATAGAGTAGAGGGTAGAGTTGTGTGTGTTAGTCGAGTAGAGCTAGCAGGAGTAGGCTAGGATTATCTTTGGGATTTGGCAAATTATTTTCATGTGTTGGTGTGGAAGAGTTGTGTTAGTCTGTAAGGAGGTTGCCTAGGGTTTGATCATTCAGTATCCAGACATGTGGGCAACCTCCAGGCTGTGCTTGGCTTAAGGCTGTGCCCAGCAGACGGTTGGCCATTTGCATCAGTGTTGGCTGCAGTGCCTGGCCTGAGGTCAATCTTTACAGTTAATACCCCACTACTCATGGCCACAGGCTGTGCACATCAGGGGGTTGACAGCCCACGGCAGGTTTGACCGCACACCCTGGCCACAGATCAGGCCCTGCAGCCAACTCCCGGCTGGTTTTGCACTCATTTGTCCCCCATCTGTGGGTTGAATTCATTAATTTGCTTCATGCACCTCTGGCATGTATCTTCAGTGCCCGCCTCATCTGTACTGCCATTTCTTGTTAGCTAACATGCTTTTGCTTTGAATCTGGGCTTGTACAAAACAAATCAGTTTCATAATTAGATTCATGTTTTGAGCCACTGGTATTTTCCTGCCAAAATATAACGTCACTACACAAAATTAAAATATTGTGTTTTGCGTTAGAAAATATATTAGAATAGAGAGGGAAGGAAAGATAAACTGTCCGTGAAGCACAATAAAAATTAGTAGAATTCAGTAATTCACTGACCTAAATAGCGATTTATGAATGGCAAATGTCTATTAGACCTTCTCTTCCCTTCCCTTCCCTCCACATTTGAGACAAAGCAATAGGCGAAAAGGTGTTGGTGTATCCTGTCCCACTGGATATGAGTCCGAGAGCCTATAGCCTTGGCTCACACTCTCTCCAGCCCGAAGCATGCGAGGAAGGTAGCGGACAATTAGCCATATTAAGGGCCCTACCTCACTCTCATCAAAATTGTGCATTCTTCCCTTAAAAGACATAACACCCACACATACTATACCTAACTAGAAAAATGTAGGAAAACAAACACCCCATAACACACTTAAATAACTAAACGCATAAGCTATCCCAGACACACAGACAAACAAATGTTCATCAAGACCAAACACTTTAGACACACAAATAACACCCAGGAAAAACAAACACACAATGTGCATCACAAACTAAACAAATACGATAATCTAAAACACTCTCCAAATAACCGAGCAACTCGCCATACCTCCAAGAAGCACCAATCACAAAGATAAAGTGGAAATTTATTTCACACACTACCTGGCATGCAGTGTATCATATTCTGAGTGTTGTAACCTGATTTGTGTTTCTTTTCTTCGTATTTCACCATGCAAGGCCCACACAAGACATGTCTGCTCTCTATAGCGTCCTATTTTACATGCAAGAGCCTAGTTTACAACACTAAGGCCATGCTGAACATGTTTGTACTCTTCAGTTTCCTATTTTACCACGCAAAGGCCACACAAGACATGTTTGTGCTCCACAGCATCCTATTGTACCGTGCTAGGGCCACGCTAGACGTTTGTGCTCCGTATTATCCTATTTTATCACCCCAAGGCCATGCAAAACATGCATGCGCTCCGCACCATTGTTTGAAGTTACCTTTAACACAACGCATGCGAGCAAGAACACTTTGGCCAACATTTAATCAGAAGTGATTCTACACAGTTCTGCAAGGCACCTTGCTGATCTGCTTTGCATGACAGGGAGGCAGCAGAAATGCCACATATTTACCAAGATTTCTGCTTTCTCCTAGTGGTGCATCACAATGTGGTGCCTCGTGTAGCTGTGTTTGAGTCGTTTTTAGGTCTCACCTTGGCAGCGCGCATGCGCTGCACTAGGAGGGCCTTTAGCCATCGGTCTGCTCATTTTCAAGCACACTCGTACTTGTGCTGGCATCCACCTTGCGGGAGCGAGCAGCGGCACGCGTGGTAATTGAAAACATATGACTCTTGCGCTGCCGCTGCTCGCTCCTGCAAGGCGGATGCCAGCACAAGCACAAGTGCTTTAAAACAGCTGCTGCTTGTGCTCTTTTCTCCATCCTGTCTTTAAACTCATCCCCTTTTTGTTGCATGCATGCTTCGCTCTTTGTCTGTTTTCTCTTTCACCATCAATCCTCAGTGGCTCGTTCTCCTTTTTCCTAATTGACTATTTAATGCACCAATGTACAGGAATTCAGCGCAGGTTAAGGGCCAGGCTTCAAAGCAGTCGCCGATTTAATTGTTGGACACAGTGGTGCAGTGCCCCCATCACCCTCCCCCTTTCCACCCCTTTTCTCTTTCCCTTGCCATCTTCTCAGCCCGCAAGCCATGCCTCGGCAAGGGCGTTTCAAAGCCCAGGCAGAGGACAGCTTATTCTCAGCTAACATTTTGCTTATTCCTACCCTGGCAGTGTTTTGCTAGTTCCCTGTGGAATAAGCTTTGACATTCATTAAAGGAGAGGTGAGCAATAGGCAGTTTCTTGTCAACGAGAAGAAGCTTTTCTTATTCTTCCAAAAAGTAGCAGGACCGACCATGCTGGCCTGCGGGTCCCGTTTTCCTAATGCTTGCTCACAGTGTGTCCAAACACTCGCTTGCATATCCATCTCACTAGTCTAGTTATGCACATGCTCAACCCCCGCACTTCAGTAAACCCACACATGGCACAATCTGTTTGTAGGTGTACGTGCAGGGCTCCTTGTGTGTCAGGTTACACACAAGGCGCCGCAACCTGTCACAGCACCGTCAGCCCAGTCTGTGTGTGCCTGTCTCAATACAGCCATGGCAGGCCTCCTGTCAGTGACTTAACTATTCAGTACAGTACGCTGTTCTACCACATACTTTAAAAACATTGCCAAAGCCAATAGCTCTGGCTAAGCACTTATAAGGTCCCAAAGGCTAGACCTATTTGGCTATGCCAATGCTTGTTTTTTGTTGCAGGAAGGGACAGCTTTTGTGCTAACAGTAATTTCATTTCGCAAGGTAAACAGAGCTACGGCCAAAAAAAGTCTATCCACATTACATCGCACCCTTGAAGCTGAAAAGCATTTGACACAGTCCCCCATTTACAAGTGTTTGTAAAGCTGGGAATACACCCAAATACATTTATGGATGCATAGTAATAGCCATTGCACAATTTAAAATTTGTAATGTAACATAACACATCACAAGCAGGGCCTTGTGTTATGTCTATTTACAACACGAAGCAAGGAAATTCAAGCCCTCAAGTTAGATTTATTATGACACACAGAGCCACCTTCCATCACTGCGGGGCATAGTGAATGTGGAGTAACGCTAGGCAGCACACGTCTTTGCCTTGTGTCACTCACTCTGCGCTGGGAAGGAATTACATGGGTGAAGAATGGATAGTCCCACATGTCCACCCATGTTTCTTGATACGTTCACTGATTTACTAAAACTATTAAAAACTAGAATGGCTCAAAATGCAAATCCTCCCAAGATGAGGCGTAACAAGGACAACTATGTTTATTTATATTTTTCACTTCCTCATTCTATTTCTGCTGCATTTTGCAGCACACATACAATGAGGAATATGCCTCAGAGGACTTTTTTGTGCAATAAGGGGGGATATTCTCAAGAACGTGTGATATTCATCGCAAAATTAGCTTAAAGCAACTCTTCACTCCGCAGTCTATCACGGGATAATAACACCGTGTCAAAGTGGTATTCTCAACACGGCGACACCATGCGATAGACCCACCACAACGCGTCAAATGAACGCGTTAAAATCAACGCGACTCCGCAAAAATGTGAAACACGAACGCGAAAAAAACAGCGATTATGCAAATCGCGATACAAAAACCTGCAAAAACCAGCCCCAGGCCTGGAATCCCCACGTGACATGCGGGAAAAAGCACTTTAAAAGTAGAAAAAAACACATACAAAAGCCAAACAACAGCGAAGTACAATGGAGGCAGCCGGAGCAAGTGCAGAGGACAATTAGAACCCCACAAGCACCCAGGAGGACCAGCCTGGGACCTGGGACCTCGGGGTCAGGGAAGAGCAAGGACAAGAAGAGTAGGAAGAAGTGGTTCAGTCCGCAGGAAAACAGGATCCTGATAACGTAGGTGATAAAACACCATCAACTACTGTTTGTCACCACCACTGTGTCACTAGCGACTAAAAATGGAATGTGGCAGTCCATCGTGGACAAGGTGAATGCAGTCGGAGTGCTGAAGAGGACAATGGAAGAGGTCAAGAGGCGCTGGAATTATGTCAAGCGCAAAACCAAGCAGAAACTCGCAAACAACTGGAAGGCAGCAATGCAGACTGTAGGTGTGAGCCCAGTGCCAGAGGAGGAGCTGGACGACTCTGCCATTCATGTCTCTGGCAACTGTTTCAGATGAGGGATCTGGGGGACTGCAGTGTGTACCGGCACATGGTTAGAGACACACCGGTGGCTGCAGGTGAGCAGTGAGGCCTGGGTCTGCAGTGTCGGCACTCTCTCTTCCTCTCTTTCTCTCTCCCTCCTTCTCTCTCTTTCTCTCGACGTCTCTTTCTCTCTCCCTCTCTTTGTCTCTCTTTCTCTCTCCCTCTCTTTTACTCTCTCTCTTTCTCTTTCTCTCTCTCTCTCTCTCTCTCTCTCCCTCTCTCCCTCTCTCTCTTTCTCCCTCTCTTTCCCTCTCCCTCTATCTCTCTCTTTCTTCCTCTCTTTCTCTCCACCCCTCTTCCCCACTCTCTATCTCTCTCCTTCTCTCTCTATCTCTCTCTCTCTCTGTACTTTAATGGGCTCATGACACACCTTCTTATCTGTATTTCTGCCTTGCAGGCTGTGACTTACAGAATGCCCAGAAAAGACCCGCCGTGCCTCTTCAGGATTGCTGTTTTTTGTTTAATCTGTAATAACGTTTTTATTTGGATTATATGAATTGTATGTTTGTGTTGGAAACAGCCCACTCCCACTCCGCAGGGTGGTGGTGGACCTTCCCGACACAACGGGGTAGCTTGGCTCGAGTGGTCAGGAAACAGGCGCAGTGCTAAGCATACAATATACCCATACAATAACCATGCGTGCATCCGTTCCAAAAACGACTCTACACCGTAAAAATTATGAAAATATGCTTTCTTTATCTTTCTTCTCTTAGTTGCTGATTGGGAAAATAAATAACAATCACAGTATATACATTTTAAATAGAGCAGGTCAAATAAATACTGGCTGTTTGCTGAAATAAATAGGGGTGATTATAAATAACAGGGCATAAATACAAGTGCAATATATACAGTCAATTAAGTACTTTGAGGTAATAAATACTGTACTAATAAATACTGTCCCAATAAATACTGTACACCAACAAGTCCTGTGGACCTATAAATTCAGTGCAGCAATAAATAGATAAGCACTTAATAAATACAGTTTCCTCAATAAATAATTAGAAGTATACAGTACACTTTGTGAATCAGATGGCACTTCAATTCTTAAGGGCTGATTTGGCCCAGGTACAGCTTGTAGGGTGTGGAAGGCTTGAGGGGGGCTACTCCCTGGCTGAGACAAGGCTGAGGCCTAAACTGAGGTAGATCAAAAAGGGGGGGGGGGAAATTCCAATGCCCTGGCTTCCCTCTCCACACAACCTCTCTAGGTTAGTCCCAGTTCACCCCGGGCACAGTCAGGTGGGTTTCAGCACCTCCCTAGCCCCTTAGAGTAGTCTCTCAGGTCTCCACAGGGCCTTAGGCGCCCTCTACTCCACTTACTGCCCTTTTCTGATGTTCCGACGCCGCTGGAGTCGTGTCGACGCCGTGAGGCGGTTCCGGTTCGGTCTCGGCGGCCTCGGCACAGTGTCAGTTCTTTGACGACGCCGGTAGGCGGTTCCGGTCCGATGTCGGTGGCCTCGGTTCGAACTCGACCTCCGATTCGACGGCGTCGGGCAGTCTCTTCACACGATGTCGACTTCGGGCGGCTCCGGTCCGATGGCGCTCTCGGCTCCGATGACGTCGGCCGGCCTGGCCTCGCTGTCGACTTCCGGCGACTCCGGGGTGCGATCCTCACCCCCGACCTCCGGTGTTCCTCCTTACAGGTTCCGGGCGACTCCGGAGTGCGATCCTCACTCCCGACCTCCGGTGCTCCTCGACCTCGGTCTCCGACGACTCCGGAGGGCGGACTTCACTCCTCCGATGACGCCGCTCGCTCGACCTCGGTTCACCTCCTTCTCGACCCTTGGTATTCCACTCGACCTCCGCCGGCGCCCTCTTACGACCTCAGGCGGCTCCGGGTACGACGTCTGCTACCTCAGTCAGCGCCGCTTCTTCACCTCGGGCTCCAGGTCTTCGGCTACTCGACGCCAGGCTCCAGGGAAACCAGTTCCCAGGTCAGAATCTTGCTGTTTTCTTGGTTCTAAGGCCTGTTCCTGCTGTCCAGGTCCTTAGGAAGGTTTTCTTCTGACTTCTTCCCACACAGGGCTATAGGCTGGGATCCATCAGTAGGGACAAGTATCAAGGGTGGGTTTATGGACCCCACTCCAGGCACAAGTTTCCACCCCTGCTGCTTCACTCCTTCCTCCTTCACTGTTGTGCTCCTCTCTCTTCACCAGTCAGGTGCCAACTGCCAGCTCCAACTGCCAACACTCTGTCTTAACCTCCCAACATTCTAAACGGTTTCCAACTGTCACACAGTTCTGGAATCTCCTGGAAGGTTCTGGAAGGTGCTGGTAGGTTCCAGTGGATGCTGGTGATGTCATGGGAGGCCACCATTTTGTGCTTCAGGCCCTCAGACAGAAGTTTCAGGGGTAGCTAAAATGGCTCCCTGAATCTGTAGCAACACTAAAAAGAAGTCTGGTGGTTCCCAAAAAGGAAAAATTCAAACAGGGTTTGAGGCAAAAGTGGGACAAAATAAATAATGATGAGGAGGGACCACCCAAAGGGCTGACAGGTCTAACACGCGTCCCCCCCAGCTGAAAGTGGGGAGAGCTACCCAACCCCTTGGGAGTTCTCATCACTAAGGCGGAAATACCTTGAGAGACCGTCTGCGTTGGCGTGGTCCACTCCAGGCCGATGTTCCACCTGAAAGTCCATCCCCTGTAGGGAAATAGACCACCTCAACAACTTGGGATTCTCCCCCTTCATTTGCATCAGCCAACGAAGGGGTCGGTGGTCGGTCTGAACTAGGAAGTGCGAGCCAAACAGGTATGGCCGCAACTTCTTCAGAGCCCATACCACTGCAAAGGCTTCACGCTCTATTGCACTCCACTTCTGTTCCCTGGGAAGTAGTCTCCTGGATAGGAAGACCACGGGTTGATCCAGACCCTCTTCGTTGAGTTGCGATAACACTGCCCCAATGCCATGTTCTGATGCATCTGTCTGGACAATGAACTCCTTGGAAAAGTCTGGGGCCCTTAAGACCGGGGCCTCGCACATGGCTTTCTTCAATTTCTCAAAGGCTTGCTGACAAGCCTCCGTCCAGACTACCCGTCGAGGTTGTTTCTTGGACGTGAGCTCCGTGAGAGGGGCTACGATGGTACCGTACCCCTTCACGAAGCGGCGATAGTATCCCGTGAGGCCCAAAAATGCTCGGACCTCAGTCTGTGTCTTGGGGGGTTCCCAGGCCATGATGGCCTCGATCTTCGCCTGGAGGGGTTGCACCGTTCCCCTACCCACCAAGTGTCCAAGGTACACTACCGACCCCTGCCCGATCTGGCACTTGCTGGCCTTGATCGTCAATCCAGCTTGTCTCAGGGCCTGGAGAACAGCTTGCAGGTGACGCAAGTGATCCTCCCAGCTGTTACTGAAGACGGCTATGTCATCCAGATAAGCAGCAGAGAAACTCTCCATTCCGGTGAGGATCTGGTTTACCAGGCGCTGAAACGTGGCAGGTGCGTTCTTGAGCCCAAAGGGCATCACACAGAACTGGTAGTGGCCATTGGGTGTGGAGAAGGCTGACCTTTCCCTTGCTCCATCAGTCAACGAGATCTGCCAGTACCCTGAAGTAAGGTCAAAGGTACTTAGATATTGGGCAGCTCCCAGCCGGTCAATCAATTCATCCGCCCTAGGGATCGGATGTGCATCAGTCTTTGTCACTGAATTCAGTCCCCGGTAGTCCACACAGAACCTCAGTTCTGGTTGGGCACCCGGTGGTGCAGCTTTTGGTACTAACACCACCGGACTAGACCAGGGGCTGCTAGAAGGTTCAACCACTCCTAGCTCCAGCATCTTAGTGACTTCACTATGAATGCTGGCCTTCACCTTGTCTGACATCCGGTAGATCTTGGACTTCACAGGTGGGCTGTCTCCTGTGTCCACGTCATGGACGCACAGGTGAGTCCTACCCGGGACAAGGGAGAACAACGAGGAGTACTGCCCCAGGACCTGGCGACAGTCCTCCTGCTGTTCAGGAGTTAGAGATGGGGAGAGAATCACTCCCTCCACCGACCCATCCTTTTCTTGAGACGCAAACAGATCAGGGAGAGGCTCGCTTTCCACGTCCTCTCCTCCGTCAGTCACCATCATCAAGATGACTTCGGGCCTCTCGTGGTGGGGTTTGAGGCGGTTGGCATGCAGCACCCGCAGGGGCTGACGAGGGGTCTTCAGGTCCACCAAGTAGGTAGCCTTACCCTTCTTCTCCAACACCTCAAAGGGTCCTGACCAGCGATCCTGGAGGGCACTAAGCTCTCCAGGTTCGATCACCCACACCTTCTGGCCAGGCTCCAACTCCACCGGGTGAGCGTTGTGGTCATACCACGCCTTCATCACTGCTTGGCTGGCTTCCAAGTTGTCAGAAGCTTGCTTCCACAACTTAGCCATTTGGCTCCGGAAGGCCAGCATGTAGCTCACCACATCCTGGGGGAGCTTTCTGGGAGTTCTTTCCCATCCGTCTCTCACCAGGTTAAGAGGTCCGCGTACAGGGTGCCCATACAGAAGCTCGAAGGGGCTGAAGCCCACTCCCTTCTGTGGCACTTCCCTGTATGAAAAGAGTAAACAGGGTAGGAGGACGTCCCATTTCCTCCGCAGGCTTTCAGGCAGACTTCTGATCATGCCTTTCAAGGTTTTATTAAACCTCTCCACCAGACCATTGGTCTGGGGGTGGTAAGGAGTGGTGAACCGGTATGTCACTCCACACTCCTTCCACATTGCCCGCATATATGCTGACATGAAGTTGGTCCCCCTGTCGGACACAACTTCCTTGGGAAAACCCACTCGGGTAAAGATTCCCATCAGGGCCCTAGCCACAACAGGTGCTGTTATGGTCCTCAGAGGTATTGCCTCTGGGTACCGTGTGGCATGATCCACCAGAACCAGGATAAACCTGTGACCAGCTGATGTTGGCGGATCTAACGGACCCACAATGTCGATGCCCACCCTTTCAAAGGGGGTGCTAACGACAGGAAGTGGTTCCAGGGGAGCTTTCAGCTTCACCCCTGTTTTCCCACTGGCTTGGCAAGACACACATGTCCGGCAGTAGGTATCGGACGACACTTTCATCTGAGGCCAATAAAAGTGTGGGACAAGACGGGCGAAGGTCTTGTCTTGCCCCAGGTGTCCTGCCAATGGTATCTCGTGAGCCAACTCTAAAAGGAAGGCTCGATAACGTTGAGGGACTACCAAGGCTCGTGAGGATCCATGTAGGGGTGCCTTGGGTTCACTGTAGAGGAGGCCATCCTCCCAGTAAACACTGTAGTTCCCTTCAACGTTCCCTGCTGCCTGGGCTTCGGCCTGTCGCCTCAGCCCCTCAAGGGTAGGGCACTCCCTCTGGCCCTGGCAGAATTCCTCCCTGGACGGGCCTCCCTCCACGTGCCACTCGGCCGGGATGGGTAGGTCCTCCAGGTTGGTAACGTCCCCCTCCGCAGACTCCTGGTCCACCACCTCCGGTGGCCTATCCGTCCTACGGGGTGGAGACGCCGAGGCAGGCTCCTCCTGTCCTCGGTTCTTCCCTTGACTGGCAGCTGGCTGGGCCTTTGTTCCAGGCTCCAGCCGGAATGAACTCCCTCTTCGGGTAGTCGCGGACCTTGTGCTAACACAGGCCCAGTCAGGTGTACCCAGCATCTCGGTGTGAGTCCGGTATTCCACCTCCTTCCAAGCGTTGTGCTCCATGTCATTGCCCAGCAGACAATCGACTGGCACGGCAGGGCTTACGGCAACTCGAAGTGAACCTGCAACCCCCCCCCATTCAAAGGGAACCTCAGCCACAGGATAGTGGCCGGTTCTGCCGTCAGCCATCGCGGCTGGGTGGAGTACATCGGGAATGACTTGCTCTGGAGACACCAGTTGGCTACGTACCATAGTCATACTGGCTCCTGTGTCTCTCAGAGCCTCCCCTCTTTGGCCATTGATGGTGATCCACTGCCCATACTTTGCAGTATTTGCGGGCACCTGGATCTTAGGAACCATCTCCCGTTCTCCCAGGGACACTAAAGTGACACCCGCCCACTCCCTTCCCTTAGTTAAGGGCATCTCCTCCCCGAGCACTACACTAGCTACTCCGGGGGGCTTTCCTCCAGTGGGAGGGGGTGAGCGTTTCTGACACTTCGGATCTCCTTTATAGTGTCCAACGCCACCGCACTCGTAGCAATGGACAACCCTTGGCTGCTGACTCTGGCCAGGATTAGGGTTTCTGGGAGGGTTAGCCTTAGAGGTGAATCCTGTTCCCTTCCCTTGGAAGTTATTTTGGGGGCCTTTGGAGAACTCCTTTTTCTTTTCCCCTCCTTCTTTCTTCTGGGGGGCGCCCTGTCCGGCCTTTTGAGTATCCCCTCCAGTCCCCCTTGTGGACACCCGGGTACTAGCCCAAATGTCCGCCTCCTCAGCAAGCTTCCGGGGACTGGTCAGCTTGCTATCCACCAGGTGTTGCCGCAGTTCAGGGAAACATTTCTCGAGTAGGTGTTCCTTCAACACTAGGTCAAACAGCTCCTCGTAGTTCCTTACTTCACTGCCCTGAATCCAACCTTCCAGTGCCTTCTTTGCATAGTCCAGGAAGTCCACCCAATTCTGCGTGCCCAGCTTGTGACTACCCCTGAACTTCTGTCTGTACTTTTCCGGAGTAAGTCCAAACTTCCTGATGAGCGCCAGTTTCATGGTGGGGTAGTGGGTTTGCTCATCCTCTTCGAGGGCCAATAAAGCATCCCTACCAGCTGGAGGCATGTATTTATACAGTCCCCCTCCCCAATACTTCGCTGGAACCCCATGGGCCCTCAATGAGACCTCATAGGCTGCTAGCCACTTGGCGATGTCGTCACCTGTCCCATAGCTCGCTACAATGTCCTTTGGCAGGTAAGGTTTGGATTCCCTGGTGGACTCTTGGTTTTGGCTGCCACCATTGGGAACAGGTTGTGCCCCGATTCGCAAAATCTGAAGATCTATTTCTTTCAGGCGCAATTCATGGGCCATCCTCTGCTCCTCCTTTTCCTTCTCCAGCTTTGCTAAGTCCCATGTGAGCTGTCTTTTCTCCCTCCGGTCTGCTAATTCCACTTCAGACAAGCCCCCGCTAGAGGCACGGCTGCCCCCCCTAGAAAGTGTCCTGGGCCCTGCGGACAGGTTCCCCACCTCAGGTTGGTACATCTCAGCCCCCTCGGGGTCAGGCTCTCCATCCCTGTCTTCTTCCTCAGCCTTGCTTTCCCTGCGTGCCTCCCCCCAAGCCCTTAAGCTGGTTTGAAGTGCACCCTTCTTTGCTCCTGGGGGACAGTACACCCCCTCTCGCTGGCAAAACTCCCTGAGTTGGGCCACAGTGTACGTGTCTAGATTTTCAAGAACAAACTCCATCTTGCCCACTCAGGTTAGAGGACAGGTTTTGTGCAGTAACAATGCAGGGGGGTACCTTTAATAATACCTCCTCCCACCACCAGAGTAAATTTGGAAAAAACAAAAACCCACAATTAGGAAGGCCGCTGTGAGAAAACTCCCGGTGTAGGCCTATGGACTACCCACAGTTATTGTTGAGTATATGTAGGCACAGCTCTATCCCACCACTGAACACCAATTTATGTTGGAAACAGCCCACTCCCACTCCGCAGGGTGGTGGTGGACCTTCCCGACACAACGGGGTAGCTTGGCTCGAGTGGTCAGGAAACAGGCGCAGTGCTAAGCATACAATATACCCATACAATAACCATGCGTGCATCCGTTCCAAAAACGACTCTACACCGTAAAAATTATGAAAATATGCTTTCTTTATCTTTCTTCTCTTAGTTGCTGATTGGGAAAATAAATAACAATCACAGTATATACATTTTAAATAGAGCAGGTCAAATAAATACTGGCTGTTTGCTGAAATAAATAGGGGTGATTATAAATAACAGGGCATAAATACAAGTGCAATATATACAGTCAATTAAGTACTTTGAGGTAATAAATACTGTACTAATAAATACTGTCCCAATAAATACTGTACACCAACAAGTCCTGTGGACCTATAAATTCAGTGCAGCAATAAATAGATAAGCACTTAATAAATACAGTTTCCTCAATAAATAATTAGAAGTATACAGTACACTTTGTGAATCAGATGGCACTTCAATTCTTAAGGGCTGATTTGGCCCAGGTACAGCTTGTAGGGTGTGGAAGGCTTGAGGGGGGCTACTCCCTGGCTGAGACAAGGCTGAGGCCTAAACTGAGGTAGATCAAAAAGGGGGGGGGGGAAATTCCAATGCCCTGGCTTCCCTCTCCACACAACCTCTCTAGGTTAGTCCCAGTTCACCCCAGGCACAGTCAGGTGGGTTTCAGCACCTCCCTAGCCCCTTAGAGTAGTCTCTCAGGTCTCCACAGGGCCTTAGGCGCCCTCTACTCCACTTACTGCCCTTTTCTGATGTTCCGACGCCGCTGGAGTCGTGTCGACGCCGTGAGGCGGTTCCGGTTCGGTCTCGGCGGCCTCGGCACAGTGTCAGTTCTTTGACGACGCCGGTAGGCGGTTCCGGTCCGATGTCGGTGGCCTCGGTTCGAACTCGACCTCCGATTCGACGGCGTCGGGCAGTCTCTTCACACGATGTCGACTTCGGGCGGCTCCGGTCCGATGGCGCTCTCGGCTCCGATGACGTCGGCCGGCCTGGCCTCGCTGTCGACTTCCGGCGACTCCGGGGTGCGATCCTCACCCCCGACCTCCGGTGTTCCTCCTTACAGGTTCCGGGCGACTCCGGAGTGCGATCCTCACTCCCGACCTCCGGTGCTCCTCGACCTCGGTCTCCGACGACTCCGGAGGGCGGACTTCACTCCTCCGATGACGCCGCTCGCTCGACCTCGGTTCACCTCCTTCTCGACCCTTGGTATTCCACTCGACCTCCGCCGGCGCCCTCTTACGACCTCAGGCGGCTCCGGGTACGACGTCTGCTACCTCAGTCAGCGCCGCTTCTTCACCTCGGGCTCCAGGTCTTCGGCTACTCGACGCCAGGCTCCAGGGAAACCAGTTCCCAGGTCAGAATCTTGCTGTTTTCTTGGTTCTAAGGCCTGTTCCTGCTGTCCAGGTCCTTAGGAAGGTTTTCTTCTGACTTCTTCCCACACAGGGCTATAGGCTGGGATCCATCAGTAGGGACAAGTATCAAGGGTGGGTTTATGGACCCCACTCCAGGCACAAGTTTCCACCCCTGCTGCTTCACTCCTTCCTCCTTCACTGTTGTGCTCCTCTCTCTTCACCAGTCAGGTGCCAACTGCCAGCTCCAACTGCCAACACTCTGTCTTAACCTCCCAACATTCTAAACGGTTTCCAACTGTCACACAGTTCTGGAATCTCCTGGAAGGTTCTGGAAGGTGCTGGTAGGTTCCAGTGGATGCTGGTGATGTCATGGGAGGCCACCATTTTGTGCTTCAGGCCCTCAGACAGAAGTTTCAGGGGTAGCTAAAATGGCTCCCTGAATCTGTAGCAACACTAAAAAGAAGTCTGGTGGTTCCCAAAAAGGAAAAATTCAAACAGGGTTTGAGGCAAAAGTGGGACAAAATAAATAATGATGAGGAGGGACCACCCAAAGGGCTGACAGGTCTAACAGTTTGATTTCCATTTTTCTGGCTGCACCTGTACGTTAGGTGTTGTGATTGTGCGACTTCAGGCGATTTGTTTGGTTCATGGTTTCATGGTGTTGATGTGCATTCTCTTTTTCAAAAGGGAGGGGGGTGGGTGGTGAGGCCCTGGGGGTGGTGGTGGTGGGCGTTGTTGCCCTATTGGGGCTCCAGGCTGCATGTTCAGTTGCTCTGGGGCATCTGTTGTTCTTAATGTTTGGCTATGGGCTGTGCTCCTTTGGCTGCTGCCGGTTGTTGTCCGACTTTACACCAGGTCAGAGTAGGTGTTAGTTTCCTGCTGCTAACGCACCTTATTGCCTGTTTTGGGATCTTATCGCCGATCTGGCTGGTCGTTCAGAATGTTGTGGAGTGGTGTTGTCGAGGCTTTTTGTTCGAGGAACACCTACTCTGCATCTCATTAGCAATAGTTGCCGGGGTCATCTGTGATGATATTTTTTGAGGATGCTATCGCTGGAAAACTGGTGATATCGGCTGTTTACACCGGCTTATGAATGGGGTGATAGATTTATCGCAACTTTGGGTGCACTAAAGTGTCGTTAACTCGGCGATAGTTCCTTGAGAATATGCCCCATGGTGTCTCTACCTGCACAAAGACAATCCTGCCTGTAACACAGTCAACCTTTCACCATGGTGCAAGGGTGCTTGTGTTGGCACTAGCCTGCACTCATTCCAGAAGTGCATTGAGAGGGCAGGAACGGCCCATATCTTTTAAGATATGGTGCCATACTGCATTCTCCCTGTGACGCAACACAGCAAATCAAGATGACTTGCAGCATTGTGTTGAATCACTTTTTTAAAAATCAGGTCATATGTCCCATAGCAGAGTGTACATCAATTATGATCTAAAAACATCAAATATTGTGAGCAAGGAACACCATAAAAAAGTCCATGAACTCTAGTCTTCTAAATTTCTTTATTTATCACAAACGTGGTATCTTCAATTGATGATGATTCAATAATTCACTGAATATTGGTCTTCCAAATACATTTCACAAAGCTTTATCAACCTCTTAGCCCTTGTTAAGCCAACACGTTTCGTCCTACCCTTAGGACTTCCTCAGGGCTGTAAAGAGTACAAAAGAAACAGAAAAACAAGTTTTTACAAAACAATATGAACAATACAAAAATAATTTTTCTTTTTCAAATACATGAATTCACTCTATTCTCACTTGATTTTACCATATCACAACAACGTTTGTTGAACCCATAATTTATATTGCACTAGGCAACACCTATCGACTATACATCTTCTACTTTCTAATTCACCTAAAGTTTTTCAACCTCAAACAATTTTTAATGTCAAACCTCAGATTTTACTGATTCAGAGTTCAAGAGGACGCACATATGCCAATTTTACAGACAATTCTTGGACCATGTGAGTCCTGAAATTATTACCCCCAGCTTTTTCTTGTTGCATCCACGTTTCTTTAACTATTGGATCCATCTTCCCACCAGTGTTATCTATATACAAGTTAGACAGCAAAATGTGTATGTTGAACTTCTCTCTCTCCATGACTTCCCCATGCAACCATAGCCCTAGGTGATCTACACTCACCAAAAACTATCATGGATATCGATATGATATGTGAAAAACAGTCCTTGTCTCAGAAATTATAGCCAATCTATAGAAAACAAAAATATCAATCATTCTCCACCTATTTTTAACTTTTTAAAAATATATATATTTTTTTAAAACACAAGACAGTCATCATGAATTAAGAACAACGTACCTTTCTCAACGTAAGTTAAATGCCTCTAATAAAAGGAAAAATTCATCCAAAATGCCAACAACTTCCGAATATAATCGTAGCTAAAACAATAAAAAAACGCCACATATTAGGCTTTCATATAATGCCATTAATATCCTCTAACGTCTGCCCAATATCCCTTATGACAACAATAACGTCATTTCACGCAACTCACCAAGATCGTTATATCTCAAAGACCTTCTCTTCTGCCTGGGGCTCGATAAATCCAGTCGGTGAAGTTCATGCCCGAAGTACTGTCTTAAAAAGCCTCCATTAACCAATCAACGCTGGTGTTGGAAAACGATTTTTAACCAATGCAATCACTCCATTCTAAACCCTGGTTATCATAAATCAGTTCCCTCTCTGGTCCATTCACCACCATTGACCTAACAACGCTAGTGTTGAAAAGCGATTTTTAACCAATGGAATCACTCCATTCTAAACCCTAATTAGCATAAATCAGTTCCCTCTCTGGTCCGTCAACCGAATACTGCATAACATTGCATATCCCTGAATAAAATGCTAATATGCTAGATCGCTCCAATCTAATTAGAAAAATTCTAACTCTAATGTTTTTTCTTTGCTGATTGTTCTAATCAGAACTATTATCCTTTTTCCAATCCAGTTCAGTTTAGCCCTCCTCAAGGATCGAACTCACCACCCTGCCAATTCATTATGTCATCATCCTTTATATTACGCTATAAACGATCCTCTCTTAAAACCCAAGCAAACATGTCAAAGAATCCTCAACCAAAATCCTTGCCTACACAAAAAACAATTCTACAACTTTTCGAAAAATATTATTTAATCTCCGAAAAAATTCTCCGAAAAAAAGAGGGGGTTTTTGTGGTTCTTAATTTTTAAACCAGTTTTCCTGGATGATTCCAGATTAAAAATTCTATTTGGCGTCCTCAAGACTCGAACTCACTACCTTCACCTTAGATCTTGTTTCTATTCTCACTGTTCCTATTGAGCTATCAACTTTGCTAGATCAATCCACTATATATAAGCATCTCATGTATTATCCTATGCGCAATTCAACCATGCCACCTTCTTACAACCAAAATTCCAATAGTTCAACTTTTAATCATAAAAACAGGTTTTTACTCCCTCAAACTAAAAAATAATGTAGCTCATGATCACTATTCAAACCCGAGCTTACAGCTCTGCACCGGCTGATCCATCTCGCCTCCTGCTGTCTTAAATATAGCTCTATGTCGCCTCCCCTTGAACTCTGTGTGATTCTTTGCAACCCATGAAACCTGAAAGACAACTTTTCATTATGCTCTAACAACATGTGTTGATAAATCGGGGATTTCATGTCCTTGTTTACAATCGACCTCCTATGTTCCTGTATACGTAATTTAAGTACACGCTTAGTGCTCCCAATGTATATCTTTGAGCAGTTGCATACTATAACACACACAACCGCTGTACTGTTGCAAATAATAAACTCATTTATACGCCATGATCTCACTGTATTGTACTGGAATGATCGCGTCCGGTTCAGACCTAAATCACAAATGCTGCAATTATTGCATGTATAGAAACCTTTTCGGAGGCATGGGTAGCCAATTTTTTTCTCCTTTGTCCTACAATTTTTCAACATAATTCCTGGTAATCATGCTACCTATGTTCGGGCAGTTTTTATATGAAATCATCGGTTTCTCCGAGATCACCCCTACTAAACCTGGCACTCCTTTAAGCAAATCCCAATTCTCATTGAAAATCTTGTAAATCTGACTCTTTTCATTGCTAAAGGTTGATATGAATGCCAGTCTTTCATTGGAACTTGACCTCTTGGTTATTACCAAGGTTCTCACCCTAGAAATCCCCTCCATTTTCCTCCTGGCAGTAGCTAAACTCTGTTTCTAGTAACCTCTGTTCCTTAACCGGTCTTCTAAATCGGTCAGCCACGTCACAAAGTCTTTATCCTGACTGCAGTTCCGTCTCAATCTGATCATTTCACCATACGGAATCCCCTCAATAACTGATCTGGGATGAGCACTGACTGCCCTCAAAATAGAATTAGAAGCTGTGTCCTTTCTAAACAATTTACTTTGAATCCTATTGTCTTGTACAAATAATTCTACGTCCAAATATGAGATTCAATTGCAATGATAACATGCGATGAACTTGACATTAACATCATTCTGATTCAAGTAACCTACATACTCTTCCAATTATATTACAGTTCCTCTCCAAATTACCAACACGTCATCAATGAATCTGCCCCAAACAACAATCAGAACAATCCATTTGGCAGCACCTCTGGCCCAGGCGTGCTCCATCTCATACCAACCCATAAAGAGGTTTGCATAAGAGGGAGTAAACCTGGATCCCATCGCTGTCCCTCTCAACTGGTGGTACCACTCGCCTTCAAATAGGAAAAAATTATTAGTCAAGATCAGTTCACACATTTCAATAATCATCTTTGAGTGATCAAGATGACTCGCACTTCTCTGGTTTAAAAAATGCTGTAATGCCTGTTTACCCCTGTCATTCTTGATACACCTATACAAACCTACAACATCTAGAGTTGCAAACAGAAGATTATCTTCCCATACTACATCCTGTACTTTATTCAAAATGTCCATCGTGTCCCTGATGTACGAGGGCAAATTTAAAACCAATGGTTTCAAAAATAAGTCCACAAATTCTGAAATATGTTCGTTTATGCTCCCTATACTGGAGACTATTGGTCTTCCCGGAGGTTTCTATAAATATTTATGCACCTTTGGCAATACGTAAATGAAAGGATAGGTTGGATGAGTTATATTCAAGTATTTATATTCCTGTTCATCCAGTAGCCCTACCTCTGTTCATGAATATAATTATGATCTCCCTAGTGTGGCAGAACATACCAGTATGTGACACATACATTTAGCCACATCTGTTCTAAACAAGCATACAAAAGACAATTTATAACGAAGGTATTAAAAATCAATACAAAAACCAAACATAGATATAACTGTTGGTTTCATATTATGACATCATGGCTTAATGGTGGGAATTTCTTATTTTTAGAAAAACCAACTGTTATATCTATGGTTGGTTTTTGTATAGATTTTTAATACCTTCGTTATAAATTGTCTTTTGTATGCTTGTTTACATTGTTTGTTTAGTAACACAAATTTTATTAATTATTTGTAGTACACTGAGTCTATGAAGGTATCAATTCACGTTTAGGTCTGTATATTTGATTTGACCTAGTAATTGCCTAGAGCGCTCCTTTCTAATCTTTACCGATCGCACCTAAGCCACCAAATCACTGTGATACTTAATGCTGCAGTCCATGTCTGATAATGGAGTGAAAGGTTGAGGATTTTTAGTAAGACAAGACTGTTTATCATGTTTTTCAGAAATCCTTGGTCCTGAGGAGAATCCCTCAAAGGAAGGGATTCGAAACGTGTAGACCACGACGCTTTAGGCCAATCAAGAGAATTTATTTTTCGATATTTGTATTAGGTTGTGAATTATTGATGGCCTAGCTTGGAATTTATTGTTCTGTTTTTGTTTGATTTGAAAAATGTAGTGTCTTTTCAAGAAAAGATTATGTTTAGGCACCCCAGGGTGGGTTTAGTGTGAATGAAGAAAGTCTGATGGTATGAATATGGCAACTAGTTGAATATTACTTCGAATTGGCCATAGAGTGTTTGAACGGTAGGGAGATTGTTGATGTGAGTATATGCAATGGGGAACACAAAATGGTTTCCAAATGGGAATTTGTTTTCTGTGGGGGCTGTTTTCTGTGGGGGCTGTAAGTGTTGGTGTTTTTTGTGATGATTATCAAGTTTTTGTAAATTGTTCCTGTTGGACTTGGCCCTTATTGCAGGGTCATCCCTGAAATTTTTGTCTTCCTCCTATATTTTTTCTGACCTTTTGTTGGCTGTTTTATGACTCTGGGCACTTTACCACTGCTGATCAGTGCTAACGTGCATATGATCTCCCTATGGAAAATAATGTATTGATTAGTGATTCCATGATTGACTGATTTGGTTTACTTGTCAGACCCTAGTATAGTGCACTGAGTGTGCCCAGGGCTTTTAAATCCAAATGCTGCTGGTGCGCTTGCAGCACTGGTGTGCCACCCACAGAAGCAGCCTTGTAAAATGCCATTGCAGAGCCTGTGTGCAGTCTGGTACTGTCATGCTGACTGGGCAAGTGCACCCACTTGCCAGTCCCTCAACCTTCCCTTTTCTTAAAATCAGACACCCCTATGCTAGGCCCAATGGCAGGGTGCATTGTACGTATAAGGTAGGACATTCTCTGGTGTGTGTGACATGTCCTAATAGTGAATTACAGCCATTTTCCTTTTTCACTATTGCAAGGCTACCTGTTCTCCATAGGCCACAATGGGCTGTTAGATTATTACATGTTTATAATCTTAACTGACTCAGAGAACATGGTAGGAATTCGAGTTTAGTATGCCTGAACTCAGAATAATAAAATACACCTTTTAGTGAAGGTGGTTTTAACATTCTGTGTTTGAAAATACCACTTTTAGAAAGTAGGTATTTTCTTGCCTAACCTTTCAAGCCTGCCTCTGCTAGGTTGTGTATTCTTTGTCTGGAGTTTGAGTGACAGGGCTGGGGAATTCCAGGAGACAGGGTGAGTCCGCCCAGTGGTGAATAGAGAGATCTGCATCTAGATGGGAGGGAGGAGTTGCACCTGGGACTTGAATAGGACTGTGCCTGCCCCCCACAGTGCTGGCTCCACCCCCTGTGGTGCATCTGATGTCTCTTCCCTGCACTGTGAAAGAAGAGAAGGAATCATGTAAACAAAGTGCTCCAGGGCTGTGCTTTCCCTCCACAATGCTGGCTCCACCTCCTGTGGGGGGTCTGATGTTTCTGCCCTGCACTGTGAAAGAAAAGAAGGAGTCATGTCAACAGAGTGCTCCAGAACTGGTTTGGACTGGGTAAAGGCCCCTCTGACCTCACAGGACAAAGGATTTTGAGGTATAAGTAGTGGGACCCTGATCCTAAGAATTTAGATCACTTTTGGAACAAGAAGAAACATTTACTGAGGAGCGGAACCTGAAGAAACTGAGGAGAGACTATCCCTAAACTGAAGTGCTGCATGGGGGATTGGACTGCAGTGGTTTGCCTGACTGCCAAAGGAAGGAGAAGAGACTTTGTGTGCTTATTTCAACTTGTAAGGATCTCCAAGGGCTTGGAAGTGAGCTTGCCTCCTGCTGAAGTCTCAGGGACAACAGACTTCAACCCCCAGCTCCCCAGAGTTCTTTGGAAGTGCCTACTGCCATTTTGGGCCTTCTGAGGGACTGCGTGTCGCAAGGAGCTGGAAGCACGACTCAACGAAGCCAAAGCGTGTCGCCGTCGCTGCTGCTGCCGTCGCACTTCTGAATAAGGGTGTCGCTGCTGGAGTTGTCGCACTGCACCGCATCGAGAAGAAGTGTCTCGCAACCAAGAGGAAGCGTGTCGCCGTCGCTGCTGCCTGCCGTCGCACTCCTGAACAAGGGTGTCACCGCTGGAGTTGCCGCGCTGCACCGCATCGAGAGAAGGGTCTCGAAATGAGGATGAAGCGTGTCGCCGTCGCTGCTGCCTGCCGTCGCACTCCTGAACAAGGGTGTCACCGCTGGAGTTGCCGCGCTGCACCGCATCGAGAGAAGGGTCTCGAAATGAGGATGAAGCGTGTCGCCATCGCTGTTGCTGCCGTCGCACTTCTGAACAAGGGTGTTACCACTGGAACTGTCGCATTGCACCGCATCGAGGAAAGCGCCTCGCATCCCAAGAGAAGTGCGCCACCGTCGGAGCTGCTGCCATCGCATTTCTGAACAAGGATGCCGCCGCTGTAGTTGTCGCATTGTGCGGAAGCTTCACGCAAACTGGAGGAGAGTGTCGCAGCTGAAGCTGTTGCCGTCGCACTTCTGAACAAGGGTGTCGCCGCTGCAGTCCACGCATCGAACCGAGAACTTCTCGCATCCCCGGAGAAGCGTGCCGCATCTGGAAGATCTTCACGTCTTTATTTCTTTGCACCATAAATTTGCCACATTTCCATCGCTGCGACATTACTTGTCGTGGAAGCGCAACCCATCGTAAGGTACATTGACGCAAAGTGTCGCATCTTAAGATCTGAACTGAGCTAAGCTAAAAACTACCATCTTAAAGTAATAGTATTGTGTATTTTTGTCGTTTATGGTCTTGTGGTAAATCTATATAAAGTATACTTATTTTTTATATAAAACCTGTGTGGTGTCCATTTGTAGTGTTGTCACTGGATTACTGTATGTGGTCACAAATGCTTTACACACTGCCTCTGAGATAAGCCTGTCTGCTCGTGCCAAGCTACCAAGGGGGTGACCAGGGGTTATTTTGGGAGTGTACCCCTTACCCTGACTAGAGGCAAGGGTCCCTATTTGTTACAAGCACCTACCTGTGCCAACTATAGACCCCGCAATCTAACAGTTCCATTTTTAGAAATAGATTGAAACTGGTATAGATAAAGAAGATTAATTCAAACTGAAAAAGTGGTTGAGAGGGACTTGTTTGATTCTTTTCCTTAAAATAGTTAAAGAAAGTGGCAGCACTGGTGTCTCGATTTGTTAATTGTTACTTTCTAAAAGTGGCATATCTAAAATAGTAATGTAAAATCCAACTACACTAGTAAGCAGGATTTATCACTACCACTCTAAACATACCAAACATGGCAACACTACTCCTTTCAGATCAGGAATTACAACTTCTATATAAGGGAATTCACAATGCTAGCCTATGAGAGCAGTAGACCTCACAGTAGTAAAATAAACTGTTTGTCACTACCAGGACATGCCACACAATAAAGGCACATGTCCTAACTTTTACCTACACAGCACCCTGCCTGTAGGGCTACCTAGGGCCTACCTTAGGGGTGACCTATATGTAGTAAAAGGGAAGTTTAAGGCTTGGCAAGTAGTTGTAAATGCCAAGTCAATGTGGCAGGAAAATGTGCATGCAGGCCCTGCAATGGCAAGCCTGAGAAAGGCTTGAAAGGCTACTCCTGTAGGTGGCTTAAGCAGCGCTGCAGGCCCACTTGTAGCATGTAATTTACAGGCCCTGGTTATATGGGAGACCACTGTAAAAGGGACGTACAGGTAAATTAGATATGCCGAATAGGTGTAAACCAATCATACCATGTTTAAAGGAGAGAGCATGTGCACTTTAGTACTGATTAGCAATGGTAAAGAGCCCAGACTCTTACAGCCAACAAAAAGAATGTCAGAAACATAGGAGGAAGAAGGCAAAACGTTTCAGGATAACTCTGCAAAAAGGGCCAGGTCCAACAGGTAGGGAGGATAGTTGGAATTGGTGATCCCGGGCCGGTGATTTGGGGGCTGCTGTCAGGGAGCAAGGTGATGGAACAAAGGAGGGCCACAAGGGCGGAAGGATTGACTTTATAGCAGTGTATTGATTAGCAATAGAGTAGAGGGTAGAGTTGTGTGTGTTAGTCGAGTAGAGCTAGCAGGAGTAGGCTAGGATTATCTTTGGGATTTGGCAAATTATTTTCATGTGTTGGTGTGGAAGAGTTGTGTTAGTCTGTAAGGAGGTTGCCTAGGGTTTGATCATTCAGTATCCAGACATGTGGGCAACCTCCAGGCTGTGCTTGGCTTAAGGCTGTGCCCAGCAGACGGTTGGCCATTTGCATCAGTGTTGGCTGCAGTGCCTGGCCTGAGGTCAATCTTTACAGTTAATACCCCACTACTCATGGCCACAGGCTGTGCACATCAGGGGGTTGACAGCCCACGGCAGGTTTGACCGCACACCCTGGCCACAGATCAGGCCCTGCAGCCAACTCCCGGCTGGTTTTGCACTCATTTGTCCCCCATCTGTGGGTTGAATTCATTAATTTGCTTCATGCACCTCTGGCATGTATCTTCAGTGCCCGCCTCATCTGTACTGCCATTTCTTGTTAGCTAACATGCTTTTGCTTTGAATCTGGGCTTGTACAAAACAAATCAGTTTCATAATTAGATTCATGTTTTGAGCCACTGGTATTTTCCTGCCAAAATATAACGTCACTACACAAAATTAAAATATTGTGTTTTGCGTTAGAAAATATATTAGAATAGAGAGGGAAGGAAAGATAAACTGTCCGTGAAGCACAATAAAAATTAGTAGAATTCAGTAATTCACTGACCTAAATAGCGATTTATGAATGGCAAATGTCTATTAGACCTTCTCTTCCCTTCCCTTCCCTCCACATTTGAGACAAAGCAATAGGCGAAAAGGTGTTGGTGTATCCTGTCCCACTGGATATGAGTCCGAGAGCCTATAGCCTTGGCTCACACTCTCTCCAGCCCGAAGCATGCGAGGAAGGTAGCGGACAATTAGCCATATTAAGGGCCCTACCTCACTCTCATCAAAATTGTGCATTCTTCCCTTAAAAGACATAACACCCACACATACTATACCTAACTAGAAAAATGTAGGAAAACAAACACCCCATAACACACTTAAATAACTAAACGCATAAGCTATCCCAGACACACAGACAAACAAATGTTCATCAAGACCAAACACTTTAGACACACAAATAACACCCAGGAAAAACAAACACACAATGTGCATCACAAACTAAACAAATACGATAATCTAAAACACTCTCCAAATAACCGAGCAACTCGCCATACCTCCAAGAAGCACCAATCACAAAGATAAAGTGGAAATTTATTTCACACACTACCTGGCATGCAGTGTATCATATTCTGAGTGTTGTAACCTGATTTGTGTTTCTTTTCTTCGTATTTCACCATGCAAGGCCCACACAAGACATGTCTGCTCTCTATAGCGTCCTATTTTACATGCAAGAGCCTAGTTTACAACACTAAGGCCATGCTGAACATGTTTGTACTCTTCAGTTTCCTATTTTACCACGCAAAGGCCACACAAGACATGTTTGTGCTCCACAGCATCCTATTGTACCGTGCTAGGGCCACGCTAGACGTTTGTGCTCCGTATTATCCTATTTTATCACCCCAAGGCCATGCAAAACATGCATGCGCTCCGCACCATTGTTTGAAGTTACCTTTAACACAACGCATGCGAGCAAGAACACTTTGGCCAACATTTAATCAGAAGTGATTCTACACAGTTCTGCAAGGCACCTTGCTGATCTGCTTTGCATGACAGGGAGGCAGCAGAAATGCCACATATTTACCAAGATTTCTGCTTTCTCCTAGTGGTGCATCACAATGTGGTGCCTCGTGTAGCTGTGTTTGAGTCGTTTTTAGGTCTCACCTTGGCAGCGCGCATGCGCTGCACTAGGAGGGCCTTTAGCCATCGGTCTGCTCATTTTCAAGCACACTCGTACTTGTGCTGGCATCCACCTTGCGGGAGCGAGCAGCGGCACGCGTGGTAATTGAAAACATATGACTCTTGCGCTGCCGCTGCTCGCTCCTGCAAGGCGGATGCCAGCACAAGCACAAGTGCTTTAAAACAGCTGCTGCTTGTGCTCTTTTCTCCATCCTGTCTTTAAACTCATCCCCTTTTTGTTGCATGCATGCTTCGCTCTTTGTCTGTTTTCTCTTTCACCATCAATCCTCAGTGGCTCGTTCTCCTTTTTCCTAATTGACTATTTAATGCACCAATGTACAGGAATTCAGCGCAGGTTAAGGGCCAGGCTTCAAAGCAGTCGCCGATTTAATTGTTGGACACAGTGGTGCAGTGCCCCCATCACCCTCCCCCTTTCCACCCCTTTTCTCTTTCCCTTGCCATCTTCTCAGCCCGCAAGCCATGCCTCGGCAAGGGCGTTTCAAAGCCCAGGCAGAGGACAGCTTATTCTCAGCTAACATTTTGCTTATTCCTACCCTGGCAGTGTTTTGCTAGTTCCCTGTGGAATAAGCTTTGACATTCATTAAAGGAGAGGTGAGCAATAGGCAGTTTCTTGTCAACGGGAAGAAGCTTTTCTTATTCTTCCAAAAAGTAGCAGGACCGACCATGCTGGCCTGCGGGTCCCGTTTTCCTAATGCTTGCTCACAGTGTGTCCAAACACTCGCTTGCATATCCATCTCACTAGTCTAGTTATGCACATGCTCAACCCCCGCACTTCAGTAAACCCACACATGGCACAATCTGTTTGTAGGTGTACGTGCAGGGCTCCTTGTGTGTCAGGTTACACACAAGGCGCCGCAACCTGTCACAGCACCGTCAGCCCAGTCTGTGTGTGCCTGTCTCAATACAGCCATGGCAGGCCTCCTGTCAGTGACTTAACTATTCAGTACAGTACGCTGTTCTACCACATACTTTAAAAACATTGCCAAAGCCAATAGCTCTGGCTAAGCACTTATAAGGTCCCAAAGGCTAGACCTATTTGGCTATGCCAATGCTTGTTTTTTGTTGCAGGAAGGGACAGCTTTTGTGCTAACAGTAATTTCATTTCGCAAGGTAAACAGAGCTACGGCCAAAAAAAGTCTATCCACATTACATCGCACCCTTGAAGCTGAAAAGCATTTGACACAGTCCCCCATTTACAAGTGTTTGTAAAGCTGGGAATACACCCAAATACATTTATGGATGCATGGTAATAGCCATTGCACAATTTAAAATTTGTAATGTAACATAACACATCACAAGCAGGGCCTTGTGTTATGTCTATTTACAACACGAAGCAAGGAAATTCAAGCCCTCAAGTTAGATTTATTATGACACACAGAGCCACCTTCCATCACTGCGGGGCATAGTGAATGTGGAGTAACGCTAGGCAGCACACGTCTTTGCCTTGTGTCACTCACTCTGCGCTGGGAAGGAATTACATGGGTGAAGAATGGATAGTCCCACATGTCCACCCATGTTTCTTGATACGTTCACTGATTTACTAAAACTATTAAAAACTAGAATGGCTCAAAATGCAAATCCTCCCAAGATGAGGCGTAACAAGGACAACTATGTTTATTTATATTTTTCACTTCCTCATTCTATTTCTGCTGCATTTTGCAGCACACATACAATGAGGAATATGCCTCAGAGGACTTTTTTGTGCAATAAGGGGGGATATTCTCAAGAACGTGTGATATTCATCGCAAAATTAGCTTAAAGCAACTCTTCACTCCGCAGTCTATCACGGGATAATAACACCGTGTCAAAGTGGTATTCTCAACACGGCGACACCATGCGATAGACCCACCACAACGCGTCAAATGAACGCGTTAAAATCAACGCGACTCCGCAAAAATGTGAAACACGAACGCGAAAAAAACAGCGATTATGCAAATCGCGATACAAAAACCTGCAAAAACCAGCCCCAGGCCTGGAATCCCCACGTGACATGCGGGAAAAAGCACTTTAAAAGTAGAAAAAAACACATACAAAAGCCAAACAACAGCGAAGTACAATGGAGGCAGCCGGAGCAAGTGCAGAGGACAATTAGAACCCCACAAGCACCCAGGAGGACCAGCCTGGGACCTGGGACCTCGGGGTCAGGGAAGAGCAAGGACAAGAAGAGTAGGAAGAAGTGGTTCAGTCCGCAGGAAAACAGGATCCTGATAACGTAGGTGATAAAACACCATCAACTACTGTTTGTCACCACCACTGTGTCACTAGCGACTAAAAATGGAATGTGGCAGTCCATCGTGGACAAGGTGAATGCAGTCGGAGTGCTGAAGAGGACAATGGAAGAGGTCAAGAGGCGCTGGAATTATGTCAAGCGCAAAACCAAGCAGAAACTCGCAAACAACTGGAAGGCAGCAATGCAGACTGTAGGTGTGAGCCCAGTGCCAGAGGAGGAGCTGGACGACTCTGCCATTCATGTCTCTGGCAACTGTTTCAGATGAGGGATCTGGGGGACTGCAGTGTGTACCGGCACATGGTTAGAGACACACCGGTGGCTGCAGGTGAGCAGTGAGGCCTGGGTCTGCAGTGTCGGCACTCTCTCTTCCTCTCTTTCTCTCTCCCTCCTTCTCTCTCTTTCTCTCGACGTCTCTTTCTCTCTCCCTCTCTTTGTCTCTCTTTCTCTCTCCCTCTCTTTCACTCTCTCTCTTTCTCTTTCTCTCTCTCTCTCTCTCTCTCTCTCCCTCTCTCCCTCTCTCTCTTTCTCCCTCTCTTTCCCTCTCCCTCTATCTCTCTCTTTCTTCCTCTCTTTCTCTCCACCCCTCTTCCCCACTCTCTATCTCTCTCCTTCTCTCTCTATCTCTCTCTCTCTCTGTACTTTAATGGGCTCATGACACACCTTCTTATCTGTATTTCTGCCTTGCAGGCTGTGACTTACAGAATGCCCAGAAAAGACCCGCCGTGCCTCTTCAGGATTGCTGTTTTTTGTTTAATCTGTAATAACGTTTTTATTTGGATTATATGAATTGTATGTTTGATTTCCATTTTTCTGGCTGCACCTGTACGTTAGGTGTTGTGATTGTGCGACTTCAGGCGATTTGTTTGGTTCATGGTTTCATGGTGTTGATGTGCATTCTCTTTTTCAAAAGGGAGGGGGGTGGGTGGTGAGGCCCTGGGGGTGGTGGTGGTGGGCGTTGTTGCCCTATTGGGGCTCCAGGCTGCATGTTCAGTTGCTCTGGGGCATCTGTTGTTCTTAATGTTTGGCTATGGGCTGTGCTCCTTTGGCTGCTGCCGGTTGTTGTCCGACTTTACACCAGGTCAGAGTAGGTGTTAGTTTCCTGCTGCTAACGCACCTTATTGCCTGTTTTGGGATCTTATCGCCGATCTGGCTGGTCGTTCAGAATGTTGTGGAGTGGTGTTGTCGAGGCTTTTTGTTCGAGGAACACCTACTCTGCATCTCATTAGCAATAGTTGCCGGGGTCATCTGTGATGATATTTTTTGAGGATGCTATCGCTGGAAAACTGGTGATATCGGCTGTTTACACCGGCTTATGAATGGGGTGATAGATTTATCGCAACTTTGGGTGCACTAAAGTGTCGTTAACTCGGCGATAGTTCCTTGAGAATATGCCCCATGGTGTCTCTACCTGCACAAAGACAATCCTGCCTGTAACACAGTCAACCTTTCACCATGGTGCAAGGGTGCTTGTGTTGGCACTAGCCTGCACTCATTCCAGAAGTGCATTGAGAGGGCAGGAACGGCCCATATCTTTTAAGATATGGTGCCATACTGCATTCTCCCTGTGACGCAACACAGCAAATCAAGATGACTTGCAGCATTGTGTTGAATCACTTTTTTAAAAATCAGGTCATATGTCCCATAGCAGAGTGTACATCAATTATGATCTATAAACATCAAATATTGTGAGCAAGGAACACCATAAAAAAGTCCATGAACTCTAGTCTTCTAAATTTCTTTATTTATCACAAACGTGGTATCTTCAATTGATGATGATTCAATAATTCACTGAATATTGGTCTTCCAAATACATTTCACAAAGCTTTATCAACCTCTTAGCCCTTGTTAAGCCAACACGTTTCGTCCTACCCTTAGGACTTCCTCAGGGCTGTAAAGAGTACAAAAGAAACAGAAAAACAAGTTTTTACAAAACAATATGAACAATACAAAAATAATTTTTCTTTTTCAAATACATGAATTCACTCTATTCTCACTTGATTTTACCATATCACAACAACGTTTGTTGAACCCATAATTTATATTGCACTAGGCAACACCTATCGACTATACATCTTCTACTTTCTAATTCACCTAAAGTTTTTCAACCTCAAACAATTTTTAATGTCAAACCTCAGATTTTACTGATTCAGAGTTCAAGAGGACGCACATATGCCAATTTTACAGACAATTCTTGGACCATGTGAGTCCTGAAATTATTACCCCCAGCTTTTTCTTGTTGCATCCACGTTTCTTTAACTATTGGATCCATCTTCCCACCAGTGTTATCTATATACAAGTTAGACAGCAAAATGTGTATGTTGAACTTCTCTCTCTCCATGACTTCCCCATGCAACCATAGCCCTAGGTGATCTACACTCACCAAAAACTATCATGGATATCGATATGATATGTGAAAAACAGTCCTTGTCTCAGAAATTATAGCCAATCTATAGAAAACAAAAATATCAATCATTCTCCACCTATTTTTAACTTTTTAAAAATATATATATTTTTTTAAAACACAAGACAGTCATCATGAATTAAGAACAACGTACCTTTCTCAACGTAAGTTAAATGCCTCTAATAAAAGGAAAAATTCATCCAAAATGCCAACAACTTCCGAATATAATCGTAGCTAAAACAATAAAAAAACGCCACATATTAGGCTTTCATATAATGCCATTAATATCCTCTAACGTCTGCCCAATATCCCTTATGACAACAATAACGTCATTTCACGCAACTCACCAAGATCGTTATATCTCAAAGACCTTCTCTTCTGCCTGGGGCTCGATAAATCCAGTCGGTGAAGTTCATGCCCGAAGTACTGTCTTAAAAAGCCTCCATTAACCAATCAACGCTGGTGTTGGAAAACGATTTTTAACCAATGCAATCACTCCATTCTAAACCCTGGTTATCATAAATCAGTTCCCTCTCTGGTCCATTCACCACCATTGACCTAACAACGCTAGTGTTGAAAAGCGATTTTTAACCAATGGAATCACTCCATTCTAAACCCTAATTAGCATAAATCAGTTCCCTCTCTGGTCCGTCAACCGAATACTGCATAACATTGCATATCCCTGAATAAAATGCTAATATGCTAGATCGCTCCAATCTAATTAGAAAAATTCTAACTCTAATGTTTTTTCTTTGCTGATTGTTCTAATCAGAACTATTATCCTTTTTCCAATCCAGTTCAGTTTAGCCCTCCTCAAGGATCGAACTCACCACCCTGCCAATTCATTATGTCATCATCCTTTATATTACGCTATAAACGATCCTCTCTTAAAACCCAAGCAAACATGTCAAAGAATCCTCAACCAAAATCCTTGCCTACACAAAAAACAATTCTACAACTTTTCGAAAAATATTATTTAATCTCCGAAAAAAAGAGGGGGTTTTTGTGGTTCTTAATTTTTAAACCAGTTTTCCTGGATGATTCCAGATTAAAAATTCTATTTGGCGTCCTCAAGACTCGAACTCACTACCTTCACCTTAGATCTTGTTTCTATTCTCACTGTTCCTATTGAGCTATCAACTTTGCTAGATCAATCCACTATATATAAGCATCTCATGTATTATCCTATGCGCAATTCAACCATGCCACCTTCTTACAACCAAAATTCCAATAGTTCAACTTTTAATCATAAAAACAGGTTTTTACTCCCTCAAACTAAAAAATAATGTAGCTCATGATCACTATTCAAACCCGAGCTTACAGCTCTGCACCGGCTGATCCATCTCGCCTCCTGCTGTCTTAAATATAGCTCTATGTCGCCTCCCCTTGAACTCTGTGTGATTCTTTGCAACCCATGAAACCTGAAAGACAACTTTTCATTATGCTCTAACAACATGTGTTGATAAATCGGGGATTTCATGTCCTTGTTTACAATCGACCTCCTATGTTCCTGTATACGTAATTTAAGTACACGCTTAGTGCTCCCAATGTATATCTTTGAGCAGTTGCATACTATAACACACACAACCGCTGTACTGTTGCAAATAATAAACTCATTTATACGCCATGATCTCACTGTATTGTACTGGAATGATCGCGTCCGGTTCAGACCTAAATCACAAATGCTGCAATTATTGCATGTATAGAAACCTTTTCGGAGGCATGGGTAGCCAATTTTTTTCTCCTTTGTCCTACAATTTTTCAACATAATTCCTGGTAATCATGCTACCTATGTTCGGGCAGTTTTTATATGAAATCATCGGTTTCTCCGAGATCACCCCTACTAAACCTGGCACTCCTTTAAGCAAATCCCAATTCTCATTGAAAATCTTGTAAATCTGACTCTTTTCATTGCTAAAGGTTGATATGAATGCCAGTCTTTCATTGGAACTTGACCTCTTGGTTATTACCAAGGTTCTCACCCTAGAAATCCCCTCCATTTTCCTCCTGGCAGTAGCTAAACTCTGTTTCTAGTAACCTCTGTTCCTTAACCGGTCTTCTAAATCGGTCAGCCCTGTCACAAAGTCTTTATCCTGACTGCAGTTCCGTCTCAATCTGATCATTTCACCATACGGAATCCCCTCAATAACTGATCTGGGATGAGCACTGACTGCCCTCAAAATAGAATTAGAAGCTGTGTCCTTTCTAAACAATTTACTTTGAATCCTATTGTCTTGTACAAATAATTCTACGTCCAAATATGAGATTCAATTGCAATGATAACATGCGATGAACTTGACATTAACATCATTCTGATTCAAGTAACCTACATACTCTTCCAATTATATTACAGTTCCTCTCCAAATTACCAACACGTCATCAATGAATCTGCCCCAAACAACAATCAGAACAATCCATTTGGCAGCACCTCTGGCCCAGGCGTGCTCCATCTCATACCAACCCATAAAGAGGTTTGCATAAGAGGGAGTAAACCTGGATCCCATCGCTGTCCCTCTCAACTGGTGGTACCACTCGCCTCCAAATAGGAAAAAATTATTAGTCAAGATCAGTTCACACATTTCAATAATCATCTTTGAGTGATCAAGATGACTCGCACTTCTCTGGTTTAAAAAATGCTGTAATGCCTGTTTACCCCTGTCATTCTTGATACACCTATACAAACCTACAACATCTAGAGTTGCAAACAGAAGATTATCTTCCCATACTACATCCTGTACTTTATTCAAAATGTCCATCGTGTCCCTGATGTACGAGGGCAAATTTAAAACCAATGGTTTCAAAAATAAGTCCACAAATTCTGAAATATGTTCGTTTATGCTCCCTATACTGGAGACTATTGGTCTTCCCGGAGGTTTCTATAAATATTTATGCACCTTTGGCAATACGTAAATGAAAGGATAGGTTGGATGAGTTATATTCAAGTATTTATATTCCTGTTCATCCAGTAGCCCTACCTCTGTTCATGAATATAATTATGATCTCCCTAGTGTGGCAGAACATACCAGTATGTGACACATACATTTAGCCACATCTGTTCTAAGATGTGTTCATTTGACTGCAGATTTTTGTACAGGGAAAGTATCTCATCCTATAGGACTACCAGGTATGTCGGGGTGAAACCCAAATAGACTACGACAACGCTTTCTACGCTGGCGTCACCCAGAAACAGCTACAAAAAACTTCAGAACATCCAAAACGCAGCAGCCAGACTGGTACTTAACATCTCCCGCTGCAGCCACCTCTCGCAACACCTCCGACAATTCCATTGGCTCCCAGTCACAAAGAGAATCACTTTCAAGCTCCTCACTCATGCCTACAAAGCTCTACGTGACATAGGACCAGCATACCTGAACCACTGCCTAACATTCTACGTACCTGCCAGACAATTCAATTCCTTCTAACTCGCCCTTGCCTCTGTCTCCAGGATCCACAAAACCAGAACCAGAGAAAGGTTGTTCGCCCACCTCGCTGCCAAGACCTGGAACACCCATAATCCTAGAATGGATGTATTTGGCCACATTTTGTTTGACCTAACAACACTCACATAGCCACATAATGTAGATTAGTATGGATTAATGCATATAAACATTTCTGTAGTTTTGGAATTCAAACACTCACATAACTGACCACCTATGTTAATAATAACATGATTGCATGCCCCTATGAATCCTTGGCTGATACTACACCCTTTGCATATTTAATTTGTTGATGAAAGTAGGTAGATTCTTTGTTTCTATCACATTCTGTGACAAACAGGTGAGTTGAGAAATGGTATTGATACTCCACATATACACGAACACACATCACCTCTTCTGCTTTGTTTGTGTTATACACATTAAGCATGAATCATGGAGTCTGGACCAGTTTCACCGAAAGACTATATAGATCATGTCGTTGTGAGACAACATCTGCAATACTACTCTGGTGGCATTAGAAGCTGTGATGAAATTTATATAGAACAATATTGATGCATCTTAGTTGACTCTACCCAGCAATCATCATACATCCACAGGGTACACATCAATGTTTTGCTCAAGCTTCTGACGTGTGACACTGCAAATGAACCACAACTCAGACCTTTGCTATACCAATAAGTAATTTCAGTTAAATATGGATTACTGTAAGATAGCTGTACATCATTTTCATATATGATGCTTTTAATTAACACAAACACATTTGTTAGAATTTCTTTTGTTAAAACATAAATGTTTATTGAGTGGACACATGCAGAGTTAGGATAAGAAATTATGAACCATTTTGATAAATTTAAAAAGAAAGAAAAAATTAGTAACCTAATCATTTATTCTTGTGAACCTTTCCAGTAAGTGCACAATTTCAGTATTAGAAAATTCATCATCTTCCTCCTCAGATTATATTGGACATTCAGAACCCTACAGAAGATGTTTTTTCACACATATATTGTGCAGAATTGCACAAACAAATATTGTTTTATATACCACTGGTGGTATGTAGAGGCGTCTCCCACTAAACAAGTCAAAACATCTACAACATGATTTTCAGACACAAAAACATTTGCTCCACAACATTACAGGTTCTTCTTCATGCTAATTTGAATATTTTCTGTCCCTCAGTCTCAGTAATGGAAACCTGGGTCATTAACCATGGATGTAGGCCATAACATTGATCACCTGATGAAAGAGCCAGTAAAACATATTAGCAGTAGTTGAGAATTTAGATATGCATGCTGGATGATTGTTAAGTGTGGAAACAGTGTACACAAACTATTAGACTTTATCTTACTATTTCTTATGTTAGCGTGACTGTAGTTAGGACAAACGGAAGTGTGCAACATATGTCTGAATGGAATGCAGTTTTACAACATGCACACAACATATGTTGAACTTCCATAGTTGTATCTCAAACATTTCTTAGACGATGTTGAGCATCTCTAAAAAATTGATGAGATATTAATCCAAGGTTGTACCCAGATTTCAATTAGCTTTATGTCATGTATATTTGACATACGTGACATACAGTAGTATATATTTTTTGGTAACAACAACAGAGACCATCTGAGTCAGACCTACATAGTATTTGGTTAAATGCAGCCAAACACATGCATTCACAGATTAATAAGTTACTGTAGGTCATGGGCACATATGAGAAATCCATTTTTCATATTTCGCTCATGGATCATTATTTCCAATTGAGCATATTCCTTAGATTGCATTTCTTCATACTGCAGCACTAAGGTTATGTCTGCTATATTTGTAAATTAATACAGACTATATTGAGAAAAATAGTAAACCAATGTCGGCCATAGTTTCATTAAACACTGATGGTTGATTAGTTTGAGCTCATAACTTTAGGTATGTGGCTATGTGTAGATATTTCTTCATTTAGTAGAAACATGGTTTGACATGACCCATTGGAAATGAAATTTTGGTACAAGGGTGTGTGCGTTAGTATTACAATGCCCCAACTGTGAGGGCATACTATGTGCAAAGGGAGCCTTTGCATTGTACTTGTGTCTCTCAAGGTGACAGCAAAAGAATACAAAGATTTTAGTGATATTTACCACCACGTAGGGCCTCTTTTGCGTGACTTTGAGTGGGTTTGTGCATAATTATAACACAAGTCAGCACCTTGTGCAGCCTTACATAACACGTCGGGCTGGGAGGCATTCCATGGGTGGATCATGGCCACTCACATGCATCCATTCAACAATTTCTATTACATGAAAGCTGTTCAGCTCCCAGACCCAGGCCAAAAAGTGAAGCCGTTCAGCATTACAAGTGGGATGATAGTGGGAGTTAGCCAAACTCAACATCCAAAAGAATCAAATGTCCTCTGGCTTGCCATTAGGATGGGATGCTTTAGTCCGCAGGGGATCAGAAAGAATGTTGAGGTTTTAGGGGTGAGATAGGGGCCAGATGTTAAAATGGGAAAGATTGCCCCCAATATTTTTTTTAACAAATATATATAGCTGCCATACAGTTGGCTTTCTGCCCCCCTGCAGGCATCTTGGGATTTTTTACCCTATCTGTCCATATGGTGGGGCAGAAAGACTGTTGCCCCAATTACTGGGGAATGGGTGCATGCCTATGCCAATGCCAGGCAACACCCACTCCTATTACTGGCATATAGTGGGCTTTTTGCCTCTCTCCCCAGGGGGTATACTGGGGGTAATTACCCAAATCTGACCCAGTGAAGGGTGGGGGTGGAAAAACTGTGTCCCCATTTATTTGGGATGGGGGCTTGGCCATGCTCATGATGGGCAGCCCCCACCTCTCGCTTTTAAAATAAATACTTCCCTGGTGTCTTATGGGCTTTCTGCCCACCCCTCGGTGGGTAGGTTGGGGGTAATTGTCCCCATATATCCCTAGGGGGGCAGAAAGACTGTGAACCCATTTATCTGGGGTAGGGGCATGGCCTTGCCCATGATGGGCAGCCCCAATCCTTTGAGAAAAATAAAATCTGGCATCTAGTGAACTTTCTGCCCCCTGGAGGGGGCATATCAGGTGTAATTACCCCCATCTTCCCTCAAGGGGGGGCAGAAATTCTATGTTCCCATTTATTTGGGGTAGGGGCTTGACCTTGTCCCTGATGGGCAGCTCACACAGCTTTTTTTCAATAATCCCCTGGCATCTAGTGGGCTTTCTGAGACTGTGTCCCCATTTATTTAGGGTGGGGGCATGGCCTTGCCGAAGGTGGGCAGCTCCCACCTGTCTTTAAAAAAAATAATTATAATAATTACCTGGCATATAGTGGGCTTTCGGCCCCCACTGAGGACAGATCAGGGATAATTACCCCCATCTGGCCCAAGCGGGGCATGAATACTGTGCCCCCATTTATTTTGTGTGGGGCATGGGCATGCCATGGTGGGCGGCCCCCACCTTTTAAAAAATAATTCCCTTACACCTAGTGGACTTTATGCTCCCCTGAGGGGCACATCGGGTATAATTACCTCCATCTTCCCCTCCAGGGGAAAGAAAGACTTTGTCCTCATTTATTTGGGGCAGGGGAATGGCAGCCCCTACCTCTCTTTAAAAAATACTAATAATTCTCTGCCATCTTGTGGGCTTTTGCCCCCCTTGGAGGGCAGATGGGGGTGATTTATTTCGGATGGGGCATGTCCATGCCCAATAGTAGCCAGCCCCCACCTTTCTTTTCAATAATTCCATGGTGTGTAGTGAGCTTTTTGCCCCCATCAGAAATGGGTAATCGCCCCACCTGCCCCCCAGAAAGACAGAAATAATAATCCTTACAAAGGGGGCAGGCACAAGCCCTTGCCCAAGCCGCTGCTCCCCCTCTCCCTGGTGTTTAATAGGTGGATCCCTGCTTGGGGTACACTCTCTGTGGTACTCCACTGGGCAGAGGTACCATTGGAAAGGGGAGATTCTCCCCTTTCTAACAATACCTCTCCCATTAGAATCAGTGCTCCGGGGCTGAGATATCAAGCAGAAAGAGACAGGATAAAGGTGAGAAAGAGTATAAAGAGACAGAATAGAAGTCAGAAACAAGCAGAAAGAGGGAGAATAGAGGTTAGAAACGAGCAGCAAGAGGCAGAGTAAAGGTCAGAAATGAACAGAAAGAGACAAAATAGAGATCAGGAAAAAGAAGAAAGAGACAAAAGAAAGGTCAAAAAGAGGCCCCCGATGACCCTCAACAGCCAAGGACACTTCATCCCACCTAGTAGTGTGCCAGGAGGCGTGTATTCAGAGTGGTTGAGAAAAGGGGTGGTGCCTCCGATGAGGTCTCAGCAATCCTGCTGTGTGGGAATTACAGGTGGCAACAATAGGGGTTCTTGGCCCCCAAGGACCCTCAACAGGCAAGTGGACTTCATCCCCCAACCAGTGATGCACCAGGAGGTGCCTTTGCAGAGTAGTTTTGAAAGGGGGCGGGACTTCAATGGCGTCTCAGCAATCCTTCGATGGGGGGATTACTGGTGGCAACAATAGAGGATTTTAGCTCCCAGGGACCCTCAGCAGCCAAGGAGACTTTATTCCCTAACCAGCAGTGCACTAGGAGGAGCGTTTGCAGCGCTGTTGTGAAAGGGGTGGTCCTCCAATGAGGTCTCTGCAAACCCACTGTGGGAGACTTACTTGAGACAACAATAGGTGTTTTTGGCCCCAAAGGACCCCCAGCAGTCAAAGGCATCAAGCAGAACATGTAAATTGTGTAGTGCAGAGAAGTATGAATAGTTGCGGTCTCCAGGTTGGCATATAGGTTGCGATTTTTCTGCAAAATCTCATCCAGGAACCAAGACTGGTCAATATTGGGAGCATATATGTTCACTATCATTATGTCCCGGTCAAGTTTACCGCAAATTGTGACATATTGGATTTTGTGTCTACATTGTCCCCCAGGACCTGAAATGGGACCCCCAGTTTTGTCTACCTTGTTTCCCAGGACCTTAAATGGGACACTGCATCTCACCCAAATGAGTACTCCTCTCACAAAAGCAGATAACTCTGTGTAAAACATTCAGCCTTGTCAACGATTATATAGGGACACCCCTTCATGTTTTGTTAGATGGGTCTCTTGCAATAGAGCGATATGGATCCCCCCTCTTTTCAAATAGCCATATTACCTTGACCCCAGACATTACAGGATATAAACCTATATGCAGTGTTCTCCCCCACCATCTAAGTGTTAATATGATACATCATGACTAAGACCTTGGTAATGAACCAAATGAGACACGCACCCCAAGTCTGTTTGTATCAATGCATAGTGTGTTGGCAACCTCGTGAATGATAACAAACTAACCCAATTCCCTCACCCCAGGACAGAAAGACAACCTCCACCTAGCCAAACCAAACAGAACAATATTACCCACTCATGCAATTAGAATCAACATAAGAAGGGATGGTGCCTGGTTTGTGAGGCAGTTGTCTGGTAGTGCAACATACGACCCGGCTAAGGTACCACTGGCAGGCAGGTGTGCCCTCTCCCACACTTCTAGAAGTCCTACAGATACAGATAGTATGCCCAGTACAAGCTTTGCTTGAGGTCTTAACCCTTCCGCCCAGTGACATTACCATTGAAACTAGAGGTCCTCAGCTAATGTCAGCTGATCACGGTGTAACTTGGCGTAGGCCAGGTCCAGTGCCGGAGTCCAGCGTACAATGTGATTTGTGTCCATAGCAAGAGTCACTTCCCCTCCCGGGACAGAAAATCACCCAGTCTCTGATTTGTTGAGTTTTGCAGCTGCTGCCACTTTAAGCAGTCTGTCCCGCTGTGACTGATCTTTCGCAGGGAAACCCCCGCAATTGAGCTTGCTCCAGAAGCATGCCCGCTGAGGGGCACAGATCTGTGGTGGAAAAAATGTTGATCAACTGCACTACAGTTGTGTTTCCATCCAATCCCAAACCTCCTGTGGATCCATGAAGAATTTAGTCGCAGTCTTTGTGATAACTCTTAATTTCCCTGGCAATACCATTGCACATTTCATGCGCATCTGGCGAGTTGATTTTTAACCTTGATTTTGCTCCACCATTGAGAAGTCAGGGAACAGGATTATTTTGCAATTCTCAAATAGTATTTCCCCTTTCTTTGCAATATATGGTCCCGGTCTCGATAGTGCAGTAATTTAGGAATCACTGGGTGAGGTGAAGCACTGGAGGGAAGCGGTCTCACTAGGACCCTATGGGATGCTAGTGGGCAAAGAAAGGAGAGAGGTCTTCTGGATATATTGTTTCTTTGATCCATGTCCAAAGGTAACCGTGTTATTACCTTCAACACTCTGCTGTAGACCAATCACACAAATGTTATTCCTACGGGCTAATCCTTCAACATGTCAAGCCCTATACTCCAAGGATCAGATCCTGTCCATGAGTTCCGACTTCTGACCCTTCAGTTCTCCTGTTATTGGCACTAACTCAGCTAGAGACTGCCCATATCTTGTGAAGCTTTCTGCTATTTTTCTCTCATCATTGCACAATATACCAATGTCAGCGACCACAGTGTCAATTTTAGCTCTAGGTCCTCTCTAGTGTCTTTGATTGCCAGCACAATAGAGTCTAATATGTCTGCGGAGCATAGTCTGTATCTTGTGAAGAGCGAATAGATCTTTCCTCAGTATCTCAATATGACGAGTCATCAACTGATTACGGCTGTCCATTTCCTTCTATTTTGAGTGGCTACCCATTATGAGTCAGTAGTGTAACCACTGATGTCGACGGTTGTGCGCTTTCAGGCTGTGGCCCCCCTGCCCTGTATTGGCAGCACCGCGGTGGGGTCAGAGTTCAACAACAGCAAGGGCATTTCTTCACCAGGCTTATTTCACACAGTAGAGTACAGTCAAGGACAATTATATACCTCAGATGAATCTCACCATATGCAGGTTCATAGCCACTAAAGGACACTTGCTGTGTTCCCCTGAGCTTCCATCCAATGTTGCAGGTGGTGGGGGGAGGGGCAACCACACTAAAACCCCCAAGCCCAAGAGGACTCGTCTATCCTTCCATCGCTTCTCTTTTCGCCGCATGTAGAAGAGTGCCCAGGAGTGGCCTCGGAGCAGACCAGCAGCTCTCAATTTGCAGGGGGCCCAGATGTAGCGGTGTGGTCAAGCAGGTTGCTCGCCCACATCGCCTCTCTGCAGGACCACGGCCTTCCCAAGCAGTCAAAACTATATTGTTCATCGATTTCACGCAGCAAGCCAGAGGATGCTGCATCTGTATCGCAGGGACTCTCCTTGGCTCAGGCATTGTGGCACAGAGACCCGCAGGGCCACTAATACAGTGACCCTGTTCGGCGGTCGGTTCTGCTGGGCAGCAAAGACTCAGGCAGTGCCACGACTTCTTCATGCAGTCTGATCCCCTCTGTTCCCTGGCCCATTGGGGCAGATCAGGGGGCACCACAGTTGCGCCCTAGGGCCACGTCCCAGCTTGGGCGCTACATCACACAGATCTGATGGAGGTGGACATCTTAGATTTTCTCTTGCGACTTGCGGACTGTCTAGGTGTTTTGTTCTGTCGAGCAGATGAGACGCCGATATCCCAGTTCATGGGCAGTGATGAAGGAGGCACAGCCACCAGTCCTGTGCAAGGGATAAAGGGAGCAAAATTTACATCGGGATTGTGCCGGATGCCAGTGACCCACCATGAGCTCCTCGGTTCGCTGCTCACTCCATCAGCATCAGGCTATGACCCTGTAATCCGGTACTGCGTTCGGAAGGGATTTACAAGATGGCGGTCAAAATGCGTCCGGCCAAGAGTACGTTAGACGCTCTAGTAGGAGCAGAGGAAGTGACGTGGGGAGCGGTGGAGAAGAAGAGGAGGCTGGAGGAGGATATGGCCCGCTACGCAATGGAGAGGAGAAAGACGCAGAGAGACACGAGGGACCAGCAGATGTACTGAGGAGCAGCAGGGAGATGCTGACTTCGAGCGAGAGGTCCACAGGTGCCAGAGAAAACTCCAGGAGCGCGGAGGAAACAAGACTGGCAGAGCCACTAGAACCAGCATATAAAGAACCCGCCAGCCAGTCAAGCCGTCCCGGAGGAGAAAAGGACGGTGTGACTCCTTCAGCCACGACCCTGGAGGGCCGTGGCCTCAGGCAAGTACCTTTCCTCAACTTCTTTACTAGAGGCAGGTAGAGGAAGGTTCACCCATAGGATTCTTGTTAGACACGCTCACTGAATTTCTTGCATGCAGCACAAGGTTGAATATGGTCCCACACTGGGTGATGGTGAAGGGTTAAAACTACAGAGTATAGTAAAAGGGCAGTCCGCTTATAGTATCTCCCATTTGCTTGTTCCGAGGGATATGTGTCCACCCTTTCCGCTGATGGGACGTGAAGACGCAGGAAGAAGCTAACCCGGCCCTTGGGGAGAACAGAGACATTCGGGTGCACGGTGAGGGAACTGACACCGAATAGGACTTACATTAAGTGAAATACACCTTTTACAGAATGGACTTCCGACCCTTTTTGTTAAAATATTAAACCACAAAATATTCTGACTACTCGTGTGTTTGTCATATCTGGCCAAGTGATCACAGACCCCCATCAAAAGTGCTTCACCTCTAAAATTTACAATGTCTTTTGCATCTTCTGAGCTTACAGACAAATGTACTCCTGTCAAGAGATGGATGAGTGGGTTTCCACTGTGGACATTGGGAGTGAACAGCCCCATCTTTCAGATAGTTGTTGGGGAAAGTTTTGTTTTTTACTGGGAAAAGTACCAGAGTTTGGTTTCCAGAGCTGCTGGTTCTCCCTGGCAGAACAAAGAACAGCACACACCCAGCGCCTCACAGAAGCGTCTTGTAATCCCAGATCATCGCTGCTGCCTGAAAATGCTACACTGGCTCCCCTCCAGCCGTCTCTTTGAGACCAGGGTCCTGATGTTTCTTCCAGGATTTTTGGCACTGTGCTTTTTAACCAACTTTAGAACTAGTGGCAACTAGAACTAGCCACTGAGCCATGGAACCTAATAGACTCAATGTGCCTGACTCTAAGATGGCTATCAAAACCACACTCCTTCTCCTACCTTGCCATCCTCGTCAGCGCCTACCACCCGTCTTTGGTTTCTAGCCTTCTGATCCCCTCCTGATCCTCACTCTTCTCTGGTGGAACCCTAAACGCATACATGGCGGCTTCCCGGTGGAGCTGCTCCGACAGCTATAGGGGAGATTGGCCCTGGCACACCGCTATGGCCGTCACCTACTCAGCCGGATCACGGACATTTGTCTTGTTTTCTTCCCCGTTGCTGTCTCCTTCCTGTGGATTACCTGCTGTCCCTGGTCTTTCCTATCCTGACTTTCGTGTTCGCTAATTTACTCCTTTATTGTTCACTTATCCATTATGTAACTACTGTGAAACTTTTGTAACTTGTAACTCGCTGTGTCCTTATGAAAAGCGCTCTGACACCTCTGGGTCTAGCCAGCGCTATATAAAACTCAAGTAAATAAAATCAATAAAAATAATTTACAGATGGCGAAAAGGAAAAAGTTTACATATGCAAAAATACATTTGCAGTACTTTTCCAAATGTAGAATTGCCCGAATGGTGAAAGGGTCCTTTCTGAATGGGAACCTATGTGTTAAGCTGAAAAAATAAACCAAGAATAACCAGTTCCATGTTGCACCTCAATTTGCCTTAAAACGTGATTTTTCTGTATCCCAAATACTACCAACAGGATACAGAAAAGTAATCCGTAAAAGTCCAACTATATTTCCACCAGGAGTAACAGCTGTCAGCTTATGAATGTCTAAATTCTCTGAAATTCCCTTGTAATAGCCCTTGCATTGCAAGTAGAATGCGTCTGAAACATTTGGGAACTCTTAATTACTCACACGTGGGAGTAAATACCTCTTAATGCATTTCAGAGGCGCATATTTTTAGATTTCAGAATCTAAGTAGAACACACGTGTCTAATTTGTCCCACTCTCTCTGGGGTTTAGGCACTTGGGTAAATTCTGTCAAATAAGTGAAGTGGCTCCGAGGGAGTTTGCACTCCCTTTCCTATTACCGAGCGACCTCAATGTGCCTCATTAGCCGCAGGCATAAAAACAGCTCAAACTATTCAATGTGCTTCATTAGCCACACTAAAGAGGGCTTTCTGCAGGTTGCATATGGACAACATTTATTGCACAATACCTTCCTATTGCTGCAGGATCTCGTTTTTAATTCTGCAAAACAAACTACTCAGTTTGAAAGTTTGTCCTTAATAGAATTAATTACAACATGCCACTGCATAGTTTTCCTGGTATGGTCTCTCATATTTCAAAGTTTTCAAATAAGTTAACATTGACATCAATTGGTATACAATTTCTTGACTGCTGGACAAACTGGAGATTACCCCATCATGAACAGTACAGATATTTACATCTTTTTTTTACTGTTGACTTAGATAATACAGGGAAATTGTAATGGTTTTAATTAACTGAAACAATAAACAGTTATTCAGTACAGATATGCATATTTTGGATGCTCTCTACATGCAGTCCTATGCTGTATTTTTAGGCATTTGTTTCTGAAAAAGGCTTCTGTGTTCTTGAGACCTTAATGACCGACTGGTGAAGTCTAATTGATTGGGGGAGTGAACAAAAGGACCTTATTCCTCACAGGATTTCATTCTCTCAGCTATAACACAGAGCAGGACCTAGCTCCAAGGTTCATAGAGCGCCTTAGAGAAAACATTTTTATTTTAGCATGAGTATATGGAATATGAGTCACTGTTTGTAGAACAATATGGCCCTCATGTTAGGTGCCGGACATAGTTGAGAAACTATGTCCTAATCAGGTGTCATTAAGTCCAAAAATACACATTCTGAGTTTACGCATATCAGAACTAAGCCTGGGCGGTGAGCTCAGCGCCGTTCGCGGAGTTTTCTGCACCCCACGCTACACGAAGCAGAGTGTTTTTCCTCGCTCGTGCTAGTCAACGTCAAATTGGCAAGTGTGAGCAAGGAAAATCCACCTCCCTGTGAGATTATTTCTTGTGCTTACTCTCCAAGTTCTAGTTGGCAAGCGCAACGAAGGAAAATCAACCTCCAGGTGAGATTTCTGAACGCGGGTGGTCAGATTTATCAATGCTAATGGACTCGGCAGGTCGTCAGATAAGACATCCAAACTTGCCACACTAAAGGAGTTTGACTTCCAGTTCATAGACTGAGCACTAAGGTTATATCTTTGACCATGATGAGCCTGCTTGAGGTATCCCACCCGTGCCCCATTGCAGTCAGCCTGAAATTGCACTTGCAAAATGGTCCCCCACGATATTGGACATCTGGTTGGTGAGTTACTTTTTCAAGGTTCTTTTTCTCCTAAATGTTTTTAAAACTAATTTCTCTATTTCCTCTTTTGTTCTTTTTTTTGATTTCAATGTAATTTTTTTCTCAATTTTGATAAATTAGAGTAGAAATTTTTAACTGTTTTAGTACTTCTAAAGGTTTGAAAGGTTAAATCTGTCACCTCTGTCCCATAGCTCTCAAGGGTTGAGCTGAGGTTTAAACTATTGAAGCCTACAAGTGGACCTAAATGTTGACTACCATACAGCTTAATTAACACTTTCTTACACATATATACTGTTAGAATATTTCAGCAGGGTCACCCTCAAACGTATTGCCTTCATCACTGCTGTTGAATTTTGTTTTTGTTAGCACCACGGCTAACCAGTGCTTGTGCGCTCTACCATAAACATGGTAAAATTGGCCTAAATATGTTTGGCACATTTGATTCACTTGTAAATTCCTAGTAAAGTGGTACTACATGTATCCAGATCCTGTAAATTAAATGCTACTAGTAGGCCTACAGCACTCATTGTGCCACCTATTAAAGAAGCCCTTTAAAACATGTCTCAGGCCTGCCATTGCAGCCTGTAGTGCAGTTTTAAACTGCTATTTTGACCTTTTGTTTGGCCTAAACCTTAATTTTCGATACATATAAGTCACCCCTAAGCTAGGTCCTAAACAGCCCGTAGGGCAGTGTTTACTACATTTAAAAAGTAGGACATGTGTTTTAAAGTTTTAAATGTCCTGGTAGGAAAAACTCCCAAATTTGTTTTTCCACTAATGTAAAGCCTATCTCTCCCATTGGATAACAGTGGGCTACCTTAATACATTTTATAAGTGCTAACCTTTGAATTGGAACAGATAAGAAAGTCAAGTTTGGACTCAAAGTAATTGTAATTTAAATCTCTTTAATAGGAAAATCAGAAAATGCCAATGTTAGAAAATTAAAAAACAAGTATAGTGAATGCACTCCTTCCCGTATTTTACAGCAACCCCTGACGAAGAACCTCATTGGTTCGAAATGCATTGGGTTATGTGGAAAGTTGCTATAGACACACGTTCATGTTAAAGCGTGGATGAGCTGCAGAAAACGTTTGAAAATGATTAAATAAAGCATCTAGTGAATTCCTGCTGTCTCTGGATTGATTCTACACATCGATTAAGATGAAGACGAGTACAACATGTTAAAGTGACTGGTTTAGTCTGGATTACTTGGTGAAAACTGAACAATTTGATTACATGGAAAACTTTTTCTCTCGCAGCAGTGCAACAGCTAGGGTTGCAATTCGCGTCACCTTTTTTCAATGTTAAAAAATTGCCATTTTCTTGTTCCAACTATTGGGTATCTGCAGCCTGTGTCCAAGGATACATGACTTCAAATAGCCTGGCAGTTGGTCTTTGTGTAGCCCTCCTGGACACTGAGACAAAGGGGGACTATGTGTTGGCACAACGGGCCACACTCACTGTCAGGCTGTGTGGGGCGGAGCTGTTTCCTGCCTCACTTACATTTCAAAGGGTTGTCTCTAGCACACTAACAGAGGAACCCAACACCAGTCTATTGTCACCCCAACTATTTGGAGCCCGGGCACGGGAAATGAAGGAATATCCAGAAACAGACATGGGGTGTCAAGTCTCCACTCACCTGAAATCCAGGATGTTCAATTTGAGAGATGAGACTCTTGTTCTCTATGCCCCCAATAATCTAAGCCTGGTAAACCGTATGTATAACACAGCTTAACAAGAACAGATCTTGAGGGGAAGAGGAAAATGGAACAAAATAAAAAAGAACAGAAAGAAAACACTCTGCTGGATTCGGATCTTGGCATGACTGTGGCGCTGATCGTGATACCTTAACCACTCTGTAAACATAGCAATTCTTCTGGGAAAATATCTATGTGCAAACGATAAAGATCAATAAATATTCATTAACCTGCTTAGTTGAATACATCCACTAGTATCCTGATTTACATTGCACATAAAGATTATACCTTTCACTTTAATTTGCTGCTCAACATATAGCAGAGATAATGTCTCCCTTTTATCATCAGATGCATCACGTGCTTAAAGTGATGTTCTTAAACACATGTGTATAATGCTGCTCTCTGTAGTGAAATAAAAGAACACCTTGTCACCTTTTCAGCATAACACACCAATAACTGAAATTCAAATGTTCCATGAAACACTTATGAACAAAAATGCTTTTTTCTTGTCTTCAAGAATATCATAAAATAAAAGTAATACAACACAAAATTAGTTTCAGCAGAAAATGTCCACTTATTTCTGAGTAGGAAATGAGTCTGTCTCTCTATAATTTGAAAAGTCTTATTTGTCTCACTCTTGAAATACGAAGAAACTATAATTGATTGAACCTTGAAGCATTTCCTCTGCGAGCGCAAAAGTCGTCAATTATCAGCCTTTGGAATAAAACAGAAAATTACCTGTTTAATCTTTGACGCACTTCCACTGCAAGCTTTGTTAATTGTTATAGTTGTCTAAGTTGTTCATTAGAAATTCCTTACTTGACTGAGTGCTGCTTTTTCTTTCTTTGTTGCAGTCCGGAGTTATTTCCTAGTCGGAACGAAGGAGGAAGTTGTGGAGTTGTCCTAGAAACCACCAAGGACTGACTGGAGCCGAAGAGGAAGAATGCTGTCTGCCGGGCGGTAACTCGAAGGAAATCAGGTAAGTGGGGAATCGTGAAAACGAGCGCAAGCACGTTTCATTCTGCTTTCAAGCCTTTTATAGGCTTCAGGTGGGTGGGGTTGTTTAACAGAAATGCAAATTGCCAACTGTAAAGCCGGTGTGGCAGGCTCATGTTAACTGTCATTAGTTCTGCTGAATCAAGTTGTTTCAAGCTAAATGTATTCAGATACCAAGAACTACTTAATGTTTATAACAGTATTACAGCATACCATACCAGTTTATACAAGAAAAATAAAAGCATGAAAGTTCACACTTGTGCAATTCCATAAACCAAACCAAAATATGGCAAACCAGAAATAAAGACTGAACATGCTACATATATATTGGGTCAATTATAATACACAGTATGAGGATTAGCCATGTTTATGGCGCAATTCCTAACATGGGGGTAGCCAGGATGTCACCCCCACTTCACAGGCTATTATCAGGTGTAAATATTGGACCTCCTGAACCACCTCTTCCATACACACCTGTGGAAGATTCAGAAAGACTGTCTACTGCCCTGCTGCCAGAAGGACAGCCCTGATACCCTGCTTCTGGAAATACTGCTAACTGGAGGAGGACTGGAACTGCTCCTTGAACCCAGGAACACTAGAGTGACTCCAAGAGCTAGTTGCCTGGCGCCATGTATGAGCTAAAGGGACATAATGAGCTCTAGAGATCTTGAACCCTGCATCTGGCTGCTGGATTAAGTCCTGACCCCCCAAGTGATGTCCATCCAGCACTGGACCCTTGAGTGTGGCGTTGAAGGTGCTGCTCCTGACAAACTCTAAAAGTTGCGACTTAGAATATTTGGAAAAATTGGCCTGAAACCCGACAGATGACTGAGATCTACCTGCCTGCCAATCGACCCAAGGTGCATAGCCAGTCAGCCTGACTTCACAGCACCTCTCACTACGTTTTCCTCCGCAGCAGCAAACGTGGTTCAGCAGGACCTTTGAGCAATGGTATCCGGCCTCATTAAGCCCCTCCGGCTACAGCCTGCAGCCTTGTGCCACTAGAGATTTACAACTTCCAAAAAAGTGACTAAGGCCAAATGTACAAATCTTCACTGCAATTCCATCTAGTGGCTCCCTGATAATGATGCCTCCTCCTCGGAAACCACCGGCTGCCTTGCCCAACAGAACCTTACCATCTCAAGAACTTTCCTTGAAATGTCATCTAAGTCCAACGGTAAGCAGAGACCAGACCAAATCCCCCTTGTGTATCCAAAACGCTTTCCATCACAGTTGGCCTTAACTTTTTACTTTGCCCTGGTCTTGTGCTACTCCTGTTTGGCAGTTTGATCTTTTAGGCACTATTTTATATTTAAAACTTTAAGAAATCATAGCGTCAGTTCAAAAGATTGGTGTTTATAGTTTATTACTGTTTGAACGATGCTTTAATACTTTAGACATTGCCTCTAAGTTAAGCCTGAATGCTTTTGTATCAAGCTCCCAGAGGGTTACCCATTGATTAATTTAAGGACTTCTGTGGTGCAAGCTGACAAAGATTGTGGTTGTTGCTTTAGAAGGATCTTCACCGACCTCAATTAAAAACTCAATTTCTTATACATATACATAGAGATGTTTGCTTTGTAAGAATAGCAAAGCCCATTTTGAGAAGTAAGCATAGGTCCCAAAGTGTCATTGCAAGTTGCAGATCATTTGCTGTTTTATACAGCGTCTAGTTGGTGACCATAGTCCTGATAATATTTCTGTACTGTTCTAGATGGGGAAAAGATGTGTCGTAACTGTCAGTGCTGCCAACGACAGAACTTGAAAACCAGGTTTGAGTCCCAGCTCAACATCATGTGATTCTGGGCAAATCACTTCATCTTCCTGTGCCTAAAAATAAAATATTCAAAAAAATAATAATGTGTCCTTGTGAAATATAACTGCCGCTCATGTAAAGTGCTCCAATACCTTCGGGTCATGTTTGAGCTATATAAAACTGTAGGAAAAAAAATAGCTGTACTAATTCATCAAAGTCCAACATTACCATTGGTATGATCCAGATAATACTGTATTATTGCTGTTAATCAGGATCAGGATCTCAGATATTACAGAAATGGCTGTGAATTCAGTGAAAGAGGCCTGCGAGGGACATCAGACCACCAGCCTCGCATTTCCATCTGCAGTACACTCACATTGCAGTCCTAGTCACTTAAACTAACAGAATCTGCAATATATGTAAAAAGTACTGGCAAAGCCAAAGAGTCTAGTCTTTTTGTTAGGGTAAGGAAGCAACATATTGGGCTACAATAAAAGGGAAGATGATCCCCTTTCAAGAACAGACTATATAAGCATATTTAAACTTTACCTTCAAGAGTATTGTGAAAGGAGTTAGAAATTAAACTTCAGTTGTGAGTGTAAAAAGGCATATTCTTCAAACTATAACAGAGTAGATACAGTGAATGGTTGTGCTGGTTACAGATGCCAATAATATCAAAAAAGGTTGTGTAGATTGAAGCAAGGGTGCAGATGGGTAGTGTAGTGTTGTACAGTGGAATAGAGTGGAGTGGCGTAGCGCACAGTGGAGTAAAGTGTTTTACAGTGGAGTGGTGTTGTGTGTTGTATAGTGGAGTGGAGTGGTGTGTTCTACAGTACAGTTGAGTGTCGCACAGTAGAGTTTTGTTGGCTGCAGTGTCATGGAGTTGAGGGGTTGTGTAGTGGAGTGTTGTTGAGTAGAGTGCCATACAGTGACAGAGTGGAAAGAGTGTTGTCCAATGTTGTGGCATAGAGTGTAGTTCAGTGGTGTAGAGGGTCATACAGTTCAGTGTTGTTGAGTGGAATGTCCTACAGTAGAGCGGTGGAGAGTCTCGTACATTGTAGTGTCATAGAGTGGCGTGGCATAGAGTGGTGTGTTGTACAGCGGACTGTAGTACAGTGTTGTGCAGTGACCATCAAAACACACATGGCTGGTACAGTCAGTGAAGTCAAACCACAGACATCACAGTGCAACAACACAGGGAGACAGCAAGGCAAACCATGTATAGGCACAAGGATGAAAGGATGGCCCTGAAGTCAAACTGTGAACAGCCACACATGTATACAACTACTTCACAGGAGTACACCAGCAGCACAACACACAGGGCCCATTGACACACTACATGACTGCCAAACACCAGTAGGAATCTACACGCATACCCCCTTACACCAGCAGCACACAACACCAGTGTGAAACACACTGAAGGCTGGCAATACTTGCCAGTCAATACACACACAAAAAATCACACACCCTGGGGGTAGCCACAAACATCACCCACACACACAGGGATGCCAGAACAAATGTATGCACAAAAACCACAGACAAACACATAACCCAACAGAGACACACACAGAACCACAACAAGAACAGACATGCCCTGTGCAGCTAAACTGTGGAAAGGCAATGGGAGCACAGACAAAATAGGAGTGACAACCTCATCACTCAGGAACAATGCACAGACAACATACCACAACACACACAAGACGTGCACCATTACAGAACAACACAGCCACATCAAACAAACAACAGATGCACAGGCAGAAAAATCACATAGCAAATACAGCAGGACATCAGGGGATGCACACCAGGCAATGACAAGGCAACATATACACACAGCACTGCATGCACAACAAGCAGTGTGTGCACACCAAGCATACCAGCCACACACAGACATCAGTGACATACATCAACCCACACAACACCAATCAGCACAGCACAAAGACAACAGCACAGCCAGGAAGTAAAGCAATACCACAGCCAACACACATACATTCAACACAACACCAACGGATGCACAAGTCTGGGACAGAAAGGTGGACACAACTTGACCAGAGGACTGGGCAGCACACACAGTTGAACTGCATAGGAGCAACCATGACTGCCAAACAGCACAAGAACATCACATACAACTCATTGGTGAAATGCCCTGAGTGACACATTGATCCTGGCCAAAGAACTGCACCACAAAGCACAGTGTCACAAATGAAGTGATGGGGAGGCACACACACATGTAAACCAAGGGGACAGCTGACATCAAAGTGAAGTGCACTGCATGTCAGTAGGGGACATGGCAGAAGTGTGCCATACACAAATAGAGAGAGTGCAGACCCACAATAGGTATGCATCTGAAGCACAGATAGGGGATGGTATGACAACACACACAACATGCCATACTGGAGGCAAGAAGACACCATGTGACAGCAATGCATGAGAAAACACAACCACAATGGCAGTGTGGAGCAGCAGATCTGCACAGTCACCACAAACAGTAACAAGACACATGGATGATCAACAAAACACAACACTGACTTGCCAGTCTCACACTCTGCATACTCACAAGTGACAAAAACAACAAGTAGGAGTCAGACAGAACTGCAAGGACACACCAACACACTGCACAGTGCACAATGTACAACTCACACATGCGCATACAACCACATCCGCAGGGCTGAACAATCAAAACAACAGGCATATATCTCCTTGGTGACACATGTGTGTAGTTGACAATGCAGGGGCATGCACACATCAGCACTCCCGACAAACTCACCCCCTTCACACTGCACACTTCCTGACCATTCAAGAGCACACATGGAAAGTAAGCCATGGGACTAGGATGACTGGCCATCACAAGATGACCACAAACATACACCACTGGGCACACATAAAGGAAGAATACACATACATGATGACCGTGGCCAGCCTGCCTGCAATACTGTGTGCAGAAACCCACTCTGTGCTGGCAGTGCCCCCCACCCTGACATGTGTACAAAATAGCCAACATGAACAAATTAAGAAAATGACAACTGCTTTCCATTGAAAATTGACATCCTTGCCCCCACAAGTATCTGGGTCAGGAAGAACTGAAGACCCAGTCACCCCTGTAAAAAGTGAGCCATAACATTGACTATGTTGAAGTGGCACACAGACCATGTGGCCCAGTAAACCATATTCACACAGCAAAATAACTTTATACAGTAAAGACACTGACAAAATGGACAACAGGAACAACTGTCTTTATTCACATATTGCACAGATAGGCACCATGAGAAGAGAAGAGCAAGGCACAAAATGCAGAGCATGTCCATGAGAAGCTGCACAGGCAAGGGCAAAACAGCAGTGAACAACAAGGCCAGTGGCCAGGACTAAGTGCAGAGTATGTCCATGGGAAGCTGCACAGGCAACGGCAAAACCGCAGTGAAAAACAAGGTCAGTGGCCAGGGCTAAGTGCAGAGTATGTCCATGAGAGGCTGCACAGGCAAGGGAAAAACAGCAAGGCCAGTGGCCAGTCCAGGGTGCAGAGTATGTCCACGAGAAGCTGCATAGGCAAGGGCAAAACAGCAGTGGACAACAAGGCCAGTGGCCAGGGCTAAGTGCAGAGTATGTCCATGAGAAGCTGCACAGGGAATACTTGAACACAGCAAAGAGAAACAAGGCCAGTGGCAAAAACGAAGTGCAGGGTTTGTCCCAGAGAGGCTGCACAAGGAATGTGTGTGACTGTACCTTTCCATGTTCAGCAACACAGTCAGGGGGTACAATGTGCAGTACAGGCCCACCTGTGTGATAGACAGGTGTGTAAGGGTGACTACCACTCAGACTTGGCTGTCAGGCGGACTGAGAGCAGGCTGTGTCTTGGGGACTGTCGGGGCACTTGAATGGGGAGAGAGCGGACCAGCTGAGGTAGAGCTATCAGTGGCTTGGCAACCCGGAGGGCTGCTTGGACCAGGTGGTGTAGTGGCATGTGGAGGTGGAGTCATGCAGACAGGAGACACAGTGTGGCTGGGAGATTGTGGAGGGGTGCCTTTCCACTTCTTGGGGATCCTAAATACCTTGCGTGACTTTGGATCAATGGGAAGTGGTGTGGACACAACAGGAACACTCACCACCAAAGCTGCATCAGGTGCAGATGCTGGTACCCCCTCTGGTGATGTGCTTGATCCTGCGGAATGCTTTGCCTGGCTTCGCCTCTGCCCCCATTCCCCTGTTTACTAGGTGTTCCCCCTACAGTGCCCTCCTTCCCCTACTTCACTGGGCTCGGAATGGGAGTCGAGGTGGTGGGCGAATCTGCCTTGGAGCCCTTCCTAGGTGTACCCTTGGCGTGCACCACCTCCTTGGTGGGCACAGAAACTGTATGCTTCTCTTTGCGAGATGCTTTAGGGACAGGAGAGTCCTTGGATGGAGATGCCTCTGAGGCATGTGTGCCTGAGGTCTGCTGCTTTGCTTTTTGTCCCCTGGTGTCCCCTGACGGGCTTTTCTCCCTGCTCTCTGGGGTGGCTTTGGTCTTCTGAGGGGATGGTGTCTGCGCCCGGGAACGCTTGGGCTGCTTCTGCTGTGTGCTTCGTGGGCTGTATCGTGACTTTGATGTATGTGAACCATGGTCACTGTCATCAGACGTGGTCAATGCCTGTGGGGTGGATAAAGGGACCGGAGCTGGACTGTGAGTATGTGCCTGTTGAAGGGCTGACGTCACTGTGGAGGACAAAGCGTGGGCAGTCCGGTGCAGCCCACCTACGTCTCAATGTATGACCTCCATGAAAGCAACCACCTGTGCCAATTTTTTGTCGTGGTCTATGAAGGCATTGAGGAGAGCTGTCTGGCCTACACACAGCTGGGGCAAAAGGTCCACAGACTCAGCACTGATAACAGCAGGGGGGACAGGGGCAGGGACAGTGGTGCCAGGGGTGAAAGACACTCTTCCCCTCTTACTGAGGTGGACATGGGAAGCACCAGAGGAAGTGGCTGGGAGGGTGGGCACTGGCTGCTGTGTGGTGGAATGGATGCAGAGTCCCCGTTCCCTGTGCCCGCCAACATGGATGCATCTCCGCTGGCATCAGATGATGTGGTACTTTGCATCTCAGGCTGGGATTCCTCTAGCAGACTCCTATCCCCCTCTGAGGCGCTGGTGACATCTGTGTCACTGGGCTACTGTGCAGCTGTTGTGCTTGTTTCACCCTCACTGGTGTCCGTCTCCTGTCCCTCCATGACCACAGGATATGCTGCATGAGAGAGAGAGATGTAGGGTCTGGTCAGTGGCAGTAACAGAACAAACATATGCAAGCAATGCAAAACAAAAGATGAATAAATCTACATGTTGCACACCACCCTGTGCAATCACATTGTGCTAACTCACTATATTGACTCAAACAGTGCGTGGGAACTGGAAATTCAGGCATAAGTGAGCCATGTGATGACCACACAGCACAACACCCTGCTAGTGGCTCTGTTCAACCAGACACACAACTAGCTCTGAGCACACCTTGGGACATGATGGGGGCACACTACTTGTTGCCACTGACAGATCTGGATGGAACAGGAGGGGACAACACAGACACAGACTACAACATGACATTCCACAATGGCCATGAGCCCATGCTACCCACTATATTGTACTTTGGGGCCCAAAGACTGGTGCACATTGTTGTCAGATGTCTAGGCCTCCCAAATCTGGGTGCATGCAATGGACGCATTGATGAAGGCACAGTCAGATCAGGCACACTGCTGTTCCCTCCCATGGGATTCCGCAGACTACCCCAATGCAGAAGAAACCTGAAGAGCATGACTCAGAATGCAATGGGAATGCACAGCATTCAAATTACCTTTGTAATTACAGGTAGGGCAAATGCGTAACACGGGCACCCAGCCCAGCAGCCACTTACATGCCACTGCATCACACTACCAACATCACATAGGCCAGCGCTGGCACAGGCTCTGTACACATGCAGCCACTCCCAGCCAAAGTCACCCTCCCCGAATGCTCACCCCTGGCTTGCTGCTGATGCTCCTTCAAACGTGCCTCCAGCTCTTTGCCAGCCGGCTGATGTCGTCCCACCTCTTGTGGCAGTGGGTGTGCCATCGGTTTGAGACCCCCAGAGCTCGCACCATGGCCGCAATGGCCCTCCACATGGCCTTAAGCTGGTGTACCTTGAGCTGCAGGCAAGGGAGACAAGAAGGGGAAATGATCAGTGAAACAGTGTCATGTACCGACATCTATCAGTATAGCAGCAAGATACAGACTCATCACAAATCCAACGATATATCTAACACAGACTAGAATACATCTCATATGGTACATCTGCGTGGGAAAAGCTGGTGTAAATGCATTCAGGTGTGAGGGAGAACACAGTCCCTGCAAATCTCACACACATGCAGGATGCCAGCACTGAAACCCCTATGTAGCCTGCCCACATCTCCAGTCCATTGTTAGGTTGAGCAACACATACATCACATATCAACCTGTGTTTGGGGGTAGACTCACTGTGTACAAGACTGTGCAGCCCTCAATGTCCCTGCCCTGTCATGGAAGTCACATCGAGGGACATGATCTCACAAATCCAAAACCCTCATCACAAGGCCGGTCGTGTGCAATCTACAGTGCTGAGATGGCCCATAGCTGCAGTGCAATGAGAAAAAACTGATGTAATACTCTATAAGTGAAGTGATGTGTCCTTGTTTTTGTGGGCGGGGACTGTGCAGGCCAGCTGGGCTCACACTGAGATGGAGAACAGGGGCACACACATCCATTCAGCCAAGCAATCACTGTCCTGACTCCTGCATGAACAGCCTTCTGCGTCACTGTATGGCTGACAACACAACACAGGTCACTCATATATACATGTGCAGGCAGGGAAAGCTGCGGCATTGGGTACACACACCTTCCCCCTGGCATTGGGTACACACACCTTCCCCCTGGAGACAGCATGTTAGGCAGTGCATGACACAACCCCACACTCTGAGGCACATACTGCATCTACAACCCTGCCCTCCCCCCACTGTTGAGGACTTACCACGACATTTGGGGCACCATATAGCCTTGGGTACTGTGTGAGCACCTCGTCCACCAGGACCTCCAGCTCCTTGCTCGTGAAGGGACTGGCATGGATCTTCCCTGTCCTTGCCATCACTGTGGACATGAGACAACAGCAGCAGAATTGGGTGGTGAGGGGTCTCTGGCAGCAGTCCCTGGAGGCAGCAGCAGGTGAGGAGTCTCTGTCAGCAGTTCCTGGAGGCAGCAGCAGGTGAGGGGTCTCTGGCTGCTTCCCCTGGAGGCAGCAGCAGGTGAGGGGTCTCTGGCAGCAGACCCTGGAGGCAGCTGCAGGTGCGTGGTCTCTGGCAGCAGTCCCTGGAGGCAGCAGCAGATGAAGAGTCTCTGGCAGCAGTCCTTGGAGGCAGCAGCAGGTGAGGGGTCTCTGGCAGCAGGCCCTGGGAGCAGAGGAAATGTGAGGCTTCCTCCCACACATATATAGCCCCTGGGTAATTTGAAAGGTGCCAAGCTGCAGCAATTGGTGGTCCAGGTCTGCCTCTTTCAAATGCATCCAATTACCGCCTCCGCGGTGGCAGAGCACGCCTACCGCGATTTTCAAAATTGCATCATGCCACCACAATCAAGGTTTCCATTGGCTACAAGGGCATGCTCCATGGCGGTGACACACTGCTGGGGCCCTGTGTGCACTACCGCGATGGTGCATCTTTCAAATGCATCCGATGACCGCCTCCGCGGTGGCGGAGCACGCCTAACGCAATTTTCAAATTTGCATCATGCCACCGCAATCAAGGTTTCCATTAGCTGCAAGGGCATGCTCCATGGTGGTGACACACCGCAGGGGCCCGGTGTGCTCTATTGCGATTTTGGCGGTGGAGCATGCCCACCGCCATTTGGGCATGTCTCCATGCCTATCACTACCGCACTTGTGTGAATGGGGGATGCTGGTGACGCACCGCTGGGGCCAGGCGGTAGCTACCGCGATATGGGTGCCATACATTGACACGAGGCACCGCGATTTTGGCGGCAGAGCATGCCAACTGCCATTTGGGCATGTCTCCATGCCTTTTTACTACCACACTTGTGTGAATGTGGAGTGCTTGTGACACACCGCTGGGGCCAGGCAGTAGCTACCACGATATGGGTGCCATACATTGACACAGGGCACCGCGATTTTGGCGGCGGAGCATGCCAACCGCCATTTGGGAATGTCTCCATGCCCATCACTACCACACTTGTGTGAATGGGGAGTGCTGGTGACACACCGCTGGGGCCGCCAGGCGGTTGCTACCGCGATATGGGTGCCATACAATGGCAATGGCCATCTGGCAAACTTCAGCAGTGCACAGTGCCCACATGGTCAATGGAACATCATTGTGCACACAATGCCAATGTTCCATTTACTCCACTGGTGTCTACACATGCTATGTTTGTGTATGTGATTTCGTTGATTGGCCTGTACTTATGAATTAGATGGTCGTGTAGGCAGGTTCGTGTTGTTCTGGACTTTACAATGTATACACATGTCAATGTGTTGAGGTGCAGTGACAATCACAGCAATGTTTGTCTCAATGAATGATGATCTTTTTGCATGTCCTCTTATGTCTGATCATGCACACAATCATCATTTCCGCTCAGACTGTGGTCATTGTGTTGTGAATGTGTGCCAGGTTCAAATGACGCATGAAGGTGTGTCAGGTACAGCAGCTAGGTATGAGACAGTGGGGTTGATTTGTTACACATATGCTGGATGCTATACTCCCAGGCGTGCCCATGTGAAATGTGGCCATATCCCTACGTGCAATCACATTGACCAAGGTGGTTTTTGAGGTACTTGTTTTGTGTAAGTTGACAGATGTGCCATTTGTGTAGCTGAAGGTGTCCCTACATGTAAGCTGGTCTGTAACTCAATTTTGATGGCAGTCATTGTTGTCCTTGTGTCATCCAGAACGTGAGATGCTGGGCCTATCTCATGATGTATTGCATTGACGTGTGTTCACTTTCATCTCAACTAGGAGGAGGCCAAATCTGATTCGTCACTTGACAGTGCTGGAGGACATGGAGGATGTGGCGATCATCCGTAAATTCCATATGGATAGAGCCACCCTAAAAACCCTTTGTGATATGTTGGAGCCCCACCTGCAGCCTCGCAGGACATATCCAACAGCTTTCACCCGAACTTATAAGGTGATGGCAGCCCTGCATTTTTTTGCCACTGGATCGTTCCAGCAGACAGTGGCCAGCGCTGGTGGGATGTCACAACCGATATTCAGCATGGTGCTGAGTGATGTTCTGTCTGCCCATGATGATATACAAGGACAGATATATCCATATCCCCAGGGGTCCTGAATTGGCAGCTGTGAAGGGAGACTTCTATCCCCTTGGACACATCCCCCATGTTGTTGGGGCCATTGATTGCATCCATGTCGGGCTTGTGCCACCACAGGCAAGTGAGCACATTTACAGGAATCGCAAACATTACCACTCCATAAATGTGCAAGTGGTTTGCCTGGCAGATATAATCATCTCCCACGTGTGTGCCAAATTCCCAGGCTCAGCCCATGACTTCTACATCCTGTGTAACAGCATTGTGCCCCAGCTGATGGCTAATCTGCTTCCCGAGCGTGCATGGATTGTGGGTGAGTATGCCTAGTCATATGGCGTGCTGGGTGTGTGACCTGCTGCCCTCTGCCTCAGCGACATTGCAATGGCTATTTGTGTTTGTCATACCTAGCTAACTCTGCATTTCCCAACCGTCCCTGGTTGCTGAGCCCACTGTGGAATCCCAGGACCCCAGCTGAAGTCCTCTACAATGAGGCCCATGGGAGGACACGTTGTGTGGTGGAGCGTAACTTTGATCTGCTCAAGTCACGTTTCCGCTGCCTGGACAAGACCGGAGGTGCACTGGCATACTCGGGAAGGGTTGTCAGATTGTAGTGGCATGCTGCATGCTCCACAACCTAGCCATTCGTAAGGAGATTCCCCTGCTCCTGGATGATGATGAGGACCCAAGGCCCCCGCCTGCAAACCAACCTGTGTCCAGTGATGAGGACAGTGGAGAGGAGGAAGGTCTTGACCTGCGTCAACAGCTCATCACCAACTACTTCACTTGAAGGTGGGTGACAATGTACAACATACCCATTGTCTGATGATATTGCTGTTGTCGTGAAGGGGTATGTGAGAATTGTAACAGCAGCCAGTTGTAGACTCAGCGGTGGTTGGCAATGTTTCTGGGACAGGTCATTTATGAACATCTACAGGATGTGTATTTTGACACTTGTTGCCCATTGTGGCGTGTGCATGTTGGCTTATATTGATGGTAGGTGTTGTGTGATGTCTGTGATGCCACACCCAGAATAGTGAATGTTGTTCTGTTGTGTTTCCCTAGGTGCCTTCAACTTCTCCTTGGCTACATACAGTCCATACTCCTGGTACCTTGTGATCACGTTGAAGACTGTACATCCTGCAATAAAGACGGAGCAGACACAACAACATGTGTGTGAGGATTTTTTATTTACAATGGTGACATGAGGGGGGGTGTACATTTCCATTGAGGTAGTGGTGGAGCAGTGAGTTGACAGGTATGGTAAGTGAGATAATCGAGTAGTCACCACATTCATGTGGTGACCCACTCCAACAGACTGATGCCATTCACAAGGCAGTGTGGGGAAGGATAGTCCAAAAAGTCAATGCAGTGGTGAAGAGTGTTGCCATCAGGGGTGGCTCAGTGACTGGCGTTTGGCAGGTGCTTTGCCTCCAGATACTCCCAGGGTTTTCTTAGGATGGCCCCTTCGTCGCTTGGCAGGGGGGGCCTGCTGCAGGGTCAGTGGGGTCTGAGGACTCACCCCTCTCTGTGGGCACAGGGGAGGATGGTGAACTGTCATCCTGCGGCCCACCAGAGGGAGGTGGAGGTGTTGGTTGTGGCGCAGGCCTGTCCCTCAGTACCGCCACTTGCTGGCCCAAGAGGTCCACAATTTGTCCCATGTGGGTGTCAGTGGACCTCATCAGCAGGATGAGCTCACTTAACAGTTCGTCCGACCGGCCCATTCGTCCCTGGGCCTGTTCATATGTGCCAAGGACTCTGGTGATGTGGTCCAGGGATTGGGTCCCTGCCCCTTCCACCTACCCTGCTGCCACAGACCTGTTGCCTCACCACTGTGGGCACCCGCATCCTCTCCCTGCCCTCCTCAGTCGGTGGTGTGAGGTGTTCATCCTCTGGGACAGGGAGGGTGTTGCAGGCAGCACTGGTGGTGGTGGTGGCAGTGGACGCACAGGTCGTAACAGCAGGGGTCTGCAGTGATGTTGTTATTGCAGCAGATGTAGTGGGGGGACGATTGGTCCTGGGACCTGTTACTCCCTGGCACACCAGATGGGCCGGCTTCGAGCTCATCGTCCAGAGAATCCTGCGGGTCAACATCCGAGAGTCCATGTACCGGGAAGGGGGGGGGGGGGGATGGCTCTGCAGGTTGCTGGTGTTGTCCTCTGCAGTGAGTTCTTGGTCACCTGTGGGTCAGATGGGAAATGGTCATTGTAGTGCACCCCGCAAGCTTTGTGTTAGCTGTGTGTCATTCACTGTTTGTTCACTACACAACTGACTGATCAGCACATTGTTTTCTATGTGCACTACTGTGCCTCCTGACATGATGCAGTGGTACATGCATTTCTTGTCCATGGTGTGAGGTGTCAATGCATACCATGCACCATGTGCATAATTTATGATTACAGGGACCTGTTGCCATCTAGGGACTGCCACAACATGTTATTTCATTGAGGACTCTTTGTTGATTTGTCTGACCTGGCAGACGTCACATCTGGCCATGGACTGGCCATTGTCATCTCCTGCATACCTTTGTCCTGTCATGTGCATACCTTGATTTGTAACACCAGACATGCTTTCTTATTTTTCGAATGGTCCTTGTTGGTCTGGCCCCCTGGCACTGCACATGTCAATATGTGCTGTGCTTGATTGTGCCCAGACTTTCTTCTACATGTGCATTGGTGTGTCACACTTTGATAGCTGTGACAGTGTCCTTTGCTTACCTGTGTGCACACTGTGCGTGGCAATGGGGTTGGTGAGCATATTTGTGCAATGAGAGGGCTGGTGTTGTCATATGGCACCAATTATTTTGTGACGAATGTGTGGGTGCACGTACTGGCTACTTACCTGTTATGTGCTCACATTTGGCTTTGTTATGTGACACATCTGTGTGTGCGTGGTGGAGGCTTACATCCTGCTCAGTGGTGTCTACCCACCTGTTTTTTTGTTTGGGGTGGGCCATTAGATGTCACATGCATCTGGGTGGTATGGAGAGCTCCATCTTGCTGTACTTTGGGAGAAGGGTGCATGGTGGGAGTAGTGGTACAGGCCTCCCACCCACAGACACCCCCAAGGGTAGATGGCTATCTACCTGTTAGGTGAAGGTGAACAGTGCAATGGATGCCACGTGCTTCTGGGTGGGAGTGAGTGCTCCATCCTGCTGAGGTGTGGGCCAGGGGGCATGGTGGGAGTAGTGGTACAGGCCTCCCACTCACAAACACCCTCACTGTGAAGATAGCTACCTACCTGTAAGTTTGTTTGGTGTACCGCAATGGCTTCCAACTGCTTCTGGGTGGGGGAGTGCTCCATCCTGCTGAGGTGTGGGCCGGGGGGCATGGTGGGTGTAGGGGTACAGGCCTCCCACACCCAGACACCCTCCCAGGAAAGATGGCTACCTACCTGTTAGTTTGATGAGGGTAAAATAATGGCTGACACATGCTTCTGGGTGGGGTGGGGGAGGGATCCATCTTGCTAGACTTTGGGACAGGGTGCATAGTGGGAGTAGTGGTACAAGCCTCCCACCCACAAACACCCTCACTGTGAAGATGGCTACCTACCTGTTAGTTTGATGAGAGTAATGTAATGGTTGACACATGCTTCTGGGTGGGATGGGTGAAGGGCTCCATCTTGCTGATGCAGTGGGACAAGGGGTCCTTTACACATGTCCTCATGGTAATGTTGCTAGCTTCGTTTGGGGTGAATGGGAGTGAGTGAGTGTTGGATCTGTGAGACATGTTTTTGTGAGTGTGTGGTGCAGATGAATGGAATTTGGCCTAGGTTGTGTAGCTTTGTAGTTGTGCAAGACAGTACATATCAGTGTGGTGGTAGTCATGTGTTTGTACTTACCAGCCTCCACTCCCCCAGCTACTCCTGTGAGACTCTCTGGATGCAGTATGGCAAGCACCATCTCCTCCCATGGTGTGAATGGTTTTGGTGGAATGGGAGGGCCACCGCCAGTCCTCTCAGCCAGCTCACGGTTCTTCCTTCTCCTCTCTTTGACAACCCTCTTCAGATCATGCCAGCGCTTCATGAGCTCCTTTTTGGATCAGGGGGTGGTCCCTACTGCATTGACCCTTTGGACTATCCTTGCCCACATTTGTGTCCTTGCGGCTAATGGTGTCTGTTGGACCAGGCTAGCAAACAGTTATGGTTCCACTCTGACTATCTCATTTACTATGACTGTCAACTCACTCTCTGTGAATTTGGGCATTTTATGTGTTGACATGGTGTGTGGTGTGCAAAGTGGTTGAAGGTGCAGGAGTATGAGTGGTGGGTGTGGTTGTGATGTGTATGGTGTGTGCAGGGGGGTTTGTGGTGCAGGTGTGATAGGGATGGTGGTGGTGATGTGTGTGTGCTGTATTTTTTGCATCTCCTCTCTGATCTGGTGTGTTTTGTTTATTTGGGGGGCATGGTTTGTTTACTGTGTGCACTTTTTGGCCTTATTGTGGGTTTTTTGCTTCGTCTGCCATATTGTTCACGGATCGTCTGCAGCGGTGGCTATGCTGCAGCTCTTCCGCTGGCTCTCCCATTCATCCCAGTGTGCGACCATGGCGGTTGGAAACAGCGGAACGTACCGCGGGACCATCGGGGATATCCTAATTTCCTGTATGGTGTCTCCGCTATGCTTGCAGTGGGTTGGTGTTTTTCCGCTGCGTATTTGACCGCCACGGTCGAATTTTGACCTTCTCCGCCCGCTACGGGCATTTTTTCTTGGCCCCGTTCCATCGCGGTCGGTGTTTTTTGGCGGATGATCCTAATTTGGCCGCCGGTTTTTCCACGGTACCAGCGGGCGGTTGTTTTCCGCTTCCATAGCGGTCGGGGTGGTTTTCCACCCGCCTTCCTAATCGACCCCTTACTGTTGAAAAGAATCAATCCTGCAGATACTTAACTTCAGATCATTCCCTCGTAAAGGCTTAGGATATGCCTTATGCATAGAGTATATCTGCAAAGCAAATAATTAGCGGGTTATTCAGTTTAGATCTCCGAGGTGCACCGTACTATCAATTACTTTGGTGCAAATATCTTTTTGTTATTTCTTCTGTGTGGGCTGCTTTTTGTAGTACTCGTAGAAAGAGGAAAATACCTCTGAGGAGTGTTTTTGTGCAGTAAGGTCACCCTTCTTGCACAAAAATAATTCTGCCTGTAATGAAGGCACCTATACATCATGGTTCAAGGGTGCCTTCGTGGGCACTAGGCAGCACTCAGTGCGCCGATGCGGGAAGAGAGCGGGAATGCATCACATTTTATTAGCTATGGTGCATTCTTCCTCTGTCATGCAGTGCAGAAGAGCAAGTTGTCTTGCTGCACTGTGCTGCATGACTTTTTAATAAAAAAGGCCCCAAGGCTTTACATTCTACTTAACAAAACTTTTCAAGCCCCCTCCATCTAAGCTTCATTGGACCATGGGGCATATTTACGAGCTCGTTGCATTACTCTTGCACCACTTAACGTGGTGCAAGAGTAATGCAACGAGCTTGTAAATATGCCCCAATGTGGTGCAAGAGTGATGCAACACAAAAAAGAGATTGATGATGCCACGCAAGGTCTCCCTGAGATACCCTGAGTGGCTTCATGAATCTTGAGTAAAGCGACGCAGCGCAGATTGCTGCTTTGCCTTCCTCTGCACCAGGCAGGCGTTCCATGGGTATTGCCTCGCAACTTCTATGGTTTTGACGCATTCCCAGATTTACTAGAACGGGAATGTGCCAAAAAGATATATCTCCCCAGGTGAGGCGTAACAAGGAGAAATATCTTTATTTCTCCTTGTTACTTCCACTTTTTATGTGTGCTGCATTCTACAGCACACATAGAAAGAGGAATTTGCCTCTCAAGATTGTTTTTGTGCAGCAAAGCAGGCGTAACACAGGCCCCCGCATCCCCCGCAGTGCGGTGGGGGGGCCCCGAGCTGCAGGGGGGCTCCTCATCACTGTACTCACCCCGGAGAGCTCCGGATTAATTCAACTTTCGTTACACCACTGCAGCAAAGTGTCCCTTTCTGCACAAATACAAATACAATCCTGTATGCAACACAGGCCCCCTTGCACAATGGTGCAAGGGTACCTGTGTTGGTGCGAAGTAGCGTAAATGGTGCCCGCACAGGAACAAGGACAGAAACGTGTGGTATTTTTTTTAAATATGGCGCATTCCTGCCCTTTCCCTGTAATGCAGCGCAGCGCAGCGCAGCATGGTGACTTACTGCGCTGCATTTTGTTACATGCCAAAAATAATACCCCATGTGTTTATCTGTTTGCTTCCATACTTTTGAGTTTGCTGCCACTTTAAGGACATGATTTCGGTCTACACACACCAGCCTTCGACCTCTTTATCGTTCCGATACTTCCACCAAGGGGGAGTGCAGAAGAGATTGTAAATTGCCTGAAATTAGTTCACACAAATGACAGCTTTGTGAAGGCGAAAATGCCCTGAACACATCCCTTCTTTGGAATAAGTATGCTATTCGCGCGTGAAAAGAGACATAAGAGCAATAGATAAATAGATCCGTCTGGTCCCAGGCATTTTCGAAGTCCAGGCTCATTGTGACCAACAACTTACATAACTGGAGAGCGAGAATATGGATTGCCCTTTGAAAGACACCCCACACCAGAAATAAAGAGAAGTGGCTATAATTTTCTATTTCAAATGGCTCTTTTAATGCGCACTTTCCCTGTTTCAAAGTGGTGGTTGTAGCAGCGGCCGCACCTGACGCCAGCACCCCTCCCCCCGCCCCGCACTCCACAGCTCTCAGCTGTACGCTGCTCTCTGAGCCGTGAGTCACAAGGCAGAAGCAGACGTGTGTGGACAGTGGCACAGGGATGTTGATTAAATGTAAATAGGTGTCTTATTAAGATCAGAGTCTTAGTAATGAAGTGCCTCTCGGGCACAGCTGGCAATGAATTGTCAGCTGCATGAGAGGAGTTTAAGTTTAAGGAAGCAATGAAAAAAAATAACAAACTTGAATGAAATCGGCTTTGTCAAAGTGTGCCATAAGAAGTGTTCTGCCATTTCACCTAGGCCCAGATTTGCTAAGTTAGGCTTGTGTTTCCCTTGTGTCATCCAAGTCGACGCCAGGCAACGCAAGCCCTTATGTAAGATTTACTAAGCCTCCCAAAGTCACCTTGCATGGCTCTGCATGCTTAGTAAATCCAGAGTAATGCAAGGCAGTCAACGTCGCCAGCCATTGATTTCGGCGCATTCACAGATGTACTTAGGGTCAGATTTATGAGCCCCTTGCGCCACTTTTGCGTCACTTTTAACATGGGAAAAGTGACGCAAAAGTGGCGCAAGGGGCTCATAAATCTGCCCCTTAGAGTAGTTGGTCCAACTTGCTTGATATTGGCTCTTGATCCAAACACTGTCAGAACGAGCCATCGCTCACCTGGGAGCCCTACTTCTGGGAGAAGTCCCATCCTCTCTCGCTGCTCAAAGTATATTCATGGGTGCTAGTAAAGAGTGCTCTGGTCCCTCTGCGAGGGACACGCAGGGGCCAAGACCGGGCCCGTCTGCGCTCGTCAAAGACCAGAGGAGGCCAGGCTGGGCCCACCCTCTTGGTTCATCTCTTCAGCCTCGGTCTCTGTGGACTTAGCAGTTGATGAAGCACTGGTAATAACTCTTTTGTCTGAGCTCTATCTTGCGGGGTAGGGGACTTTGGGATCGTTCGCCTCCTTATGGTGGTACATCATGTATCAGTAGTTAGGGCTGTGATTTCATCTTAGACTTTCTGTTTGTCTTTATCTTCCTAAATCGCTATTGTGCTCTGAATGTCGTGTCTGAACCTGGAGAAATTGAAGCAGGATAACAGTTGTTTTTTATTACATTTGTTAAGTTTAGTTTTTATCCATTAGAGCTATAGAAATAGGAAAATGGAAGGCCCCAGAAACCAATCATGACATGCCTACACATTTGAAGACTTCCTGCAAATTGCTCGCTTAAAGAGATCGACCTCCTAATGGAGGAGGTCGAGTCTCTCATTAGCACAGACACTCCTTCTCACAAGGAACTGTGTGGCATATGTACAATCCCCTATTTCCACCACAACGTCACTTTTATCGACGTTGTGGTGGGGATAGGGTCTTAGCCTTATTTACAAGGCAACGTTAGGCCAAATAATGTGGCTGAATGCTGCCTTGTAAACAAGACCCCCTTTCACACTGGGTAGCATGAAAGGGGTGGGCAGTGGGTGTTGCGGTAGACGTTCCACTGCAAAACCCATTTATTTTGACACTGCTCCCTATGTCCAAGAACAGCTTACATAGGAGTCAGCGCCAACATTAAGACCAGGTTTTACCTGGTCATAATTTGGCAAAACAAGGAGAAATGCATTATTTCTCCTCGTTTTTGCTCTTTCCATGTGTGTTGCCCTGTGCGGCACACATGGAAAAAGCAAAATGCCATGGATTATTTATGTACAGGAAGGTCCCCCTTCTTGTACATAAACAATCTTTCAAAAAATCCATTTTGTCGCGGAGTGAGCCATGACAGCCATTGCGTCACTTCGCCACTTCTATTGTATATATTCCTCCTGTGTGGGAGTTAGGCGACATAGACCCTGATAAGTTTTCACCCAATTTGGGAGCAAAGCCTAAGAACAAACACACCCAGGATTCCCATGCACCAGCCACAGTTTCTACCAATGGCAAGAAAAGTGATCCATCAATTTCTAGTTTTTTTCAAGAGCCAGCCCAAAAAGAGTGCTAGGACCGAACAAACCTTTTTGCAGAAACAGTATGCGAGTTGCACCCAATGATATCTTCACTATTCCTTGTAGTAATCATTTAATTCTCCTTACTGGTAAGCCCCAGACTGTCCTCCTTTATCAAAACAGTGAAGATCTAGACCTAGTAAAACTTTTGAGTCTCGTCCTCTGGGCGAATTAAACAACCTCCTCCAGCAAGTAAAGATCCTTAGCAAGGAGGTGGGTGATCTTAAGACTATGGTAGCACAGCATCTGAACCTATTGAATCAGCTCAGTAGGGGTAAACTCCCTAATACAGATACGATCAGGTTCATCAGCAGTGGCGGCTCCTCTGCTATGGCGGAGGCACGTCACCCACCTGCTGTTAAGCAGTGCTAGGGAGCAGAAACATAAAAGTTATTATCATTTTATGCTTTGTGCTACTTTGCGGACGGGTGTGGGGTGGGGCTGCTCTGCTCTCGGAGCAGAGCTGAGGAGGAGTGGTTTGCCCACTCCTAAGAGTGCAATTACTGTTTGGTTGGCCCTCTCGGGGCTCACTTGCCCTGTTCTCCATGCAGGCTGCATTACAGCTTGCGTGGACAACAAGACCAGGCCCCCATTCGCTGGTTGAGCGTCGAATCAGGAAGCTCAAAACCAATCACAACGCTGCACTGCAGTGTTGTGATTTGTCAGAGGAGCCTGGGTTCTTACCAATCACACCTGATTCCTGTTCATTGAGTTTTACAAGGAGAGCAGGAGTAGAGACGCGGGACACGGCGGCAAGGTACGTTTATTTTATTTTCTAATTTTTTTTTATTGCGTGGCCCCTGACCCCCTGTGTGAACCCCCCATACCCTGTAAACCCGGTCATCCTGCTGCGACCCCCTCCACCTCCAGTGTGACCTCCCGCCCTCACCACACACGAGCCATACCGGCTGCCACTGTTCGACAACATTCGAATTATGATACTAGACCCCATAAGCCCCACAAATTGAATTCAACCAAAGAGCCCCTTGTGAGATCCTAACAAGGGAAGTTTCTGGGGGAAGTAGGGGGGAGAGATCAAACGGCAATGCATGGCTAGCATAGCCTATTGAAAGGGAGTTTTCTCCCATGTGTTTTAATTGATATTATGTGTTCACCTTTTCTCCTTTTTATTTTGATTTAAGTTTGCTTTCACCAGTACGTATCTACTCACAGGGGAGCCTGCGAGAGCTGCAAAGGTTGCTGGACCCCGGTCTTAAAGTCCCTTTTTATTTCTTCACTCTTTTTACAAATGCCACGCTCCAGCACCGGTGCCAAGACACGCCCCCTCTCATGGAGGGCTAATTTAATCAGGTGGGAGCTCATCCGCGCTGCTCACCTTTAGTGTTTATTTCCTGTTAAGCACATGCTGCCACCGGAGGTGCCTGGCTCCTTAGCTCCTTCTGAACACCATATTGAAAGGGAGTTTTCTCCCAATTGTTTTAATTGATTTTACATGTTTACCTTTTCTTATTTATTCACTTCAAATGCTTCAGTCACTCTTCAGCATCAGCTCCCTAGACCCTCAGGCCCCTGGCCCAGTATCAATCCTGTTCTTCTGGTAAGGACTCTACCTTCCTCTCCGCCAGTAGCTGTTCAGATAGGGACAACGTGGCCAGCTCATATCACCTTTGGATAGACTCAGCATTAGACCAACTATCTCCTCTCAAGGCCCATAAAAGGTCAAGATCATCCCCTTCCGAACCCTGGTTTTCAGAACACCTGAGATTGCAGAATCAGGCCTGTTACATGCTTGAAAGGAAATGGAAGGTTAATTATAACCTCTTGAATAAAGAAGTTTAAAATTTGTCCTTATTAACATACAAAAATCTGATTTGAAGAGAGAAAATGATGTACTTCACTAACAAAATAGAATCAGCTATGAACTCTTCCAACCTTATTTCAGCCAATCTCTAACTGAGGACTAATTCCATAGAAAGACCTCTGCCACCTGATACAGGCTATGTGGCCCATACTGGTTTAACAGAAAGCATTCATCTCTCTGTGTCTTCATTCGGAGCGAGGCAATGATTCTGGGATCCTATCCTCCTTTTCCTCTCGTTCCCCAACTCAAGTATTGAGGCTCATGACTCAAATAATATCAGGTTCCCACCCGGATCCTTATACCCCAAAAATCTTTCGTCTAGCACCTGAAATCATTTCAGGACACCTTACAAAAAAATTTAATCAGGTACTCAGTGCCAGCTACTTTCCACTAAAATGTTAATTAGCATCCATTCTCCCCCTTCTTATGAAGCCACATATAGACGTTTTAAACAACTACCAGCCTATTTCCCGCCTCCCGTTCAGAGTAAAAATTATTGAGAAAGCTATTAGTTCTCAACTGACAGCCCTCATCGAGGAACATGACCATCTAGACACGTCTCAGTTCGGCTTCAGAAGTCACCACAGAACAGAATTTGCCTTAATTACAGGATCAGAGCAAATACATCAGACCATTGATGCAGGAGGAAATGCTGCCTTGATCCTATTAGATCTTTCAGTGGCGTTTGACAACGTCAATCATGATATTCTCCTCGGCCGTCTTTCCTGTAGCACTCCAAGGGCCTGATTCACAAAAGTAAACTTAGACCAAAAGTCTAAGTTTAGATCTGAAGTTTAAGTTTAGACCTAAAGTCTAACTTTACTACTACTAAAGTAAGACTTTTGGTCTAAGTTTAGACCAAAAGTCTAACTTTACTACTACCAAGGTTAAACTTTTGGTCTAAGTTTACTTTTGTGAATCAGACCCCAAGAGTTGAATTCACCCCCTTTCTCCTTGCCTTGTGGTGTTCATCAGAGCTCGTCCCTGAGCTCCATCCTTTTTAACAGTTATGTAGCACCATTGGCTAAACTGATTAGATCCTTTTTGTTCTCAGCAATATCTTACACGGACGACACCCATTTGAGGGCAATGTAAACTTCATCACTTTGACCTCATTCTTCCCCATTAAACTTCTCAGGAATATCTTTACTTCCATCCCTAAAGACCTGCAGAAAACAGTGACCACCTCTGTTGTTCTCTCGAGAATAGATTATTGGAATGCTCTTTTTGCAATCTTCAGAACAAATGTTTGAACAAAATTCAGATACAACAAAATGAAGCATCCTGACTTCTTCTGGGCATTTCCAAATGTCAATCAGTTTCCTTAGCACTCAAGCATCTACACTGGGTTCCTGTAAAAAACTGATAGATTTTAAGGCACTCTGCATTGCTTCTTAAGGAATTACATGGTCAGGGCCCCGGCATCTTCAGGAATAGGTTCTGCTTGTACACTCTGTAGTATTCTTACATGATGTTATATTCCCTATGTTTCTCTACTCTAGCTGCTCAGCCCGTGTGTGTGTCTTCTGTATGGAATGTTGGTGAGTGGACCTTGAGTAGAATGCCTGTGTGACTGGATGAGGAGTGACAGTTGGTGAGAGGGGCTGAGCAGCTAGCAGGCTGCTCCTGGTGGGGCTGTTTATTACCTGTGATTTACCGCCTACTGGAATTTTATACCTGTTATGATGACTTGATGAAGACTTTTACTACCTGTTAACCTACCTGTGAAGAAACCTACTTGGTTTACACCTTACCAGCGTAGCGTGGTTACTACATTAGTTTTGGCGACGAGTTGGAGACCTCCCCACGCACTACAAGTTGTACTAGTAGCCTGAAGAAACTTGAAGATGATTTCCACAACATGTTGGGAAGAAGCTACAACAGGGAAAAGATGTAAGGTGCAGATGGAAGGGACAAGACGCAAAAAGGAAGTGTCACAAGATGAAACAAAGAAACTTAAGGAGCCACAAAAGGAACATAAAGAGCACGTCAAGCAGCCCCACCAGTGTCCATCAGACTGGACAGCCCGTGCCCAAGCGTGCTGTGTTGTGTTCACCTGGCACTTATGGACAGAAGGTGCGCATTCAAGAGATGGAAGCATGACCTTTTTCCTTATATTTGGCTCTATTAACTCAAATGAACGCTGCGCAAGAACATTTGTTTGGTGTGATGCTGCGCTCACACAAGCGTGCTTTACCCTGTCTCATGTGGACATAGCGACAAGATTTGAAATTTCAAATGCAGTGATGGGTGCAGCGCTTTGTGGGCCTTCAAGTACAGTAAGATTATTTTCTCATTTCATGGACGCTGTGTGGAGTAGTGATGGAGCAGGGTTTTTACTTTAAAACCAAATACCTGTTTCATTTTCGTATGTTATAATTAAAAGTACTAATGATTAATTATTAATTATTAAAGTTTTGTCGAGTCATGTCTAACCAACCTAATTAACAGAAGAATTACACGTGGGAATGCTATTGCATGGCTAAAATAATAAGTGAACTAAGTTGGTGAGCAAACTGACAGAATAGATGTTGCTTATGTGATGTTATTTTGTTTTGCGCTTATAATTAATACGTATTAATGGCTTTCGATGTTGCAAATGGCTAGGTAAATGCATACACATAAGGGTATTAGCAGGGGAAAAACACTGTATAATCATTTCCATGCAGTAATTATGTTTTGTGTTTCATTTTACTTAAGTTGACCATTGTGGCCTGCTAGAAAATGGCTACCACCCGCAGCCTGCATTCGAGTAGATGGAAAATTTGACAGGAGGCTTCGTGCTGACTGCGACCTTGCCCTTTCATCGACCTGAAAAGCCATGATCATGACGACAAATCCGGGAGAGATGCCAAATGCCCCTGAACGTGAAGATTTGTTGCCAATCCACATACTGACCTGATGAACTTATAAATGTCCCACGAATGAGATACATTTTATCCTAAAGAGACATCCGTAGAAGTAACGAATTAGTTATGGACTCCTAATTTCTATTCATTATTTGAGACTATCAATGCGTGTGAAAAACTATCGTTGTATCCCAATGTACCAAGACGACATAATTTCCGCCATTCGACGGTTTTGTAAGATATGATTGCAACATTTGGAATGTAAATTTTAGTATAAATATTAGTAGACTAGAGAGGTCTAGTGCCACTTCTTCCCGAACTGATGATCAGAGGTCCCGATGCTGACGGAGAGGACGGTGACTCTACATGACGGCTAGAAACTCTAACTATTTGCTGAGGACCGGTTCTGACTTAGAAAACGACTTTTAGACAGAATAGGTAAATATGAGAGAAATGAACTTGCATTTAATTGGCTTTTCTTACAATTTTAGATAAATGATATTCTGTTTGAATTACTGTGTCGGGTGGTTATTTTATTGTCATGTTTATTGAATGTAAAGACTATAATGATGTTTTTCACTAGATCTATAGCAACTAGTTGATGCCATTGACCTCAAGGTATATGCAGATTGGTTAAGTACGGAAAGTGTTTCCCCTTATACATGGCACGGATAGAGTGGTAGGATGAATGTTGGTGTTATGGGCCCCACCAGCGTGTGATGTGTGTGTGCGCATGTGACTGCGAAATCACTCTGTCCGTGGAAGTAGAGGGGATTCGGAAGCTCCGATCTGCACCAGTTTCTTGGTAGCAGAATGATGGTTAACTATTGTCTTGATCTGGTGTATATAAGCTTATTGATTATTGATTGATATTGATGTTTGTACTAACACTATATGTTGAAGTGTTATTGAGTTTTATGTAGTGTCTACGGCTTCTGGGACGTAGGAAGTCGGTGACAGTTCCGTAGTAGGGCAGAGGGAGTGCTGCTCTCGGAAAAAGGCGGGATTGTTAACCCTGTAAGTAGACAGGGGAAAACGTGTGACAATTGAAGTTGCGCGTCGCATTGTCTGGGTTCGATGAGGTAGCATCGCCGTGTGTTGCCGTTAGAAACTTATTTTCTGTGTGAGAGAAGTGTATATGATAGCGACGGTTATCTGTGAAGTTCTGGTCTTAGGTATCAGGGATCCTTATGGCATTCCGTTAACGCTTATCACTAGAAAGGTAATAGGTATTCTCTGAGCTCGTTAGAAGGACAGAGCAGAGGTAAGCGCTGTTTTGTTGATGTGTGATATAATTCTGTAGTAGGACAGACTGTTCGCTGTTCTCGGGAAAGACAGGATTCTGTGTGAATGTACTACATTTTCTGGTGTAAAAGTGCGTGAATGAGAAGGCATTCTGGTTAATTGTGAAACTCTTAGGAGCATTCCGGAGAAAACAGTTAATTGGTGCTTGTTAGAAGGGTAGAATAGAGGGATGTGCTACTTTATCAACGGAAGTAACGATTCTGTAGTAGGGCAGAGGTAAGCGCTGCTCTCGGGAAAGGCGGAATTCTCGTGGGAAAGGTCTTTTGCTGTTCTGTGGTTAGCGAAGCAGACAATGGAGATGTTTGTATGTTGTAACTAACAGACTCGTAGAAATTGAAACAAAGTCTACCGAGTAGTTTTGTAAAGGAGGGGTAGACGAGAGAGACAGGAGACAGGAGCAGAAGCTGCTGCAGCGACTGCTGATGTTAGGAAGACCGCGCTGTGATTGGACAGTGGGTTAGAACGGTGGAAGCACAGTGATTGGTGTGCTAGTGTACGCCGCGCAAGGATTGGGAGACATACAGGGTGACGTAAACGCTCCAGGATTGGTGCGTTGGTGTGAGTCATGCTGGGATTAGTGGACTGAGTCAGTGACGTAGACGCTCCAGGATTGGTGCATTAGTGTGAGTCGCGCTGCAATTGGACAGGAGATCGTACAGTTGTAGAAAGACAGAAGGGTTGGGGAAAATAAGAAAATGTATTACCATACTGAGGAAAAGAAAAAGAAATCCTTGTTTAGTAAGGCTAAGAACTGGTTTGACAAGGATAAGGATAATGTGACTAGGGAAGGACAGTTACTTCCTCCGACAAGAACCCCCGCATCCTTCATGGTTGCGAAGTATGGGTATCATACCTGTATTTGGTTAGATAACTGGGTAAAGTATACTAAAGAGGATGGAGTTTTAGCTTTCCCAGAACATGGCTCATTTAATCTGGCCATAATGAGGAACTTACGGGAGAGGATGATGGGCCTAGAGCCTCGGCCTAGGCCTACGCAATTTGATGCATTGACTGAATGGGAAGATGAAGTGCATGAGCGAGAAAAGCAGGGGAGTGGAGGGAATTACAGGTATATGTTTGGGCGAAAGTATGATCACGAAACTCATCATGACCGGATGAGAAGATGGCAAGATGCCAGCATGACTGAGGGATTATATCCTGTAAGAACTGCAGAGGAGACAGAAGGGAGAAAGTGTACAGAAAAAGAACATAATGTAGAAACAAGGAGGTATGGGGCGAATTAGTCTGATGATGATGATGTCTTAGATGACATGTTTTACAAAAGACCACCCCCGTATAGACGAGAACCAGAGGTAGGAACAGCAGTTACCCCGATGAGAGACACCCTGCGGATTATAAAGACAGAGGTTATGACCCCTGAGTTGAAAAGCAGTAATTCCCTTGCAGAGAGAGAGAGAGAGAGAGAGAGAGAGAGAGAGAGAAAGAGAGAGAAAGAGAGAGAAAGAGAAAGGGAGAATGAAATTGAGGATGAAAAGACCAGAGAACTAGCAAGGACCACATTTGAATTGACAGAGAAAATCAGAGAACTGACGAAAAATCTTGAAGCAGTTACGGTGCCTGTAACAATAGGTCCGGTTATTCCTGTGTTCGACAAGCAGAGGGTTGGTGAAAGTGGTTTGACAGTTCCATATGTAGCCGACAGATTGATTGTTCCTCCAGAGCAGACAGAAATGAGAACGGGAGAAAATCAGTGGAGACCAGGAGAAAATCAGTGGAGACATGCCATATGTGGAGGAGAGTTGAATGTGCAGACTAACTCAGGTTTGAATTCCGGTTGTGTGGAAGGGAACAGAATGATTGGAGGATCGATCTTAGAACCACAAAGAGTGACAGAACCAGAGGGTGCAGAAAAATCCGCAGGGATAACTGCGGAAGATTTGAATGATTGGCTGAAAGCTTTGCAGAGGAAGGAAAAGGAATCCCAGGGAATTGATGTAGCTAGACTACGTATGGAAATGGAGGAGCTGATTGTAGGAACAATCCCTACAGAAACGCTGAAAAATTATCAGGAAGGGGAGATTCTATTCCTGTGTAAGAGTATCACATGGAGAGCAAAGAACATACATGACAGGTTGAAAGGAATAGCCAGTGAAATGGGAATTGACATGGAGAAGGTAAAAGCTTTACAAAAGCCTTACCGAGTGGATTTTACAGATAAGGACATTGAGAATCTAAATAATGCAGACCGAACAGGGCAGATTAAGGAGATGATTGCTTTGCTGAGAAAATGGGGAGATGTGGAAAGATGGAAAGATAGATGGTATAGAAAACGAGAGGATGCAGCAGACAGAACTTACTCAACATTGCCCCTGAAAGAAAAGGAGAAAGCAGTGACAGCTTATCCCATGAGGGAGATCCCAGGAGGAGGGTACGTACATGTCCCATGGACCAGACAAGATATTTTGTCATTTACAAATGATTTCCCTCGACTAAAAGAGAAGCCCGTCGAGTGGTATAGACAGGTAGACAGATTTGGGAAGTTGTCAAAAGTGCTGTGGATTGACCTGAATAGTCTGTTTGATATAATTGTACCAGCAGACCTGTGGGCTGAATGTAAGATAGTCATAGACTGGCCCACTAAAGAATATCCGAGAGACCCAAAGACAGGAGTTCCAGACTCGGAGGTTATGAAAAAGTATGAGCAGGTTATGGCTTTCCTGAAAAATAAGATACTCCCCAAGGAAACAGACTGGGTTAAAATAGATCGAACACATTAGGAAGTGAAAGAATCAGTCCATGCTTACTATGAAAGACTAATACTGGCTTTCAAACAGTTCAGTGGAGAGGAACATCTGGGTGACAAGGATCTGAGCCATTTTGTATATAGATTTGTGTATGGCTTGCGACCTGAAATCAGTGAAATGATAAGGCAGCATACCGTAGACTGGCAGAGCAAAAAGATTGATGAGATCCTGAGACATGCAAAATACTTCAGTGATGAAATTGAGGCAAAGCAAAGGAAACTGAAGAAAAAGGCAATGTGGGCACAGGTGAAAGTTGCAGAAAGACAGGAAGCTCAGTTGGTTGAACAAGCAAATAACCCAGGAAATAAACCCAGGTTTGGCTCAGGAAAAGGGAAAGGCAATATTGAGGAAGCAAAGAAAAGGTTTCCCTGCCACAACTGTGGAAAATTAGGGCACTGGAAATCCGAGTGTAAGAATCCACCGTCTACTAATGATGACAATCCATCATTGAATTCACAGGTGCAGAGTGAGGGGTGTGGTCAGCATCAGCAACAGCAGAAGGCTGTTAAGCAGCAGAATCAGGTGCCAAAACCACCCTTGCCACAAAGAAGAGGATCCCAGAAGTACAGCCAAGATTCGGGGTTCTACGATGAAGAGCAGGTAAACAAGCCAAAAAGCGCAAGCGCTGTGTCACAATATTGGCTAAGGAATGAGGGAAGTGATTCTGAGGGAGAATTCTGACGGTGTCGAAGAGAGGAGGAAGAGTGCGTACTTGGCGCAACTCTAGAAATAGACCAGGCAGGACCATTTGTAGATGGGAAAATCAATGGTGAAAGTGTTACTTTTTTAGTTGACACAGGAGCTACGAGATCAACTGTCAGGTCAGCTGATATAAAGAATCTTCCTCTCTCGAATGAAGCAATCCAAGTAGTTGGTGTGTCCAACACACAGATCAAAACTCATCTTACTGAACCAGTAAGAGTTAGAATAGGGAAATTTTCAGAAATGCACCGATTTGTGGTGTGTGACACTAGTCCTGTGAACTTGCTAGGCAGGGACCTGCTGTGCAAGATGAATTGCACTATTTTCTGTACTCCAGATGGAATAACCTTTGAAACACCAGATGAGGATGTCCTATACATAATGACCATGGATAATAGGGAATGTGAGGCTATGGGAACATATGCTGTGTTTAATCCAGATGCATTACCCCCAGAATTAAAACAGACAGTAAAAGCAGCAGTCTGGGATTTTACTGGAGAAGATGTGGGCCTGATGAGAAATGTAGATCCAGTAAAAATTACCGTAAAAGAGGGAGTGGTTTACCCAAACATTCCACAATACCGACTGACACCTGAAATAATTGAAGGAATAACACCCATAATTGAGAAAATTATCCAGCAGGGGGTGTTAAGAGAAATATTGAGCAGTCCATGTAATTCACCAATAATGGGACTGAAGAAACCCAATGGAAAGTTCAGAATAGTACAGGATTTGAGAAAAATTAACAAGATTGTCGTGTCATGCTGTCCCATTGTGCCAAATCCATCAGTGATTTTGTATCAGATTCCCCATGATGCAGAATGGTATACAGTAATTGATTTGTGTCATGCTTTCTTTTCAATCCCGTTGCATCATGACAGCCAGCCGATTTTTTCATTTAGATTTGAAGAGCGAATTTTGGCATAGTGCCGAATTCCACAGGGGTATACAGAGAGCCCTTCGATATTTAATCAATTGTTGAAGAAATCTCTGGAGAGTCTAACAATGCCTGAAAATTCAGTTTTGGTCCAATACATTGATGACCTGCTTGTGGCATCAAAAACACGTGAAGCCTGTGAAGTAGACACCATTGCTTTACTGAATCACTTGGCAGATGGAGGATTAAAGGTATCTCCAGCCAAATTGCAATTCTGTAAAAAAGAAGTCCAGTATTTGGGACATAATATTGAGAAAGGCCTGAGGAAAGTGACCATTGACAGGATTAAAATCATAAGAGGGATGAGAGCCCCAATGACACAAAGAGAAGTAAGAATGTTCCTGGGAATGGTTGGTTACTCTCGTCAGTGGATAAGTAACTTTTCTCTGATTGCCAATCCACTGATTAAATTGACAAAAAGTGAGGTGAAAGACCCATTGGAATTAAACCCAGAAGAAATGGCAGCATTTAAAGAGTTAAAGAACAGGTTATGTGAAGCTCCTGCCCTAGGAATGCCAGATTACAAAAAAGAATTTGAGCTGTACTGTAGTGAGAGAAATGGATGTGCACTTTTAGTGTTAATCCAGAAACATGGACGTCTGAGAAGGCCAATTGCATACTTCTCATCAACACTTGACCCAGTAGCTGTGGGTTTACCAGGTTGCCTGAAAGCAGTAGCTGCTACATGCAGAAGTCTGGAACAAAGTGAGGGAATCATAATGGGATATCCTGTACGGGTATTCGTACCTCATGATGTGGCAATCCTTTTAACAAGGAGCCGGACACAGTTCATGTCTCATAGTCGGCTGACAAAATATGAGAAAGTCATTCTTGGTGCAACAAATGTGAGCCTTGAGAGATGTGTGAATGTGAATCCAGCAACACTATTGCCTGATGCTGAATGTTTGGGAGTGAGGAATGAAGTTGATCATGATTGCCTGGATGTGCTTGATAACTGTACTAAACCAAGACCAGACATAAGAGATCTGCCACTTCCTGAGAGTGATCATGTGTTGTTTGTGGATGGATCTTGCTTGAGAATGGATGAAGGGACACTGAGTGCTGCATATGCAGTGTGTACAGTTTCAGGAGTTGTGGAAGCATCACCTTTGAAAGGAGTTAAATCCGCTCAGGTGGCAGAATTGGTGGCTCTAACAAAAGTTTGCAAGATTGGAAGAAATGTGAGAGTGACTGTGATGACTGACAGCCAGTATGGCTTCGGAGTTGTCCATGATTTTGGCCAGCTATAGCTACAAAGAGGTTTCCTGACCTCAAGTGGAACTCCCATAAAGAATGCTGACGTGGTTGGAAAATTGCTAGAGGCAATACAACTGCCTAAAGAACTAGCAGTTGTAAAATGTGCTGCTCAGGGTCAAGGTGATGATTTTGTCACCGTGGGGAACAAATTTGCCAATGACATAGCACAATACTGTGCAAGGAATAATCATTCCATTAATCGGAGTAAAGAAAGAGAAATGTCTTCTTGTTCCTTAATGTTTACTAATGCGGTGGGAACATGGGAGGAAGTGAAGCAGTTGCAGGATGCGGCAGGAGATGAGGAAATGAAAGATTGGGTGAAAGCAGGTTGTGCACCAAGGGAAAAAGACCATGTGTGGGTCTATAGGGATGGTAGACCAGTCATGCCCAATAGCATGTTGTCAACAATGGCAAGGATGTATCATGGCCAAGGACACTTGGGGAGGGATGCTATGATAAGGGCCTTTAAGCAGACCTGGTATAGTCCAAAATTCAGGCTGATAGCAGAGAGCCCCTGTCAGAGATGTCTGATATGTCAGCAATTCAATCCTGGAAAGAAAACAGTGGTGAGCCTAGGAACCATAGGCAGGGAGGGAGGACCCTTCACAAGAATGCAGATAGACTTCGTCAAAATGCCCCAAGTCAATAGATTAAGGTTTGTCCTGGTGGTGGTCTGTTTGTTCTCCAGGTGGGTGGAGGCATATCCAACAAGAAGAAATTATGGGATAACAGTGGCTAAGCTACTGTTAAGAGAATTCAGGGTTCCCAGTGACCATTGAATCAGACAGAGGAGGACATTTTTATAATGAAATCATGGGTTTGATCTGTGAAGCATTGAGTGTACAGCAGAAGCTACATTGTGCCTATCGACCAGAGGCTTCTGGTGTGGTTGAACTAATGAATGGTACCATCAAAAACAGAATTGGCAAAATGTGCCTGGCCACAGGAATGAAATGGTCTGATGTCTTGCCTCTAGTCCTGATGACAATTAGGTCTACTCCAGACAGAACAACAGGTTTGAGTCCACATGAAATTATCATGGGACGTGCTATGAGACATGCCTTTGTACCAGTCAACAAGCTGATGACTATAACTGATGACATGATTTTGGATTACTGTAAGGGCCTGGCTGACGCAGTTCATTCTGTGTTTCACCAGGTTGGAGAAGACGCCACCACACTTGAAAAGAAACCAGCCCATGATCTGAGCCCAGGGGACTGGGTAAGAATAAAAGTCCACAGAAGGAGGAATTGCCTGGTTCCAAGGTGGGGAAGGCCAAGACAAGTCATTCTGACCACAACAACTGCTGTGAAGTGTGCTGTAGTGAAAAATTGGATACATGCAAGTCACACACTGAGAGTTCCAAATCCAAGAGACGGCACTGGAAAAGAATACTTTGAAGAATCAGATTCCAGTAATGATGCAGACAGTGAGACAGTAAAAAGAAAAAAGAATCCTGAAAGTGGGCAAAGTGAGTCAAGAGAAATTTTCATCCCACCAGAGGAAGTTCTAAAAAGAACATTGCAAACTCCTGAGACAAGTCCAGATTCTGAAGAAGTGCCTGAGGTTCCAACTGATAGTGACAAACACAAAAATAAAGAAAGAAAAGAAAAGAACATTCCAACAGAGGTGACACCTGAATCAAATGAGATAATTGGACAAGTTCCACCTGAGATAATTCTTGAAGAAGAAGGGACAGAAAAAGAAAGAAAGGGACAGATTGCGGAAAAACCCAGAGGAAGTGTAGGGAACATCAACAACAAGCTAGGTGAAGGGACAAGTAGACAGCAAGAAGGTTGCGTGTCGGAGACCCGAGGAGGGACAGAAATAGGGAAATATCAATTGGTGGAAAAAGAGACTGTTGGAGAAAAAGAAGCTGTTGGAGAAGAGAAAACTGTTGATGAACAAGAGGCAACTGAGACAGAATCTGATGAAAGTGAAAATGAGATACATGGAGGACGAGTTCTGAGAAAGAGAACTTGGATTGGAGAAAGAAACAATAAAGAAGGAAGACAAAAGAGAAATGCTAAAGGAGATCTTTGGCCCAACAAGATTAAAAGACTGAGGTATCGACTGACACGAGTTAACTCTTCGAAAGCTGAACAAGTGAACGAAGTGTCAAGTCAAAACCCAACGAAAGAAGAGGAAACAAAGATACCTAAAGGAACTAAAAGAATCAGAAAACCAAACCAGAAGTATAAGTCACCAGAATGGACGTATGTGGCACTGCCTGAACAAGGAGAAGAGGCAGACAGTCAAGGAAGTCCAGAGGAGGCTTTACTGAAAGTGGTTGATGAAGAAGAAGCAGTGGGAATCCTGAGAGTTATCTTGTCCGACATTGGAGAAGAGACGAATGTTCAGGACCTAATACAGTTTGATGATGATGAGGAAACAGTGAAAAGTGATGAAAATCCAAATTGAGTAAATCCAAAGAAGTAACTTGAAGAAGAAAGTGAAGAAGTAAAATTAAGAACTAATAGATTGTAATAATCTGGTGGGTACTTGCTGCCCTGAAAAGTTCGGTAGTGGAGTAGAAGAGGCTAAGTCAAAAGACACGGTCAAATTAACAAGATGGCTAACACTGAGAATAATCAAAGTAGATGTACCTTCTTGAAAAGATGGTGCAAGATGTGCTGCTGCTGTACAGGATTATTAATGCTGGTTTGCAGCGTGCTTGCTCTACTGATCTCTTTTAGAGTAACAATAGACACTTTAGAAGGACATACTGAGAACAAGACTAACATAGGGAAGAGTTCACAGAAGATAGTTTCAACTAGAACTAGCAATGTATGTATACATAAGGATAGGTCAATTAATGATTTTTCTAGCAATGTGTTTTCAAAATTGCTGTATGAATACGTAAAGACAATGGATGTAAGGGATTGCTACGTCTGTATGCAATTACCTGCTTCTGTTTCGGAAGGAGTGACTTATCATCATCTTCCGGCTACGTATGTAATTTCATGTAGTGTGTTGATTAGTATATTTTATCAATTAGGGAAATTAGATTATAATATGTCTAACGTAGATAATATTCTTGGGCAACTGCCTATGAATAAAGAACTGAATCCTGCTGAAGAAGCTAACACTTTAGGTCAGATTTTTATAGAAACTAGAGAATTAACATTAGAATATGTTTTTAGAAACAATTTAACTTGCAGTTTGAAAGAAGAAGAGAAAACTTTCCTAGATATGGTTGAGAGAAGAAGGTTGAATATACACAAGAAAGCAGAAGGGCATAACATGAGTGAAACAATATGGGATATTGAGAAAGAAAAAGAATTGAAAAATGGAGCCAGTCCAACTATGGCTATAGATGCACCACAGAAAGGCAAATTATGCATTACCAGGAAGAGATCCCAGTATGATTATTATTTCATAGGGACTAGTGAGTGCCATGATACATACTTTATTGCAACCGGATGGGGATTTAGAGGAGGAGAAGACCCAGTTTTCCCGGGAGTGTATTATATTTGTGGGAACAAGGCTTATTACCGTTTGCCTGACCATTGGTTATGTTGGCCTGGTCTTTCCAAAGATTTTTCACATGGATAGAGTAGACAATGCTGAACATGCTAATCGCTTAACACGCTATAGAAGAGAAACATGGACAGAAATTGTAGGAGATATTTTTGGAGCTTTAATTCCAGCAGTGGGAATTTCATTGAATGCATTTGGCATTCGGAAGCTGTCAACAGTGGTAGATCGCTTGTCAACAAGCACCGCTGGAGGCTTTCTTTTGGTAAATACTGAAATGGTTGCTTTACGCGCTATGGCGATGCAAAATCGACTTGCCCTTGACATTTGTTTTGGCAAAAGAGGGTGGAGTCTGTGGAATGCTGAAAGTTCAACATTGTTGCACTTACATTCCTGACGAAAGTAAAGATCTAAAAGTCTATTTAAAAAATATTACTGATTTGCATGAAGAATTAGTACCACTGGAAGCTGAAAGTATCTGGACTAAAATGGCTAATAAGATGATTGCTATTAAGAATTTTGTAGCTAAAATAGGTAGTACCATTTTTGGTAAAATATTATTTCCATTAACGTGTGTAATTGTTGCATTATTGATTCTTAGATTAGGGTGTATGTGTTGTAGATATAGAAGAAATAAAAAGAAAATAACAAGAGAAAATGTTAAAAAGAGACAAAAGAAACCAGAAAGAGATCCACAAGAAATAGAATTAGAAGAATTAAGAGAAAGCATGTATATAGAAACTAAGGGCCATATGTACGTAGTCTAATACCGGTCGGTAACGGCCGATTTTCAGTAATTATACCGTTACCGACCGGTATTTAGGCTTTTGACATGTAGGGGGCTCATTTCTGTATTCGGTAATTTACCGAATCGGTAAAATTACCGAATCGGTAATTTTACCGATTCGGTAAATACCGAATACAGAAATGAGATGTAGGGGGAGTGTGTGGTGGGTGTGGGGAGTCGTTTTTTACCACCAACTGTAAGTTGGTGGTAAATGACAAATGACTCAGTAAATGCATTTTTTAGCCCTTAGATGTGTGCAATGTGGCAGACACACATGCCCTCAGGGCATGTATGTGTGCCACATGTGCACACATGCAGAAATCAGGGGTGCAACAGGGTGTCAATGTGACACCCTGCCACCCTTGATTAAGCTCCCCCCATTACCGATTCGGTATTTACCGATTCGGTAATGGTAACTGGCTTCCCATTGATTCCTATGGGCCTCCTGGCCCATGGGAATCAATGAGATACAGGTTGCCATTACCGAATCGGTAAATACCGACTCTAAAATACCGACACTTACCGATTCGGTATTTTTTTCCCTACATTACATTTACCGATTCATAAATACCGAATCGGTAACATTCGGTATTTATGAAGTGGTAAATGTAATTTACCTACATAAGGCCCTAAGAGAGAAGATGATATGGAAACAAGGGTTTAAAAATAAACAAGAAGACATTTTGAATTTCTTCAAAAGGGGAAATTAAATTGATTTTTGGGATTTTTGATTTTTGTGGTGATAAGATATCACCAAAGGGGGGATTGATGGAGCAGGGTTTTTACTTTAAAACCAAATACCTGTTTCATTTTTGTATGTTATAATTAAAAGTACTAATGATTAATTATTAATTATTAAAGTTTTGTCGAGTCATGTCTAACCAACCTAATTAACAGAAGAATTACAAGTGGGAATGCTATTGCATGGCTAAAATAATAAGTGAACTAAGTTGGTGAGCAAACTGACAGAATAGATGTTGCTTATGTGATGTTATTTTGTTTTGCGCTTATAATTAATACGCATTAATGGCTTTCGATGTCGCAAATGGCTAGGTAAATGCATACACATAAGGGTATTAGCAGGGGAAAAACACTGTATAATCATTTCCATGCAGTAATTATGTTTTGTGTTTCATTTTACTTAAGTTGACCATTGTGGCCTGCTAGAAAATGGCTACCACCCGCAGCCTGCATTCGAGTAGATGGAAAATTTGACAGGAGGCTTCGCGCTGACTGCGACCTTGTCCTTCCATCGACCCGACCTGAAAAGCCATGATCATGACGACAAATTCGGGAGAGATGCCAAATGCCCCTGAACGTGAAGATTTGTTGCCAATCCACATACTGACCTGATGAACTTATAAATGTCCCACGAATGAGATACATTTTATCCTAAAGAGACATCCGTAGAAGTAACGAATTAGTTATGGACTCCTAATTTCTATTCATTATTTGAGACTATCAATGCGTGTGAAAAACTATCGTTGTATCCCAATGTACCAAGACGACATAATTTCCGCCATTCGACGGTTTTGTAAGATATGATTGCAACATTTGGAATGTAAATTTTAGTATAAATATTAGTAGTCTAGAGAGGTCTAGTGCCACTTCTTCCCGAACTGATGATCAGAGGTCCCGATGCTGACGGAGAGGACGGTGACTCTACATGACGGCTAGAAACTCTAACTATTTGCTGAGGACCGGTTCTGACTTAGAAAACGACTTTTAGACAGAATAGGTAAATATGAGAGAAATGAACTTGCATTTAATTGGCTTTTCTTACAATTTTAGATAAATAATATTCTGTTTGAATTACTGTGTCGGGTGGTTATTTTATTGTCATGTTTATTGAATGTAAAGAATATTATGATGTTTTTCACTAGATCTATAGCAACTAGTTGATGCCATTGACCTCAAGGTATATGCAGATTGGTTAAGTACGGAAAGTGTTTCCCCTTATACATGGCACGGATAGAGGGGTAGGATGAATGTTGGTGTTATGGGCCCCACCAGCGTGTGATGTGTGTGTGCGCGTGTGACTGCGAAATCACTCCGTCCGTGGAAGTAGAGGGGATTCGGAAGCTCCGATCTGCACCAGTAGCATTCTTTGTCCCAACCTGCATTCTCAACAGATTTGTGCCTTGGTTGGGACAAGCATGTGCGGTGTCTTCTTTCTACACTTTGGTAATAGGGGACATTGGTTTGATACGTCTGGCTACAGCCAAAGTACCTGCAAGGGAAGTATTGTTGCTTTTCTAAAGACGAGTGAACATGCTGCAACATGAGTGCCATGACCGATGCACATGACGTCTTGTGGCATTTTATTTACTTTGAACTCAAGTAGTGAATCCAACCACTGATTCTTCATACTGCCAAGGTGAGGCATATTTTGTCTATTATGCTTTTATACATTTGAGATGTGTTCACATTAAGGACAGTTGTACCGCCGTTTTTTTTTTTTAAATGAGGCACGGGCTGTGCCTAGCTCGCGCACTCGGAGCCTGACAAGAAGTTTTGTTAAGATGCTGAAGCGTGTGCAGTCTTACCTGGCTTTCTCTCCTGGTGTCCAGTGACACATTCCCTTCTACGAGGTGGCTAGCTGACACACGACGTTTGGGAGCACCGGGAGCCACCCGGCGCAACAAGAATAGCGTGCCACCATTTTGGATTTATTGTTCTTTCAGTGTGCCAACCAACTATTGCCAACCACATTGTTTTCAACAAGAGTGCACAGACACGCTGACCAACCTTTTGCCACTTCAACGTGGATCTTTAGTGACGACATACATCTATGCGACAACGTTTTTATCGGTTGTGCGTTTTTTGTTGCCATGAGTCGACAGCACTTGAGGGCCAGCGTTAAAGAGTCATTCCTTGATCTTTATGTGATCGGACTGATCATCTGTTTTGGACACCGGTTGTGGGTGACATCTCTTTAAGATATTGACAGAACACGATTCAGAGGCTTATTGGAGCGACAGTGATTTTGCAATACGTACAGTGATATCAGTATTCTTTGCCCAGTGTTACGCTCCCATTTAGTGGCAAGATCAATTTCACATTTATTTAGTGGAGATGATCCATAAGTACACGTGTCTGCTGCTTACATAGACCTTAAATTAAGCAACTCGGGTGAGAGGCCGCTCACCGGCGAGGGTTTATATATATTTATTATCTTGATAATATGGTATGCATTTGTCTTTCTGAAAGTTGATGCTGCATAACAGTTTGTCATACATTTGTGATGCTACATTTAGTCAGATTTGATGAATTGTAGTTGTTTCTCTTAAATGTGGTTTTATTTGTGCTGCATGTGGTTTGCTTTTGTATGTGATTAGTCACGTTGTGACTCATATGTCTGTGTATAGAGGGTGTCAGTCCCACCTATGTAATTAGTATTGGGTGTAAGTCCCATATATTCAGTGTTTAGGGATTGTTAGTCCCACCTACGTTTCTAATAATGGGTATTAGTCCCATATACTCAGTTTATGGGGGTGTCAGTCCCACCTATGTTGTTAGTAATGGGTGTAAGTCCCATTTACTCAGTTTTTAGGGGTGTCAGTCCCACCTATGTTATCAGTGATGGTAGCAGGGGTGTTCCCAGCGTGCGTAAGACACCTTGTGCCACACGTTTTGTTTGTGCAAGGTTTAGACCTTGTATGCATCTTTACATAGAGCGCATATACGTTTTTACGGTTGTCCCTTGTTGATGGTAGGGGCAGGACAGTGGGTTTCCCTCTGGTCTATATGACTAGTCTCCTTCATGGAGAATTCACATCTTATATTTATTTTCCGTATTTGAGAAGGGGGATGGGTATTGTATTTTGTATCCATCTTTCCTTCTTGTCTTGGGTTCCTTTCCCTCTCGTAGTGCGATGTTCCCGTTATCCCTGGGTCTGGACTTTTGACTCTGTTTTTTATAGTTCATTTCCTCTTTATGGTGTGGGTGTGTTTTCCTTCATCTTTGGGTTGTGGACTATGTATTCTTGCTGTATTTTTTACGTTTATAGTTTATGCATTTGTTCCGTTCATTCTTCTGTTCAAAAAGGGAAGAGATATGTAGTATTCTTACATGATGTTATATTCCCTATGTTTCTCTACTCTAGCTGCTCTGCCTGTGTGTGTGTCTTCTGTATGGAATGTTGGTGAGTGGACCTTGAGTAGAATGCCTGTGTGACTGGATGAGGAGTGACAGTTGGTGAGAGGGGCTGAGCAGCTAGCAGGCTGCTCCTGGTGGGGCTGTTTATTACCTTTGATTTACCACCTACAGCACTTTTATACCTGTTATGATGACTTGATGAAGACTTTTACTACCTGTTAACCTACCTGTGAATAAACCTACTTGGTTTACACCTTAGCAGCGTAGTGTGGTTACTACACACTCCATCCAGAATCCTCCGTTCTGCCTCATCCTTTAATCTAGTGGGTCCCAGATTTAAATAATCTCAATGGGGAGGAAGGAGTTTTATAACCACCACCTCATGTCTTTGGAACTCTTTTCTGATTGAATTGAAAATAACTACGGATCTGCTTTCATCCAGGAAAGCCATAAAACCTAGCTCTTTCATCATTGAGCTCCCGACTATGGGGCATATCTACAACGCGGCGATAGAAAATTCTCGCCGCTTTTGCAGCCGTTTTCGGACGAAAAGCGGCGATAATTTTATCACCTAATTAGCAAGCTCACGCTGACGCGTGAAACCTTGCGTTAACGCACCTATTCTTAACGCCCAGCTTTGCATCTCTAATGAGATGCAAAGTGGGCGTTCCTGACCTGACATGACAGGAGAAATGTCGCTAAGCGACATTTCTCCTATCATCTAGCCCCACGCCATGAAGCATAGCGGCAAGAAAAGTAGCGATAACCCCTGTTATCGCTACTTTCCTTACGCCTGCTTCAGGACTGACTTAGCCATGATATCCTATGGAAGGTGGATATCATGGCTAAGTTTGTGAGGCGCTATCAACAAGCTAACACCACATTTCGTGAGATTATCGCTGGGTTTCCAGCGATAATCTCACGTTAGGCAGTTAGCACTAGGATTATTATCGCTTTTGAGATAAGCGTTGCTAATAGCACGCTATCTCAGCGATAAAAATCCACACTAGCCGGCGATAATTATCTTAGCGCTAAGTGCGCTTAGCGATAATTATCGCTGGTTGTTGCTGATATGCCCCTATGTCTCTCATTAGCTACCTGCATTGAGCCCGGTGCATAGACACCTCATGGTATTTGAGCGCTTTACAAATCTTATTTTCATTTTATTTATTCCGTATCCATCCACGGAATCACAATACATGTTCTGGCGAGAAGCTTGATCACAGACACTCCCCTGTTTGGTGTCGAACTCAAGATGTGTTAGTGTGGAAATATGGATTTTTCTGGTCAGTTATGTCCCCTATCTTGGACCCCAACGGTTCTATGTGCATGTTACAAGTACATGTATGTTCCCTCCAGTTCCAGTTATGAAGACGCAAATACATGTGCGTCCACCGTTAACATGTCCTCTGTTGATCCGCCATGAATGGGCCGGATATTCCATTCCTAAGTACGAAAGGCCACCGCCTTTATATGGTTCACTTATGCCATTTTACAGTCCAGGCAAGTAGGCCCTGATTCTGTCATCAAGCTTTTCTTGCTTTCTGTCTCTGAAGCTCCAGTCCGAGCCTGCATCTGTGACCATGAACTTTGTCTCATCCTCTGCGCGGCTCACGATGCCCGACATCAGCTTGCTGCCTGCCAAGAACTGTATTTCACCTTCAAGATTATCTCCTCCGTTCCCTGCCCGATGCATTCCTGTCTAGTAGTTTAAGTAAACATTCTTCCAGCTACCGAGCAAAGGCTCGGCTTCTCTGTCCTCATGCAAGTAATTCATAGCCCTGTTACCATGGAAGGTTTCTGCCCCTTGCATCTCATATAGACACTTAGACACTTAGACGCTTGTGCACGCACACACAGTCAGTATAGAATAGATTTTGTCCAAGAGACTTCCCTTTGTGGATAACATAGTTCTTTAAACATGGGATGTTAGATATGATTTGGGATTAGGTTGACTTGACCCTCCAGACTTCTTGTCTCCACATGTAGAGCTAAATGTCAAGCCCCCTTCACCCCCTAGTTGCACGTCAATCACACGTCATGCTGCTGCACACGCATCTATGCCAAGTATAATCTTATAGATCCACCTATATATGACATCATAACCAATTATGTTCCTTTTTACTCCTCATTACGCCCATTTTCGGTTACGCAGGTGAATCGTCATCTTCCTTATCAATTGTTACGCCTACCGCATTCGCTTCATTGTATTGTATGTTCTATAAAAGTCATTTCTTGTCAATCATGTATGTACTTCACTTCCTGAACCTTCGTGGTGACGGAACTAGGAGCAACCGATTATAATCGTTCATTGGAATAAAGCCCATTCCGAACCTCTAATACCACGGATTCTGCCTCTTATTTACTGAGCTGTTTTATTATGTTTCTGTACCAAATTAAGTCCCGGTAATTAAATTATTTACCACATGAATGGCGCCCGAACAGGGACACTTTCTCATCTCACGCGCCGGCGGTGAGTTGCAGGCCCGGTCTCCTGCCACAGCTGGACGGACAATAACGCGTACCAGCAGGATTTCCTGTATCTCCCTCCGGTCAAGCGGGGGCGACTGAGGCTGCGATCAACACCCAGACGAGGCGGTGAGAAGTGCGAAGTATCCCGACCAGAGCCTAGCTGAGAGAGCAAGATCCGAGGTATACAGAGGCCCACCAGTTTCCGAAGTCCCAAGTCGAGTCCAGTCTCCGCAGTGTTCGAGTCGAGTCCAGTCCGGTTCAAGTTCAGTCCAGTTTCCGAGGCCTTCCGTTTCCGAGCTACCCGGTGAGTACCATTACTGGGGAGGCTTTCTGACGTGCACATAGTTTGTGCCGGTCAAGACGGGTTTGGGTACACAAATCCGGTCTGCACTGTTTCAGCAGTGTATCTGTACTGTTTAGCAGTATATCAAGTATATAATTCAGTTAATGTCGAGTATTATGTTTAGTGATTTAAGTTTTCCTTAGATCATCATCATTATTGATTGTTCAGGTAAATGTTAAATGTTAAATGTTTTAAGTACGTTCTGCATATTGTGGTATGAATGACTGTTCATTATCGTGGTTACTGTATTAAGTTTTGTTTTAAATCAAGTATCAGATTAGTTCTCAATATGCCGCTCTTTTCAAAATTAAGACAGATCACAACAAGAAAAGGGGTACTCGAAGAAGCCGTTCCTGTTCCTCCTAGGGACACTCCAGGGTACTTCATGTATCATAAACATGGCTTAGACGCTATATTATTTCTTGATTTATGGGTAGACTACACCAAGGAATTACCAAAAAGTCAGAGGTGGCCCGCAGCGGGGACCTGGGATGCAGAGTGCATCATGAAAGTCGAGGAAGAGTTATGGAAAAGGAAAGTCAGACAGTCACAGAAAGATGCCGTTGAGTTATGGCGTAAAGAATCTCATAGACGTACAGAAAAAGCACTCCGACAGGAAGAGAAGAATAAAGAGAGTTCAAATAAAGTTCGAGAAAGTCTATTAATTGAGGAAGGTATCCGAGTGAGATCAGAACAAGTAGACAGACAAAGAAATGCCCTTATGAATGGTATGTATCCCCTTCTGGCCGAAGGATTACCTAAGGCTACTCCAGAGATACCGAAAGACTTGCCAACCCCATTATTTCCAATAAAGGTACATCCTAAGGGGCATCCTAGAACCGCAGAAGATGTTTTTCTTTCCTCATATTTAGATGACGCAGCTCCCGAGTATGCTAATTCCGCCCCACATAGACCGCCTGCCAGGGAGGTTCAACGCCAAGATCCGGTACCCGTATCTCTACAGCAACGAGTTCCGGCAAGCACATCTGTTTCTACATCTGTCCCTGCAGATACTTCTATAGCTGTGTCCACACCTATAGTTGCTGTATTGCGTTCAACGAATCCTTTCACGCCCGACACCCCAGATGGGGCTACGGGAGGTACTAGCAACACTTTTTCTACGCCACCCAGAATAAATAAACTTACTTTTCAAGAGTCAGGACATTCACGTACACCCAAACTCATAAATGCCCGCACGCTTAAGGAACTTCTTGTAGATTGTAGATATGACCCTGTGCCCGGCAAAGAGGACGAAATGACCCTGGCATCATTACGTATCAGACGAGCCGCGGTGTATCTAGGGAAGTTACCAGGAATGACTACGCATCTAGATAATATATATCATTTTGTTCAAACAGGGCGAGATTCTGAATGTATTAACAGAGCTATGGAATATCAGAAAGTGGAGATACAGGGGGAACTGTTACGTTTCCTCATAAATTGTGTGATCAGAAATCAAGACCGACCAGGGGTAGACCCGGAAGCAATGCAAATTCTTACCAGATGGAGTCAGAATATATCAGAAGGAAGACATGATAAGCAGAATTGTATAATAGCCATGTGCCGAAAGATCCGAAAAGAAATAGAACGCCTACACGAAGAAAGATTAGCGGTAGACCAGTTCGAACAAAGCGAGGAAGAAGGATCAGGACTGCCCACAGGACAGTCAGACACTATAGCCTATGTAGGTAGAGGAAGATCTTGTAATAGTAATAGATGTCTTATTGACCCGATACGTCCGATATGTCCAGACAATAACAGGAGTTTCCCAACACCCATAGTCCATATAAGGTCTAACGAGCATTCGTTCCAAGCAGCTGACAAATTACTCCGAGAACGAAGGGGTTATCATTTTCTCGATTCTATGGATGAACAAGAATTAGCCAGGTCAGCTGTCCATTGGGTTGACAGTCCCGGAAAATATAGTGATGATACAGTAGCACGCACATTTTTGAATCTCACCCCAGATGAACAGCGTTTAGCTGGGATTTATATGATTCAACAACTCCTTATACTATATCAGAGTCAGCATTCGGACCCTGGTCCCTTACCTGATATATTGACTGAATTACTCATGAATAGATGGAGAGGTTCAGGTACTAAATTAATTAAAGAAATACTAGAATCAAGAAAGCAATACATTCTTTTTGTATGTTCAGAACATGTTTCACTACCCATTAAGGAAAGAACCACGTATTATATGGACAGACAGAATCCTCTACGAGAAGTACACCCAATAAAAGGGCGAGGACAATGAGTTTAAACGCGTATTTGTATACACGCCCATATCAAAAATAGAATTGTTAGAAATGAAGAAAGTGGTACCCAGTCATGACAAAGATCCAGCGGGTTTTCACCGAGAAATTAAAGACATGTTACTCATGGGAGAGTATACCTATCCCGACATTATGACAATATTAAAGGTATTAATGCCTGCTGGCATTTATGAGAAACTCAGGGAAAAAGAGTGGGAGGTAGGAGACCAAAAAATAGAATGGTCAGTATTAGAAGCAGAAGAAAAGGCCCGAACTGCAGGAGCAGGACTTGGGGATAAAACTAAAGCACTACCAGGTTTATTAGTACAGGTACTGCCACGTTTATTAACTACGAAAAAGGAAGATTGGGGTACAATTTCAGCCTGTAAACAGAAGCAAGATGAAGACACTAGTGATTACTATGCCCGATTTGAAAAATGTTTTGGTATAAATAGTGGCATAAAAGCAAGTAGCGAATCATACCCACATCTGTTTGTAACAAAATTAGTAGAAAATGCCCTGCCCCAAGTAAAGAATAGAGTATTAAAATTCGAGAGTACCTGGCAAGGTAACACTCCATCACAAATGTTACAAATGTTACAGTACCATCACAATCGAATTAGAGAGGAACAAGAACATGAACACAGACGCATGAAAGACACAAAAATGAAAATGCTAGTTTCTCAGACAGTTCCAGCTGAAGGACATAAAAAGGGTATGACACATTCCGGTGATTCAGCAGGACCTGTAAAAGGGACATGCAATTATTGTAAAAAGCCAGGTCATTACGTACACGATTGTCCAGTTTTGAAACATAATATCGCCATAGGTAATACAAAAGAAAGACCACGGCCACCTAGACAGGATCAGAATGAACAAGGAGCTCCGCAGAACGCACAGTCCATGCCAGCTCCACCACAGTCTGTACAGTTTGTGCCAGCTGCACCAGCGCTGCCCGTTGCTGCCACACAAACCACGACACGACAACTGTACCAGACCGCACAGTACGACTATCCTGATTACCAACGATACGCATGAACCAGCCTAGAGAGGGAAGTTGACTTACCCCTTATCGAGATCCCTGTAGATCAAGAAGGACCTTATGTACATAGTGAATTGTTAGGCCAAGACAGAAAATTTTTACTCGATACAGGGGCAAGTCGAACGACCATAAAACGTAGTGAAGTTCCAGGGGCACCCCTCTCAGGCTCTCAGAATATCTCCCTTGGTTTTTCAGGAAAACCTATTGTTAATGAAGTGTCACAACCTCTTCCACTTACGATAGGACCTTTGACCCGAACTACCGATTTATTGCTTACTAAATCATGTCCAGAAAATCTGTTAGGAATAAAAACACTGAAAGCTCTAGGAGCCATAATATGTTGTTCTCCGGAAGGAGTAAGATTGTTTTTACGTGATTTTAAAGGTCACTATGTATCTAGAGACATGGATCCCCGACTGCAGACTTTACCTACACATCTATGGGCACAAGGCCCTACTGATGTTGGTTGCATGAATATTACACCATATCGAGTCACATTAAAGGCAGGAGTGGTACTACCACGAATGCGACAATACAAGTTACCCCCAGATGCTGTAGTGGCTTTGCTGCAAATCATTGACGAGCTCATTGCCCAAGGAGTGGTTGTGGAAACAGACTCCAATGTATGTAATTCACCAATAATTCCGATTCTTAAACGAACAGATCCAAAGGCCCTGCCAGTATATCGATTGGTTATTGATCTGCGCGAATTAAACAAGTGCATTGTGCCACAATTCCCTGTGGTCCCTGATATCTCGTCATTATTGACAGCCATTGATTCCGAAGCAACATTCTTTACTGTAATTGATCTTAAAAACGCCTTTTTCAGCGTCCCAATAGATCCGGAAAGCCAATATTTGTTCGGATTTAGTTTAAATGGACGTAGCTTTAAATTCTCACGCGCACCTCAAGGATTTACAGAAAGCCCCAGCATCTATAGCCAAGCACTGAAACGAGAACTTGACAGTATCCACATGCCAGTTAACACTGCCTTGCTTCAATATGTCGATGATCTGTTGATCACCGCTAGAAGCGAACCCGAATGTGAGAAAGCATCACTGACAGTTTTACAATTTCTAGCTGAAAAGGGACACAAGGTGTCCCCTTCTAAGCTGCAATTCTGTGTCCAGCGAGTTATTTATCTTGGACACTCGCTGTCCAAGGAGGGAAGGCAGCTTACACCCGACCGCATTCAGTTAATAGCTAACATGCAAATACCCAAGACACAAAAGGAGGTGCGGGCTTTCATAGGCCTCACTTCATACTGTAGACAGTGGATCCCTCAATATGCATTTCTAGCAAAATCGCTCATTCAGTTGACAACACAGGAGGCAGCCACATCGACTGTTCTCCCTTGGACTCAGGAACATACACAAGCTTTTGAAAGCCTAAAGAAAGCTTTATGTCAAGCACCTGTTTTAGCAACGCCATGTTACAGAAAACAGTTTACACTCTTTGTTACAGAGCGCGAAGGTACTGCCTTGTCAGTACTCACACAGGAACAAGCAGGAGCACACAAACCATGTGCTTATTTTTCTAGTACATTAGATCCAGTAGCTCAGGCTCTTCCTGCGTGCCTGAAATCAGTGGCAGCGACAGCTTTAGCAATACGACAAAGCGATGCCATAGTGTTAGGACATCCATTGACAGTTCAAGTACCACATGCGGTAGAGGTTCTTGTAAATAGAACGCAAACACAACACTTGACTATAGCGCGACTTACAGGGTACGAACTTACATTGTTCCAGCCACATATAGAAATCAGACGCTGTAACACATTGAATCCTGCCACACTTTTGCCAGTAATCGGAACAGACCCACTAGCCCATGACTGTATTGAAGTTATTACTATAACGACGAAACCCAGACAAGACTTAACCGATGTCCCATTGTCAGATCCAGACCTGACATTGTATGTAGATGGTTCATGTATGAGAACAAATACAGGAGAGTTAGTGGCTGCTTACGCAGTCACAACAGATACTGAAGTCATTGAAACAAATCATATAAATACTTTGTCAGCTCAAGCCGCAGAGCTCATCGCTCTGACACAAGCCTGTATTCAAGCCACAAGTAAAAAAGTCAACATATACACTGATTCACGTTATGCATTCGGAGTTGTACATGACTTCGGCGTGCTGTGGCGAGAGAGAGGTTATTTAACTTCCCACGGTGCCCACATTCAACACGGACCCCTCATTCATGCTTTATTAGATGCGATACATCTACCGACTGCAATATCAATTATGAAATGTAAAGCTCATACGAAAGTCACTGATATCATTTCTCAAGGCAATGATCTAGCCGACAGAACAGCTAAACAGACTGCTCAAACACAAACATCCGACATGACAAAGATAATAGTCCCGACGCCGACACATTGTATGACAGTTAAAGATCCTACTTTTGACGTAATTGACATCCAGACACATGCTACACCAGATGAAATAAAGAAATGGACCGAATTAGGAGGGATCCAAACGGATCAAGGATGGATTATGAAGGAAAAGTCTGTGTGGTTCCTTCCTGATTCAATGGTCCAAGTTATAATTAACACTATACATAGTCCAGCACATCTAGGAGAAAAAGCTATGCTAGATAGCATTCAACACATTTGGTTCAATAAACATTTACGAGCAGCAGCCAAACAAAAGGTCCGTACATGTATGATCTGTTGCCAGTTCAACCCAGGAAAAAGCGTTCCCGTAGAACAGGGTGGATTTCATCCTCCTGATCACCCTTTTGAAGTCCTCCAGATGGATTATATCCAGATGGAACGATGTCGAGGATTCAAATACGTTCTCTTAGTTGTTTGTGCTCTTTCCCGTTGGACGGAGGCATACCCGGTTTCAGATTACACTGCCCCGACTACTGCCAAACAGTTGGTTCGAGAATTCTTCCCACGATACGGTTTACCACGTGTTGTTCACTCAGATAACGGCCAGCCGTTCTCATCCGAATTAATGAAACATGTTTCACTTTTGTTAGGTTATCAGTGGAAATTCCACTGTGTCCGACACCCTGAGGCAGCAGGTCTCGTAGAAAGACATAATCAGACCCTGAAAATTAGATTGTCCAAAATATGCAGGGAGAAAGGTGTCGACTGGGTAGTAGCACTACCAGTTGCACTCTTTTACACAAGAATGGTAGCACACTCTCGAACAGGGCTATCCCCGTATGAAGTGATCTTCGGCAGACCACCAAATATGTGGGGGACGCCTATGCCACGAAAAATAACTGATATTGACTGTAATATGCTGACAGATTACTTAGCTTCCTTGATGTCTGCACTACAATCTTGTCGTTCACAGGTAGCTGCAACCTTTCCCGACAACACTGAGGTGAAACCCCTTGACGTAGTTCCGGGGGACCTCGTTCTTGTGAGGAATTTCGACCGAAAGACTCAGCTGGAGCCCAGGTGGAGATCACCCAAATTGGTTCTGCTCACCACAAGGACAGCCGTGAAGATCGAAGGCAGAAAAGGATGGGTGCATTCAAGTCATATCAAGAAATTTCATGGACTTCCTTCGGATGTGAATAGCCCACCTCGTGTGTCTTCACCCATTGACTCAAAACTACCTTTGGCTGAGGCCAACAGTCAGGAACTTTATAAACTGAAACTCAGGCCTAAACCGTCGGATGATTTGATTGTTTAAGTCCTCTCCAAGGTGAAGCGGTTGAATCTGTCTCCGACATGTATCCCTTAGACCTGAATCATGGAAAATCGCGAAAAATGTTGAAGCGACATGCGTACTGTAAATCATTGCGTAGCCATTGCATAATGACGTTATTAATTTTGTTTTTCTTGAGTCTTTTAATAATTACTGCAAGTATATTGTTGCACATATATTATCCTATTTCTAGACCTGTTTACAATGTTACTGCTGAACATTCTTTTAGTGAATTATCTCCGCTTGAGTTGTCTTATAGATTTGCGCTGCGCAATAACACTTTTATTAGTATGTTACATCACTCCCATCAGGTTAGCAATGCTACAAATTGTTGGATATGTGGCCGACTCCCTCCCTATCAGAATTATAAAGGAATTTTACCTCTCTTTCCATACCCGTTCACACACAACGGCTCCTGTGGAGCATGGTTTAGTTTAATTAATTCTCTAGATTCGAATTCTGCAGTTTATCAAGATAACTGGGTATGGGGAAATTTGAACTTAATTTTACTTAAGGTCTGCTACCCCAACAAGGAGGGACTTCCCCAGAGAACAGGAACTGATCTAGAAAACGAAGTGTATGGATTAGGTAATTTCACGCTTAATCTTATGATCCTAAATGTCGAATCCGAAACTACTCCAATTTTGCCCGCTATGTCAATATTTCCAGTAAAGGGTGAACTATGTGTAAGGAAAAATGGTTCCATACATATGGGCCATAGTAAATGCACGACTGTAGTAGAGTTTAGTGATCAAGGCAAGTCCACATTTAGAGCTTCCCGCCATTCTTATTACATATGTGGTCAGACGGCATATGTACGTTTGCCTCTAGACTGGGACGGTACTTGCTATATTGGATTCCTTTTGCCACCTGTTTTTTTAGCTCCTCCTGATTATCACAGAAATATTCATTTAGTAAATAGTAGAGTAAGGAGAGATCTCCCAATAGTCGATTACACTGAAACAGCATGGGAAAAATACACAGATTTCAATAAAGGTCTCTTTCCCTATATAGGTACTGTTACTAATAGTAAGCTGATACGTAGATTAACTAGAACCCTTGAAGCAGTAGTGAATGAAACTATTTCCGCTTTAGGCAATTTAACAGAAGAGCAGTCTGCTATGCGGATTGTTGTGCTTCAAAATCGTCTTGTCCTTGACGTCATCCTGGCTGATAGGGGCGGAGCTTGTAGGGTCATCGGATCAAGCTGTTGCATTTTCATACCAGAAAATTCGCCATCTGTATATAAGGCCATAACTCGCCTTCATAAGATTGTAAGCCAGATACACCAGAACCCAGGCACCTGGACTTGGTCCGGTTGGTTTTGGAGTATATTATCTACCTTTGGATGGAAGGTCCTATCTTTCCTAGGTATTGGCCTCCTCATACTATTCAGTTGCTGTCTATGTCTACAATGTGGACCAGCGATCTGTGGTCTGTGTGCCACATCGTGCATTCCACATCAAGATTTTCATTCAAGATCCCGGAAGAAGAAAGAAGAACAAATGATGCTATATGAACAGATCAATGGATTAATGAAGATTGATATCTCTTGACGGGCAAGTAGGGGACAAGGAGGGAATGTGGAAATATGGATTTTTCTGGTCAGTTATGTCCCCTATCTTGGACCCCAACGGTTCTATGTGCATGTTACAAGTACATGTATGTTCCCTCCAGTTCCAGTTATGAAGACGCAAATACATGTGCGTCCACCGTTAACATGTCCTCTGTTGATCCGCCATGAATGGGCCGGATATTCCATTCCTAAGTACGAAAGGCCACCGCCTTTATATGGTTCACTTATGCCATTTTACAGTCCAGGCAAGTAGGCCCTGATTCTGTCATCAAGCTTTTCTTGCTTTCTGTCTCTGAAGCTCCAGTCCGAGCCTGCATCTGTGACCATGAACTTTGTCTCATCCTCTGCGCGGCTCACGATGCCCGACATCAGCTTGCTGCCTGCCAAGAACTGTATTTCACCTTCAAGATTATCTCCTCCGTTCCCTGCCCGATGCATTCCTGTCTAGTAGTTTAAGTAAACATTCTTCCAGCTACCGAGCAAAGGCTCGGCTTCTCTGTCCTCATGCAAGTAATTCATAGCCCTGTTACCATGGAAGGTTTCTGCCCCTTGCATCTCATATAGACACTTAGACACTTAGACGCTTGTGCACGCACACACAGTCAGTATAGAATAGATTTTGTCCAAGAGACTTCCCTTTGTGGATAACATAGTTCTTTAAACATGGGATGTTAGATATGATTTGGGATTAGGTTGACTTGACCCTCCAGACTTCTTGTCTCCACATGTAGAGCTAAATGTCAAGCCCCCTTCACCCCCTAGTTGCACGTCAATCACACGTCATGCTGCTGCACACGCATCTATGCCAAGTATAATCTTATAGATCCACCTATATATGACATCATAACCAATTATGTTCCTTTTTACTCCTCATTACGCCCATTTTCGGTTACGCAGGTGAATCGTCATCTTCCTTATCAATTGTTACGCCTACCGCATTCGCTTCATTGTATTGTATGTTCTATAAAAGTCATTTCTTGTCAATCATGTATGTACTTCACTTCCTGAACCTTCGTGGTGACGGAACTTGGAGCAACCGATTATAATCGTTCATTGGAATAAAGCCCATTCCGAACCTCTAATACCACGGATTCTGCCTCTAATTTACTGAGCTGTTTTATTATGTTTCTGTACCAAATTAAGTCCCGGTAATTAAATTATTTACCACCAATAGTAAATCACACCTGCTCTGTATTCCTAACACATGTTCTGAAATGTAGGCATTTATGGATACATGAAGGAGAGGAGGTTTTAAATCAATAAATCAATCCATTGCATCCACAAGGTACAAGGATGTCACTCTGTCATTAGAGAGGACATCCTAAGAGCATAAAACATACGCAAGCTGGAACAAAGTTTGTTAATATAGCTCTCATTATTTTAAATAGTGACGTAGTCTATAATTTGGTGGCCTTTAATTTGCATACCTGCTCATTGTTCACAATGGATGTCTGCTTTAAATACACCCAGCCCAATCTATCTAGTCACCTTGTTCAGCAAAATATACTTAATTGCCCGCAAAATGTTTTGCCCACTTGGATGGTGGACTGACAACCTCCCTCTATTACCCTGGACCTGGGCAGTGGTCTGCAACCAAACAACCAAATACTGGGCATGATGAATCCCTCCCCTAACATCTGTATGTCTCTTTCCATTGAGAACCATCTCACTGAGCCAAACTTATGATTCTGTTATTGCACACCAGATGGATCCTTGACTCCTCAATCGCCCCCCCTGGCAATTGCCTAATCTTGGGAACCACCAATTTTGGTAACTTGCTATCACCTCCAAATTGTGTTGTGGACAAGACAGGGGTCGCCATAATATCCTGGAATGTTACAGGCCTTAAACCAAAATTTGCGCTCCCTGAATCTAATAGCTTTATTGAGCTACTTGATATCTGCCTCTTCCAGGAAACTTGGTGTACGGGCCCTGTTTTCAAATCTTGTTACTGTAATTATTCGATTTCTGCCATATGTGGACTTGCTGGGAGACCCTCAGGGGGGGAAACAATATGGGTGTGACTTGACCTGGATTGTGAAATAAAGAGGTTAAGCATCGATTCCTTTGATATCTTATCTATCTAGCTTGTGGTAGCTAATGTGGGAACTTTTGACATTGATATATATAATGTTTATGCCAGAAGGGTCTGGGGAGATGTTAGAAATGGGGTCTCTAGTAGGCCGTGGTTTGCACCCTGTCCAAGTAGGGACCCTTCCTTATAGTCAGGATAAAGGGATTACACACCCAAGATAACCCCTTGGTAGCTTGGCACGAACAGTCAGGCTTATCCCAGAGGCAATGAGTAAAGTTTTTGTACATAACATACACAGTAACACAATGAAAACACTACGAACGGACACCACACCACTTCATAAAAATAAAGTATCTTCATCTAAACCAAACAAGACCAAAATGACAAAAATCCAACATACACAGTTCAAAATATGACTTTTAAAGGATTTTAGCAATTCCGTTCATTGGAAAACTATGAATGCTATGATTATACACAAAGTACCTTTGAATGCGCCAAAATTCACAAGACAAAACAGCTGCGGAATAGGGAAGCATCAGAAAACACTGTGATATGTCGGTTCCTGAGTCCGCTGGGAGGTGATGCATCAGTTTTGTTACACAGAAGTGTTGCGTCAAATTCGAACTGTAGGGGCAAGCGATGCGTCAACGTTCAAGACTGCTCTAGTCTGTGTGTGATGCATCGGAAAAAGTTGCAGCACAGGTGCTATGTGTGGAAATCTGGACGCGCTGCAGATTGATGGCGCTGCCAGCAAACAGGCAATGCATTGCTTTCTTCAGCAGTGGTCCCACAATGCATCGATTCATTCAGCCGCACAGGAATGTCAGCGTCAGAGTCAGTGCGGTGGTCTCGCATCCAGAGACACAGGGGCAGATTTATGAACCCCTTGCGCCACTTTTGCGTCACTTTTCCCATGTTAAAAGTGACGCAAAAGTGGCGCAAGGGGCTCATAAATCTGCCCTACAGTGCGCTAAATTCGGGCTGTGGCTATTTTTTCCGCCACATGGCGGTGGTGCATGGAAACTTTTCCTGCACAGCAGTGTAGCGATGGGAAAACAGGCTCTGGAAAGGTGATGCAAGGATTTTGATGGTTTCTTTGTAATTTTTGCAGCAGGAACAACCTTCAAGGGCCCAGAACTGGAGTTGGCACCACAAGGGATGTCAGAACTCCCAGCAGGGAAGTTCAAGGATGCTACAGGAGTCAAGCACTACATGAAGCCCTTGGGGAATCTTCTCAAGCAGGATACAGCAAAGTAAAAGTCAAGTCCTTTCCACTGCCCACAAACAGAAGCAGCAGCTGCAGGCTAACCCAGCAAAGCAATACACAGTACTCCTTCGACAGCTCTTTAGCTCTACTTATTTGCAGGGTCCTCTTGATCGAGATGTGTCTAAAGGTCTGTGTTTTTAGATCTAATACTTATACCCCTTTTGGCCTTTGCTTTGCCCAGCCTTGGCTCCAGACACACTCCAGGAGGGGGGGTGGAGACAGCATTGTGAGAGGACAGGCATAGCCCTTTTCAAGTGTCAGTGACAACCACTCCCACCACTCTAGCCCAGGAAAACCATCAGCCTGGTGATGGCTCATCAGGACATGCATCTCAGCAACTTTTGTGTGACTGTCTAGAGTAAATGCACAAACAGGCCCCTGTCAGTCTAAACCAGACGTTGATGCCACATAAAAGCGGCATTATCAAACACACAATTTTAAAAAACAACTTCACTCAGTTCAGGCAGCCCAAACTCCAAATCTCCATCTCTTCCCAATTCAAAGTTACACTTGTAAGAAGTTACATGGCAGCACCAATAATAACCTATAGGAGAGACAGGCCTTGAAAAACGAAATTGGGAGTATCTCATTATCAGGACATGTCAAACATACCATCATATGCCCTCCCTTTCACATACAGTGCACCCTGCCCATGGGGGTATCTAGGGCCTCCCTTAGGGTGCCTTACATGTAGAAAAGGAGAAAGTTAGGGCCTGGCATGTGAGTTCACTTGCCAGCTCAACATGGCAGTTTACAAACTACACTTACAGGTACTGCAATGGCAGGCCTGAGACATGTTTGCAGGGCTACTCGTGTGGGTGGCAAAACAGTGCTGCAGACCCACTAGTAGCATTTAATTTACATGCTCTGGGCACACAGTGCAATTTACTAGCAACTTACCAGTAAATCAAATATGCCAATCAGGGATAGCCAATAAGAATGTACACAGGGAGCACTTGCAGTTTAGCACTGATCAGCAGTGGTAAAGTGCCCAGAGTAACTAAACCAGCAAAAACTAAGTCCAGCACAGAGCCAAAATTAGGAGGTAGAGGCAAAAAGACAGGGAAACCACAACAAATATGCTAGGTCTAACAGGAGGATTGAGAATTAAAACCATTGTGACCCTTGAAGAGTATCTGGAGGCCCACCGCTATCATTTGTATTTCTTAATAGCGGGCGATTTCAATTCCACATTTGAGCCTTTAGGCAATGATGACTTTATTCAGGCTGAAGAGGAGGATGAGGCATGGAATATCCCGCAGCTTAACATCCCGCACTAACAAAGATGGACAGAGGCAGCTGTGCAATTGAAATCTTTCTCGTTAGATTTTGGCTTGAGTTCTACGAATGGCAGAAGTAAATCGGATAGGCATGGAGTAAGCACTTATTGTTATTCCATTCACTGTAGTCGTATCAACTACATCTTCCTAGATTTACTATTGTGGTCACTTCTCATAGACATGATGGTTACAAAAAGGATTGAGAGTGACCACAACCAGGTATGCCTCTCTTTGGACTCTGCTCTGTTTGTCCTAAATTAAAAAATAAGCATCTTACATTAGCTTGTATAGTGTTTTGTTCCTTACTAATGATATGTGACTGCTCAAATGGTCCCATGTTATGGAGTCTGATGATATCCTCCAGAAAATAAATAAAGACCTTCAAGACTGCCTAGCAGATCTGACCAATCATATCCAGTCCTCAGTATATCATGAGTCAATAACTAATATTCATAATAGTCTTTTTGTCAAAATACTTTCTCATCTTACCATTCTGATTAAGAGCATCAGAAGGTACAGGCCTAGAGCGACTAGTTGGTTTCATAAAGAATGTAGATTCGAATGCAGATTTCTTTGCAAAGTACTGCAATAGAAGGACGCCTAGCAAATTCATTTGGCTAGGAATATGTAGAAAAGAGCCCAGATTAGGGCAAAGAGAGAATGGAAGGTGGCAGGGTCTGAAATTGACCTGTGCAGCCAAGGATTCAGCTAAATTCTCCCTCGGTTTGGGTTTATCATTTTATATACCTTCATTTTGTATCAACACAATCTACCAAACTGGATGACACATGATACATCAAGGGCTCCCAACATAGATGATTCCTCTGTTCCATCCAATCCTCTTTTTGATCTATCTGATCTCTTCTCTGCCCTGGATTCAGTTACCAGAGGCAAGGCACCTGGATTGGATGACATTCCGGCAAATACGTTTTTGCAAATTAGAGAGAAATGGTCTAGGTACATCCTCATTCTGTCAAATGCATTTTTTGAGGAGCCCCCATACTGGATTCTTGGAAGGGAACAGAGGTCATACCTTTTCACAAAAAGGGGGATCGGCCACTCCCCTAAAATTACAGGCCAGTGAGTTGTATTGACTGTATTCAAATATTTTTTGCCTGACTGGTCCTCAATGTGTTATGTATAAGCATACCCGACAAGGCCTTTGTCATCTAGCCTCAAAATATTTTTGTCTACTTTTGACATTGTGATATTGTTTAGTTATTAGAGTTATTATCTATTTGAGAAAATATGTTATGTTCTGGATGTTTTATAACTATTTTATACTATCTTTCTTAGTATGCTGCAATGCACTGGCTCTCATACCTGTATGATATCATTTTATGTAAACTATTTTTAATGTAGCTGTGTATATATTTTATACTACTGCTTTTATGACAAATGTCAAAATAAAGCTGTTCTGACTGACTAAGAGTAGTTAACCTGGGAATGTAGGAAAATGGTACCCCATCCCAATAGAAGCGCAAGGAAGAGAAAAATGTTTATTTCTCCTTGTTATTTCCTCTTTCAACTTGTACTGCATTCTGCAGCTCTCATAGAAAGAGAAACCTGCCTCTCAGGATTGTTTTTGTACCACAAGATGTACCTTCCTGCATAAAAAGTATCCTGCCAGCAATGCAGGCACCCTTGAACCATGGCGCAAGACTGCCTGCGTTGGCGCTAGGCAGCACTCAGAGCGCCAGTTCAGAGAGAGCAGGCATGTGCCACATCTTAGCAAATATGGTGCAGTACTGCTCTCTCTATTTGATATAGTGCAGCAAGTTGGCTTGCTTTGTTGTGCCAAATGTTAGCAAATCTGGGCTCTAGTGTCTAGAAGAATTATTCCCTGGTATTCTGTGCTTTGTTTACATGTTGGTAATATTTCTAACTGATGGGGTTTCTGTTACTCTGTGAATGGGGCATGAGCCATCTAACCTGACATTTTTACTATAACTTTCTAGAATGCAACATTTATTATTTTTCAGTCCCCAGATCTTGTATAGATGGTCAGCTCCCTCAGATGTCCTTTGTCTATGTCTGCAACTTGTATTTATTTAGCAGTCAGGACTCGATAGGTGGACAGTGCTCCTTCCCCTTTGGCTGCAGACAGCAGAGTATGTTACCCAGGTGTTATCCTTTACAGTCTGCTCGTCTCTCATTCATTGGTAGCTCAGATTCAGCTTTGAAGCCCTTTTCCCAGCCTCACAGTCACTGGCAACCTCAGGGCCCAGAATCATGAACCTGTTATCCAGGTGTATCTAGACTTCTCAGCTCAGAAAATAGGTTCTTGATTAACAAGCATTTGCAATGCAATCGGTCTCGCATTTGTGAAAGTTAGAGCTATCGGCGATGAGCACCATATTAAAAATAGTTTTTCACTTTGTTATAATTGTATCCAAAATGACATTATCTTGTTGGATTATGCAAAGTGAGCTTGATGCCAAATGATGATCCTTGCAAGAAAGTGGGCACACGGATGCTGCGCTGCTAAAAGAAAACCCCGTGACCTCAGCAAACATATAATTCAATAATCTGCTTCGAAACAAAAGGCTCTAATTGAGAAATAGACCGCATACACTGTACACGTTAGACTCGCAGCTTGCCTGCATAGACACAAATTGGTGTTTAATTAGTCTGTAGAGTCGATTAAAACGTCATTTGCAGGTATGAAGAGCTGTCAGTATGGGGAAGATCGCACACTTTCTCTACAGCCTGTTACACAGATATCAATGAACCTCGAAGGTGATAGTTGTATTTTGCAGCAGGGTCCAAGGAGGCATTCATCCTTCAGAGGGTGATACAGTAGATAATATTGTACTGAGCAAATATAAAGTTCCTGTAGCACCACACATTATGGTGCAGGCGGTGACCCGCAAAGAAAGCAGGGTGCCTGCCAAGCAGTGTACCACAGGCAGAAGAACAGGTGGCTTCCGGAGCTGGGCAGCTGCAGGCGGCTGTCCTGTGCCCGCACAGATACCACCAGAAGCCCAGGCCTGGAGGTAGCCGGAGCTCGAATGGCCCTGCTCAGCACAGATGCTGCTTGTTTGTTTCCTACTCAGACAAATGGAGAAGAGAAGCAGGGAACATACAAATTGCCAACACTATCGCTGCGCAGGAAAAATATTCGCCTCTCTGGAGGGCATCCATCGACGGACAAATAAAATAGGCCAAAGAACAATGAAACAAAATGTGCCAGCGCTCCCCGCATCATAGTGTTCTTCTTTAAAAAGCAAAAACAAACAAACAACGCTGGGTGGGAGGGGAAGTGGCAAGAGTGACCAGCACACAGGAAAGCTCAAATACAATTGATATATGAAGTTTTATATTATGTATGTAATTAACAGTATTTAATTTGATAAATCCAGGCTTGTTTTTGCTTTGGAGGCTGCAACCTAAAATGCTATTTTAGTAATCACATAAGGTAGGCAATCCTGTGTACATTTGAAATCGCCATAGCTGCACCGTTTACAGGTAAATGCAAGGGCCGGCTGCATGACATGTGATGCATGGGAACGATCGGAGGACAAGCACAACAGGAAACCGGAGGCCTAAACCCCTGCACAAAGTCAGCGTTGTAGGTCTCGGGTGTCCGCAGGCGAAATTCATTAGCATAACCATCAGGAAACGAGCATGCAATCCTCGCAACTCGAGGGCAAGCAACCAACTGAGTGGGATCGGTCGCATATCACTGCAGCTTCTACAAGCCATGGCCCCGCCTGCACCACACAACCTGCTGTGGTAGAGCCCGGGAATGATGTGAAGACCATAGGGTGACGCTTGTATGTAACCTAAATTAATTACGCAAGGCACTCTAAATGTATCTCACAATGCAGCGATATGAAGGAGGACTGTTTCTGCTGCGTTTGTGCTCGGAGGGTGGTGAGGGCTGATAACGCGACTGAGGGAAGCAATCCATTAGGACAGCAGCGGGCGTTAAACAATGAAAACAGGAACGGGTTAGGAAAATACAGCATGGGGAATGGGAGGGGGTACAAGAAATAGTACAACAAGCACTAAAGACACAAGCAGGAAAAAATAATAAGGAGTGATGGGCGGGTGGCACTCGGGGTGGCACACAGAGGACGGTGCGGGGGACGACGTTGGGCAGGACGACACAGACCTGGATCCAGCACTGCCATAAGCATGAAGCAATGCAGTAAACACAAAAAGAGTTCCCAAAATCACAGTTACGCTGTCTAAGCGTAAGAAACCTGTACTTGGTCGGTGCTGCAATGAAAATAAACAGAAGTGACGTTGGCTCCCTAAACCAATTACACGGCAGCAAATAAGACTGACACTGCCCTGAACGAATAGTAAGCAGCAGGCGGGAGCTATCTCAATTTACTGAATACTTCAGATCTTGCAACAGCGCATGCGCTGTCTAGGCTCGACCTAAACATGATCTATTTTTTCGCACTTTGGAGGATTTTGGTAAGTGCTGCTCTCTCATGAAGTGGTCTAGCCAGGGTGCAATCGGCCCATAATCAAGCAAGATAGATGGGCCACTACCATTGTTTGAGTGACATAATTGGTTGTAGTCCAACCTGGTACATCTGCCCTGCTGCACTTATGAATTCAATGTCCCTATGCACAGGCCAGGACACACAAGATGGTATTTACACACACTAGTGGTCTATAGCACAATAAAAGATGCTTGCTTTGTATGTCTACTTTCAAATGAAGGTTGATTTAATACATTTTTCAATAGGTTTATGGTACGAATCAGACAAACCCAAGCACAGGCAGATGGGCCCAGAGAAAGGAACTTTTACTCAACAAACTAGTACCTTGTTGTAATGCCCAAAGCATGTCTTGTTAAACAATATAAAACCTATTTTCAGTGCTCAGGAAAGAACTTTGATTTAATATACAGACTACAACTGATGACACTTTGAAGATAGCTCCCTATTAAAGGCATGAGGATCATCGTGCAAGAGAGTTAATCTTTTTTAATCTATGTAAGATACCCCTTTTTAGTTAGAGCTTTTTGGTTCCTCAATATGGCACAAGAGTCACTATCAGACCTGGCATCCTTGGCATGATATACCCCCTAACTTTTTGCCTTCAACCGTCCTGTTTTGCAGATTTAATTTTTGCTGGCTTTAGGACTCTGCGCACTTTACCACTGATAACCATTTTTTAAGCAACAAGAGAGAGGGTGAAGGCTAAACATACCGCACTTGACAAATGAATAGTGTGTTTTTTATTCTTGAATTCTATAGTGCAACGAACCGAAGAGCACTTCCCTCTGAACTCCTGCATAGGAAAATCCTATCATAAACATAAACACAACAGGGTTCAGCACTTATTCATGAAGAGTCAACGAATATATAAAGGAATGTCCAAAACGTAGATGTGTTTTTTACATACGAGATTCTTTTCTTTATTTCATATATTCACAAACATGGAGAATCAAAACCTCATGGACGTAAAAAAGCCATAGCCGACGCGTTTCGTCTCTTATAACGAGACTTCTTCAGGGCTTCAAAAAAAAGTATAGAAAAATGTTTCAGATTAATTATCAAAATCCAGAGCTTCAATAGGCTTCTTATAGGAGCATGTCAAATTAACGCGGTGACCTGTTTCTTCCAATGTCTGCGGTCAAAGAATGAACCGAGCACCTAAGCAAGGATATATATAAGCCTCCACTCTTTATTATACACCAAACGGCGAGGTGGCCCGTGTTTTTCGGTCTCTTCAATTTCAATAGGTCCATTGCTAAAGTGCTTGTGCTCTCTTCTTAAATTGGCATATTTAATTTACTTCTAAAAGTGACATTTTCTAAATTGTAATTCAGAATCCAACTTCACCATAAAAGAGGCAATTGGGCGGAAGCCAAGTCTACCATGTTTAGAGGAGAGAGCACAAGCACTTTAGCACTGGTTAGCAGTGGTAGAGGGTGTAGTCCTAAGGCCAAGAGAAACGAGATCAGAAATATATGAAGGAGTAAGGCAAAGCTTTTGGAGGGAAAACTACCCTAAGACTGACAGGAGTAACAGGTTTATCCTTACAAAAACTTTTTTTGTGCCTCAATATTTTCAGTAAGAGTCCACTGTTTGGCATAATTTGATTTAAACAATTTGTTTATCAGTGTCGTGAAATTGACAAACTGCTTGAACATATCTCACCATAAGACCATCTCTCTACAACTCCCGGTTCTCTTCACACCCCCCCCCCCCCATCTTTGCATACCGCCTGCACCTCTTCAGTAACCCATTTCTTCCCCAACACCTGCATCTTTTCACTGTCCAACTTCTAGACAGCGGTACCTGCATTTTGTCCCAATCACATCTCTCCACAGCCCCTCTATCCCTGCAGGGGCTCATCTTTCCGCAGCACGTGCATCTCTTCCCTGTCACATCTCTCCACAATTCCTGCATCTCTTCATTGCTCTAAATCTTGACAGCAGCCCCTCCATCACGTCACTGCCACATCTCTTCACAGTCCCTTCAACTATTTACTGTCCTGTCTTTCCTTAGCTTCTGCATCTCTTCACTAGGCCAGCTCTAAACACAGGGCACTGCATCTCTTCACTGGGCCAGCTGTAAACACAGGGCACTGCATCTCTTCACTGGGCCAGCTGTAAACACAGGGCACTGCATCTCTTCACTGGGCCAGCTGTAAACACAGGGCACTGCATCTCTTCACTGGGCCAGCTGTAAACACAGGGCACTGCATCTCTTCACCGGGCCAGCTGTAAACACAGGGCACTGCATCTCTTCACTGGGCCAGCTGTAAACACAGGGCACTGCATCTCTTCAATGGGTCAGCTGTAAACACAGGGCACTGCATCTCTTCACTGGGCCAGATGTAAACACAGGGCACTGCATCTCTTCACCGGGCCAGCTGTAAACACAGGGCACTGCATCTCTTCACTTTCCTATCCCTCAACAACCCAAGCTTCTCTCCACAGTCGGCAATCATTTCTCCCCAGTCCTGGTATTTTTTCACTGTCACAGCTCACCGCAGCCTTTGCATTTTTCCTCTATCTCCTCTCTAGGGTGATCCTACATTTCTTCACTGTCACATTGCAGTATAACCCCTACATATCTTCTCAACTTTCTTCACAGACACTTCTTTTTCCACTATCCCATCTCTCAATGGCCCTCTCATTTCTCACTTCAACTTAAGGATTGCTTCATAGAGTCAACTTTATTTTCAAATATTCAGTCCCCTTCCACCTCAGCTTCGAGTGACCACATGTTTAGCCAGTTTTAGAATAGGACTTACTTAAAGGCTGCACTGTCCCTCTTTGCGCCACAATGCACCTCACAGGTGTAAACAAGAACAGTCCACCAGCTACCAGCAGGACACTGCCCGTATTGTAGCCGCAAACTCGTGCTACCCCAAGGGCAGCGCATTGGTGAAAGATGGAACGGCTCTGGTGCGCTCCCTTGTGCATCGTAACAAAGGGACAGAGGCTGAGTGGCTGCACCGACTGCAAAGGGGTGTGTGGGGGTGCACGGGACTTTCTTTCCCCTCTTGCAGGGGTTGCAATCAGGGGGAACACAAACTGTGCTGCACCTTTTTGTGCAGCACAGTAGTGCGCCCCCTGACTGCCTCTTTGCTGCTGCACCTGTGTCTATCATAGGGCAAGGGCAGAGTGGCAAATTGTTTCCCTCGTGCTAGTGAGGGGGCACTAACAGAAGATAGCAGGGGCACACCAAATGCACCAGTGCTGTCTGTATGACGGAAGAAGGCGCACAAGCATCTGTGCCTTATTCGGTCATACTGGGAGCGCAGAGAACAGGCGCACGTGTCTGGAATGCCCCCGGAGCACCGTTTGTAACATGGCCCCTGGAATCCACCACTTTATCCTTTTGATACATCCAACGAAAGGCATTGTACACTGCCTTGAAGCAGTCCACACAAATAACCGCTCAGGGCAAGTGGGCACGCCCCTACACATTCCTTCCTTATAATAGGTATTCTTGCATCAAAGAAAAGAAACAGACGAGCCGCAGATAAGTGGAGACTAATTGATCCGTCTGATCCTCGGCATTCTACAAGGCCAAGCTCAGTGTCGGCTGGAGAGCGAGAATATGGATCGTCCTGTGAAAGACTCCCCAGCAACAGAGCGCACTGCTATCATTTTCCACTTCAAATGGTTCTCATAATGTGTGTTTTCCCTATTTCCAAGTGGTAATTGTGGCTGCAGCCGCATGTGACGCCAGCACTCTGCTGCACACCATGAGTCACACAGCAGAGGCAGCCATGCTCATGGACAGTGCTACAGGGATGTTTCATAACATGTAAACAGGTGTCTCATTCAGATAAAAGTCTTAGTGATGAAGTACCTCTCAACGAACAGTTGCCAATGAATCGCCTGAGGGGTGCTTCATTATATCAAAAACAATAACATGAAAAAAAGAAACTTGAATGCATGTGTGTCATAGGGCTTTTGCTGCCATTTAATCTAGAATATTTCTTCCCTAGTATTCTGTGTTTTGAAATAAAATGTAATATTTTTTCTGATAGGCAAGATTTCCATTGCTCTGCTTTGGGAAGGCGTGCCATGGGTGGAGCACGGGGGCTCACACACATCCACCCATGACGCATTCCCTGATTCACTAAGACAAGTAAACCTGGGAATAGGTCAGAATGATACACCTTCCCAGGTGAGGTGGAACGAGGAGAAGTGTGTTTATTTCTCCTTGTTATTTCCTCTTTCTACGGAAAACGCCTCTGAGGATTGCTTTGGTGCAGGAAGGTACCCCTTCCTGCCCAAAAATAATCCTGCCTGTAGCACAGGCACCCGTTCACCATGGCTCAAGGATGCCTCCCCTGTGTCCTGGCAGCCACGAGTGCGCAAAGAGAGAGCAGGAATGAGTCGTCTGTTAGTACAAATGGTGCCTTCCTGCACTCTTCATGTGACACAGTGCACCAACTTGAGTCAGATGTTGATAAATGTGGGCCCAAATCTTTTAAAGATGTTCAGCTCTTTCACATGTCCTTTGGCTATGTCTGCAACTGGTACTTATTTCAGGTGAGATGTCTATAGTTGGACAGTGCCCCCTGACCGTTAAATGTGTGGGAGCAGACCCCCGAAACCCAATAATTGTGACAAAATATCACCATTAACCTCAGGAGGTTTCAATTCCGACCTGATCTAGAGTAAGGGAACACCCCAACCAACATCAGTTTAGCACAGTAACATACGTCATAAAGACCACTCAACACCTGGGTTGTAGCTAAAAGAAAAGTTAAAGGAGTTTCTTTACAAGCCCCTTCTGCCGTCGGTGGCTCTCTTTTAGTATGGGAAAAAGCGACATACCGGCGGCACAAAGGGCTTGTAAATAAGCCCCAAAAAGTTTTCTTACAGAACCACAAAATCAACCAGTACAGAATAAATAACACTGAGCCTAAAAACATCAAAGTTAAGCAGAATAGTCAAAGAGTCCTTGAATCATTCTAAGTCCCAAATGAGCTGCACCATGATAAGTAATAATGTAAAATATCTAGTAGATAAGGAAACGCCTCTTTAAAATATAATTTTAGAATTCCTCTTTAAAACCGACAACATCTCTAGTAGCATGGGAAAGTCTGCAAGGAACATCTGTTTCACCACCCCCCCCACCCCCCCAAAAGCAAGGGTTTCTTATACATGTCTCTTGCATAAAAAAATAGCTAAAGGCACAGAGTCAGCAGGGCATGGTCAAAAGTAACTGATATTGAACAAATGAGGGAATTCAACGTCACATGAATAACTCTAACCAATTCCTAAGTGAGCTTCGAGCAGCCTCAGCAGCAGTCATGTAACATAAACATCTGGTTATACGCTAGGAAAACTGTGCCAACCCAGCAGCTGAAATACAGCTGAACGGACCTTGGACAGTTCGCAACAATCAGAATACCAGAAAGTTCATTGTATTGTATTGTATTGTAATTGCATTTAGACAGCGCTTGCTACCCCTGACGAGGCGTCGAAGTGCATTTTCGGCGAGTAGCACGCTACTCCGGGACCGATAGAGGATTAGTGTTGAATTAGTATAGTGAAACATAAATGTAAATTTTAAGTGGTGGATAGGTTAGTCCGTTATTTGGATTCGGAAGGATAGCAGAAGGATAGAAGAGAACAAAAGGTGTGTATTTATATAGCGCTTGTTACCCCTGATGCGGTGTTGAAGTGCATTTTGGGTTTTTTTGGCGAGTAGCACGCTACTCCGGAAACCCATAAAGTATCAGTGGTGAAATAGTATGGTGAAATATGAAAGTAATTTGAGTGGTGGATATTAGTCAGTTATTTGAAGTGAGAAGGATAGCAGAGGGATAGAAGAGGAAGAAAGGTTTGCATTCATATAGCACCTGTTAACCCTGATGGGTGTTGAAGCGCTTTTCTGGTGAGTAGCACGCTACTCCGGAACCCATAAAGGATTAGTGTTGAAAATTAGTATAGGGAAATATGAAGTAATTTGAGTGGTGGATATGTTATTCAGTTATTTGGATAGAGAAGGTTAGGTGGCGGGATAGAAGAGGGAAAGAGAGTTGTATTTATATAGCGCTTGCTAACCCTGATGGGGTTTTGAAGCGCTTTTTTGGCGAGTAGCACGCTACTCTGGAACCAATAAGGATTAGTGTTGAATTAGTATGGTGAAACATGAAAGTAATTTGAGTGGTGGATATGTTAGTCAGTTATTTGGATTGAGAAGTGTTGGGGAGGGGTGGAAAAGGGAAAAAGGTTTGCATTTATATAGCGCTAGCAACCCTGATGGGGTGTTGAAGCGCTTTATTGGCGAGTAGCACGCTACTCTGGAACCCATAAAGGATTAGCGGTGAATTAGTATAGTGGAATATGGAATTTGAGAAGTGAACAAGTTAGTCTGGTATTTTGATTGAAAAGGATAGTGGAGGGATAGAAGAGTGAAAAATGTTGATTATTTTTTTTTGGAGGTCCTTGCAGTAGTAGGAGGCTTTTGGGTGAGTAAAAATTGGTTTTGGAGGGGAAGGGTTCAGAAAGGTTTGTTTTGAGGGATCGGTATAGTAAAAAGAAGTGTTAGATGATGCAAGGAGGGGTAGAGTAGGGGACAGTCTAGAAAGGGTTATTTTGGGGATCATAGTAGTGGTATGGGCTTTGGGATGAATGAGAGAGTGGATGTAGAGGATATATTGATAGATGTTTAGAGTGAGAGATAGGGTAGTGAATTGGAAAGGGTAGTAGAAAGTAGTTTGAGATGAGTCAGAATGTTGGGCTAGAAGATATATTGAGAGAAGTATAGGCTGAGAAATAAGGTAGTGCATTGGAAATGCTAAATTAGAAGAAAGCAATAAATATATAGATCCATAAGTACATTGAAAGTATATGGATACATAAAGGAGGTAAGTATATGTAGATTAAAGATATTGATAGAGGGGCAAGGATGAGACATGGGGTAGTGCATTGGATATGCTTTTTTAGGAGAATAGAAACAAACACACAGATCCAAGTACATGGAAGGTACATAGATACACAATGGAAGCAAGTACATGTAGACCAAAGATGATTTTTTTCCCAACATAATTATTCTACATGTGTATACAAAGCAATACACAAAGATAGGTACATATCTATTGTGAAAATAAAAGCTTATATACAGAAGGATATGCTGTAAATTTCTGTTTGCGTATGGTGGTTATGTGGAGAAGATCCAATTCTTGAGCAGTTATCTGAAGATAAGGTGAATATCGGGGGATCTTATGTTGGGGGGTAAAGAGTTCCATAGTTTGGCTGCTTGAACAGAGAAGGATGTGCCACCCATGTTTTTTTTCTTGTATCTTGGGATTTTGAGGCGAGATGCCCCTCTAGAGCAGAGGTTCCTTTGTAGAATGCGTATGGTGATTTTATTCCTGATGAAGAGCGGTCCCATTCCATGTATTGCTTTGTGGGTTACACAAGGGTGCCGATTCCGATCCGTTTAAAATATTCCCCGTACGAATCGTATCCGGATTTTTTTTACGTACGAATCGTACAAGTCCTGTAGAAACTGGCAAGTACGATTCGTATGTAAAAAACTCCATACGAATCGCATTGGGAAAATTCCCCAACACGTCCTCGTGTCGGAAAAGTGTCCGACACGTCCCCGGACAGTTTTACGTATGGATCGGGAAACCGAAGTCCGAACGTGCAAGTACGATCCGTTCCGTCCGTCCGAATGCACAACCGTATGGTAAAAACATCGTACGGAGCGAACCACTATAGCAACCATGGAGACGTCCAAACATGTGCCCGCATACGCGCCGGACCCCCAGCCACCCCCCCGGAAGTACGCGCCGGACCCCCAGCCCCCCGCGGACAAACGCGCCGGACCCCCAGCCACCCCCGTATGTACGGAGCGTACCCCCACCCCACCCGTGTATGTACGGTGCGTACCCCCACCCCCGTATGTACGGAGCATACCCCCACCCGTGTATGTACGGTGCATACCCCCACCCCCGTATGTATGGTGCGGACCCCCAGCACGTAGCGCTGGGGGTCCGCTCCGTACATACGGGGGTGGGGGTATGCACCGTACATACACAGGTGGGGGTACGCTCCGTACATACGGGGGTGGGGGTACGCACCGTACATACACGGGTGGGGGTACGCTCCGTACATACAGGGGTGGGGGTACGCACCGGACATACACGGGTGGGGTGGGGGTATGCTCCGTACATACGGGGGTGGCTGGGGGTCCAGCGCGTCCGTCCGCGGGGGGCTAGGGGTCCGGCGCATACTTATGGGGGGGCTGGGGGGGTGTTCGGTGCGTACCGGGCCCCCTTTTCCTCATGCTTCGCGGCGTACTTAGCTTTTCCGGCACTTTTTGGGTGCCGTACAAATATTGCCGTCCGGAGTGCTGTCGGTACGAATCGTACTTGCTGGTACGTAAAAAGCTGCCAAACTCCGTCTGCATGTCGCGTATGCGCCGTCCCGGATCACATTTGTATGTATTTTTTTGTCGGTCCGTGTTTTGTACGATTCGTACGGAAATGGTGTTTCCGTACGAATCGTACTTGCTTGTTTGTATGGTGTTTTTACCGGGTACGAATTGGACGGAGAAAACGCTCCGACCGACGGTTCGTACCCGGTTTCTCCAGGATCGGAATCGACACCAAAGTAGCTTGAATGTGGATCTTCTGGCAACCGGTAACCAATGCAGGGCTTTCAAGGCAGGTGAGATGTGGTCTCGCGGATTGATATGCAAGACTAGCCTGGCAGCCGAGTTCTGAATCCATTGTAGTCTTTTCATGGTTGTTAAAGGTGATCCATGGTAGAGGCTATTGGCGTAATCGAGTTTGGACAGAACAAGGGAGATGGTAGATTGGACCTTGTGTGGGAATCCCAAATGAGGGAAAATTTGTTGCAGCGTTTTTATAGTGACATAGCTTGATCTTGCTAGTTTGTCCACTTGGGCATTCATCAATAGCTTGAAGTCCATGGTCATTCCGAGGTTTCTTACTTCCTTTGATACTTTAGACGATGATCCAAGGTCATCAGGCCAGCCGGCAAGCGGGTCATAATGTTTCCAATCGCCACACGTGAGTATTTCCGTTTTGGAAGCATTCAATTTGAGATGGCTCCAAGTCATCCACTGATCCACGGCTCTGAGACAACTGAAAATTGAAGATTTTCCAATGTCTTTGGGCGATTCCAGTTGAAGGAGTATTTACGTGTCATCTGCATAATTATAGCACGTGAGGTGAAATTGATTGATCAGTACCAGTAATGACTTCATGTAGATGTTGAAAAGCATGGGCGACATTATAGAGCCTTGAGGAACCCCTGCTTTTGTGGAGTATGGTTTGGACGAGAAAAGTGGGGTATGGATGATATTAGTTCTGTTTCGAAGGTAGGACGCGATCCAGCCCAGCCTAGAGCAGTTCCCTCTATGCCGGGTTCATAAAGTCTTTCTTTCAGAGTGTCATGGTCAACCATGTCAAAGGCAGCCGAGAGGTCTAAGAGGAGTAGCGCAGCAACCCCGTTGCGGTCTACTGTATTCTTCAGGTCATCCCAGATGGCAAGGAGGGCAGATTCAGTGCCTCTTCCCCGATGGAATCCTGTTTGGAAGTCTGAAAGTATGTCATTCTCTTCAATAAATTGTGACATTTGGGCAAATGCTGCTCTTTCTATCAGTTTGCCCAGGAAAGGTCCATTTGTAAGGGTCTGTAATTGCAAGGTTCAGCGGGTCCAGGTTTGTTTTCTTCAGTAAAGGGCGTATGTGTGACTTTTTGAGTTTTTCTGGAAATATTCCGGTAGTTAAGGAATCGTTGATGATTCTTCTTACTGGAGTGGCAGCAGAGGTTGTTAAAAGAATTGTCTTGAAAGTTTGTGGTGGACACGGGTCAGAAGGGCTGCCGGCAGGTCTGCTTGCTTTGACCAGGTCCATAAATTCATCGTGTGAGATGTGTTGGAAGGAATGGAGAGGCTGGGTTAGAGTATTCTTGGATTGTTGTTTTTTACAAGGGTTAGTGCTGGTGCTTTGTTTCTCTTTTAAGTATGAGTCCAACATGTCTGCTGTGTCTGTATAATGATTTGCCAGTTTGTCTGTGAAATCTTGAGGATGAGTTCCTTCTAGGCAATTTGGTTTGCGAAATTCATTGAGTATTTTATAGAATTCTTTATTTGCACAGTTAGCATTTTGAATTCTGTCTGAATAGTACCATTTCTTAGCTTTTTTGACAGCTGACTTGTATAATCTGTTAATTTTCTGTAGGTGAGGTTTGTCTTGTTTGGCGTTTGTTTTGAGCCAGGTATGTTGCAGCTTTCTAATTTGTTGTTTCATGTCTTTCATTTCTATGTTTCTCCAAGGCGCTTTTTTTCTTATGTTCTGTTGTGTGGTTTTGAGTGCTATCAGGATGTCAAAAGCTTCCTGTAGACAGAATTTATTGTTCCAGATACATAACGGATGTTAGTTGTGTTTCTAAGTGTTCCAAACTGAGTTTGTTCCACGGCCGATAGGTGGATCGATGTAAGGTAGTTTCAGGTGAGTCGCTTAGTGTTGTTTTATGTTGGAAAGCAAGCAAGTGGTGGTCTGACCGTGTGTCTGGAGTTATAGTTTGGAAGGTAACTAGTTCAGTATTAGCAAAAATGACATCTAGGATATGTCCAGTGATGTGTATGGGTTTGTGGACAATCTGTTGCAGGTTCAGTGAGTCTAGGCCAGTGATTATTATTTTTGGCTGGGTGATATTGGGTTTGTCAAACCAAATGTTGAGGTCACCCAGAATGCATAGGTTGGAGTGCATTGTTATCAGGTTTGAAACTGTGTTTAGAACTGCATCTGGGAATGTCACCTTGCTAGGTGGAGGTCTGTAAAGGAGCAGGAAGTTACAGGAGGAAGACGGTGTAGGATTGCATCTGGTGAGAAGAGCCTCACAATTTTTTATGGTGATGTCGTCGACTTTAGTGATATGTAATGTTTGCCTGAACACTACAGCTAGACCACCTCCTTTTTTGCCTATACGATTTTGGGTGATGGTTTGATAGCCTAGATGAACGGCTTCATGCAGGACTGGAGCCATATCATCTCCCAACCATGATTCAGTTATGAATAGCTGTCTGGTTTTGCACCTCTGGGAAGGTCGTAGATGTGATGTTTGTTTTTAGAGAGGGATCGAGCATTTATTAGTAGACAGTTTAGAGAATAGGCTTTGTTGGTAGTGAGACTTTGTTTTGTAGAAGAGTGATCAGTATTGTGTGGGTTTGTAGCAGGTGTGTTTTTAGTGCTGGCATTAGCTGTATTAGGATAGCAATTGTGTAGCTGTTCTGTATCATGTTCCTCATCCAGCATGCTAAGAAGGCATTTTGATGGGTCTGCATGTGTATGTGGTGGAGAAGGTGTTTGAGAGTGAGTTGGTGTGCTGTGTTGTTTTCGTGGTGTAACATTGTTGTGCAGTAGAGATGGGGAAGCGGAGTTATTTTATTTATTTATTTTGAGATTTATAGAGCGCCTGGTGACCCGAGGGCATCCCCGCGCTATAAGAATGTAAAATCCAGGACAGGCGGAAACCAGGAACTATTTGGGGAAGAGGAGGGTTTTGAGTTTTTTGCGGAAAAGTGCGTGGCTAGGTTCCAGGCGCAGCAGGCGAGGGAGAGCGTTCCAGTTAGAGGCGGCCTTAACTGAGAAGCGGCGGCCACCGGTGCGCGACTTCTTGAATCTTGGGACTGTGGCCAGATGTTCGTTGTCCGAGCGAAGGTTTCTGTGGGCTTTATAAGGTGTGATCATATCTTTGAGGGCGGCAGGTCCAGCCCCATTGATGAGTTTGTGCGTGATGCACATGGCCTTAAACTCTACTCGCTGGCGGACCGGAAGCCAGTGCAGAGATTTAAGGGCCGGTGTGGTCGGGGCTCTGGGAGGAAGGTTGAGAATGAGTCTCGCCGCGGCGTTTTGTGCACGCTGGAGTTTGGCCAGGGTGGATTCAGGAGCGCCGAGGTATGCGGCGTTGCCGTAGTCCAGACGTGCTAGAATGAGCCCTTGAACTAGAAGTTTCCTGGACAGGGGGGGCAGGAGGGGGAAGATCTTACGAATTGAACGGAGAAGGCCAAAGCAGGTCCCCGCGGTCTTGACTGCCTGGGTCTTCAAGGAGAGGTCCTGCTCCAACCAGAAGCCCAGTGTTTTAATTTCTGTCTTAGGCGTGGGGATGTCACCGAAGGAATCCGGCCAGACTGAAGGAGGGACGGAGGACCATTTGTTGCCCAGAAGCATGATTTCTGTTTTTGTCCCGTTCAACTTCAGCGAAGATTCGCACATCCAGGTGTGTATGTCTTGTAGGCAGTTAAGTAGGATTTTAGGGTTATTGTCCAGCTGGGAAAGAGAGACGACGAGTTGGGTGTCGTCGGCATAATTGACTATTTTTATCCCATAGGGGGTAACCACATCCTCTAACGGGGCCATGTACACATTAAACAAGGTGGGACTAAGCGAGGACCCCTGGGGCACACCACATGTGAGCGGAAGGGGGTCTGAGCGGGAGTTGCCGTCCCACACCTGAAATGAGCGACCCGAGAGGAAGGATTTGATCCAAGCATGTGCCGTTCCCACAATTCCTGCCTTGGCCAGGCGATGGAGGAGGACACGGTGGTCCACCGTGTCGAATGCGGCACTGAGGTCCAGGAGGATCACTGCCACTGATCCTCCTGAATCCAGGATACACCTAGCCTCCTCGATGACGGAGAGGAGTGCGGTGTCTGTGCCGTGGCCCGGCCGGAATCCGGTTTGTGACTGACGTAGAATTTTATTCGTTTCGAGGAATTGGGAGAGTTGCACGTTGACTAATTTCTCAGCCACCTTGCTGATGCAGGGGAGGAGCGAAATGGGTCTATAATTTGCCATATCGTCCGGGTTCAGATTGGGCTTTTTCAGCAAGGCCTTGACAACTGCGCTCTTCCACGAGGAGGGCACTGTGCCTTGGGCAAGAGATGTGTTAATCAGATCCCTAATGGTAGGTGAAGTACTGGGAGAAACGGTTTTTGAGAATCTGACGGGTGCCGGGTCCAGGGGGGATCCACTTCTCATTTTGGCCAGCGTGGTGGTGACCTCATCGAGGGAGACTCCTCTAAAGGAGGACAGCCGTGGGCTGGTGGAGCAGGCGTCTGCATCAACCGGGATGGGGGGGCTGATTGGGGGAAGGGACTCCAAGATCCGCGTGATTTTGGAATCGAAGTATGAGGCTAAGTCCTTGCATCTGTCCGGTGGGGGAGGAGAGGCAGCGGGAGATGAGGGGATGTTGAGCAGTTCCTTAACTATCAGGAAGGATTCTTTGGCCGAATTGGTCGCATTTTTAATTCTGTTGTCGTAGAAGGTGGTCTTGGCTAGTTTAATGGCCGATTTGTAGCGTCTTACCGCTATGATGCAGGTATCTTTATTACTATGTAGCCAGTCTTTCCTCGTGTGACACGTTGCTTATATTGTTGTGTGTGTTTAGGGAGGAAAGTGTATGAGTCAGGGGTGGTGGTGCAGCATGTGGGTCAAGTAGTAAGTTTCTAAATCATCCAATGGATGAGAGGCGGTTAGAAGAGATTTGCTGTGCTGCTGTATCTGTGTTAGGTGTGGTAGAAGACAGAAAGCTTGACATTGGACTTTGTTCCTTTGTGTGGTTTGAAAGGTGGGTGTATGTTTGTATTTTGTGATGGTAAGTATTATGAGGTGTTGCACTTTGAAGATCTTGTTTTGCCGGTGTGTGTGATATGTTTTGTTTTTGAGCAGTAGTAAAAAGAAGTGCTGGTGCATTTGTTTCATGCAATGGATTTGTTTGTATAGTATTGTTTGTGAGAGGAGGTTGTAAGGTAGAGGGGGTGGTGGTGTGTTAGTGAGTAGAGTGTATGTTGTGTGCAGGAGGGAGTGAAGTAGAGGTAAGAGTGTTGGTCTTAGACTGGTTTGTTGCAAGAGTTAAAAAGTGTGGTGCCGTGCAGTGTGTGTGTTGTGCGCTGGTGTTATTATGGTAGAAGGAAGAGAAGGGTGTTGGTTGGACAAATGACGGAAGGCTGATTATATGTTTGTTAGTGATAAAAGGTGGTCTTTTAGGAGTAATTAGAGCAGGAAGTGTGTGTCTGGATGGGATGTAGTTAAGTATGGTGTGGAATGGACTTGTGTTAGTGATGAGTGGATTGGTTTGTGGTATAGGATAGTGTTGTGTACTGTTTGTAGGTGATGGTGGGTATGTGTGGTAGTTGTGATAGAAGGGTGAATAGATGTGGTTCGGTTGGTTTTGTAGGGTATGCTGGTACATTGATTTGTGCATAGGGTTGTGTGTGGTGTACATTTGGTGTGAGTGCGTTACTATGTTTGCGGATGTGGATGGTGTGGGCTGGGTATAACTGAATGGGAAAATGGGCAGCATTTCTGTCCCTAGTCCCAACCAGTCTCGAACAGGCTCAAACAAGCAACTGCCCTTGTCCTCTCCGCCTTTAGCCTCAACGCCCGGGCTGAGATGCCCTAAGCCTTGGCCTTTTATTGCCCTATTAATCAGGGGACTCCTTCAGTCAATGGGAACCTAGCCCTAACACTATCCAAACGCAAGCCCTAATTTCCAGAACCAATGAGAGATTATAACCTTACAGCCAATCTGAGCCCTATTCCAAGAACTCAATCAGGTTCAAAAACCCTAATCTCAATGTCCAATAGAGGCCCTAGCCCTAGCAGTAGTCCCAACCCTAATCCCAGCAGCGAATGACACAGGAAGCCCTAGTCCCTACTTCCAATAGAAAGCCTAACCCTACTCTTAGTCCCACACCTAGTCCAGCAACCAATCACACCAGAAGCCCTAATCGCTACTTACAATTAAAGGCCTAACCCTACCCCTAGTCCCAACCCTAGTCCCAACAACCAATCACAGAGGAAGCCCTAGTACCTACTTCCAAAAGAAGCCTAATCCTAGCCCTAGTCCCAACCCTACATTGATTGAGTCACAGACCCAAGAAACCAATGAGAACCCTCAAATACCCAACCAATGAGGACACTATCCCTAATCCCATAGAAACACCAGATACAACCACCAATCAGTGCACATATGTACCAACCAATAGCAGACTATATGAGGTCCCAGCGACCTCAGACAAGGTATTCTGGCCAGGGAGTTGGAAGCTGCTCCTCTATTCAGAAATCTCCTAGGAGACAGACAGGCTCAATCAACACTTTGAACTTCTGCTGGTAAAGGCCTAACAAACTGTCCTCTAACAATACTGTTTGTATAAAAACCTTAATCACTCTCCCAGCGAAAAAACGAAATGCACAGTCCCTATTAAACACAATTTAAACAGCTCACAGCAGATTAATGCTGTCTCAGAGCACCATCTGATGTAGAATATCCCTGTTGCTGTGGGGGGGCTGGTTTCACTGACTTGTTAACACAAAATGGTGGCTGGGGGTGCACTGCTTAACATACAGGTCATAGCATAGAGCAAAGGAGAAATTTGGAGGGAAAAACTGATAGTCACGGGGAATGAGAGGGAAAACATACAGCGTTTGGAGTGTAAATCCCACAATTCAACAGGTTAAATGGAAGAGGTCACAGGCAGGAAAAACCACAATTTTAAACACAATACGGGTGATAAATTATACAATCACTCGCAGGTTAAAACTACAATTTTGAACTGTAACAACCACAGGTAAAGAAGAAATTTAGAAAAAGAAAAGATGATGCAATCACGGGTAGGGAAAATCGCTTTGTAACTCTATTAGGAAAAGAGACAGCACTAATCTGCCTGCTTACCACTTCCTAGACTGCTTCACTTCAATCTGGGGCACAGGTAGGCTGCAACTCACAAGATGGAGGAGAATGGTTTGGGGTGCAGCCAGCAAAGCCTTAAGGGGCCTGGGCAGGTGTGAGAGGAGGGCTCAGGTTTGCTTGGAGCTGGGGAACCAATCAGCAGTCCTAGGTCTGCTGGCCTGGGGGTGGGGCTGGGACTGGTAAGCTGCTCCTCTATTCAGAAAACTCCTAGGAGACAGACAGGCTCAATCAACCCTTTGAACGTCTGCAGGTAAAGGCCTAACAAACTGTCCTCTAACAATATTGTTTGTATAAAAACCTTAATCACTCTACTAGCGAAAAAACGAAATGCACAGTCCCTATTAAACACAATTTAAACAGCTCACAGCAGATTAATGCAGTCTCAGAGCACCCTCTGATGTAGAATATCCCTGTTACTGTGGGGGGGACTGGTTTCACTGACGTGGTAACACAAAATGCTGGCTGGGGGTGCACTGCTTAACATACAGGGGCAGATTTACAAGCCCCGTGTTCCACTTTTGCGCCACCGTTGAGTCACTTTTGTGACGCAGCGGCGGCACAAAGTTAGCACCATGCTGTGACAGATTTACAACGTGACGCATCTAGGGAGATTTGTCATGTTGTAAAGCCCTGCGCCACATTAAACCGGCGTCAGGTTTAATGTATGCAGGGTGGGCGTTACGTCGGAAAAGTGACGCAGTGAAATCTACAAGATTTCACGCAGTCACTTTTCCGACGCTTGTGCGTCAAATCCTTACGCCTGCTTCAAGCAGGCGTAAGGTGTGACGCACCATGTTAGGTATAGAGCAGGATGGAACAGTGCTCGAGTTGCGTCGCGCTTGCGACACAACTTCAGCACTGCGCCAACCTTACGCCGGCAGATGCGTCAGGCATGTAAATGTATGTAAATGTATGTGTCTTGTAAAGCGCACTGCTGCCCTGAGGCGTCGTGGCGCTGTAGACCGCTGGGGAACCCGTCCTGGCTATCCCTGTGAGATGGTCCCTCCTGGGTATCTCCAAGGTGAAACCAGGCATCCCCGGCGAATGTGGGGGGCCGTTGTGGAGATGAGGCAAGCTAATGCCCAGAGTTGCCGAGTGTGTTCCTGGTTAGAGTAGGTACCGAGGCGAGAATTATCAAGTCCGTTTTGACCCTGGTCCACGACCCTGCCGCGTCGGGAATTGAACCCTGGTCCCTGGCCGATTCTCTGCTTGCGGATCTGCCGCCTCTAACCAGTGAGCCACACCTCCCCACAAAGCATCTGCTTGTCCTTGCACCACGATGCACCGCATTGTAAATGCGGCGCATCTGCGGTGGCGCAAGGGCAAACTTGCGTGACGCATCTTCTCTGGCGCATCACTGCTGATTTGCGGGGATGCGCCAGGGAACGTACTTCTGCCCCACAGTTCTTAGCACAGAGCAAAGGAGAAATTTGGAGGGAAAAACTGATAGACATGGGGAATGAGAGGGACAAACTACAGAGTTTGGGGTGCAAATCCCACAATTCAACAGGTTAAATGGAGGACGTCAGGGCAGGAAAAATCACAATTTCAAACACAACACAGGTGATAAATCATTCAATCACTGGAAGGTTAAAACTACAATTTTAAAATGTAACAACCACAGGCAAAGAAGAAATTTAGAAAAAGAAGAAATGATGCAATCACGGGAAGGGAAAATCACTTTTTAACTCTTTTAGAAACAGAGACAGCACTAGTCTGCCTCCCTACCACTTCCTGGACTTGGCTTCACTTCAATCCGGGGCACAGGTAGGCTGCAACTCAAAAGATGGAGGAGAATGATTTGGGGTGCAGCCAGCAAAGCCTTAAGGGGCCTGGGCAGGTGTGAGAGGAGGGCTCAGGTTTGCTTGGAGCTGGGGAACCAATCAGCAGTCCTAGGTCTGCTGGCCTGGGGGTGGGGCTGGGACTGGTAAGCTGCTCCTCTATTCAGAAAACTCCTAGGAGACAGACAGGCTCAATCAACCCTTTGAACGTCTGCAGGTAAAGGCCTAACAAACTGTCCTCTAACAATATTGTTTGTATAAAAACCTTAATCACTCTACTAGCGAAAAAACAAAATGCACAGTCCCTATGAAACACAATTTAAACAGCTCACAGCAGATTAATGCAGTCTCAGAGCACCCTCTGATGTAGAATATCCGTTACTGTGGGGGGGGGGGGGCTGGTTTCACTGACGTGCTAACACAAAATGCTGGCTGGGGGTGCACTGCTTAACATACAGGGGCAGATTTACAAGCCCCGTGCGCCACTTTTGCGCCGCCGTTGCGTCACTTTTGTGACGCAGCGGCGGCACAAAGCTAGCACCATGCTGTGACAGATTTACAACGTGATGCATCTAGGGAGATGTGTCACGTTGTAAAGCCCTGCGCCACATTAAACCCGCGTCAGGTTTAATGTATGAGGGTGGGCGTTACGTCGGAAAAAGCCTCCGAAAAGTGACGCAGTGAAATCTACAAGATTTCACGCAGTCACTTTTCTGACGCTGGTGCGTCAAATCCTTATGCCTGCTTCAAGCAGGCGTAAGGCGTGACGCACCATGTTAGGTATAGGGCAGGTTGGAACAGTGCTGGAGTTGCGTCGCACTTGCGACACAACTTCAGCACTGCGCCAACCTTACGCCGGCAGATGCGTCAGGCATCTGCTTGTCCTTGCACCACGATGCACCGCATTGTAAATGTGGCGCATCTGCGGTGGCGCAAGGGCAAACTTGCGTGACGCATCTTCTCTGGCGCATCACTGCTGATTTGCAGGGATACGCCAGGGAACGTAAATCTGCCCCACAGTTCTTAGCACAGAGCAAAGGAGAAATTTGGAGGGAAAAACTGATAGACATGTGGAATGAGAGGGACAAACTACAGAGTTTGGGGAGCAAATCCCACAATTCAACAGGTTAAATGGAAGAAGTCAGGGCAGGAAAAATCACAATTTCAAACACAACACAGCGCTCGAACCAACACCCCCGCAACACCCTGCAAACTCACACACTGGATCAGCAACTGATCCAACAATCTTGCCACATTGACGGACTTTCCTGTGAAGCACAACAACAGTTAAGCCACCTGGGACAAGGCAGACCTACTGGACTCATACAGATCTAGCCGGACTCTTGTGCAAACCTTGCAACACAAAGAACCATCAGTTACCTTACAGCCGTGGAAAATGCCACACACAGCCATCACCATATCATCAGCAAGGACAAGTGGAGATCCTTCAGATAGGGCCGAGGCACCAAAACACACGACATAAAGGAGCTCATCAGCATTGTGAGTGGACTGACAGCAGCTCTCCATCCAAAAGACACCCCACCCTTGCAAGGCAGATCAAATCCCTTGCAACTTTCTACCACTGCAAGCTCATGGACATACACGACAGCCTTGGCACACAGAGGCAGACAGCACTATTATCCGCGGAACGAACCCCCCTCAGGTTCTGGACTCCCGTCAGCAGCAAATACACCACCTGGCTCATGTGCACCATCCATCAGGCCCCTTCCCACACAACATCTCAACCACATCATTCCCCATCCTTGAAGCCCACGTCCAGCACGTCATGAATGTCTCCTTTGAGTTTGCCACATTCCATGGGAGCTGGAGGCATGCAGAGACCCAGGCCCTTCTTAAACAACGGACGGCAGTACCGCAGGAACTCCTGGAACATCACCCTGCTTCCCTACCCAGCAAATGTCATCAGGAAGACACTCAACGAGCAACTGACAAACTTCCTCCACGCAAACAGCTCCAGGCAACCGGCACCAGACCATCTTCCACAGTAATCACACCACTGCAACCGTCATAATTGCCACCACCAACGACAACTTTGCCCTGCTCAACAATGGCGAGACCACCCCCCTTGACCTCTCAACGGCATTCTGCACCATGTGCTACCACACTGTCAGCTCACACATCTCAAACACTGGTATCCAGAGGGGGGCCAAGGATTAAATCAACAAATAGCTCACCAGCAAGGCCCAGGGAGTCGGCCTCCACCCTTCCGCATGTGATACACTGGGGTCATCTGGCCCATGCCCCAGGGCTCATCTCTCAGCGTGATGATCTTCAATGTCTCCATGACCCCCCTCTCCACCATCACATGCGCACATGTCCTCATCATCATCTCGTATGCCATTGACACCCAGCCGCTCCTCACCCTCACCAAAGACCCAGCCATTGCCAGATCCAACCTTCAAGAAGGCATGAGATCCGTTGACAAATGGCTGAACATCAGCCACCTGAGGCTGGACTTGGACAGGACTGAGGTCATCATCTGAGGATTGTCCCATTACGGCTGGGTCAACTCCTTGTGTCCCACCGGCCTGGGCACCGCAACAGCACTCAGTGGCCATGCATGCAAGCTGGTGTTCATCATAGACTCATCACTCACAATTACCATGCAACTCAACACCATCTGTACCTCATGCTGCAACACCCTCTGCATGCTGCAAATGATCCACAGATAGATCCACTCCAAGGCAAGACAGACCGTCCCCCAGATCCACGACACCAGCCGGGTCAACTACAGCAATGCCCTCTACGGAGGGACAACAGCAAAACTGCAGGAGAACTTGTCCATATCCAGGGTGCATCCGCACACCTCATCTTCAACATCCCCCGCCCCAGCCACATCACCGTCCATCTGAGATAGCTACAATGGCTCACTGTCTGCTGCAGGATCACCTTCAGACTCCTCACCCACACTCAGGAGGCAGTCCACAACCCCAGACCCAAAGCCGACCTTGGACGTCTGTCATCCAACACCCTGTTGGCCCAACTCCGTGCAGACAACCTTGCCCTAGCCACCATTCATCACATCCACAGAACAACTGCATGCAGGAGATAGTTCTCCCACCTCACCAAACAGATCTGGGACTCCCTCCCCGGGCACCTCCACATGACCCATGACCTCTACGCCTTCATGATACTCTTCCAAATTGGTCTGTCCGAGCAGTATTGCAAGCCCTCCCTCAGCAGCTTGAGGCCATCACGGGTGAGTATTGGACTCCATGTCTGTATTTGATGATACATTGTGACCCATGTGTGTCCTCGGCCGGACTCAGATCCCAGTGTATGGATGGCTGGAGTTAGTTCCACACTCAGGCATACTTTGACATATCCCCACACTTATGTTGTGGACTCATGCGAAATGACTGCAACATCAAATATAATATATATTTTTTTTTATTATAGGTCTGGGGCGTGATTTGTGCAAGAAAAAGGTGCAATACAGGGGCCATAGAATCCAAAGTTCCCAGGGGGAGATGGGATCCTTGGCATTTGAAAGCAGCAGAGTCCAGACCACAGTGTTTGGCATCATTGGTCAGACTGTGACCAGCAAGTCCATGTGGCAGAGAATGTCAGTCAATGAGGTGATGCTGTTGCACATGAAGGCCAGGCCAGGGGACCTAGGAGATGTGAATGGGCCGCTGCAAGGTCTTTTCCGTGGACGACCCACCTTCCTCGGGGGACCCTCAGATGCAGGCCTTGACGATGCTTGGGACGCTCCGTCGGACAAATCCTCCTCCTCCTCCCTCCCTGTGGCTGGTGGTGGTCTTCGCCTGGTGTCACAGGGAGGGTTGCCCATGTTGTCTGCGATCCGACAGAGTGAATGGCTTATGTCCCTTTGCACCGCCAGGAGCTCAGCCAGTCTTGCATCCATCCGTCCTTGGTGTTCTTGTTGACTGGCGTGTTACTCGGCCTGCTGGTTCTTCATCTCTGTGATGGTCCCCTTTATCTCTGTGAGTGTCCTAACTACCTGGCTGATCTCCCTGGTGTCTTCCACCGGTATGCCTCCATGATGTTGTGTATGTGTGACATACTGGTCTCTTCAGCTGGCTTGTCAGGTTCTCGCCTCCGCCTGCCTCCACTCCCACCACCCCTGCCCACACGAGCCTGGCCTGCCGTTGTGGGCACATCGGGTCTACAGGACCCCTGAGGGATGGCAGTGGTGGTGTTGTCTGCCTCCTCCTGGTTGCCCGGCGAACCTTGTCCCTCCTGGTCAGACTGGCTCAGTTGTTCACTGCGGGCAGGGCTCCTCGGTGTCTCCTGGGATGTGGCAGGAATGGGGGTGGTGGTTGGCACAGATGTTCCTGAACCAGGTGCTGCAGGGGCTTGGACACCAGAGGGTCCAGGTCGGTCTGGGTCATCCGCGGAGTGTTGAGAGGCGTCGCTGCCGGTGGGATCAGGTTCCTCCCGAGCCTGGGACTGTGATTCTTCATCCCCATTGTTGGGGGGAGATTCCTCATGTTGCCCTGTGTGTGAGAGACAGACAATGTTAATGCTGTTTCATGCAACATCCATGTTTCATACACATTCTAGTTGGCACTCTTCCTCCAGGTAGTTGTATGTGCCTAGCATTCTTCTCAATGTTCACTTGTGGATGGGTATGTTGCGGGGCACAGATTGATATGTGTTCCTGAGTCTTTGACTTGTTGATTTTTGGCTTGGATGCTTCTTCGGCTATGTATTGGTCTTGTTGTGTTACATGTCCATTGTGACAGTGGGTAAATCCATTGCCTGTCCTGGGGGTGTCTGCTTGTGTAAGGGGTGTGTGTGACAGGGCCTGCTGGTGGGTGTAGTGTGATTTGGCACTGGGGCTCCCAGGTGATGTAGCTATCGCCCCATGGAGCATGCTGCCATGACAGTGAGTGTGAGTTCCTGTCCTAGATATCGGACCTTGTTGTCTTGGTGTTTGTGTGTTGTCTTGGTGTTTGTGTTTGCACTGGTCACAGGAGGGCCTTGTGCTGCCTACACCAGGGCCAAGTGTGAGCTATCTTCTCAGTACTTTCCCAGTCCCTGTGCATTGAGCATGGTGCATGGGTATGTACCTGGGCCATATGGGATGAGGGCAATTGTGTCTGATTTGGAGTTCAACAATGCGTTTTGTGACACCCACCCTCCCAGCATACCTGACATCCGTTCTTGGGTTATGGCTTCGTGTAGCATGGGACATAGCATGGCCTTGCTTTCTCAATGGGGCGTACACATGTTAGTGGCATTAGCGTTGTTTTTGACTATGTGGAAATTTAGTTCGTATCTGAACATTATCTGCGCCATCTTGTCTGTCCCCAAGCGCCACACGCAGAAAACGCGCGACGGCCATTTTAGGCACCATGGTCTCATTGCCGATCGCCAGCGCGTCCCTCAGGCGCTGCAAACATCCCCGCGTGCCGGCCACCCCCCCCGCTCTCTCATACATGGGCCATAAACCCTCTCCTTCTGCGCGACCCTGCCATGGAACCACATCCCGCACCTGACCAACACCTCCTTTCATCCCATACATGGTCATACATCCTTTTGATAACCCCCTTCCTCTGCGCCCGATTGTCCGAACCAATCCCAGGCCATCACCTAGCCCTGCGGATGCAGTTTATCGCCCCTACTGTAAGGGAAGCACCTCACATCAAAGGGATTACAGTAGATCAAGGCCCCCACCCCCTGAGACCCGACCAGTCGCACACACCCCCGGGAATTGGCGGAATGTCCAGCTGTGTGATAGCCATCTCCTACTGTGGGTGGGGTGGGGACTTCCACTATAGTTATGTGTGGAAGCGGATCCGAGCCGGGGATTCCGAGGATGTTCTTTCATGTATCAAAGCAATCTCAAGAATGTGTCACGTGTAATAAAGCAATAAACCTGTGTATAAGAGGCCAGGCCTCAGAGATGTGGGGAGAGCACCTCGAGACGATACCTTGCTGTCCGATCTGATGTGTTCTGCTCCGACGGAATAAAACTTTGTTTCCTGCCTTCCAGTCTCCGGCGCCTGCCTCTTTTGTTGGTTAATTATCGAATGGTATAAGAGGCGATTACCGCCGGGCAATATTTGAAAGGTTATCGACTGAAACCGCCGCTACCATTTAACAATTGGCGTCCCAAACGTGGGGCCCATCAGCGACACGTGGATCCAACGGGAGAGGTCCCGACGACAGAGTGAACGACTGCAACGATCGGGAAGAGCTCCTGCCCGATAGACCCTCGTCTGGCAGCCGATCATCCGAACTTCACTGGTTCCGAGCAGACCTCTCTCGAGTGATATACGGTCCTGACTGGGAACCATCAGGAGTGCCGCGGCAAATACGGAGAGTAGAGGACGATCGGGCGCTGGAGGCGGAAGACGAGAAACTGTCCATGCGGTCTGGGTAAGGTCGTGTAACACGACAAATTGCGAAACGATTGATTGATTGATTGAAAATACTAGTATTGCTTATTTGATTGTTCTTTTTTAGATATTCGCTGCCTACAAACGGGGAAGAGTAGAAATACTCTCTCTCCCTTTGCAGATAGTGAAGGGTAGGTAACGCGGACTTTTGTCCCCCTTTGTAACCTGTCGTGCCTATTTTTCTCCCCACTGATTGATTGTCCGAACATTGATTGTTTTTGACGAATAGTGCTTTTTGAGATATTCTCTGTTTGCAAATAACGTAGAATAGAAATATTCTGTCTAGTCTTTGCAGATAGTGAAGGATAGGTAACGCGGACTTTTGTCCCCCGTTGTAACCCGTCGTGCCTATCTCTTTCTCACCATTTGATTGTTTGATTGTCCGAACACTGGTTGTTCGATATTGGTTCTTTGGAGGTATTCTCTGCTTACAAATAACGTGGAATAGAGATATTCTGTCTAGTCTTTGCAAGCAGTGAAAAGATAGGTAGTGCAGACTTTTGTCCCCGTTGTAACCCGTCATGCCTATCTTCTCCCCACTGATTGGTAGTTGGTTCTGCCCGGACCGCTTATTAGAGATGAACCATCCGGCTCCACTGGAAGGCACCCCTAATAAGGACATGTTTACTAAATATGGACTAGTCGCTGTAGCTTATAGCAAACTATGGCATAAATATACAAAGAAGGACTCCGAAAGTCAGTGGCCACTGATGGGATACTTTGATGACCATAAAATAGAAACGCTAGAAATAGCTCTACTTAGCAATAAAACGACGCCCACTATGCTCGACAGTATCGGCATGTGGCGCAAAGAAACAACGCAACGGAAAAAGAGAGAAGAAGTAAAGGCAGAAAAAGAACTACGAAAGGCAGCTCACCTTGTCGCTAGAAAGTTAGAGGAAGAAATAAAGGAGAGAAAGGAAGCTGAACAAAAACAAGAATCTGAAACGTCAGGCCAGTGCCCTGTTAGGACCCCCTCTACGCTCTACCCTGAGTTGCCTTCCAAGCAACGGGCGAACGATGAATTGCTATTAGGTCCTCCGATCATCTACAAGCCCCCTCCGTACGCTCCCTCCCAACCTATAGTGCAGCACCCACAACCCCCGAATGCAAGCGAAAGCAGTACCAGGGCCTCGGTCCTCACGGCCTCCGCGCCGGCCGAGCCTCTTGTACTGAACACAACGTTAGCAATAACGTTAGATGACCCCGAGACGAGAAAGAAAGATTCCGCCAGAATGAATCGGCTAACAAAGGGTGAACGAGCCAGAATCGATAAGGTAGTGAGAACACTAGTAGAACGGAAGGAAAGTGAGGAATATGTGACAGATATGTATAACTCGTATGCCGACAACCACAGACGACACTTTGTCGTACGACTTTGTTATCACACTCTGAATGCCTATGAGGATAGGTACCAGGATAGAGGTCCCGAAGGCTTAGCAACCTTGTATAGAAAGGTTGATATTGGGGAAGAGGGAGAGGGCGATGTGACGGACCTCTTCACACGTACACTCGAAGTCTTCCGACAGCTTAAAGAACACAGGCAGACGACCAAGACAGAAACCCCCATAGCGACTGAACCCCAGGCAGGAAAAGCTGATACCATGATGCCCATCAAGGAAGCCGCTCCTTACTGGGTCCCCCCACGAGGTCAGGGAACACACGATGACATCAACCACCAAGATGCGAAGGGAAGGGTTGTATATAACTGGGTCTATCAGCCATGGGACCGACAAGACATCCTGACCTTTAGAAAAACCCTACCCGACTTAAGAAAGAACCCGACTGCCTTTTACACAGAACTAGGTACGGCCTTAGGTTCAACTATAATGACCTTGGCGGATATCGATTTGTTCTTCGGGTTATGTCTGCCGGCTGATGTGTGGAAGCAAATCCGGAAAGTCGACCACGCTGAGCCGTTCGGATATACCTGGGTACAACTCGATACCATAGACAAGCAGCAAGAACCTGGACAGAAACCTCTAAAGGCCATATTGGAACTCCCAGACAAGATTGTTCAGAAATTAAAGACCCTAATCCCAGAAAGGAAGGTAGACTGGTCGATAGTGACGGCTTGCCGCCAGAAACCCCAGGAGGATGTATCCGAATACTTCTCTCGATTCGAGACAGTGTTTTCCGATTATAGTGGCCAGGACATGACCACTGCAACCGGACATCCCCTCTTTGTCCAGAATTATGTGAAGGGTCTGTCACAGGAAGTCTCCCAGAAGTTACAGACCAGCGAGAGTAGTTGGGCAGCCTCCAAACCCGCGGCTATCCTCCAGATGGCCCAGTACTACGAACACCAAAAGAATGAGAACGATAGGGCGTCCGAGAGAAAGAAAAAGGAGCTGAAGGAAAGGGTAATGATCGCACAGTTGCAAGGGGTGACCATAGGAAGGGAAACTACCAACCGACTGCTCCTAGAAAACTACCCCCTAGAGACCATGCACCCACACCCTACGCTGGACGCAGGGACTTAGACGAGAATCAGTGTGCGTTCTGTAAAGGGTTCGGACACTGGAAATCCCAGTGCCCGGTCCTTCTGGATATGAACAAGAATAGGGACACAAGAGACATAGCAAACAGCCCCAGAAATAGAGGACAGGGACGAGGGTACACGAACGACACCACCAACGATAGGCCAGACAGACCAAACACCTTCGACCGCCCCCGACAGAACCAGTGCCAGCAGTCCGACTACGAAAACACCCATGACTTTTCATAGGACCGCCAGGGGCAAGGGAGGGATCCAGTCGAACTCCGTGTTGACCAGCAAGGTCCTTACGTCACTGCTAAGGTCCTGGGCACAAAGTCTCCATTTTTGGTAGATACTGGGGCGACACGTAGTGCGCTGTCTAAACGGCTGATCCCAAGGGCACCCTTGTCTGGCTCACATGTAACCTCAATAGGCTTTGATGGAACGCCCTCCACTAATCCCTTGTCCGCACCAATCTCCTTTGACTTGGAAAATAACACCACTGACATGACATTTCTGCTCTCCTCCAACACCCCCGACGCCATTATGGGTCTTGATTTACTAAAACATTTCCGGGCTACCATCAGATGATCCCCAGACGGAGTTCGAGTCATACTGCACGATAACCCAGATCTGTTCAGGCCTTGTCTCGCACGACGTATGTTCTCCATAACCGATGCTGACCTGTCCCTACTTGACACGTTACCCACACATCTATGGGCTAAAACCGACTCAGACGTAGGACGCATGGTGATCGACCCTGTACACATAACTGTCCGACCGGACGCAGTGCTCCCAAAGCTTCCACAGTATCGGATATCGCCCGAAGGCGAGAAGGCGTTGGTGGAAATCATCCAGTCCCTAGTCGATGCAGGAGTGGTAGAAGAAGTAGTTAGTAATGTTTGCAACAGCCCTATCCTACCCATTGTTAAGAAGCAAGGCGAGGGAGATGAGAAAGCATACCGCTTCATTGTCGACTTACGAGAGGTTAACAAAGTAGTCATACCTCAGTACCCCGTAGTCTCAGATATCACCACCATCCTCACCCTGATTCCGTCCACTGCCACTACCTTTACCGTTATTGATCTCAAGAACGCATTCTTTTCCATCCCCATCCACCCAGACAGCCGCTACCTTTTCGGCTTCACCTTAAAAGCCCGTTCGTACAGATTTTGTAGGGCTACACTGAGTGTCCCAGCATATATAGCCAAGCCCTCAAGAGACAACTGGATGCAGTTCAACTACCGGACGGAGTGGTGTTAATACAGTACGTCGATGATATTCTTTTGGCGGCCGACACCACTCCGCTTGCAGTCACAGCCACCATCCACCTCCTCCACTTCCTCGCGGAGAACGGTCACGAGGTCTCCAGGAAGAAGTTGCAAATCTGCCAACCCCAAGTGACATACCTAGGCCACCTCCTATCCAAAGATGGGAGGAAGCTTACACCTGACCGAATTCAGACCATCCTAGAAACCCCTGTTCCCAAAACTCAGAAGCAAGTGCGGTCTCTGGTAGGCCTCACCTCCTTCTGTCGACAGTGGTTGCCAAACTTCAGTCTTATTGTAAAACCTCTGCCTTTCCCTGTTGGCTAAAGACGTCCCCTTCCCCCTCCCCTGGACACCCGAATGTCAATCCTCCTTCAAAGAATTACGAGGTGCCCTTTGCTCAGCACCAGTCCTAGGAATCCCAGACTACACTAAACCTTTCTCCCTCTTCACCCACGAAAGGGAGGGATGCGCGTTGTCTGTTCTAACCCAGTCCATAGGTCCCAAGCAACGCCCTTGTGCCTACTTCTCTGCCACTCTTGACCCTGTAGCCAGAGCTTTGCCCGCCTGCCTTCGAGCGGTAGCCGCCGCTGCTGTCTCTATCCGACAAAGTGAGGGGATCGTGCTTTCAAACCCCCTCACCGTGCTAGTACCCCATGCAGTTGACACCCTCCTGAACCAGACTAAGACTCAACACCTGACTAGCGCACGACTGACTGGTTATGAACTGACTCTGCTTGCCCCCCACATCACGTTGAAACGATGCACCACTCTGAACCCAGCCACTCTGCTACCTCTCCCTGACAATGACCCCAATGCGTCCCCTATACATGACTGTGTGACCCTCACCGACGAACAGACCAAGAGTAGGGTTGACCTCCGAGATACTGCCTTCCCAGATCCTGACGGAGAGCTGTGGGTAGATGGCTCATGCATCAAGCTCCCCGACGGCACCACTTCAGCCGCCTATGCAGTCACCACGGCCCGAACAGTTGTTGAGATAGCCCGCATCACACAGCGATCCGCACAGGCGGCTGAACTGATTGCTCTCACACGAGCATGCATCCTAGCAGCGGGGACAACCGCAAACATTTACACCGACTGCCAGTAGGCCTTCGGGGTGGTTCACCACTTTGGGCTCCTATGGAAGGAGAGGGGATTCCTGACTTCCCATGGCACACCCATCCTACATGGAGATCTAGTCTCCGCTCTGACCGAAGCAGTCCTCCTCCCCACACGGCTAGCTGTGATTAAATGCCAGGCACACAAAAAGGTGACGGACATTATAGGACAGGGAAATGCGCTGGCTGACATCACTGCCCGAACCACAGTCGAGAATAGGTCAACAACACGCATGTACGTGACCAGGTCACAAACTGAAAAATGGAAGGATGCTAGGGAAACCATTAGAGACATACAATTGCCCAGCTTACCACACGAATTGACTGAATGGGCACGGGTGGGATTGAAAGACGATGAAGGCTGCTGGCGAACTAGAGACACGAACAAATGGTTGCTACCTGACTCATACCTGATTCCCATGCTGACCATGACACACTCCCCCACACACATAGGGTCTTCCCCCATGATTGAACTCATCTCCAAAGTCTGGCACAACGACAAAATCCCAGACTCAGCTAAACGCCTAGTCCAACAGTGTCTGATATGCCTCCAACACAACCCTGGTAAAGGAACTGCTGTATCCCGGGGAGGGTTTGGGGTTCCTAGTCACCGGCCTTTGTCGAATTTTGTGGAGCGACAACGGCCCCCACTTCGTAGCCGAAGTTATCCAACTCATCTTAAAAGGGTTGGGTGTAAAACAGAAGTTTCATGCGGTCTTCCACCCCCAATCTGCAGGCTTGGTTGAGCGACATAATGCCACATTGAAACTCAAACTAGCCAAAATAGTTGCCACCACAGGACTGAAATGGCCAGACGCCCTCCCACTAGCATTGCTATCAATGCGTTCCACTCCTACCAAACACCACTTAACCCCCTACGAGGTCGTCTTCGGGCGACCCATGAACCTTTGGACTGCACCAAAACCAGCATCCATTCACGACGTCCCGGACGTCCTCATGTCTGACTATCTGTACAATCTAACTAAAACATTGTCTGTTATCCATCAGCAGGTGCTGCAAGCCATTGCCGATGCTTCCAGGGGCCCCGGACACGACATCCAACCCGGTGACTTTGTCCTGGTGCGCAACTTCCAGCGCACCAAGAGTCTGGAGCCCCGGTGGACGGGCCCCCTGCAAGTCCTGATCACCACCCGAACAGCTCTTCGAGTGGAGGGGAAACGTAACTGGCTGCATGCACACCACTGCAAGAAGGTATCATCGACCCTGACGACCACCGACAACATCACCGCCCAAGAGGAACTTCTGGACAAAGACCGACCATCCCTGAGCTGCTACCCGAATACAGAGACACTTGAATTGACTGAATATCCCGATCCCACTGTGCCATCCAAAGAAGGGTATAACCTACGACGAAAGGAGGGAACTTCGGCTAAGCAGACCACGAACTAAGTTGAAATCTCAGAGCGGTAGTCTAGTCACCTCAAAGGCCTCCAGGAGAGAAACTAAACAAAGTCTGTGGTTCTGCCCGCTACCGAGTCCCTTGAAGGTGATGGAAGCGCCCGACATGAAGATGATGGAAGCAACCGGACGTCCGAAGATCCACTACAAAAACCCAAAGACTGACAAAATGCACAGCTCAAAGACTATTGCACTTTTTATTACCCTTCTCCTTTGCCTCCCTCTCATGGTCACTTTCTGGATCATGGAAGAAAACGCACCCGCTCATAAGACATTGCTGACTACTGCTCAACCCACCACCATGAAAGAACACCATCTGATTTCACTTTCACCCCAACTCCGAGAAAGACGTAAGGAGTTCTGGAATAACTCTTTTGTGCAACTGCTCCACCAACACAATCTTGCCGCCAATGCCACTAACTGCTGGATCTGTGGATTGCTACCACATGCCACTGGACATTCTATCCCTTTCATCCCTTCGCCCTTCTCTGTCCATGGCTCCTGCCTCGCTTGGCTAATCCTCCTGCAAGAAAGTTACAAGGACAATGCCATTTCCGGCAAAACTGTGTCGCACTTCTATCATGGGTTCTGGCTGAACCAAACTGGAAAAACCTCTGCCCCCTTTTGTCCTCTGAGATCAAACACCTCTTTCCATATGGACATCCCTGCCAAGGAGCGAGTCGAAATGCAGGTGTTCAACAAACCAGCCAGACCCACCTTCTCTTACCTCCGGAAACGAACGGCCGCCACCCTAACAGTGGCCCTATCCGTCGTCAACATCACAGGTCTGGTGTGCCTCGAAGGCCTAGGAACACAGCCGGTAGGCCACAGTTCCTGTCTCATCACCCGAACATTGGACTCAGTTGACCCACCCTCCTTTGTTACCTCCCCAAATATGTACTTCGTCTGTGGTACTAAGGCCTACACCTGGCTTCCGAAAGGTTGGGGAGGCACCTGCTACATCGCTTTTATCCTTCCTCCAACATATGTGCCTCCAGCAAACCATCACCAGCAGAAACGTGCAAAGGACATTGTACAAGCCGACTCCACTGGAGCACAGTTCATGGATGCAGTAAAGGGACTTGTTCCACTGTGGGGTCCAATGGCAAACAGCCGTGCCATCCGGCACCTAACCTAGGCAGTCGAAACCACAATGAACATTACAGCCGGCATCCTCACCAACAACACCGCTGATCTTCAGGCCGTCCGCCTGGTAGCTCTTCAGAACCGCCTCGTTCTAGACGTGGTTCTGGCTGATCGTGGAGGAGCATGCCGCATCATTGGGTCCAGCTGTTGTACCTACGTACCGGATAACTCACCCTCAGTCTACAAGGCGATTGAACACCTCCACAGACTTTCCGCAGAGGTTCATCAGGAGCAAGAAGGATGGTCGCTTGGGAGTTGGTTTTGGGACACTATTAAAAGTTGGGGGTGGAGGTTGTTTACATTTATCATGATACCAATTGTGATACTGTGTGGGTGCTGTCTGGGGATTCAGTGCTTGCCACCTTTATGTTCACTTTTCACGAACTACATCTGCCCTAAGACTCTGAACTTTGAAGCAGAACGAATGAAAGCCCTGTACGAAGTAGAAGTACGTGGTATTATGGGGATAGATCCGAACTAAACAAGCTGGTGAGATATGTTAAAAGGGAGGACTGTGGAAATTTAGTTCGTATCTGAACATTATCTGTGCCATCTTGTCTCTCCCCAAGCACCACATGCAGAAAACGCGCGACGGCCATTTTAGGCACCATGGTCTCATTGCCGATCGCCAGCGTGTCCCTCAGGCGCTGCAAACATCCCCCGCGCGCCGGCCAACCCCCCCCCCCCCGCTCTCTCATACATGGGCCATAAGCCCTCTCCTTCTGCACGACCCTGCCATGGAACCACATCCCGCGCCTGACCAACACCTCCTTTCATCCCATACATGGTCATACATCCTTTTGATAATCCCCTTCCTCTGCGCCCGATTGTCCGAACCGATCCCAGGCCATCACCTAGCCCCGCGGATGCAGTTTATTGCCCCTACTGTAAGGGAAACACCTCACATCAAAGGGATTACAGTAGATCAAGGCCCCCACCCCCTGAGACCCGACCAGTCGCACACACCCCCGGGAATTGGCGGAATGTCCAGCTGTGTGATAGCCATCTCCTACTGTGGGTGGGGTGGGGACTTCCACTATAGTTATGTGTGGGAGCGGATCCGAGCCGGGGATTCCGAGGATGTTCTTTCATGTATCAAAGCAATCTCAAGAATGTGTCACGTGTAATAAAGCAATAAACCTGTGTATAAGAGGCCAGGTCTCAGAGATGTCGGGAGAGCACCTCGAGACGATACCTTGCTGTCCGATCTGATGTGTTCTGCTCCGACGGAATAAAACTTTGTTTCCTGCCTTCCAGTCTCCGGCGCCTGCCTCTTTTGTTGGTTAATTATGGAATGGTATAAGAGGCGATTACCGCCGGGCAATACTTGAAAGGTTATCGACTGAAACCGCCGCTACCATTTAACAACTATGTTTCTGGCCAGTGAGTGTTTGGAGGTAGTTGCGTGTATTTTGTGTAGTTGGAGTGTGGATGCCATTACCCCATGTTACATAAGTTGTTTGTGTACTCATCAGGCTCTGGAACTCCTTGAAGTCCATGTACTCCCACCGGCGGAAGCAGGGCCATCAACTTCTCCTCCCAGGGATGGAAATGTACTGGTCTGCGGGGCACACCACCTCCAGTGATGTTGCTCTGGGCGTAGTCATCATTCATTTTTCGCTTGACTGCCCTCCGCAGATCGTACCACCTGGCTTGGCATTCAGTCCTGGCCCTTCTGATGGGTGCAACAGCATTCACCCTATCGACGATCCTCTGCCACAGGCATGATTTTTCGACTATGCTGGTCTGTCTGACCAATGTTCCAAACAGCTGTGGCTCGACTCTGATGACCTCATTGAGAAGGGTCTCCAGCTCCTCCCTTGTGAACTTTGGATTCTTGTCTGTGGGCATGGTGGGGGGTGAGGATGTGGATGGTTGTGGGTGTGTGGGTCTGAATGTGAAGTTGTGTGTCTGAATGTGAAGAGGGGGTATGTGTGAAGGAGGTTGTGTGAAGGTGTATATGTTAAGGTGGATGGGTGCAGTTTTTCGTGTGTGCTCTCTAGCTGCAGTGAGTCTGTTGCAAAGGCTGATGGTTTGTGTGTGTGAGCCCTTTTTATTAGTCCATTTGTGGGTGGGCCTCAGTTTGAATTTTTGGTGGGTGTGTTATATGGGGTGGTTGTGAATTTGGCCCGCTGTTTGCCTGTTTGGATGTGGCCAGGTCAGACATTTCCATATTTTGTGCACTGTAGAAGTGTTTTGTGGTGTTGTGCGAGTCGAATAGACCCTCCTTGTGCTGTTTTACATTGCCTATGTACGGTGCGTACATACGCGATGTTGTTGTGAGGTGCCTACATACGCGATGTTGGGGTACGCACCGTACATACGCGATGATGTTGTTGTAAGGTGTGTACATACGCGATGTTGGCGTACGCACCGTACATAGGCGATGTTGGGGTACGCACTGTACATACGCGATGATGTTGTTGTAAGGTGTGTACATACGCGATGTTGTTGTGAGGTGCGTACATACGTGATGTTCGGGTACGCACCGTACATACGCGATGATGTTGTTGTAAGGTGTGTACATATGAAATGTTGGCGTACGCACCGTAGATACGCGATGTTGGGGTACGCACCGTACATACACGATGTTGTTGTAAGGTGCGTACATACGCGATGTTGGCGTATGCACCGTACACGTGCGATGTTGTTGTAAGGTGCATACATACGCGATGTTGGCGTAGCACCGTACATGCGCGATGTTGTTGTAAAGTGCGTACATACGCGATGTTGTTGTAAGGTGCGTACATACGCGATGTTGGGGTACGCACCGTACATACGCGATGTTGTTGTAAGGTGCGTACACATGCATGGGGGGCCTGTACGAGTCGTACCCCTGTACGACTCGCACCCCGGGAACTACTTTACCCAGGATACGAGTCGTACAAAGTTTGCTTTGTAGCAAGTAAAGTCCTTCCCCATGTATGGGACGTTTTCCGTACAAATCCTAAATCGGAAAGCCGGTCCGGATCGTACTTGTACCGTTGGACTGTATTTTTAGGATTCGTACGGAAAAGTGTCCGGGTCCATCTCGTACAAATGTTCCCAATCCAATTCGTACGGATCGGGCCGATCCGTATGTATTTTCCCCGTACGAATCGTTCTTCACGGGTGGGACGGGACTTGTACGATTCGTACGGGAAGAATTACGGATACGAGTTGTACGGAAAAAAAAAATACAGGATCGGAATCGACCCCTAAATGTTGAACAGAAAGAAATATATGTACAAGTGAGAGAAAAGATAGAACATGGGGGATATTACCAAGAAATTGCGATAATTATCGCAAAGCACGCTTAGCGCTGTTTTTTTAATCGCTGGCTATCGCTGGATTTCATCTCGGCGATAACGCGTTATTATCAACGCTCATCTCCAAGGCGACGGAAAATCCAGCGATAGCGGCGAAACCCAGTAATAGCGCGAGAAATCCAGCGATAAATCCAACGCCCTAATGAAAAGCTTGCTAATAGGCAGGTGAGGACTTAACCTTACTATCTACCTCCCATTGACTAGAATGGTTAAGTCAGGTTTTTGCAGGTGTTAGATGCCAGTGATATTCGCGGTTAGCGCGAATTTTTTTATAGCTTCGTGAGCATTGCTATAGGGGGGAGCTGGGTTTGCGACTGTTTTCAGTCGCTTTAAGTTGGGAACGCCTACTTTGCATGTCATATATCGCTGACATGCAAAGCAGCACCAAAACAGTCGCTTTTGCCATAAAGCTGTCGCAAACAGCTTGCTAATAGGGCGATAGAAATATCGCCGCTTTAGCGGCGAAAAGTGCCGCTAAAGTGGCGATAAGGCCCTTGCTAATATCCCCCATGGTTTGTTGCATGAAAACAAAGAATGTGTGTGTTCATCTTTTAAACCTCTTCTGATGTACATCAGTGGTCAAGCTGGGACAGGTAAATTTGACCAGTTATCTTCAAAAAACTACTGGTTCACATTTATGTTCTGTGGTAACAGCTCCAACTGGAATAGCTGCACACAATGTTAAAGGAGTTACTTTGCATAGATTACTTATGTTACCAGTTGAGCATGATAATACATTACAATATCAGAAGTTGTCTGGAGAAGCTTTTCATGAAGTGTCAAGAGTGCTAAAGAAAAAGAAACTATTAATTATTGATGAGGTGAGCATGGTCTCAAACGTAATGCTTGCTTTTGTACACTTAAGATTGCAACAGGTATTAAAAACAGATTACGATGTTCTCTTTGGAGGAAAACATTTAATTGAGCTTGAAGATCTGCTACAACTAACCCCTGTAAAAGTAGAACCAGTGTTTAAAACTCTTCTACATGAAGACACAAAGAAACCTCTGGGAAGTATTGGAAATGTGAATCTGTGGTTCAATTTTGAATATAAAGAACTCACTCAGAATATGCGACAAGCAAGAGATGAAGATTATGCAAATATTGTAAAAGATGTAAGAATTGGTGTTCTAAGCAAACATGGTAAAGAAGCTTTTCAAAGTTGTCTACTAAAGAACTTGTTTACAAATGAAAACACACCAGCAGAAGTAATGTACAAGAAAATGAAAGAAAAAAAGTCTGTAGTTTGCTTAATGCCTACAGTGGAAGAGTGTTATACATTTAATAGAGAGTTTATCAAATTAGAAAATCAAGAAATAGTTCACATTAAAGCTATTAATAAAATCGAGCATCAAGGAATAACAATTCTTCTTTCAGAAAAACTACAGACTCTGGTTTTATATAAGTCAAATGTCCAACTAACTATAACGTCTCTGAAACCTATGGTTTTTTCAGTGAATTTCTAAGGTTTTTTAAATGCTAATTCCTAACTATAACGTCCCTGAAACCTATGGTTTTTTCAGTGAATTTCTAAGGTTTTTTAAAATGCTAATTCCTAACTATAACGTCTGTAAAACCTATGTTTTTTTCAGTGAATATATATATGTATAACATTCGATATTTTGTACAACTATATTTCTTACATCGATATTTTTTTCCCAATATTTTTGTACTTACCTGTTTAAGTATAGGGAGTCGATATTTTTGCATTCTATATTTTACATCAATATTTTTTACTTCTATATTTTTTACTTCAATGACTTGTCAGTGAACCACTGAAAGCTATCACAGTGCATTGTGTGGTGCACGCTGCAATCGCCTCCTGAGGAGGCACTTATTTTTTTACTTATTAAGCATGTCATAATTTATTATTTTTCGGATCTTTGCCAGCTTTATGATAACTGCAGCTTTGTCATTCAGGAAACCTGCCTCTTTCCTGTCGGCAATTTGTCAGCCTGACATCCTGGCTACCTAAATCATCCCTTTTAAATTAACTTAGCTTTGATGCAAAAGGGTGCAAAGATAGTATGATCCCTATTGAAAGCAAGAAATATTGGCCCTTTTCCAACTGGTTGGATAGTAAAAGACTATGGGGCCTATTTGGATGTTGGGCGGACCTGAGTCCACCTGCCATCCTTGCGATGTTGATACCAGCTGCCAGACATGCGGCGGTCACGCACCGCGAATTAGGATGCAACCTCCACCCTTGCAGTTGCATTTCGCATTTTGACATTGTGGTGGGTGCTGCTTACAGCAGCACCCGTCGGGATGTCAAAATCGCATGCCTGGCATGTCACTGCACCACATGGCAGGCACCACACGGCAGTAGTACATGCTCCCATAGGGAAATGGGATTGGTTGTTGATTCCTGCACCTCCTGGCAGGCACCTTCAGGTGCCTGCCACAGGGTGCAGGGATACCCCTCGGCCCACAACCGGAGACCGTGCACACAACGGGGATCTGCTAGTGGCCCCCGAACACACTTTCCGACAGGGTTTCTATGTCGGAAAGGCCGGCATGGCAACCCTGATGGAAACCATGCATCATAATCCCAAGGGTGGAAAGACCGTCCTTTGAGATTACTGTCCGGCTGCCGACTGGCTCACGGGCTCCTTGGAAGCCAGCTGGAAAGACTGGCCAGTTATAATTCCGTAAGGCTGGTTTTCCGACCTCCATCGTAATAAGACCATTAATGATAATAAATAGATTATATCTCAAAAGTATAACTTATTTTTAAAAAGAAAGGTTTCTTGATGTTATAAATGATTGTAATACTTTCCTTTAAAGTTATTTTGGACATGTAAGGTGGGATTTATTTCAGAAATATGTATTTAGTAAGTTGAACATTTTCTATAATTGTTATGTATTTGTAAGTTATTTACAAATATTTTAAAGATTCTGTTTCGAATTGTAAGGTGTTTAATGGAAATATAGTTTTTCAAAGTTTTTTTTCAATATGAGAAATAATTTAAATGAGTACTTAGATTATTAGGTTATAGTGAATGTCCCCCTCCCCCCACTCCTCAAAGTTTTTTAGACTGGAGTTACAATAGTAAATGTGATGCCCTTCGTCGCCGCAATTTATGCTATTTCCCAAGTGGTTGTTAGGTTTGGAGTTAGAACTGTAAATCTGAAAAAAGTGTGCACTTTCTCCAATATTTGGTAGACTGAAGTTAGAATAGTAAATCCGCCTCCTTCATCAACCAATGATATTTTGATTATATTTAATTACAGTAATATTCTTTTTTTTATTAGTTTTTATTATTTTCTATTTTAACAATTTCATATTTTATTTTGCTTCTTAGTATTTTTAAATATTAAGGTTAGTTCCATGTTTTCTAACTGCATTATTAATTGTTTGTTGAAGTTAAAATATGGCTTTATATAGTACTATTTATGCATATTTATATTGCATTTTATGATTTCATGTAAATTAATAATATGGGTGAATTTAATAATTACATTTTAAGTGTATAATAATTGTACTTTGATTAATAATGTATTAAATTTATTGTTACATTCAATCTAACCTCATATGCATTTTTAAGTTAAAGCATTGTGTGCATATTTTTATATATTTTTTAAATATACTACACTTATACAAAAAACATACCTTTCATCTAAATGGCAATTATATTATTTATATTACTTCAGTTTTACGTACGAGTCGTAAAACTGAAGTACGAGCGCACAAGTCCGATCCGTACCGCCGTTCCGAATGCACAAGCGTATGGAAAACGTCCCGTACGGAGCAAACTGTGTACGACCCCTACCCCGGGTACACTTGTGCCCGGGTACGAGCCGTACGGCCCCCCCACTCCACCCCCGTATGTACGCGCCGTGCCCCCAGCCCCATATGTACGCGCCGTACCCCCAGCCCCCCGTATGTACGCGCCGTACCCCCAGCCCTGTATGTACGCACCGTACCCCCAGCCCCCCCGTATGTACGTGCCGTACCCCCAGCCCCGTATGTACGTGCCGTACCCCCAGTCCCCGTATGTACGCGCCATACCCCCAGCCCCGTATGTACGTGCCGTACCCCCAGCCCCCCGTATGTACGTGCCGTAGCCCCAGCCCCGTATGTACGCGCCATACCCCCAGCCCCCCGTATGTAAGCGCCGTAGCCCCAGCCCCGTATGTACGCGCCATACCCCCAGCCCCCCGTATGTATGCGCCGTACCCCCAGCCCCGTATGTACGCGCCGTACCCAGGGGGTACGGCATGTACATACGGGGCTGGGGTTACGGCGCGTACATACGGGGGGCTGGGGGTACAGCGCGTACATACAGGGCTGGGGGTACGGCGCGTACATACGGGGGGCTGGGGGAACGGCGTGTACATACGGGGGGCTGGGGGTCCGGTCCGTACATATGCAATGTTGGGGTACGCACCGTACATGATGACACGTACGATGTGGGTGATGGCATGTATGGCGCGTACCGGGCCCCCTTTTCCTCGTGCATCGCAGCGTACTTAGCTTTTCCGGCACTTTTTGGCTCCCGTAAAAATATAGCCGTGCGGAGTGCTGTGGGTACGAATCGTACTTGCTGGTCTGTAAAATGCTGCCTGACTCCGTGCGGACATCGCGTACGCGCTGTCCAGGATCGGAATTGTATGTATTTTTTAGCCGTACGGTGTTTTTTACGATTCGTACGGAAATGGTATTTCTGTACGAATCGTACTTGCTGGTTCGTACGGTGGAATTCCCAGGTACGAGTCGTACGGAGAAAACGCTCCGTACGACCATTTGTACCCGGGTTTTACAGGATCGGAATCGGCACCATAATGTAAATTTCTGGACCACAATAATGTATTTGTCAAAGTTTTGAACTTTACTTTAGGTTTATGTGTATTGGTTCTCAATGTATTTACAATGCTATATTGTACCACAATATTTTGGTGGTTGATATATTATCATACACACCAATAAAAAGTAAGAACATTCTGTGTTGCATTGGTGACGGTCTGGAACACATTGCTTAAGGTACGGTTCGCTTTGTGGAATTTATATGCATATTCTTCCTAGTTTTGCTTTTTCTTGAAAATAACTACCGCAGTTTAACAAATGTTCACATAACTTTACATACCTTTTCCTTTTTCTACATTGGCTGATGATGTTTCACAGTGATTAGTTGAGGGGGTGAAAAGAAAAAAGGAGGGTCCAAAAACATGTCTTTCCACCAATGTATTTTCCATAGACTTTTTACACAGGCGTAGTGACAGAATGGCTAAACAAATTAATACAATATTTGGCAGGAATCTCGATCCTGGTGTGAACAGTATCTATTTTGCAATTTTATCTAAATTGATTCAGTACTTTTAAAGTTAGAAGTAACAACATCTTAGTGATATTTTGGGCCGTGGTATACCGTGTTAATTTTGCAGTATGCCGCGGGACATGGCGATGACAAAACACAATGGGCATTGTTACAATGTCGGGCGGATCGAGTCCTTAGTGGACTGGAAACCAAACCATAGGTCGGCGGTTCCGACCAAACAATTTGGATGAGACCCCCCTGTGGGTGGTTGGAAACATCCATTTTACAGCAGCAGCTTGTGCGGTGGGCACAAACTGCCATTGTAAAATGAATGTTTTTACCTCAGGGTGAGTGCCACATGGTGCAGGGATGTTTAGGGGCCACCATAGGTTCCGCTCAGGCCTCATAGCGGAGGCCGCGGAGGGACCAGGGCCCTGGTGGAGGCCTCCAAAGTCACTTCCTGACAGCCTTTCTATGTTGGAAAGGCCGACATGGAAAGGCTGTTAGAAAGTGACATCATAATCCCGACGCCAGATCTGAGGCTGGCTCCTCCGTCATTAGGGGAATATGATGGGTTTGATGGGTTTGATGCGCCAATGGGCTCCTTGAGCCCGTCAGAAGTACGGGAGATGGTCCCTCTACCCGATGCTTCCACCCGCTGCATCGTATGCTACTCCACTCTATTTTACAAACTGACCATAGGCCAAGCTCTGTGCCCAACATCCTGCTGCAGATCACCAAAGGGGAATGTTTTGATTTGTTTTGCATTCCGTCCATCAATTGTGTGTCTTTTGCTTTCTCGCCCTGAGTGCGCCAGGTATGCCCAGACGTGGGTCCTGGGCTCACTGTGCCACTGTAATCAACCTATCCTGGCTGAAGAGGGTTGAAACCCCGAAACCGGTCCTAGGATGCTTGTTTCCGGTCCAGGGAGGACCTGGCTTGGCAGTTCGGGCTGGACTGTTCCCATGAGGCACAGGGTCAAGACTGATTTTCATATGGCCAGGTCTAAACTGGGGTGGCATGGTGAGCAAAAGAATGATGGATTTAACCCAGATCCCTTGACTGGGGGTGAATGTTTTGATTTGTTCTGCATTCCATCCATCAATTGTATGTCTTTTGCTTTCTCGCCCTAAGTGCGCCAGGTATGCCCAGACGTGGGTCCTCGGCTCACTGTGCCACTGGAATCAAGGTATCCTGGCTGAAGAGGGGTGAAACCCCGAAACCGGTCCTAGGATGCTTGTTTTCAGTCCAGGGAGGACCTGGCTTGGCAGTTCGGGCTGGACTGTTACCATGAGGCACAGAGTCAAGACTGATTTGCATATGGCCATGTCTAAACTGGGGTGGCATGGTGAGCAAAAGAAGGATGGATTTAACCCAGATCTCTTGACTGGGGGTGAATGTTTTGGTTTGTTCTGCATTCCGTCTGTCAATTGTGTGTCTTTTGCTTTCTCGCCCTAAGTGCACCAGGTATGCCCAGACGTGGGTCCTGGGCATACTGTGCCAATGGAATCAAGCTATTCTGGCTGAAGAGGGGTGAAACCCCAAAACCGGTCCTAGGATGCTTGTTTCCGGTCCAGGGAGGACCTGGCTTGGCAGTTCAGGCTGGACTGTTCCCATGAGGCACAGGTTCAAGACAGATTTGCATATGGCCTGGTCTAAACAGGGGTGTAATGGTGAGCAAAAGAATGATGGATTTAACCCAGATCTCTTGACTAAGGGTGAATGTTTTGATTTGTTCTGCATTCCGTCTATCAATTGTGTGTCTTTTGCTTTCTCACTCTAAGTGTGCCAGGTATGCCCAGACGTGGGTCCTGGGCTCACTGTGCCACTGGAATCAATCTATACTGGTTGAAGAGGGGTGAAACCCTGAAACCGGTCCTAGGATACTTGTTTGCAGTCCAGGGAGGACCTGGCTTGGCAGTTCGCGCTGGACTGGTCCCATGAGGCACAGGGTCAAGACTGATTTGCATATGGACAGGTCTAAACTGAGGTGGCATTGTGAGCAAACAAATGATGGAGTTAACCCGGATCTCTCGACTGGGGGTGAATGTGTTAATTTGTTCTGCATTCCGTCCATCAATTGTGTGTCTTTTTCTTTCTCGCCCTAAGTGAGCCAGGTATGCCCAGACGTGGGTCCTGGGCTCACTGTGCCACTGGAATAAAGCTATCCTGGCTGAAGGGGGTGAAACCCCGAAATCGGTCCTAGGATGCTTGTTTCCGTTCCAGGGAGGACCTGGCTTGGCAGTTCGGGTAGACTGTTCCCATGAGGTACAGGGTCAAGACTGATTTACATATGACCAGGTCTAAACTGGGGTGGCATGGTGAGCAAAAGAAGGATGGATTTAACCCAGATCTCTTGACTGCGGCTGAATGTTTTGATTTGTTCTCCATTCCGTCTATCAATTGTGTGTCTTTTGCTTTCTCGCCCTAAGTGGGCCAGGTATGCCCAGACGCATGGTATCACCATGCCACCCCAGTTTAGAATATGATATACATACAAATAAAAACATTCGCCCCCAGTCAAGAGATCTGGGTTAAATCCATCATTCTTTTGCTCACCATGCCACCCCAGTTTAGACCTAGCCATATCAGAATGATGTCAGACCTTGCATATTAATAGTCTTTTGCCTCTCCCAACCTCAAGTGCGTCAGATATTAATAGAAGCGAAAAGGCATGGCTCGTATGTTAGTGCAGACCAAGGAATCACAGTCACTCTAGACTTTTATCACAGCACCATCCAATGTTGAAAGTGCCTCTTGGAAGCTTGGCCCCGGCTAAAACTTCTGGGGATTCATTATGGTTGGTGAGATCGAGCCATAATACTGATAACGTCCAATGGCAAGACGATGGAATATGAAGATCCTGCAAATTGGAAGGGCAGCTAGACCATTGGATGGAAATGACGTGGATAACGCACAAATCACACATAAAGCAAAAGCTTTCACACCCACGATGAGACACAAAAAAGGTCAAAATCTGAAGTAATGTGAAAGGATGGCAGAAGTATAGATAATGGGCAACGGGGACAAAACAACCTGCTGTTAGCCCTGAAGCCTTAGATGGTAATCCACAATCATTTTTACCTTCTTTCCACTTGGTTTGCTAAATTTGTTTTTGTTTAATGTAAGACTCTGCACACATTACCAGTCCTAACCAGTCCTAAAATTATAGTTCTCCTGCTCTCAAACACTGCACAACTGATCTGCACCTAATTGGCACATTTAATTTACTTGTACGTCCCTAGTAAACTCCATGTACCAGGGGCCTGTAAATTAAATGCTACCAGTGGGCTTGCAGTGCTCATTGTACAGCTCAATAAAGTAGCCTTTTAAAACTATGTCATAGGCCTGACAGAGCAACCTGTAGTTCAGTTTTAAACAGCCAATTCGACCTAGAAAAATAAACCTCTTGCCAGGCCTAAACCTTCCTTTTTAAAACATGTACGTTACCCCTAAGGAAGGCTCTAAATAGTCTATGGGGCAGCGGGCATGTTTTCAAAATGTAGGACATATGGGTTAATGCTTTGCATGTACTGATATTGAAAAAGTCATTTTTTACTATTGCACGACTAATTCCCCTCCATAGGATAACACTGAGTTACCTTTTTACACTCAATACTTAATAACTTTGGGATCAGATAGGAAAATTATGTTTGCACTCAAATGATTTGTAATTTAAAATCATCTTTAATGGTAAGTCGGATGATAAGTCACAATTCTGAAAATGTCACTCTTAGAAAGTTGGCATTTTTTTGTCCTAACTATTTAGTGCCTGCTGCTTGTGTCACATGGCCTCCAAGACAGTGACACAGAAGGGGACTTAAGTGTTGGCAGGATCGATCATTCTGCCAGGATGGTTGTGGCTGAGCTGTTCGCTGGCCCACTTACATTTCAAATGGCTGTCTGCAGCGCACACACACAAAAGAACCTGACACCAGTCACCCCAGAGTACTTGGAGCCTTGACAAGCGAAGGGAAGAACTTTCCATAACCCGATGTGAGGGTTGTATCGGGAGTCTGTTCGATTCAAAGGCTGGCACCAGGTGTAAGTATTGGACTGCCTGAGGCACTCATCAGATCACTTCTGAACCTATGGAAGACTCCGAAGAACGACTTCCCTACTGCCCTGCTGCCCTGCTGCTGACAGGGCTGCCCAACTCCAACTCCTGGAAGGACATTTCGTCTGCACTGCTGCCTGAGAAAGGAAGCCTGGCCTGAACCTGAACCTGCTACTTGAACCAGGGACCACAAGAGTGAACCAAGGGCTAGATGGCTTGCATCCTATGTGAGCTACAGGGACATAACAAGCTCCAGAGGCCTGTCCTGCATCTGCCCAGCTGACCAGACTTGCAGCTGGACCTGGATGAACCTTGCTAGAGTGGTCCCTGACCCCAAGAGGTTGCTTCCCCAGGTCCTGGCCCCCTGGCTGAAATCAGAATGCTTTCATGAAGAGGCCCACTCACACTGAGACTCTGCCTCCTGTGATGACTGCTAACATGAATCTACGGTGAACCGACTCTTCATGCTACATTGACCACCAGCAATGATGGGAAAGGTGAGATCTGCGATCCGAGCTACAGCAACAACAGGCCATGGTGACCACAAACCTAAAGCTCCAGCTACAACTGTCCATGATGCCTGACTGGATCCTCACACTACAACACTTCTCTGCGATACCAGGCCTGCTTCTCATGCTACACAGACAATTATTCATGTAGCGCTCCCTGCTCGCATTGGCCTCCTCCACAGCACAGTGGACTGTTCGTGCCACACTTTAGGAAGGTAGGGGCATATCAGCAAGGGCCAGCGATAATTATCGCTCAGCGCTCTTACCGTGAGGATAATTATCGCCGGCCAACTCTGAATTTTATCGCGGAGATAGCGTGCTATTAGCAACGCTTTTCTCCAAAGCGATAAAATTCTGGGCGCAAGCTGCCAAATGTGCAATTATCGCTGGAAATCCAGCGATAATCACACAACCTTTGGTGATAGCTTGCTGATAGGGCCTCACATACTTAGCCATGATATCCACCTTCCATAGGATATAATGGCTAAGTCCGTTTCAGAACAGGCGTAAGGAAAGTAGCAATAACAGAGGTTATTGCTACTTTTCTTGTCGCTATGCTGCTTTGCATGAGTCTTGATAATAGGAGAAATGTCGCTTAGCGACATTTCTCCAGATATCCTGGGGAGGAACGCCCACTTTGCAAAGATGGGCGTTAAGGGAAATGGCGATAAGGCAAGGTTTCACGCGGTAGCGTGACCTTGCTGATAAGGCAATAATTATCGCTGCTTTTCATCCGAAAACGGACGCAAAAGCGGCAATAATTTTTTTGCGCCTGCTTGCTGATATGCCCCGTAACTTTTTCAGAGTGACTAACCTGGTCCCTCTGTGCGGCTCATGCTGCATTGTGGTCAGCCTGAACTTGTGACTTTCCTCCAGTCTGGCACAACCATATAAACACAAGTGGTACTTTGTACTTTAGATGCCATATCTACTTAAAACTTTGAAATTGCATATCTGCACGTGATTTTTCTCATTTGGTCGCATTTTATTTATTAAATATTACTCTATTTTTCTAAATTGTTTTGGGATTTTTCTTGTGCTGTGTTTTCACCTTATTACAGTTTGGGTGCTGCATAACATACTTTACACATTGCCCCTGAGTTAAGCATGACTGCTTTGTGCCAAGCTGCCAGAGGGTCAAGTACATGTTCATTTAGAGACTTTTGTTGATCCCTCTGACAAGGATTCTGTTTAATATTTGGCTAGGGCTTCCACCCCCACGCAACTAAGAACCCTATTTCTTACATTGGTGTTCAATAGTGAAGGGTTGCACAAGCGATCGGATGGGCACCTTTACACAAAGAAGATACGTGAGCCCTATGTAACCTGAATTGCTCAAAGAGGGGCTTAATCTTAATAAGCTCAGGGGGGACCCCTGAAACTATAATGTGCCTGATCCTAAGATGGCAGCCAGAGGCCTAACGCCTGATACATTAAGCACTGAAAACATTGCAGCTATGAGAGCCACGGAAAGATGCAGATGCCCACCTGAGACTGAGGACTGGCCAAATGGAACATCAGTGGCAGAATATCTTGCCTGACCCCATGTTAGCCCCCTTGAGATCAATCTGACTCAACTTGCCTGACTATAACATGACAGCCTATCCTCATTCCCTTTCCTATCCTGCCACCCTCGTCTTCTACACTCGCCCGTCTCTGGACTCAAGACCTTCAGTCACTTCCTGACCTTCACACTAAGCCGGCTGAGCACGAATCACATGGCCGATTCCCGGTGGAGCTGCTCCGACAGCTATAGGGGAGATTGGCTCTGGCACACCGCTATGGCCGTCACATACCCAGCCGGACTGCGGACTTATGTCTCGTCAGTTTCTCCGCTGCTGTATCCTTCCTGTGGTCTCCCAACAGTCCTTGGTCTTTTTTGGGTCTTGATTTTCTTGTTCGCTAGTAACTCCTGTCTTCACTACGTAATCATGCTGTAACTAATTTGACATTCTTGTAACTTGTAACATGCTGTGTCCTCATGTAAAGCGCTCTGATACCCCCAGGTCTAACCAGCGCTATATAAAACTCAAATAAATAAAAATAAATAAAAAATAGTGGGATCCAGTACTTGTGTTTGGACAATGCCACTCAGTGATTTGTGCAAAACTAAAAATCTCATAAAAATCATCCGACATCAAAGTACATTTTTTTCTTCATTTTCTTTGATTGGCTATTTTGGCACTTTTCCCAATGTAACCCATTCGTCATTTTTTGTCTGCAAGCATGGATATCGATCTCAGCAACCTGGAAAGCTGCACTGTGGCAGAGGCAAAGGGACTTTGCAGAGAGAGAGGGCTACCAGCAACCAGGAATTTAAAAAAAAAACAGGAGCTCCAGAAAGCATTCAGAGCCTGTGAGGAGGCCTATCACCTGCTAGCTACAGCACAGCATAAGGAGGATGAGGATATTGAGGAGCAGGAGGAGGAAATGGAGGAGGAGGAGAAACCCCTCATGGCCATGGCACCAGCAGAGAGTGGAAGGCCCACAGGAGTGAGGACCCTTGTGAGATCCATAGGAGGCAGCAGCATTTCTTCCCGCAACCTATCACCTCAGGAACTGGAGGACAGGAGGACTGATAGGGAGTTTCAAATGCACCTGGCCAAACTAAAATGGAAGCAGCCAAATGGGGGGCTGCTGCAACAAGGGCTGCAGGAGAGGCTGCTGCCAAAATAGCTGCACAGAAGGCTGCTGACAGGAGGCCTACATGGGAGGCTGCTACCCACAGTGCCTTGGAAGAGAAGAAACTTTTGCTGGCTCACAAGCTGTGTCTGAAAGAGCTGGAACTGAAGGCCAAACAACCCCAAAAGTCCAGCAACATTGGTGGCAGCACAAATCCAGTGTCCTGTGGAGAGAGGATGGTCCACATCCTCAAGGATCGTGTGCCTAACTGTGTTGTGGGGGGTGGCATAGACACGTTGTTTGGCACATATGAAGTAGCTCTGGAGATGCATAGGGTCCTTGAAGGGGATTGGAGAGCCAGTCTCCAAAGACATGTACCCAATAAAGGGATGGATTTGCTACTGGCCCTCGGGAAGGGTGACAGGATGATGTAAGCATGCATGAAGGAAGCCCTTGTAAAGAAGCATGGTCTTATTCCTAAAAAGTACAGGTTGAAGTTTAGGGACAACCAGAAACTGTCAGATCAGTCCTAGATGGATTTCATAAATTACTGTTAGAGGGCCCTGGATGTTTGGTTGAAGAGCAGTTATGCTGCGGTTATGCAACCGTATTCTCAGAAAGCACATGTTTAGCCATTGTTTCGTAGAGCTGCCACAACACCTTGTTGACTCCAAACTCACTGTCTGAGGTCTACAGTGAGTTTGCTAAGAAATCTTGCTAAAGAAGGAACACAAGGGGATTACCAAAATGTTTGACACAGTCTCCATCACAAAAAAGAGGAGGGAGCCATTAATAAAAACAAGTCCCCCAAAACAGTTCTTAGGGTAGTGAGTCCTAATCCCAACCTGATCAAAAGAAGAGTAGTTTTCCTGAAAAGAAGTCCTTAGGAAAGTTCTTCCTCAAATGCTATAAGTGCTACAGGTACGGGTACATCAAAGGGGACGTCAATAGTCAATGCTGTGAGAGGGTGCAGCCCCCCACTGGTAGGCAGACACTGAGGATGCCTAGTGTAGCACTCGGGGGAGGTTGTCCAGTTAGCATGAGGTAGTGTAGGGGTTACCGTAGTGTCCCTGAGTTGCAAGAAGAGGATGCCAAAAGCCCATATTCCTACCAGTGCTTCCAAGTTTGGACAGTGAAATATCATCAGTGGTCAGCAGGTGGAGGCTCTGAGAGACACTGGAGCCAGTATGTCTATTTTAAGGTGTCATCTGAAGTCCTCAGAGTAGACTAATCCCTGGTGTATTCCACCAAGTTCTAGTAGCAAACAACTGTCAGAATTACTATCCTGTGGCACTGATTCTCCTCAGATGGGGGGAGGTCTTAGGTTCCAAGAGGGTAGCTGTGAGTCTAGTCAGGCTAATGGATTTTCTGCTTGGTAACGCCATGGAGCACACTCTCTGGAAGGAAGAAGACTTCAGATCCCACTGGGAGATATTAGGGTTACCTGAGTAGGTATGCCTGACCACAAGGTCCATGGTAGTCCGAAATGGAAGTCAAGAGGATCTTGAGCCTGCAAAAATGACCCCCAGGTATATGCCAAAAATAGGAAGGGCACGGGGCATGGGAAGCCCACCCCTTAAGTTCCCTTGGTCTGAGAGGAGGCTGAGCCTGAGGGCAAAGCCCCAGAAACTACAAGCGGAGAACATAGCTGCCCGGGGAGACCTACCTGAGCTGGCTGGATGGTGCACCTGAGGGAGGGCCAACCAGGGAGGAATTCTGTAAAGCTAAGAAGTAATGCCCTACTCTTGATGGCCTAAGGTGGAAGTCGTCTGGTGATCACCTCATCTACTGGGGGATTGATCTCCCGTATAGTGAGCCCAAACTTCCTGAGCCTGGGGCAGCCCATGTATTGGTGGGCCCCCAGTGCTGCAGGACCTCCCCACTGGGTTTGGCTCATAAAGAACCCCCGGCAGGACACTTTTACTGGCCCCAGTGAGAGTGACCTCAGATGTCTTCTACAGGTCCTGTTCTACTTGCCAGGCCAGTGGGAAGTCAGGGAAGAAGCACAAGGCTGCCCTTGTTCTTCTGCCTGTCATTGGCACACTCTTTAAACGGAAGCGCTTCAACAGTCTTGGGCTGCTGAACACCAAGACTGCCATAGGCAACAGGTCATCCTGGTCTTGGTGTATCATGCTACTAGGTAAGCAGAGGTTATATTTCTGAGGATGGTGACTGCACCTGCAGTGGCCAGGGCCCTGATGTGGATTTTTAATCTGTTGGACTTTATGGTGGGACATTGTCCTGGGACTTACCGTTACAGTGCTGATGACCTTTCCTGATTTGCCTTAGTGATGAGAACTCACATGAGTGTGGGTAGGTCTCCCTACATTGAGCTGGGGAAACACACAACATACCTGACATGGCTTTACCCCTCCAATTTTCTGAATTTGTTTTTGCTGGTATTAGGACAGCTAAACCAGTGCTAATGTGCTCTCTCCCTAAAACATGGTAAAATTGGCCTATACCTAATTGGCACGTTTAATTTACTTGTAAGTGCCTAGTACATGGTACTACGGGTACTCCAGGCCAGTAAATTAAAGGCTACTGGTGGATCTGTTGTACTCATTGTGCCACCCACTGAAATTGCATTTTTTTTTTAAACTCTTTTTTATTATCACGAAATTCAGCGCATAATATAATCACATGGCATACATATAAGGCAGTAATCATTGTCTCAACCTTCGGTGACATTGCATACATCAACAATACCTGTTGCAACATAAACATCTCTGCTGACATTCTGTTATTTCCACTTTATCCTCCCCTCCCCTTTTTCAGATATGTCTTCCGTCTCCAGCGCAGGTGGTTTACAGATATAACCTCTAAATTTGTTCCACGCTCCCCACACTTTTCCCCATTTTTGTGGACATCCGCGGTGTACAAATACCGCCTTCTCTGCCACCATGGCCTCATCCATGTCTTTGCACCAGTCCCGGAGTGTAGGTGACTCCAGTGAACCCCACATTTTGGCAATATTGCGTTTAGCAAATATCATTCCTAAGGTCACCCAATCCTGCGCTGGGTGGGTAAGATCATTCGGTTCCCACACGTTTAGCAGACATCGTTTTGGGTCCGGTACAAGTGATATCTCCACTGTTTGGGATACAGTTCTCATTATCTTAACCCAGTAAGCTGCAACCTGTGGGCATTGCCAGATGGTGTGATAGAAAGTGCCCTCCTCTCCACAATTTCTCTTGCAGAACTGATGTGAAGCCGTCCCTATTTTGTGGAGGGTCAGTCTGGTGTAATATGTGCGATGAAGTACCTTGAGTTGCACTAGCCTTAACTGTGAAGGTATGGCAACTTCATGTGGGGACGACAGTGCCTCCTGCCATTCCGCATCATCGAAGTCTCCCAGGTCAAGGGACCATTTTTGTCTAAGTGTTAGCATCGGGTCTGGCAAATTGTTAACTAATTTACGATAGGTGAGAGAGGTGGCCCTCTCGTGCATATATTCAGACAATAACCTATCCTCCAGAGGAGTAGCCTCTGGTATGTTAGTGCTGGGTGGTAAGACTGCCTGTAGTGCGTGTCTGATTTGCATGTACCTAAACATCTCCGTTGGTGCCAGCTCGTATTGGACCCTCAGGTGCTCAAATGTGACCATCTCGCCCTTTTTCCAGAGATCACCTACCGGGGATATGCCTATCGCATTCCATTTACTGAACCCCTTACTGCGTCTAAGTCGCCCAAGTTGCTGTGTGTTCCAGAGCGGTGTCATCTGCGTGATAACTAGGCCTGGGCCAAAATTCCGTTCCGTTCGCGGAAATTGCGATAATTTGGCATTTTCGCGTTCCGCGGAAAGCGCAAAAATGTCAAAATTTCCGCATTCCGCAGCTTAGCGATAATTTGTTTCTTGTTCGTGCTGTAAAATAATACATTCTCGTGTGCGCGCGATCGCCTTACCTGAATCCCCGTGTTCTCCGACAAGTTTTCCCGATCCGGTCACGTTCTCCACAAGATGTTGGATTGTTGGTAGCCATTTGCGCTGTCTCGCGACAGTTCGCGCCCGCAGTAACGTCATGCGTCGCGCGATCACGTCTTTCTTCTCGCGATCATGCACCGCGAGACAAGTGAAAACAAGATGGCCGCGCCCGTGAGCAATCGCATGGGTAAGTTGGCAAACCGCGACCACGCAGAAAATACCGCGAACGGCTGGGAAAAAAACTTCCGCATCTTCGCGATATTTTCGCGTGTTTGCGGAGATTTTTAACATTTTCGCGATAATTTGCGAAAGGGAATTTCGCAAATTCCACCCACCCCTAGTGATAACCCCTTTCCATTTTAATCTGACATGTGCAGCGTACCATATGTTAACCGTATGTGCTGTTGGCCCAATCAAGGAGGCAGGTCTATTTTTGTTACATAGTGCTGACATGATACCTTCTTCTCCCAGCCCTTGCCTATCTGTCTGGAACGCTGGGTCTGTCTGGGTGGCATGTATCCACTGATTGATTATTTTCAGGTGGGCTGCCCAATAGTATAATTGTATATTTGGGAGGGCTACCCCTCCATCATACCAGCTCCTCACCAATGAAATTGCATTTTAACACTTGTCTCAGGCCCACCACTGCAGTCTTTTGTGCAGTTTTAAACTGACATTTCGACCTGGAAAATTAAGCATAGGTTTATGCCTTTTCTTAGGCCTAAACCTTTCACTCCTTAATGTAGGCCCAAACGGATCATCAGTTAGGGTGCATTGTAATTAAAAAGTGGACATATGAGATCAAGTTTTACATGTCCTCGTAGTGAAGAACTCCTAGGTTAATTTTTTACTGCTCTAAGGCTACTGCTCTTATGGACTTATATTGAACTGCTTTATTTCATTTAAAAAATGCTAACTTTTTATTTGGCGCACATAGAAATGTAATGTTTAGACACAAAAGAATTTTAAATTAAAATTCTCTTTAAAGGGTAAAGTGATATTTTAAGTCATAATTCTGAATATTTCACTTTTAGAAAGTTGGCATTGTCTTGACCTAGTCATTTGTTCCTTCTGTCAGTGTCCTGGGCCACAAGGCTGTGAATGGCTCTGCTGATGGGCTTTGTGTATTCCTTCTAAACAGTGACACAATGGGGATTTGGTGTGAACAGGATGGCTGGGGTGGAGCTGTTCCCTGTCCTACTTGCACTTCAAAGGGGCTTGCCTCCAGTACACACAAAGGAAACTGACACTAATCTTTTGTCAGCCCAGAATTCAAACAGCCTTGACAGGGTAAGAGAAGACTTTTCCAGAACCAGATGTGGGGGTAGGAGAGGATGTTCCCCCATACAGATAAGGCCAGCTCCAAGTATAAATGTTGGATCCTCAGAACGACTTTTCAGGGAACCTGTCAAAGATTTCAGAAGGACTGTTTTTAACCCCAGAGGACTGCCCTGCTGTGTGAAGCACTGCCTTGCTACTTGAAGGAGAACTGAAACCATCTAATTGAACCCAAGACCACCAGACGTTACTCCAAGGGCTATTTGGCTGGCCTCCTGTGTGAACTACAGGGACATAGGCTCCCGGAATTTTGAACCATACACCTGGCCTCTGCTGGAATGACTCCTAGCCCCCCAATTGGTACCCCATGTTCTAGACCCTTGGTTGTGGTGTTTGTGGTACCATTCCAAGAACCTTAGACTTGGAAAATGTTTCACCAAATATTGCCCTGAGAACCGACATAAGACTGGGAGCACACATAGAAAGAGGAAAAAGCCTCTATGGATTGGTGCCCCTTCCTGCACACAAACAATCCTGCCACCAACACAGGCACCCTTGCGCTATAGTGTAAGTGCGACTGCATGGGCGCTAGGCTGCTGAAACGGCACCAGCACAGGCAGAAAGGACAGGAATGCACTGTATTGAATAAATATAGTGAATTCCTGCCCTTTCACTTTGACATAGGGCAGTGTAGCAAGTCCTACGCCAATTCCCTGTAAATGATGGCCATAGTGAGCAGGTCAGCTTTTTATTAGAAAATCAAGAATTTACAACTGAAAAATCCAAGAGTCAAGAGCAGCTGAAAAAGAAATGCTTCGGAGCTCAACAATATCAATGCCATAATGGAGACCAAACATGTGCTGCATTGAAAGTAAAACCCGACATACACCATGCTGCCTTCGGCGTGCGCATTTGAGGAGATATTCACAAGAAACAGTCGGAGCGTGGTGTTGAGCCAAAATTGCTAATACCGCGCTCCCACGGATTCAAAACGCAGGGATGCGCAGTATTACAAAAATGCAGCACCAGCCCTGCCTTTCCTCTAGTGCTGGCGCGAAATTTAGCTGCCTAGCGCCAACGAAAACACCCTTGCACCATATTGCAAGGGTGCCTGTGTTGCAGGGTATGATTGATCATGTGCAGGAAGGTGTGCCTTCCTGCACTTCAACAATCTCTAATGACGATTTGCTGTTTCTATGTGTGCTGCAAAATGCAGCACACATAGAAACAGCAAAAACAAAGAGATATCAATCATTTCTCTTCGTTGTGCCCGTTTAAGACCAGGATTTCCCTGGTCTTATTTCTAGCGCTGCCCTATATTCAAGGCACCCATGTAAATATAGGGCAGTGTCAAAAAGCAATGGGTGTTGCGGTGGAACGTCCACAGCACCACACATTGCCCGCCCCTTTGCAGCAGCGAACTGCTGCAGTAAGGGGCATATTTACACGGTGGCGTTAAGCCATGGTAAGTGGCTTAATACCACCTTGTAAATATGGAGCAGGGCATTGCGCCACAGGAACGTTTAAAAGTTACGTTCCTGTGGCGCAATGCCATTGTAAATATGCCCTGCAATGTCTTGTTTGCTCATCAAGAGCCCAAAGAAGCAGGGAGGTTGTTTCTGTGTAGATTAAAGGATGATACACCCAGGGAATTAACACAGATCCTTGCAGCCCCTGTTGTGCAGGGTGCCCCTCAAACCTTCAGGGGGCCACCAAACCTTCAGGGGTCCCCATTCAGCCCGAGGCCAATTATTATACCTGCCAACCTGAAGAACAATCTCACAGTGTGAGAAGTCGAGATGCTTAGAAGTACCTAGGCACATTTGAGCCCAACTCTGTCCCAAGCCCCCTCCTCCCAAACCAAAAAAAGCTTGCTGAGGCCGAGGTTTTCACACCCCTTAATGGACATCAGCAGGTCAAAGCCTCGGAAATTTAGCTGGAAAACCACTCTATACAGTGTTTTTCAGCTTGTTTTCCCTGCTACCGGGAGACCGTGTGATGACAACCGATTTCGTGTGTCACACGGCGGCACTGTGTGAGTTGGCAGGTATGTATATGAAATATGCGAGAGACTCAGGGTCCCCTCGTCACCTTCAGCAGGGCGGCGGGAAGGGGGGTGGGGTACTTTTGTATTAAACCACTGGATAAAATGTGGCGTAAAATTAGGGAAATATTATTACACAAAACTACAAATACCCACTGTGAGCACTGCAGCTGGAAACCCCAAACAGTGAGAAGCATCCGATTGTCCATTTAAATAACACCTGCAGCCTAAACAGGGAGATTCTCTTGTAGGCTGGAAAACATATTATTTGTTTGTTGACTCCCTCCCAATCAGTGCAGAAAAAGAGCACAACGTGCCCGTTTATTTTCCTTCCATTAACAAAACACCTCTTTTTCCTTTCCAGAATGAATTATAGTGGAATCATTTAATTTCACATTCCGCGTGATGCCAATTTAAGCAGAGCCTGCATCTGCCCTGCGTCAAAGTGTTTTTCAAATTATCCTCCATTAAAAACGTGTTAAATTACGCGGCAGGTGCTGCGTCAAACCGCAGGCTGTCCCTTTTCTCTCCAATGCAAGTGCAGCTGAAAGCAGCCAATCATGTGCGTGTTCTGTGTGCGAGGGGCGGTACCACTGCCGCCAAATGATCCTGGAATTCTATGTCAGTCCACGGAGGCTCAGATTATGCTTCTCTTTGCTTTACTGCAAACACACAGCAGCCAATAAAACAACTTTAAACATCAGCATACCCCGGAAGTACAACCCCCTCCAGTAGTATGTCCCAATCACTGTCCACACTATCATATATAAGGTCCGAATTACGACATCATTTCCTCTTTCTTTGCTGCTGCAGCAGCAGATAAGTGCTTTTCCCTTACTTTTATCAGCTTTGGTAGAGTGTGGGGATATTGTTTGTTTGGTGAATATTATCGTTATTACCTGTGTGTTCAGGGTTGTTGTAATTTGATTATTGACGGCGAGCCGGCTCCGGAGCGTTTGTTCTCGGCTCCGTTTTCGCTGAAGTTGTGGCGTCTCGCAGCGCGCGCGCGTCGATAGCCTGCTGCGGGCGTTAGGGGGCGGTGGAGAAGGAGGAGGCAGACGCGACACGCTCGTGCACAGAGAGCGGTCGCGTCGTTAGCAGGACGCTCTGGCTGGGCGCGCGAACTCGTTCTTCATTCAATTTGAACGAACGGCTCCTCGCGCTTAGATCCGCATGACTGCACACATCTCTGGCCTCAATTACTGAACGCTTACCGGAGCGTGTGACCGGAATAGAGCGCTGCTCTAGGGGAGTGTACTGGGGTTGCTCCTTCCACCTTGATTATAAGCAGAACCTTTAGTTTAGGTTGTTCATTTGTGCTCCTTTTGAGAAGCAGGTTCTGCCAGACCCCTGGGCTGCTCCCCCCCTTGAATCTCTTCCAACTCCTCTGAGCTTATAGCAATGGCGTACTACGCCGAAGAGGAGGACCAGTGGGTAGAATGTGACAATTATGAGGACTATGAGGAACCGGAACACTTGGAGGAGAATTTGGTGGAAGCCCTGGATACCCACGTCCAGGGTTCGGTTAACATGGCCTTAATCAAAGCCCTCAAGCCTTTTACTAAGCCCCTCCTTAAATATGGCAAGAGGAAAATGAAGTCCAAGCACAGTGATGCAGGCACTTCGCAGTCCTCGGCCAAGGTTTTGGCACGTATGGCAAAGAATGTAATGAAGGACCATGGTTCCATGGCTGCGTATGACACGGATGATTCGTTGCCAGCTACTACTACCACTTCAGACTCAGATGTGGAGTCAGTGAGACCCAAAAAGAAATCACATAAGGTGAAGCATACTGCTTACAAGGCTGATGACAGCCAGGCTCCTAAAAATCTGCTGTTTGACCCGCAGAGCCTTATTCACCCGCGGTCCTCGGAATGGGTTCCCTGTCCTGAGGTGGCACATTATGTGGGGGTAAACCTACGACAGGGTTTCGAGAAGGAAGTGCGAGCCACATTGCGCTCAGAATGCCCGAGGCCATCCCTGACTGGCAAGGTGGCGGACACGCCAGAATTAGACCCTAATATGGCTACATTTATGCGAAAGTTCGCTAAAGACCCGAAAAAGGGCTTAGATAGAGCCTGGCGGGGATGCCAGGATAAGTTGTTGGATGTTTCGGGTCCCCTCACTAAAATTCTAGACGCGGCGGTCAACGCGAAAAACCAGAATGTTCCTTTGGACACCTCTGAGATTATGGAGTGGGCCCAGCGGGCCCTGTGCTTTCTAGGAAATGCAAATGTGGCGCTATCTACCGAAAGGAGGCGCTCGTTCTTGATGAGAATAGATTCTCAATTGGCAGAGATGGCCACGACCGAACCGGGTTCTTTGGCCAATGGTATGTTGTTTGGCGACAAATTCGTCAAGGAGATGGGCAAGTACGTGGCCACTTTTTCAGCTTTAGACAAGGCGCAGGCTAACATCAAGAAAGTGTTCCACACTGGTGTTTTTGATAGGGCCGGACGCGCTAGAGGTCGAGGGTCCGGCCGTGGTTACAACCAGACCTCCCGAGGGGCGGAACAAAGAGGCAGAGGAGGTCAGAGGTCGCAGTTTTACCCCTCCCGCAATAGAGGTGGCCGAGGCCGAGGCCACAGAGGATCCTATCGAGGACAGCAGAACTCCGGAGATAACTCCTATTCAGGTAACGATGTTGAATGCCACAGAATGCATGGTGGGAGGTCGTATTGCGTTGTTTCTTCACAGGTGGCAGGAGATTACGGTCGATCCCTGGGTGTTACAAACTGTCCAGGGTTTCCACATAGAATTCTACACCACTCCGACTCAGAGTCGGGTGCCTGGCGCCCTACATTTTTCCCTACAAGAACAGAGTTTCATCGACAGGGAGGTGGAGGCACTACTCCAGAAGGGTGCAATAGTGAGGGCTATTCCCCATCCTCGGGGTTTTGTAAGCACGATTTTCCTAGTCCCGAAGAAGGACAAAGGGTTCCGTTTGGTGTTGAATCTCAGAGAATTCAACGCTTGGGTGGTGTATCGACATTTCAAGATGGAGGGCATACATTTGTTGAGGGACATCCTCTTAGAGGAGGATTGGCTCGTTCGTTTAGACCTAAAGGACGCCTACTTGGCGGTCCCTATCTTCCCACCACACAGGAGGTTTCTCCAGTTTCTCTGGCGCGACCAATGGTTCGAGTTTTCCGCGATGCCCTTTGGTCTGTCTTCCGCCCCTTGGTGTTTCACCAAACTCATGAGACCGGTGGTCCAATGGTTGAGAGAACGAGGGGTCCGCCTGATCATTTACCTCGACGACATTCTAATTATGGCACAGTCACAGGAACTCTTGTTGAGACATCTAACGTGGACTCTACAACTGTTACAGGAGTTGGGTTTCCTGGTGAATCTGGAGAAGTCAGTCCTGATTCCGTCGCAATCGATGGAATTTTTGGGATTTCAGATCAACTCCCTCACGTGCCAATTGCTCCAACCTTTGAAGAAGAGAGTAGTGATCAGGAAGGAATTGAGGAAAGCGCTTGCCTCTCCGACAATTTCGTTACGGACGTTAGCTCGCCTAGTGGGATTGCTGGCGGCGTCCATTCAGGCGATTTTTCCGGGGCCCTTGCATTACAGGGCCCTGCAGAGACTGAAAATTTTGCATCTACGCAAGGGTCTCTCGTATGCGCAACAGATAGCCCTCTCACCGGAGGCTCGTACGGAGATCAATTGGTGGATAGACCATATGGAGGCCTGGAACGGCAGGGCCATTTTCTCCTCCAGCCCGGATGTCGTGATAGAGTCAGATGCGAGTCGCTGGGGCTGGGGAGCGCGGTGCGGGACCATGGAGACAGGGGGTCGTTGGTCTCAGGAGGAACTAAAGTTGCATATCAACTGCTTGGAGCTTCTGGCGGGAGCGTTCGCGATTCGAACTCTGGCCCCGCAGAAGGTGTCTTGTTGCATTCTTCTACGTATGGACAATGTGTTCGCGGTGAGGTACATCAATCGCCTCGGAGGGACCCGATCTCGCCTCTTGGCAGAGATAGCCAAGGACTTTTGGCATTATTGCCTGGACCATCGTCTAGTGGTGACGGCGGAATATATTCCCGGGTCGTCCAACGTGATTGCCGATTGGAATTCACGGCATTTGCGGGACAGCAGCGACTGGAGACTGCATCCCAACTGTTTCAAAGCGCTGAATCTCAAGTGGGGACCCTGTGTGTTGGACCTGTTTGCGTCCAGACTCAACAGTCAACTTCCGCGGTTCTACAGTTGGCGGCCGGACCCTCTAGCGGTCGGCTCGGACGCCTTTCTTCACTCGTGGACGACGGGCATTCTATATGCCTTCCCACCATTTGCCATGATTCCGAGAGTGTTGGCTCACGTTCGCAGGCAGAGAGCAGAGTTAGTCCTGGTTACACCTTGTTGGAAGGCGCAGGCATGGTTTCCAACCGCCTTGAGCTTGACTTGTGCGCCTCCGGTGCGTCTTCGGTCGTTTCCGGACATCCTCACGGATCCTCAGGGACTGCGCCACCCGTTGGTGTTGCAGAACCAACTGGGCCTCATGGCCTGGAGACTTTCAGGCGTCGCTGGCAGGTGCCGGGAGTTTCGCAAGACACTCTCTTTTTCTTGTCCCAGGCTTGGGCTCCATCCACACACAAGCGATACGAATCAGCTTGGAGACGGTGGGTTGGTTGGTGTGGTGAGCGACAGTGTGATCCCGTGGGATCCGATATTCATCTAATAGTGAACTTCTTGTCGGAATTAGCCAAGTCCGGTTTGGCATACCGGACGGTAAATAACTTTCGATCGGCTATTTCAGCGGGTCACCCGCATGTGGAGGGCAGACCAGTGGGGGAACATCCCTTGGTCTGCAAGGTAGTGCGAGGGATTCGATTGGTGAATCCTCCTCGACCTCGGTACACCGCACTTTGGGATGTGTCGGTGGTTTTGCGTTTTTTGAGGAATTGGCCGAATAATGAGGCACTTTCTAGGAAACAATTGTCGGCAAAATTAACAGTCCTACTGTGCTTAATTTCATGTAGACGGGTGTCGGATGTGCGAGCACTGGATTTGGCAGGTAGAGTATTTACTCCTTCGGGAGTTTCCTTTACGATTTCCAGACGTACTAAGACGCATTCTCAGTGTATTACGTATCCTGCTTTTCCTCATCATAGCAAGTTGTGTGTTGTAAAATGTTTGAAGGTTTATGAAGATTGTACTAGGGAATTTCGATCTGATGTTTCAGGACAATTGTTAATTGCTCTTCAGCGACCTTTTCGCCCGGTCTCATCTGCAACCCTGGCCAGGTGGGTCACTTGGTTATTGGGCCTTGCGGGGGTGGATGTTTCCATATTTGGAGCTCATTCTGTTAGGGGAGCTATGGCCTCTAAGTCTTTGGGGGCGGGTTCCCGGTTGCAAGACATCATGACTGTGGCGGACTGGTCGACTGATTCCACATTTAAAACGTTTTATCATAAACCTATTGTGGATGTAGCTTCGGTGGTGGTAAATCAACTTTAAACTAGCATAATCTGAGCCTCCGTGGACTGACATAGAATGAAAAATTGTCTAGCAAGCGCGACAAAGAATTTTCAATTCTATTAAGGACACGGAGGCGAGGATTATCCCACCCAAGCAGTTGGCATGTTGACATACTGATGTAATTATTATGATGTTGTACCCACCCGATAATCCTGTACATTGCCTTCATAGTTGTTTTGTACGGGTGTCACGATGTCAGTTTCCATTTCAGGAGAACAGACCAAGCAATCTTGAGGTCCAGGATGTCTGGCATCGGCAGGGATGATTCGGTTCATTGGGGTGACAATTCATCTGGACAGAGGACAGTTGTCGTCTTTTCCGGGGAGGATATTCAAGGTTCAAGTTCGGACGCACGTCGATGGAGCAATCGGTGGTCCAGTGTTCGACGGTCAAGTTGGTGGACTGTGTTGAAAAGTTTTTTCATGCAAAGAAAGAGGAAATGATGTCGTAATTCGGACCTTATATATGATAGTGTGGACAGTGATTGGGACATACTACTGGAGGGGGTTGTACTTCCGGGGTATGCTGATGTTTAAAGTTGTTTTATTGGCTGCTGTGTGTTTGCAGTAAAGCAAAGAGAAGCATAATCCTCGCCTCCGTGTCCTTAATAGAATTGAAAATTCTTTGTCGCGCTTGCTAGACAATTTTTCACTCTTTGGTGGCTGGCAGTGTCCTCATGAAAGAGGGCTGGTGCAATTACAGGGATACAGTTTAATTGTACTTCAGCTGTTTTTTCAGTGCATGAAAGGAATATATGCTGCACGTGTTTGACATAACTGAGTAAAAACTATAAAGAGTACAACATTATTATTTCTGGCTCTCCCTTCCTGCTATGAAACATTATATTTAATTACATTTTCATCTTACTCTCATCATTGGTCCTGAGCAGATGAAAAGAATATTCACAACATAAAGATGAAACACAGGCGTGTGGCTGCACGGCTAATGATGACTTAAACTGGACCAAAATGTGCCCAATATCTCAAAATAAATCAAGCTGCTGAAACAAAATATTTCACAAGTAAAATGTTTTCATATTTAGAAGCTAGTTAATGCTATGTAAATGCATGGCTTGTATTTAGTAAATAATGCAAAAGTTAAAATATAACCGGTGACCAAGGTTTCAAAGTGGTTTTATTTACCTGCATGGCATTATTGTTATTAGTGTTAATATTTTTATACTATATGTTTTTATTATAAGACTAAAGAAATGGCTCTCCACAGGAAAACACGTGTTGGCTGTATGGGGTTTAGGTGACAAGGTTTATTTACAGAATCTTTTTTGATACGCCATATGAATTTTAGTGATACTCTTTGTACATACAGAATACCATTGCAACAAAATTTGAGGAAATGGAAATACCTTATAAGTCAATGTGAATCGAATAAATAATTTCCTACATGAATGATTTTGTATAAACTGTGTTTTAATTCTGAATGTATATATGAGATTTAATAAATGATTGAAGCAAGATTAAATTACTATGATAACATATAATCAAGACTTAGTTCAGTTGTCCCCTCATCAAACACTATTAGTTGTGCTCATTTATAATCAGTGGGGTTACTGATTTAGTGGGTGATAGTCTGCACAGGGTTATTTCTCACCAGCATAACCCAACTAGCAAATACATATATATATTTTTATAAATATATATACACACACACACACACACAAACACACACACACACACACACAGAGCCAGATTTACCTCCGTGATGTGTTGCCCTCACGTCACGCAAGGTAACGCAAGGGCAATGCAGCGCTAAGCAAGGCCAACTTGCATGGCTTGATAAATCTGGAGAAACGCAAGGCAGCGCAAATTGTTACCTTGCGTCACTCTCCCCCAGGGAGGTGTGAAATGGGTGGAGGTTTTCTCACAAATCCACCCATGGATTTTGGTGCATTCCCAGATTTATCATTAGTGGTGGACCAGGGAATGCATCAAAATGATACGTCTTCCAAAGGAAGGCATAACAAGGAGAAACATCTTTATTAATATCTTTATGATGTATCTTTATTATTCCACATATTTTCCACTTTCCATGTGTTGTGCATTCTGCATCACATGTAGATAGCGGAAAAAAGCCTCAGAGGATTGTTTTTGTGCAGGAAGGGATAAAAAGCATCCTTGCGATGTACGTATGATTATCAATGTTATGGATATGTAGATAGCCCTGTCGGTCCGTGGATGAAGATAGAATGACATTTATGCACAAAGACCTTGTACTTAGTGTTCGAGGCATAGTGGTAATGTTCGGCAAAGCCAGATGTATAAACAGAAGTCGTTTCAGAGAAACAAATCCAACATTGTCACGCATGTGAATTTGTGCAAAAGGTCACAGTAGTAATGTTGACGTGCAGAAAGAGGACAATGTAAGAAAATGTGCAGCTCAGTTACATGGGTCTAACCCGGACACATAATAATATGAAATTCCAATTCTAACTCATCCTCCTGTTTCCAAATGGCGCATACTACAATGCTCTACCACGTATATCAAGAATCATCAAGGAGCAAGCAGGCAAATCTGATTCCACAGAGCAACTATTATCCCATCGTAGAGCAGACATCTATAAACTGAAATTATAGTTTAACAGGCATTGAGTTCCTAGATATCCCCCATATGTTGATTATTCTCTCAGAAAACTTTATTTCTGTATCTATTCAATATCTCAGTATGTCATAAGCATGTAGTCTTAAAATCATTGTTAAAAGTAGTTTTGAATTGTTGCTATTTCCACCTTGACATTGTTTCTCCACATTGCATTACATCACGTGACACACTATGCCCCACATTTATACGAATTTCTTTCCATTGCGAACCTGACAACCTAGATGATACTTTCACACCTCACACAAACATTCATCTCAACCCATACTTAGACATTTCCACTCACCGTAACAACATAGATACCATATCTTCAAAGAAATACATAAGATGACATTAGGTGATAATTCTATGGAGAGGTGTGATGCAGTAGCCAGGGCAGCTGACTTCGGAGCACAACGTTCACGGTTTGATTCCTGGCGGCAGCTCAGCTCAGCACCATGTGACTCTCGGCAATAGCTCACTTAATTTCCACGATGGCCCCCCAGCGCCTTGAGACCCGCAAGGGTGAGTCGTTCGCGCTTTACAAATACAAAATACGGATCAGTCCCATACTTCCCCAGTACTAATTTCATGTGAAAAGACAATCAGTTGTAGGTACTTAATTATGTCATCCTGCAATATGAAAAAAGGTCAGCTTGATACCTTTCACTAAAATCTACAGATTCCAAACCCATGCTTGTGACAACCTCTCTGACCTCACAGCTCAGCACGAGAACCTCTCCTGTTAGCCTTTAAAGTTCATATTCATATTTGCCGGTATAACGAATTCGTATGTAGGTGTACATGTGGAATATGCAAGTTGTCTAACAGGAGACTAAAGAGTCAGAAATATATACTTGAGGGCTTATTTATAAGAGGTCTGCGTCGCCTGAGCATCACTTTTTTTACGCTTAGGTGGCGCAGGCCTCTCAATCATATCTATGATGCCATGCAAAGTCAAGTGCGTGGCTTTGAATAGCCTCATAGATATGGAGTAATGCACGGCCGCGCAAAGCTCTGCATTACCTGAGTCTGCCTGAAGGAGGCATTGCAGTGGGTGCTTCCATGCAACACCCATGGATTTCGGTGCTGCCCCAGATTTACAAAATCATGTAAACCTGGGGCAGTGGCAAAACATTACACCTTCTCAGAGCAGGCGTAACAAGGAGAAATGTTTTAATTTCTCCTCGTTTTTTCGTCTTTCCATGTGTGCTGTGGGACACCTGGAGGAAACCCTGGGGGTACCTAAAATATCAAAATATTGTTGTTTATCACTTTTTAAGTGCCCCGACCACCAAAGTCGAGTTTGGGCGCAAATTACATTAAAAAACAGTGCTGCTTTTAAAATGACCAAAATGCTGCGGGCCTCTAAATAACCATTCCCTATTATATACTAGGGACTTGAAGGAAGTTTTTATCCCCCTGCCCTATTATCTACTAGGGACTTATAGGGACTTTTAGGGTAGGTCATGCCAATTATAGATGTACCTCACACAAAGCGTACCATAAATAATATGTGTGTTGTCACTGTGTTTTTAACATAGCACTGCCCTTGGGCCTGGTTAGACAGAGCCCAGGGACAGTTTAGAGCCAGTTGCCACCAGTACCAGTCAGCAAGAAATGGGGGCGCACAGGGCACACAGGATGACTTTGCAAAGCACACCATATCTCATAAATACGGTGCATTCTTGCCCTTTTAAATTGGCAAAAAGACTTGCTGCACTGCCCTACGTCAAACATTTGTAAATGAAGCCCATAGTTGTTAACTATCTTATACTAATTACTCTGCTGTATGTAAATAGGGCTATAGTTAACCCTCTAAAACCTTCCACTACAAAAGGATCAACGAAACGTATTTCATCCCACTCTATTATAGGCACTTCCAGAAATAACACTCTCCAATGTATTAAACCGGTATTGGATTAGCTTTCTCTCTCACAAAAAATAACATCTTTATTTAAGCTAATGTTCACAAGGCCTCCAGTATTTCTCCTAATATATAAACAACCATTGCACAATAAATTTACACAGTTGCCTCCCAATTAAACAGCCAGCTTCATTTCATAGCCTCACAAACAGATTACAGATATCATTGCATAGAAGTGAAGCGTATTCTGATGACTGACACATCAGGTCCTGTTGTATATATTTTCAATGAGCCAATTCTTGTTTGGCTTAAACGAGAGCAGATTTGGAAACGACCTTTATCTGTAGCAGTGTGATCTAGAGTCAGCCCAAATTGTTGGTTTAACTCATTGCATCTTCTGCATCATGCCCCCTCGCGCGTTCTAAGATCAGCAAATTTAGGCCTAACATATACCACAAAGATTAGGCGGGCAAGGTGGGGTGGTAGGATGTTTTCGAATTCTGCAGCAAAACTTTGGAATATAATGCCAGTAGCCATGAGATTTCAGTCCAACAGGCAGCTCTTAAGGAAGACATTGAAAACATGGCTGTTCGCTTCTGCCTAGTTTTCTCGGAGAACGCAGAGGTTTCTCCCTCCCACATACACTAGCGCCAAGACGCCACGGCATTCGAGCGCTTTAAAAACATTTTTTTTAAAAAATCATGTATGTTGTCCTATCGTTGTTGAAGCATATGCACTTTAAATGAATTATTGTCTCACTTCATGTTATAGCATTTTTGTTAGCGCTAATAGCAGGAGCGGCTTGTGCAGGTAAGCGCGGTGAGGTGGGGCGGGGCACGGCACTGCAGGAGGGGGTGTTGACAGACAATGGATTAAAAGTTATTTATTTATTTAATTTGCCCTATTATGTCATCTGTCGACAACCCACTCGCCCGCCCTGCCTCAACGCCCCACCACGCTTACCTGCACCGGCTGCTGCTGGCTAATAGTGTTGTGGTAAGTCTGATATTGTCCGAATTTAGCGGGGCTTTATGAAACTAGATGTTGCTGTATCTAGATGCCTACAAATGAATTATCCTTGCACCACGCACTTTGCACTTTGCGCTTTACGATTGCTATTGGTGTTTAAAACAATGGGTTTCAGATGGAAGCCTTTTTTTTTTTTTAATATTTTAATTATATCTGTTTCTCATTGTATTGCTAATCAGTTGGGGAACAGTGTATTGTATGATTGTGATCAGTGGGATCATTGTATATCAAGTGAATTTTTATTAATACTAAGAGATGTAAAGACACTTCTTGATTTATATGTCTTGCAGTAAGTGAATTGAGTACCTTACTGTGCTTTTAACATATTTTACTTGTGGGATTGATGAAGAATGATGATGTATGTTTTTACATATGGTTTTATCAATATTTTATTTTGCTAACTTTGACGGTCAAGAAACTGAATAAAGTATTCTTAAATTGATTTACAGAATATCCTATTGATGATTACCCTCCTTCACACCCATCTATTCCAGTTACTACCTAGGTCACATCTTCATCTCAGGCAAAAAATTGGCCTGAAAACACAGGTCTGCTTTTAGATTCACTTTCTCTAAAGCAGTAAGTAAGTAATTTTTTTTTGGTTAAAAAAATGCATCCACAATTTAAAATCCGCACACGTGCAAAAACCTTCTGTGAGTCAAACCACAAAACAAAGCCTTCTATTCCCCATTGCATGTGTGCCAATTTAAGGCACCAAAATTACATTTCCCTGGATTCCATGCACACTGATGTGATTGTGTTAAAAATTATAAAAACCAAACAGCATATTTATGACCCCCTTGCTCCACCGCAGCATCACTTTTTGTGACGCTCTGTTGGGGTAAACCTTGAAATCATTTCTATGAGGCCATGCAAAGCCACCTGCGTGCCTTTGAATGGCCTCCTAGATATGGAGTAAGGCAAGGCAGCACTAATCGCTACGTTGCCTTACTCTCCACTCAGGAGGCGTTCCACGGGTGTTGCAGTGGGAGTTTCCACGCATCACCCATGGATTTTTAACACTTCCCCAGATTTACAAGACCATCCAAACCTAGGGGAGGTGCCAAAACATTAAACCTCCTGAGTTGAGGCGTCCAATGGGAAATAACTTTACTTCTCCCTGTTTACTCCTCTTTCCATGTGTGCTGCATTCACTTTGACTTAGCGCTGCTCTGTCCTATGCCAAACCCACATAAATGAGGCCCAAAATGTGCTGTTATTGTCATCTTCGACCGCAGAACTTAAAATACATATAATACTGTCCAGCACATTATTCTGAACGGAAGAAATACAAGTGATAGCCAATATCTGCGTTCCAGTAAGATGCATGGGCCGACACACAATAAATGTGCCACAGCCTATCGCTGAAGCAAACACAGTCTGCAACTGATGGTATGCAACTGCTGTTTGCGATCAATGATAGCGATGCAGCTAAGCAGCAGTTTCAAAACACCATGCTATTCATCCGACATGGATGAAGGGTACCCATCTGAAACTTAACTTGGATAAAACAGAGATAGTCCTTACCAAAAATAGAACTGCCTTTTGGAACCCTGTGTGGTGGCCAAGTGAGATGGGTTCCCCTCCCACTCCGAAAAGGGCAGCAAAAAGTTTGGGGGTGCTCATTGATGAGGACATCTCATGTAAACAGCAGGTCAGTGCAGTGACCTCGGCCTGTTTCCTGCAACTGCGTTGGATAAAAAAGATTAGGAAATTCCTTACGAGGGATGCCCTTTATCCAGGTCATCTTGGCTTTGTTTATGTCCAGAATTGATTACGCAAACTCTCTCTATCTGGACCTCCCAAAATCCCTCTTGCATAAGCTTCAGTTAATCCAAAACCAGGCTGCAAGGCTAATAGTTCAGCTGCCCAGAGGGGGCTCTATCACGCGGGTGACAAAGGACCTCCACTGGCTGCCTGTGGCGCAAAGATGCAGATGTAAGGCATGCTGCAGGACGTTCAAGGCATTGCATTTGAGCTGCTCGGGCTTCGTGAAAGCTCGAATTGTAAAATATCGTCCAACAAGAGAACTGAGATCAAGCCACCTACACTACCTGGTCACCCCCACTTATAAGAAACTCAGGATTGGAGGCCGTAGGTTCTCTATCGGGGTTCCACGTGCTTGGAACACACTCCTCTTGGAAATTAGGCAGTCCTCTGTCTACAGCAAATTTAGGCAACTCCTGAAGACTTGGTTGTTTATACAGGCTTACCAGTAGTAAGGACTTATGACATCTCAGTACCTAGCGCCAAGAGTCCTCCCCGGTGATTGTGCGCTCTATGGATAGCCAATAACATAACATACCATACCTGTTCCCTGATGGCGCTTCCGCCCATTTTGGTAACAGGTCTAGTGAGGCAAAAAAACCAAATTTTAATTGCATCAGCCTTACTTTGAAAAACTGATTATGGCTTTCTGCTAGATATTTTTGGTGCTCAGGTCACATATGAATTGATGGTTATCCAACTATGGCTTTTGTTCCTAAAGTTGTCCTTGTCTCTCTGAAATGAATACACGTTTGACTGCTTGTTTACCATCAGTTTAAAAGTGCTATATACTTGCTCTTGGTACCACTTTCTATCAACTTCCAGACCTTTCAAAGATGAAGACGGTTCTGTCATCCAAGGGTTTTGTTATTGCCTACACTGCATCTCTTTCCAGCTGTATGCTTTAAGTGTAGCATCCTCAGCAATGACCAAGGAGAAAGCATACTTGATCAATGAGGCCTTCTCTGCTACCTGCTGGTCCATGAGAATGAATTCCAGCCTCACCTGAGCTTGAGATGATATATTAGGGAGGTGCAAAAGCAGCCTATACACCTTACTTTGGGAGACATTTAGGAAATGCCCCATTTTTCCTGGGAAAGCTAACGAACTATAAGACAGAGCACATAATAATCTTAGGTTGTGTCCTGTGACAAAGGAGTTAAGGAGAGATTTGGAAGTTTTCCAAGTAGCGTCCTAAATGTATAGATTAGTGCTGCCAACTAGGTTTCAAAGCGTTCTGCAGGAAATGAAACCCCCGCTCTTGTAGTTACACACCCAGATATGCATTATTCTGGCTTCTTTTGATCTTGTCACCTGAATTCCAGACACCTTTCTTGATTACCTTTTCCGCAAAAATTACCACATTTGTTTTTATCAAAGTTAATTGGCATAAAATTATCCTTTCATCAAATATTTAGCACATTTAGCCTCTGTAAACCTCTAAAGCACTACATCATCAGTATATATTAAAGAGGTGAACTTCTGGGAACCAATGATGGTGGATGGGACAACGCCTGACTTAAAAGAGGGCTCAAAGCAGAGATAAACAAGTTAAAAAGAGTCGGGACCAGCACAAACCCTTGTTTTATTCACCTATTTATTTGTATTGTTCCTGAGAGCGTGTTGTTATCACACGATTTTATTTGTACCCAGTTATTTGAGTAATTGAATTGCCCATAGCAGCTTGCCTGGCATGTTCCAATTTGCCAATTTCTTCCATAGTCGGCGTCTATCAACATGATCAAATGCTTTAGGAAAGTCAATGAAGCATGCATAGTGCAGCTGTTCCTCTTAACTGGCTTGTTTATTAGCATAGTCAAGCATATCAAATTGTCTAAGGTGCTAGATTTCGTCCAGAAGCCTGTTTGATTAAAGGGGATTTTTTTTGTTAATTCGTCCATGCTTCCAGGTTGCTCAAGATCAAACTAGCAAAATATTTTGCTGTTCCGAGCTGTGTCATTTTCAAAGCACACAGATGTGTTATATTAACAACAATATGATGCATCCGGTGCTTTCCCCTGCGCTGGCGCCCACAATTGACTGTCAAGCGTCATTTTGCATTTAGAAGAGTAAAATCGATGAACCTGGCTTTAGTAATTACCAACATCAAAGACAGCAAGAGTGTAAAGGCAACATGATTAAGCAGAAAACAGTGATTTTTGAAGTGTTCAAAGTGTAAAGCTTGCCTACATGGTAAGAACACAGAGACATACAAATCAAGACTGTCGTGCAGACCAAAAAGGATCAAAGGTAGTTTCACATGCAAAACAGAATATACCGTATATGTATTAGAATGCCCATGTGGCTTGCGCTATGTGGGTAGTACAATTTTGGAAGTACATAAGCGTGTACTGCAGCATTTACGTGCCATAAAAAATTGTGATAAATCCTATCTAGTGGCACGTCATTTTGAAGCATTCCATAACAGTGATACAAAAGGCTTGTCATACTATTTAATAAACACTTTGGTCCCCAATATCAGGAGGGGCAACAGAGAAAAACAGTTGTGGAAATTAGAATCCCGCTACATTACAGAGCTTGACACAAAGACCCTGGCTGGTCACAATACAGAAGAGGATTTACATACTCATTTCTAAAAATCATTGCAGTCATTTGATACTGAAATTACCTCTTGTATCCCTATGAGTAGATGTAGTATGCTGCTCAGCCAGGATGTGTGTATTTTAGAATGCTGAAGGTTAGAACATTGGTAAGGTTTGTCAGTTGCTGAAAGGGCTGAGCGGCATACAGACTGCTCCTGGTGGGGCTCATCCATTATACAACCTGATACCTACTAAACCTACATGAAAACTACCAAGGCTGGACTGCTTATCTTAATATTACATTTGGGGACGATTTGGAAAGGCCCTGCGCTTCAACTTTCAAGTAAACTCAAGATTAAGCTACCTCAAGATACAAAAACCGAGAAGCAGCAGCTCAACTCATCTGGCACTACGAGCTCCCACCGGTCGCACTCAACTACAAAGTGCCGCTTCCTGATCCTGCTGCCTTCCAGTTCCTTCCCACAGTTCCTGTCCTCATGCCAGTTCCTGCCTGCATGCCAGCTCCTGCGACACCTGTTGCCCTCAACTCCAAAGTGCCACTTCCAGCGACAGATCCTGCTGCTTCCACTGGCTTCTCACAGTTCCTGCCTGCACATAACTCCAGATGTGCCAGTCCCTGCTTCATTTCCCTGTCCACTGCCTGCCTCAGCTGCCGTTGAAGATACCCCTTGCCTGCCACCCTGACGTCTTCTTCATACCACAGGCTTGTGAGTTCCCGGCTACACTTTTCAGGCATGGAATTCCTCTTTACCGCTTGCTTACCGGCTGTCTGTCAGTTCCTATGTTAATCCCTGCTCAAGTTATTGTGAGCCCAGATGAGGGGAAGAAAAACTGAACCAGTACAAGCCTTTATTTTAGTTTAAGCTTTAAAATGCCAGCAACGGAATATTGTAACTGGATAATGAGCGGAGATTCTACAGGGCAGGGGGCTGATTTTATCGGCTGAAATTAGTAGTTGTTTGCTGCCACCTACTGGAGGTTATTTTATTGGCACCCCAGAGTTATCAAAGTCATCGGCACATACGATCTTCAGTTCTTTTATCTGCATGGGAAGGTATTATGCCGGCATTTTTGTGAGTAACTTGCCCCAATACTTTTGGCAGTTTGTCCAATTCAAAACATTTTGAATTCTCCTCAACAGCTTTCATCGCGAGCATCCGCCACATCGCGCGCAGCCCTACCTTTCTTCTTTGTCACCATGCCTTCTAATATTCTGCCGATCCTCTCCGGACGTCTTAAAGCACAAATGTGCCTTGAGCCACCCGGCTCAACGTCGATTTACATGCCGCCATTTTAAATTTTTGCATTATTTCCTTCGGACCTTTCAGAATATGGAGAAGTGTGCATTTCTTCAAAGTTGTCACATATCCCGCCGCAACTACTTGGTACATTTACTTTTAAGCACACCCTCATACGCTGATCACACAATCCACGCTTAAGGAAATTGTCTTATATATATATATATATATATATATATATATATATATAAGAAATATTCTCACAACAAGGTACTTTTGACTCATTCACTGACGTTTGTCAGCTTTCCGTATATTCTGCTTATCTTAACTTCAGGGGAGGATACAGCGTTTTCCAGACCACGGTGACCACTTCATTTATTTTATTTTAATATTTTCTTGGGACATTGTCTCACCCCATATAAGCAGAGTGTCACTATGTACTAATGTGCCATACCCTACAAATCTTGCCGTGCTGCAAGTTCATTCATGCTCAAAATGTGTACTTTATGGTGTTTTTACAGTTATATTTATTATTATATTTCATTTCTATGTACATTGCATCTTCACTGGAATGGGATCTTTCATTTAAGTTACGTGAATTTCTGTCCACTACAATTTATGCTTGCACTTTGCCTGTTGCTCATATCTCATTCTTTCATGTGGTCATCCTCCACATCCTTTTCACAGTTTGATGTGGTACGTTCTGCCGTGTGCCGTGTCCGCACACCTTTCACCTCAACCTGCTCTGAGGGAAATCCTACTTCTTTATGTGGTCCTCCTCCACATCCGTTCCACAGTTTCATGTTATACATTGTGCTGTGTGCCGTTTCCGCACACCTTTCACCCCCAACTTCCTTTGGGGGTTTCCATTGTTCAAGGCACTTTACTTTACAGTGCTTACTTTTGTTACGTTATTGCAACACTTTTCTCACAGATCCATGACAGTCTGTAATTTCACCATACATGGTACCTGTATGTGATTTTACATTTTCCTACTGTCTAGTGGATTCATTTTGCAAAATCCACTTAGGTGTACCTTACACACCTCCCTTACATGTTGAAAGTGCTTTCCTTTTCTCTCTCCTGCACTAACTGTTCTTTTCAATTTCCGTCTCTGCTTGCCACCTCCACACTGGTCTGGCCAACTGGTGTGCCCTAGTGGTGATTAGAATGTCAATTCTCTACTCTTCATGTGTTGCGCCACCATTGCTGCACAAATTTCATCTCTCATTTCTTCGCTTGCTTTTCTTTACGTCACTCTTCCCTTTACCATGCAACATTTGCATCTCAATCAAATCTGTGTTCTCCGTAAAAGGGGGAAGAAGGGTTAGGTCCATTCGTATCCATGCTTTGCCTTCATTTCTCATACTTCAGTGCTTTCCTTTTCATTACATGTCTCAAAATGTATCATTCACTCATTTACATATTTCGAAATTCTTCACCTTTTCATTACTTGTTTCAAAATGTATTCTTCATTCCATTTCTTCAAGATATTTTCATTTTGAATTTTGCTTGTAATCTATTGTTGTGCCTCTTTGAGGTTCTCTCTTCTCATTGCAAAGAAGGGAGAAGATGTAGTATGCTGCTCAGCCAGGATGTGTGTATTTTAGAATGCTGAAGGTTAGAACGTTGGTAAGGTTTGTCAGTTGCTATTTACAGGCAGAATGAATTGCCTCTATTCGATATTGAAGGACATATTAATTTTAATGACTATCAAAGTCTGAAGCAAAAGGCCTATTGATATATCCAATAGGGTTGAAATGTGTGTAAGCGGCAAAGTACTATCAAAATCGAATGCGAAACATATACAAAATAGACAATACTGCAGTGGTATTTTGTGAACTATAAATTCATTGTACAGTTTTGTATAGTGCGCAAATGATTGCGGAGAATAGCAGGTGATAAATTACTGAGTATCTGCTGGGAAATAAATTTAAATGATTTACAAAAATGTGCTTTGAGATTAGAACTACCAGTCTGTTTTCACTTTTCCCATGAAACGAGCAATGCACATGGTAAATGAAAGAGTTAAAAGACTGTTTGCAATGGTGCCTCGGCATCAGTGAGCAAGGCTGGTTGCAGCCAAAACATGTTCGATGGTGGCCTGACATTAAAATCTTTGAACTTCTACACGTGGCGTCGTCATACTGCAGAAGGAGTGTTGGAATTGTTATGGACCTTTTCTTCTGAGGGCCGCTAAGACGACGTGCCCTTCGTTCATGAACTGGGGTGGCGGAGTGAGCTAAAGAATGATGATGGATTCAACCCAGATCAGTTGACTGGGGGTGAGTGCTTGCAATGTTCAACACTCCGTCCATCATCCCCTTTGGTTTTGCTTTGTTTGCCCTAAGTTGGAAGGGTACGCCCAGACGTGGGTCCCTTGCTCACTTTGCCACTGGATTCAAGCTAGCCTGGCTGATGACGGCTGATTAGGCAGAAACCGGTCCCAGGATGCTTGTTTCCGGTCCAGGAAAGACATGGCTTGGCAGTTCGAGCTGGACTGTTCCCATGAGGCACAGGGTCAGACTGATTTGCATATGTCCATGTCTGAACTGGGGTGGCGTAGTGAGCTAAAGAATGATGGTGGATTAAATCCAGATCAGTAGACTGGGGGTGAGTGCTTGCAATGTTCAACACTCCGTCCATCATCCCCTTTGGTTTTGCTTCGTTCATGAGAAGCAGCGGAAAACAACAAGAGTACGGGCGGAGAAACATATGTATATGGTTCACCTCATGTGCGGCGTAAAGAACAGGTACAGACCACAGCGTGTTTATAGAAGTGGATTGCAGTGCTTTATGGCAGAATTAAATCATATCAGCATCCCAAAGAGCAAAGACAAGTGTTCAGCCTGAGGCGTTTCGACCATGTTTCCGCGGTCTTGATCACATTACGCGCTGGCCCAACAGCATTGTAAATATAGTGTACACATTCTTAATTGACCACATCCCTGAGCAATGAACATGGTAAAAAGACTTAATGTTGAAAAGGAAAGCCCTAAAAAAATAATACAGGTATAAAAATATATATCTCTGTACATACAAGTATAAGTACAAGTAATTCCACGACCGATAAAAATGAAGAGTAAAACTGTAAAAGCAGGGCTAAAGCATGAAATAAATAATAAATGTATTGCAAATCGAACCAAAATAGTAAACATGTCACATCCTGGATTCAGTTTTGTCAGTCGTTATGCATACTAGAGGGTATCATGACATAATGAAGTAAAAATTTACCACTATTACACGCTCCCCGTAGAGTGCATAAACCTAAAGTGCTAGTGCAAATATGTGCAAATTCGCTAGAACGTGCAAAAATAATATAATATGAACATTTATGTTGGCCGTGAAGTCAGCATTACGTCCTGATCAAATGAAAATAAAGTGCAAGTGCACAGTAAACCTATCGTCAATGTTCAACAGTTCGAATATCACGATCTTCCGTAAATTGCAAAAAACATGGCTCTTCAAACAGGCATTCGACTAACTCATTGATTCATAATATCTCCGTCATCTATCCAAGAAGCGCCAAGAAACCAATCCGGTGTACGTGCGCTATACAAATCCATTATAACATAACATAACAGTTCATAGTCAGCTACCGGCAACAATACAGATATGGGTCACAGTAAAAGCCAGGTTAAAACAAAGGGGCATATTTACAAGCTATATGAATGCAAAACCCCTAGCACACAGCAAGAAATAATAACATAGTGTTCTTCATATCAGGATTACAACAACAATTCTGAAACAATTTTTTGATGCGAGACTTGTTCTTATTGGTTGTATTCTAGGTCCTCTTTAATAACCCAAACTGTGATTCGGTAAGAAAGCCAATGTCAAATGCCAACACGTGTTTCGTCGCCTTCTCAATTTACATGCGACTTTTTCAAGGCTGTATTGGCTTCAATATGTGCAATAAACGTGTGGTGTTAATTCCGACCCACACGGTCCTGCGGCGTGAGTAGTAAAACTTAAAAGGATATTGGTATAGTATGCAGTCATGTATCGCATCGGTAACGCGTCCTCATCTGGAATCAATGGAAAAGTCTCACGCCGCTTGCCTCGAATACCACCATCATTGTAATTATTCATATTTACAAGCTGTCCATAAAAAATTATTGCCGCTTTTGCGGCCGTTTTCGGCCGAAAAGCGGCAATAATTTTATCGCCTAATTAGCAAGGCCACGCTAACGCGTGAAACCTTGCTTTAGCGTGGGGATTCCTAACGCCCAGCTTTGCATCTCTAATAAGATGCAAAGTGGGCGTTCCTGACCTAACATGACAGGAGAAATGTCGCTAAGCGACATTTCCGCTATCATCAAGCCCCACGCTATGAAGTATAGCGGCAGGAAAAGTAGCTGTTGGACCCGGCCCTCGTAGCATAGCCAAACCTGACCCCTGCACCTCACACCAGCCCCCCGAGCCCACGGCCTAGCCGATCCTTCCCACCAGAACACACACACCCGACCCGGACTTCCCCGTCCGTGGCCTTCCTCCTCTCGGCCACGCCGGGCCCGCGTGCCCACTTCATGCACCAAGATGGCCGCCCGGCCCCAGCGCGACCCTGGCCTAGAGGCGCCACTCCGGCTGGAGGACACCGCGCTCCCCTTGGGATGAGAAAGGGAGGAGCAGTTTCCATCACACCTCTGCGCTTCCCTGAGAAGGGGGTTTCGATCGACCCGCCGGCCTCCCCGAGGGCTGGCTCCACGCCTGCTGGGTGTCTGGGACTCCTCCCGACCCGGCCCTGAAAGGATCAAAAGACAATGGCAGGAAACACCAACAAGCGACCCCCAGGTGACAAGACCCCTGCCTGCGCAGACTCCGCACATCAAAGAGGAGTCGCCCTATAACAAGGGGTGCTCTGGGACTGTCCGGCAGATTCGCCTTGGAAACACCTGAGCCCTGCTGAGTGACTCGCGGCTCCCTGAAGATCGTAAGACCTCCGAACTTGTGCTTGAGCCCTGCTGAGTGACTCGTGGCTCCCTGAAGATCGTAAGACCTCCGAACTTGTGCTTGAGCCCTGCTGAGTGACTCGCGGCTCCCTGAAGATCGTAAGACCTCCGAACTTGTGCTTGAGCCTTGCTGAGTGACTCGCGGCTCCCTGAAGATCGTAAGCCCTCCGAACTTGTACCTGAGCCCTGCTGAGTGACTCGCGGCTCCCACAGACTCTCTTGGTCCCGCCGGACCCCACGACGACAAGCGTATCCCCCAGCTCGAGGATTGTGAGCTGTGCGCCGGGTACGCTCCTGCATCTGATCCATATCCCCAAAGACTGTCCCGCTACCTCCTACCCCCCCTCCAAGACTTTGTGAGCCCGCGCTCCACTTGTATATATTGGCCTTGTTGTTCATAAAGATCCTACAACTCCGATCTGATAAAGATTTGGCTTAAGAATCCTCGGTGTGGTGTCTCTTTGTCGTGTGGTGCCAAGTGTACGATCCTAGATACGAGATTCCTCCCCTGAGGAGTCTCCCGCCAGTGCCCGGCTACGATACCTCGAGGGTGGGTCTCAGGACAGTCGGGGCCTCCTCCGGGCCCCTTTGAGGTCACCTTCTAACATTGGTGGCAAGCGACGGGATTCGGGCCCATAATCTAGAGATCGTACCGTGAACGGCTGACGCACTACCGACAAAGATGGCAGAAGGAAACGCCGTGGTTCTCGCAGAAAACGACACCAGTACCGTGTTCCAGGTGGAACAGCTGGAAGAGTACACACACAAAGAACTGAAGCAATTCTGTAAGGAACTCAGAATCGCTACCACTGGTCTCAACACCAAAGAAGATATGCAAAAGGCACTGAAAGCTTGGGTGGATTCTGGAGCCTCCCGCCCAGAAGGAGCGGGGGAGCCCCACAACGAAGCTGGACCCTTCCAAGGAGAACGCAGCAGCAACCAGGTGCGAGGCTTCGTACCAGACGGGGGCCTATCCCCGGAGGAACTCGCAGACAGAGAAAGAAGTCGCCATCACGAACTCGAATTAGCAAAACTCAAAATTGAGGGCGAGTTGAAATTAGCCGAGAAAAAGCTAGCGGTGGAACAACTGCGAGTGCAGGGTGAACTAGAAGAGAAGAAACTCCAACGGGAACACGAAGGAAGGAGACTTCAACTGGAACATGAACGCAGCTTGAAGGAAATGGAGCTGAAAGCGAAAAGCGAAGAAGCGCGGCCCCCGGGGAGCCGAGAGGCGGCCTCCCCGGCAGAGCAGAAGGTCCACATCCCCAAAGATGTGGTCAAAGAATATTACAAAAACAATGACATTCAACAGTGGTTCCAGGCCTACGAGGTCGCCATGACCTCCCATCGGGTCCCGCAGAAGGATTGGGGGGCCGGGTTGTGGGGATGATTCCTGAGCGAAGGGAGAGACACCCTGCTCGACCTACCAACCTCCATGCAGACCTCCTATGACCACATGAAAGCGGCCCTCCTCACAAGGTACAGCCTCACCCCGGAGATGTACCGCCAGCGGTTCCGGGACTGCAGGAAGATCCCGGGTACCACCTGGGTGGAGTATGTGAATTTCTTCAGCCGCGCCTTCGATGGGTGGGTCAAGGGCAGCAAGGTAACCACCCTGGAAGAACTAACAGACCTTATGTTGTGGGAACACCTGGCTGCGAACTGCTTTGTGGAACTGCGCCAGCATCTGCTCGACAGCAAGCTCACGGATCCGAGAAAGCTGGCCGTCGAGGCGGATCGCTGGACCAACACCCGGGTCTCCCGGGGCCCTGTAGGAGAGTACCCCCGGGCCAGTCAGGGACCACCCCGCCAGAGAGGGGGGGAAACCAGGGAGGGCAGAGAGAGTCTCAGTCTAGTCCCCCGAAGTCCCAACCTCCGCCTTTCCCGGCACCCCCACCAGCTGTATCCGGCCCCCCCCTGAGACGGGGGCACCGGGTGACCATCACTTGTTTCCGTTGTCAGAAGCCCGGGCATTACGCCAACGACCCTGAATGCCCCATGGCCCCCCACACCACCCAGGCAGCACCCCCCGCTAGACAGATAGCCAATGTAGCACTGGGGGAGGAGGTTGAGGAGACCGAAGAGTGGGAACCCGCCGCCATGGCCCTAGTATCCTTAGGAGATAGAGAGATGGTCCCTGGAAGCCTCCTGCCCTCCAACACGAAGAAATATGGGCAGCTCGTAACGATCAATGGCCACCAAGTAGAAGCCCTCCGTGACACCGGGGCCAGCATCACCGGTGTCCTCAGTCATTTAGTCCACGAAGACCAGGTCCTCCCCAACGTCTTTTGCCCGGTCATTTCCGCCGACAACACGGAAAGCCTATGTAAGGTAGCCCTGGTGCCTTTTGAGTGGGGAGGGGTGGTCGGGAAACTGAGAGTCACAGTGAGAACCTCCCAGCCAGTCGACTGTCTCCTGGGGAATGACCTGGAAAGTTCCCCCTGGAAACAAGTCGAGCGCAAGACCCACCTAGGGATGATGGGCCTCCCTGAGTGGGTGTGCGCCACCACTCGATCCATGGCGGCCCGACTGACCCCCCTGAGGGAAGTCGACGACGCCCCGACCACGGAGGATAGGATGGTCCCCGCTGAGGGTCCCCACATCCCCCTGCGCACCGTCACAGCCCCCGTGGTGGGCCGGGCGTTGATGGGAATCTTCTCCCGCGTGGGTTTTCCCCGCGAGGTCGTGAGCGATCGCGGTACCAACTTTATCTCCCGTTACATGAAGTCCTTATGGCAACAATGCGGGGTGTCCTATAAATTCACCACCCCGTACCACCCCCAAGGAAACGGCCTGGTAGAGCGGTTTAACCGGACTCTGAAGGGGATGATCGCGGGCTTGGAAGAGCCCCTCCGGAGTAAGTGGGATGTCCTGCTCCCCTGCCTCCTATTCGCTTACCGAGAAGTTCCCCAGAAATCCTTGGGGTTCAGCCCCTTTGAGTTACTCTACGGACACCCCGTCAGGGGGCCCCTCAGCCTGGTCAAGGAGGGGTGGGAGGCGGTGCCCCGAGGCCCCCCCGAGATGTGTTCCGCTACGTCCTGACCCTCCGAAACCAGACTAGGAGGTTCCGAGACATGGCCGAGGCCAACCTGGAGGCGAGCCAGGAGGAGATGAAGCGCTGGTACGACCAGAACGCCACTCTGGTCGAGTTTCAGCCGGGCCAGCAGGTATGGGTCATGGCCCCCGTGAAACCCTGCGCCCTCCAGGATAAATGGACCGGGCCCTTCAAAGTGGTTGAGCGGAAGAGCCAGGTCACCCCGGGACCCCCTCCGGGTCCTCCACATGATCCGCCTCAAGCCCCACTTTGTGCGGACGGAGCTGAGCCTCCTACTGGCCACTGATGACGAGTCCGAGGAGGAGTCGGATCCTCTCCCTGATCTCCTGTGCACCAAAGAGAAGGGCGGCTCCGTAGAGGGAGTGAACCTCTCCCCATCCCTCACTCCCCAGCAACGTGAGGATTGCCGCCAGCTTCTAGGGCAGTTTCCTGACCTTTTCTCCCTGGTCCCCAAAGTCACCGACTGGTGTGTCCATGACGTGGATACCGGGGACAGCCCACCGGTGAGACACCGAGCCTACCGAGTCCCTGATCGGGTCCGGTCCTGTATTCAAGCCGAGGTCTCGAAAATGTTGACCCTAGGAGTGATCGAACCCTCCGACAGCCCTTGGGCCAGCCCCGTGGTCCTGGTCCCAAAAGCAGCTGCCCCCGGTGTCGCCCCAGAACTCCGCTTCTGAGTGGACTACCGGGGACTCAATGAAGTCACCCGAGCCGATGCCCACCCCATTCCCCGAGCCGACGAGCTCATTGACCGGCTCGGGGCTGCTCGGTTCCTCAGCACCTTCGATCTCACCTGCGGCTACTGGCAAATTGCGCTCACAGAAGGAGCCAAGGAGCGGTCCGCCTTCTCCACCCCGGATGGGCACTATCGCTTTCGCGTGATGCCCTTCGGGATGAAAAATGCCCCGGCCACCTTCCAGCGACTGGTAAATAGAGTCCTGGCCGGGCTGGAAAAATTCAGTGCTGCATATCTCGACGATATCGCAGTTTTTAGCTCTGAGTGGAGTGAGCACCTCCAGCACCTCCGGAGGGTGCTGACCGCCCTGCACCAGGCAGGCCTCACCGTGAAAGCCAGCAAGTGCCAGATTGGGCAAGGTTCGGTAACCTACCTGGGGCACCAGGTCGGAAGCGGGCAGGTCGCCCCTCTACAGCCCAAAATCGACGCCATCCTAGCCTGGGAACCCCCCACTACCCAAATGGAGGTCCGAGCCTTTCTGGGCCTCACGGGCTACTACCGGAGATTCATCCGGAATTACGGCAGCCGGGTCGGTCCCCTCACGGGACTCACGTCCAAGAAACAGCCCAAGAAAGTGCAGTGGTCCCCTGCCTGCCAAGAGGCGTTGGATGCCCTGAAAGCGGCCATGTGCACTGCCCCCGTCCTCCAGGCCCCCGACTACCCCAAGGGGTTTGTGGTACAAACTGATGCCTCCGAGCATGGCATCGGGGCAGTCCTCTCCCAGGTGAATGACCAAGGCCTAGACCAGCCCGTAGCCTTCCTCAGCCGAAGGCTGTTGCCCAGGGAACAGAGATGGAGCACCATCGAGCGCGAGGCGTTTGCCGTAGTCTGGGCCCTCAAGAAGTTACGCCCTTACCTGTTCGGCACCCATTTCAAGGTCCAAACCGACCATCGCCCCTTGAGATGGCTCATGCAGATGCGAGGAGAAAACCCCAAGCTACTGCGGTGGTCAATCTCCCTCCAGGGGATGGATTTCACCGTGGAGCATCGCCCTGGTACGGACCACGCCAACGCCGATGGCCTCTCCCGGTTCTTCCGCCTCAGCGAAGAGAACCCCCAAGAGGATGGGTAGTTCTCTCCGGCTTTCAGCTGGGGGGGACGCGTGTTGGACCCGGCCCTCGTAGCATAGCCAAACCTGACCCCCGCACCTCACACCAGCCCCCCGAGCCCACGGCCTAGCCAATCCTTCCCACCAGAACACACACACCCGACCCGGACTTCCCCGTCCGTGGCCTTCCTCCTCTCGGCCACGCCGGGCCTGCGTGCCCACTTCATGCACCAAGATGGCCGCCCCAGCGCGACCCTGGCCTAGAGGCACAACTCCGGCTGGAGGACACCGCGCTCCCCTTGGGATGAGAAAGGGAGGAGCAGTTTCCATCACACCTCTGCGCTTCCCTGAGAAGGGGGTTTCGATCGACCCGCCGGCCTCCCCGAGGGCTGGCTCCACGCCTGCTGGGTGTCTGGGACTCCTCCCGACCCGGCCCTGAAAGGATCAAAAGACAATGGCAGGAAACACCAACAAGCGACCCCCAGGTGACAAGACCCCTGCCTGCGCAGACTCCGCACATCAAAGAGGAGTCGCCCTATAACAAGGGGTGCTCTGGGACTGTCCGGCAGATTCGCCTTGGAAACACCTGAGCCCTGCTGAGTGACTCGCGGCTCCGTGAAGATCGTAAGACCTCCGAACTTGTGCTTGAGCCCTGCTGAGTGACTCGCGGCTCCCTGAAGATCGTAAGACCTCCGAACTTGTGCTTGAGCCCTGCTGAGTGACTCGCGGCTCCCTGAAGATCGTAAGACCTCCAAACTTGTGCTTGAGCCTTGCTGAGTGACTCACGGCTCCCTGAAGATCGTAAGACCTCCGAACTTGTACCTGAGCCCTGCTGAGTGACTCGCGGCTCCCACAGACTCTCTTGGTCCCGCCGGACCCCACGACGAGAAGCGTATCCCCCAGCTCGAGGATTGTGAGCTGTGCGCCGGGTACGCTCCTGCATCTGATCCATATCCCCAAAGACTGTCCTGCTACCTCCTACCCCCCCTCCAAGACTTTCTGAGCCCGCGCTCCACTTGTATATATTGGCCTTGTTGTTCATAAAGATCCTACAACTCCGATCTGATAAAGATTTGGCTTAAGAATCCTCGGTGTGGTGTCTCTTTGTCGTGTGGTGCCAAGTGTACGATCCTAGATACGAGATTCCTCCCCTGAGGAGTCTCCCGCCTGTGCCCGGCTACGATACCTCGAGGGTGGGTCTCAGGACAGTCGGGGCCTCCTCCGGGCCCCTTTGAGGTCACCTTCTAACAGTAGCGATAACCCCTGCTATCGCTACTTTCCTTACGCCTGCTTCAGGACTGATTTAGCGATGATATCCTATGGAAGGTGGATATCATGGATAAGTTTGTGAGTCCCTATCAGCAAGCTAACGCCACACTATGTGAGATTATCGCTGGGTTTCCAGCGATAATCTCACGTTAAGCAGTTAGCATGAAGATTTTTATCGCTGAGGAGATAAGCGTTGCTAATAGCACGCTATCTCAGCGATAAAAATCCACGTTACCCGGCGATAATTATCCTCACGCTAAGAGCACTGAGCGATAATTATCGCCGGGTGTTGCTGATATGCCCCGTATGTAAGTACAAGAGTGGAATGATAAAAGCTCACATAACCGGATCAGAGTCAAAGTCAAAGGGGTGCCAGACTATATAATTTCTAAAACATTCAAATTGTGAAGGCCCTTTCCTGTATTGAGACTGTTAGGCATCCTGGTGTCTAATAACACAATAAAACACAATAAAATGTGATTCAAGCTGGTGCAGCAGTTTTTCCCTATTGCCTCTTCGAACTGATTTAGGTACAGAACCAATTACAAAATACCTCAGATCATTAACATTATTGTTATGGACATGTTTTAAGTGGCGAGCCACTGGATAATTGGGATCAGAGTTTACCACAGCACGAAGGTGTTGAAGAATTCTGTTAAAAACCTGGAGTTTAGTGCAACCAACGTACTTGAGTTGGTAAGTGCATTCCAATATATACACTGCGCACCCGGTTCGACATGTATAATGAACCTGGATTTGAATAGGTTTATCATCAAATGCTGTGGTGTACTCTATGGTGTTCCTCCCAAATTTGCAAACTCTGCATGAGCTGCACTTAAAAAAACCTGTCCTAGGTGACAACCAGGTGTCAGAGACATTCACCTCAGGACTGCTTGTGACAAGCGCATCCCTCATTGAGGGATCAGGGACTGCCACCTCCCCAGGGCTGTAAAAAAAAGTGTGGGGAGTCCCAATCCCCCCCACGCTGCCCCAGGGACCACCACCTCCTTGGGGCTTAAAAAATAAACCGCAGGTGGCACGCGGCCCCCCGCAGCCCCGGGGACCGCCACCTCCCCAGGGCACTTTGTATTTAAATACAGGGGCTCATTACGGACCCCATGCCCTGGGTACCACCACTTCAAGGGGCTTTGCTAACGTTGGGAGTGGGGCCATGCGGCCCTCCCTCCTAGAGTCCTTGATGGCCCTGGGGACCACCACCCCCCAGGGCCGGCTCCTGCAGTGTCCCGGGGTGCCCACCCCTAGGACACTGCTGTTTGCTATGGCAGGGCGGGAGCCGCATAGCAAACTCTGCTTTGTTTTGCTTCATTGAAGCAAGAGCAGGATTGCTTTTCCACAAGGGGAGCTGCATTGGGGCTCCCCAACAGAAAGGGCCGGCCCCAGGGGAAGGGGTACCCGGGGCCAGAAGTGGCCCGGGAGGGGGGGCATACGGCCCCCTCCCCGATTAAAATAAATAAATAAATAAAAAATAAAGACGCCAAGCCCCGGGGATGGGGTCCCCGGGGCCAATAATGGCCTCAGGAGGGGGCAATGAGGTCCTCTTGCGTCCTGAGGACCTCAGGACACAAGTGGACTTCATCGTCCGAGCAGCAGTGCACCAGAAGCCGCATTTGCAGCCTGGTGTAAAAAGGGGCGTGGCCTAGGAACTCCTCTCTGCAACGCAGCTCTGTGGCGCTTAGTGGAGGTACCTGGTGGGCTACGTGGCCACCAGGGACCTTCAGGATTCAAGGGGACTTAATAGGGATGTTATAGTTAGAAATTAGCATTTATAAATCCTTAGAAATTCACTGAAAAAACCATAGGATTGAGGCACATTATAATTAAAAATTTTCGTTTAAAAAACCATTGAAATTCACTGAAAAAACCAAAAGTTCAGGGACATTATAGTTAGAAATTAGCATTTAAAAAACCATTGAAATTCACTGAAAAAAACATAGGTTTTAGGCACGTTATAGTAAGAAATTAGCATATAAAAAACCTTTGAAACTCACTGAAAAAACCATTGGTTTCAGGGACTTTATAGTTAGTTGGACATTTCACTCATACAAAACCATAGAAATTCCGCCGTTATAGTTAGTTCAGCTAACTATAACTCGTTCCCCCGCAATGCACTGCTGATGACGTCACATATTACATCATTCATGACATGGTCAGTGACATCACTGATGGCATCTCAAATAACATCACTGATGACATCATCCATGTGAAAATCTGATGCACCGCCTCACACTATAATATAACCTTTAATATACCCACTGTAAAATACAGACCACCATTTTCGAAACCATCGACACACCAATACCAGTTACTACATACGCACCTACTGATTCCTAGGTGTACACACACATCCACTCATTCACCCATACAATCACTCATACATGCAGTCACTCATCAATACAACACTGTGAAATGCACTCATACACCTATACAGACACTCACACACCACCACTCATCCAGAGTTACTCACATACCTAGTCATTCATTCAAAGAATCAATCACACTTCCATTTACTGACCTACACAGTTATACACATACCACATCACTTATTCAAACAGAAACAAACGCATAATTACTCTCTTAAACAATCACTGATACAAGTACACACTCATCCATACAGCAAGCCACTCTCACAATCACTGACTCTCACGTATAGTCATTTATATACTCCAACTCTCACATACACTGCCTTTTACATATGTAGTTCCTTGGACATGTACCACTGAGACATCCATTCATTCACCAACACACCCATACACACACTCACCCACCCATACAGCCGTTTCCACATGCACTCTTGAACCCATACACCCAGTGAAACAACCACTCAAACATATATGCACAGAGTCAAACATATCCCACCCACACACACACTCAGGCACCCATACAAATACTCTTGTAATGATTCAATAACCCATATAGACACTCATGTAGCTACTGACCAACCCTTGCAGCAGCTTATACAACAACAGACAGAATGATACAGACGTTCCCTCAGTTTAGTAACTAACACATGCAATCAGTAAGACACATGTAATCACTCACTTAAACAGTCAATCACACACCTACTAAATCCTCCATCCAGACACTTATACACCCACTCATTCTTCAATACACCTTGGCATATATATAATACATATTTCAACTTTAAAGAAACTCACAGTCACTGGATGATGTCATCAGTGATGTCATTTGAGATGTCATCAGTGATGCCATCAGTGATGTCACTGACCATGTCATGAATGATTTAATATGTGACATCATCAGCAGTGCATTGCGGGGGCGCTGAACTAATTATAACGGCGGAATTTCTATGGTTTTTTACGAGTGTAATGGCCAACTAACTATAACGTCCCTGAAACCTATGTTTTTTTTCAGTGAATTTTTTAAAAAAATATACAAATATATATATATATATATATATATATATATATGAATATCAAGCGCATCCTTCCACTTCCCAGCGGATAGATATAGACAGAGAGAGAGAGAGAGAGAGAGAGAGAGAGAGAGACAGAGAGAGACAGAGAGAGAGAGAGAGAGAGAGAGAGAGAGAGAGAGAGAGAATCCTCACCACAAGGGGGCCACAAACTGGTCCGCACAACCAGTTTTATTTCGGACGGCCAGCATCTATGCAGCATCAATATTTAATTTAGTAACTACAAAAGCTTGTTTCATTGAAACATATTTAGAGAGGCCTACATTCTTATCGGCTTTCTTTTTTGTTTTGTCAGCCAGGACATTATACTTGATGAAACCGTTTAACAGGATTTCCACTTCTTTCCACGTTTCCTGCAGTCATATAAGAGCATGTCTAATTTACTACAGATAGGCGCATATTTACAAGGGGATTGTGCGACCGAAGCGTCACTTTTTCTGACGTTCTAGTGGCGCAATGCCCTGCACCATATTTACTCAGTGGCGTTAAGTCACTTTGCATGTCTCTTCCTGCAAATAAACAATGATCCCTGTAACGCAGGCACCCTTGCACTATAGGGCAATGGTGTCTATGTTGGCGCTTGGCAGCTATTTTTAGCACCAACACAAGGGAAAATACAGGGGTGCTCTGTATTCTTGTGAAAACGGTGCATTCCGGCATTTTTTTTTAACTATGCAGTGCTGCAAATTTTGCTACAAATTTTGCCTCTGTGCCACACTGCACCATTTCCTTGAGACTGAGGGGTTTATTTACAAACCCATTGTGCCGCCAATATGTCACTTTTTCCCATATTAACCCCTTCGGTGCTCATGACGGAACGGTTCCGTCATGAGCCACGGTTGAGCTGTGCTCATGACGGAACCGTTCCGTCATGACCACGCCCGCGCAAGATTCCGTCAGCACAGCGGCGGAATTTGCGCAGCATGGAAGGGGTTAAACGTGATGCACCGGTGACTAAAGGGGTATGTAAATAAGCCCATGAATCTCTTATGCCACTTACTTCCACAGGGGGTCATGAATTTGTATTACTCTATAGCACCTGCGATAACCATCCCCAATCCTGGACGTTACACTTTGCAGTGATGTCGAACTTGCACTGGTGGCCCAAGGAGGAGTCCCACACAATTAAAATGTTTTCTGATTCATCTAACTTGTAGCTATTGCTGGGTCCCAAACCCCCCTTTAACTCTGAACCCACTCTAAAGCCTCTTCTTTAGAGCATCCTCTGAACTTCTCTCAGACTTTCCGATTATAGTTTTCCCATCCTCTTCCAGTAGCAGTGTTGGATATCTGACGCTATCAGGGGAATTAGAAATGATACTGATGCAGCGCGGAATGCAAAATCCCTCCCTTCGTCACAGATCATAGATTACACACACACAATCAACTACATTCGCTGGTGGGTCCCATAACACCAACATACATACTCCTAATAACCTGTTCCAAGGAGGTAATTGTTCCACTCGCAGTAATGGAAGAGAGTACTTACATATCCCTATTCATAAAGATCTAAACTTCACCTTTAGTACTCCTCCCATGAATAGGCCATGGATCTACTAGTTGCAGGTTGCAGTGATAACGAATCTATAACATTATTTACATAAATACATTTCCTCAAATATAACGACCCAACACAGTTCTTGTAATGAATATTACATTTTATCTAAATAATTCAAATTCGAGTCTCTGGGTTTTAATCAAGCAAATAGATTACCATAGTTACTTATTCTGGCTAAAAGTCGGCTCTAAGTCAAAATCTTGGTCATCAGTTCATACTGTCAGAGTCTTTGGGAAACAGCTGTCCTGCAGTGTCACCGTCCTCTCTGTCAGCATAACGTCAGGAAATCGCAAATCTTCTGAAGGGTCTCGACTGCTTGTAAGCCTTGGGAAAATGAACTTTTTAAGCCTCTCTATTCTACCATTTTTATAGTAAATTTACAATCCAATAATTTGAACAAATTTGATTGGTCCGTTGGGAAAAGTTTGACTTCTTTCCCATACATATAATGTGTCTTTAGATATAGTTCCAATCCACACAATAGTATCTTTTCATTGTTTCTTTCAGAGCAGCTTGGCCAAAAGCCCGGTGTAACCTTGGTTGGTACAGTTGAGTCGGGGTCGTACAGAGGCCGCGGCAGCTGATAGCGACGCATGCGCACTTCACCCAGAGATGCTCATAATGGAGTTGTTCTCGTCTAACAGGGACGTCAGCCATTTTGTGGCCACCAAATGGTCAACTTAAGCAAAGAAACACAAAAATGGAATTAATACATAGAAATGACTAATAATCTGTTACCCCCTTACTAATACCCATGTATGTGTATGTATTTATCTAGCAGAAGCAACACTTAATGCGAGTTATATTCACATTAATAAAGCACAAATCACAGATACAACACGAAAGCAACATATAATCATGTAATTCCTTAATATCTATTAATAATATGCGTACAAATTTAGTTTACGTTATTAATTAGGCCATGCAAATGCAATTTCTACATGTATTTCTTATATTAGTAATGTTGGTCAATTCACACTGCAAACGATTAGTACAATTACTATTAATTAATTATTCTTATTAATGGAAACATGCAAAATGGAGAGGGTATACAATTTTTAAAGAAAACCTCACTCCAGTGATACCCCATTCTGCAAAGGTGTCCCGCTTAGATAAGTTCAACTGAGCTATTTCTAATGATCCCCATGTAATGACTGTCGTTTCCTTTTGCTCCCTTTCTTGTGGGGTTTTGAATTTGAATGCTACAATCTTTGCTGAAGTTAGGTGACTGACATTCTGTTAGCCACTATTAGTTTTAAAATATTTCCCCCATTTACTATGTCATTTTGCCCCCACTTAGTGGAATAATATTTTTATCTTCCTGGTGGATGTGGTTGCTGATCAGGGGTTACACGCAGCTTATTGCTTGCTTCTAGTGGTCCTGGGATGTATTCTCTTCTTTTAGGCTTTCGCTGCGGTCTCCTAGGGGCTTGTTTATGAGAACCCTTAGTCACTTTTGCACCCTATAAAGTGGTGGATGCATGATGCAGGGCTCTCATAAAGATTTATGAAACCACGCAAAGACAGCCTATGTGGCGTTGAACGGCCTCATAAATCATAAGTAAGGTGACGCAGCGCAAAAATCTACATTGCCTTACTCTGCGCCCGGGAGGCTTTCCAGGGGCGTTGCAGTGGGTTTTCCCACACAACATCCGTTGAATTTGATGCTGCCAGAGATTTACAAAGTCAAGTAAACCTGGGAAGTGTCTAATCCATATGCCTCCTGAGGTAAGGCGTAACGAGGAGAAATACGTTTATTGCTTCTCGTTTTTTTCTCTTTCTGCAGCACACATGAAAAGAGGAAAATGCCTCGTAAGATTATTTTTGTGTAGGAAGGTGCCCCTTGCTACACAGTGCTCCGGCCCATTTTAGTATCTGGCAATTATCTACTAGAACCCACTCTGGTCAGATGGAACTTTTTACTTGCCCAATAGCGTGGAGGGAAAAACACAATTATCAAAATTTCTGTCCACAATTTGCCATAATCAAGGACTCGAGACTTAATCTCTTGGCTCTCTGGTTTTTATTATCAGCATAAAGATTTGAAGATACAAAGTCCTCAATACGAGGCACAACAAGTACATAGGCACTAACACAAATGCTACTCTACGAAGAATCCGCATACGGCTAAAAATAACTAAAAGCACAATCTCTAAAAGCATGAGGTAGAATACTACCAAGCAAATGTCGATACTAGGGACACTGAACCATACCATCTCTGTCCCTACTCTGCACTAGATGACATCCCTACTTAGCAATCCCTTGAGACCCTCATCGAATAAAGGTGTCAGAGTGAAACTTCCTAAGAAGTCTTCACTTAGAGAGCTTGGTCTAAGTTGCCCCCTCTATCTCTTCGCCTAGCCTTCCTCTGCTCTGGGCTGCTCTGAACTGCCTCCACCCTCGGGGCGCTGTCCCTAATACAGAACCCCAAATCTCAGAACACGCCCTCTGCGCCTCCTCTTCTGCGGGGTCGACTTTCAGAAATTTTCCACAGAGCGCTGTCCAGTTCCATCGTCCATCGCTTGGCCTTGAGTCCCAGACGCCATCCGCACTAGGAGTTACGATTGGCACATTCCAATACACTCCCATGTCTGGCTTTTACTACATAAGTCAATTTGTGAACAAAGAGCTTCTCTACTAACGAGCAACTGTCCTTGCACCTGGGGTGAGATCATGCAAGGCAGACATTCTTCACATCTTTTAAGTTACAATTTACTACAGCCTAAAACCTCTACTGGAATAAATCCCTTTTTGGCCTATTGCCCCTGGCCAACATAAGAAAATACCAGGCCTTTCGCCTCAACGATATATGCAAATTCTGGCCACTACTTCGGTTACACAAGCATGTTTAAATCACAGTATTGACATTTACGTCTTTCTTTCATGTGTGGTCAAACTAAACAGTCTACAGACACGAAGTCTAAGTTACACATTTCTAACACCACATTACTTTTCATGTAAGCTAAACTTTATACATTTCTCTAATACGTTTACAATGTGCTTGTACATAGCTAGCACTTCTATTAAAATCGATATAGGTTATACAATTCGTAATACATTGCACACAAAATACCTGAGTACACATATGGTTATATGCGGGTGCCAACTAACATTGAATATAACGCACCCCTACAATTTCCAAACTTTTAAGCGCTACATCAGTTCCCCCCTTTGATGACATCCGTCATCACACCATTACCTTTCCCTTCTTTAGGACTGATTTAAACCGCGCTAGTCATAACATTGCCATGTCGAACTCCCTCCAGTCTCTTAAGACTCTCATATTGCTGCTCCTGGAGCTTCGCCATCCTTTTCTCGTTTGCCTTAAGAGCCCTTTCAACCTTGCCTCCTTGATACCACTTCCATGCCTTCACGCATCCCCACAAACAAATCACGCAAACCACAGCAATGATAATTGGCTTCAACACTGATCCCAAAAATCCTCTTCCCAGATTCGCAAACCAAGTTCCCACTCTTCCAAATCCTAATCCAATCTTCTCCCACACATTCTCCTCTGTCAAATCCATAATCTCCTTGTGAATAGTCGTGATATTATCTATGTACTTCCCTATCTCCTTCGTGTTGTCTGGAATATATGTGCAGCATTCTTGAACCTTCAATAATTTGCAGACTCCGCCTTCTTTGGCTAATAACACGTCTAAAGCAAGGCGATTCTGCATAACCATATTCCGTATCGACAACATCTCTCCAGCCACCAACAACAAGGATCTCGCCGTGTTCATAGACAACTCATCAACCACAGTCGCCAACCTCCTGATCTTCACATCATTCAACACCACACCCATACTAGGTATCATTGCTCCGTATATGTCCCCAATCACTGCACCGGCGTTCGTAGCCCTACGTTTCCTAGACTGTCGCTTCGTCTCTAACAACTCCAAGTCCTCGGTGTGATAAATCTTCGGGAATATGATAGCCAAATAGCATATGCCATACCAATTTGCAGGCAGTCTGACATAAGCATTCTTCCCACATACATAACATACTGTCGGAATTACCTCTACTGGACCTTGCATAAAATTCTTAGCAGAAGCTTCCACTGTGAAGGTCTGAGAACAAGTGCTATGTCCTACTGCGACCTTATCCGTATCGGATTGAGGCCGTCCAATACACAAATTCCCTCTCTGTACCTCATCTAACGCTATCGGTCCATAACTTCCCTTGGATCTGTGAGCCCTCTCCTCGTCTGTCCAATCTACTGGACTATCTCCGGTGTGTCGGGTCTGGGTCAACTTTCTGTATCTGTCCTCTACCTGATCTATGAATTTCTTCTCTGTCTCAGATAACGCACATGTCAGGTTATTCCTGTGAGCATGCGCCGTATCCAACTTCATAGTCGGTCTAAAATACTTCAGGAGTCTGTCCTCTTTCTTATTAGAATCATATTTGTTCAAATGCTTGATTGCTGGGACCTCAGGAAGTACTGTGTCAAAATTTGAAAAGAAATACTCGAACTGTCTCCTGTCATAAAATAAACTGAGCAATAAACTACAAGAAATTCCATAGGTCAATGGGAGATGATGATACTTGATACCCTCATCCACTGAAGCAGGCAACTGCATGCACACGTAACAATCCTTCACATCCATCGCATCAACATACTCATACAGCAACTTTGCATAAGCGTTAAGCTTGAAATCACCCTTGGACAAATCCATGTGGAGTCTGCGATCATCCCTCACCTTCGATATTTTCTGTTCTCTAATACTAACACCACTCTGCCCTGGGGTAATAGGTGTGGGTGCTCCCTGAACCTTCCCCTCTTGCCTGTGAGCCACCATATATGAACTTATCACTACCGCAAATATGGTGACTATCACAACTCCTACCAATGTGCCTATTATCAATTTAGCCCTATGATGTGGGTTGCAGGATCTGCCATCTTCGGAATATACTCAGTGTCCAATACAGTCTCTGAAAGGGTAAGTCTCTTTCTCATTAATATCTCTTTCGTGAACTTTAGGCAAACCTCCCTAACTTTTCTTCGTTCTATAACGGAAAAATCCCTAATTTTGTTCTTCTTCCGCTCGGGCCTAGGTTATCTTCTTTTCTGCTTGTAACCTTCTCAAATCAATCTAACATAAGCGCTGGTCCCAACAGCTCCAAGACTCCCTGCAATATTTCGAGCTTAAGAATGATCAGTTCTTGTGGGTCTGGCACAGTCGTGAACGTCGGGAACTCTAAATTGTCCAAGATCATACCTCGAATGACACTCAGGAATGGCGGACTCGGAATATGAATCGTCAAAATTCCTTCGATCTCCAATCCCGGAACCTTCAGCAACACTTCCACCCTCTGGAGCGGGACACTGTTGACCAATGTCATCGACCTCAACCTTCCCGTGCTCGGTAACCCTGGCATCAGTCACTTGATATGCCCACTCTGGTGAAGCGTACTTCCGACTTGGCACTCGAGTTCTCTTGGACCTTCTCACACCACCTTGAGGATTCTCCTCGTCTCCTGATTCTTCTTCTGGTTCCTCCGAAACTGGTGCAAGGTCTGTGTCCGGAGCCAACCTCAGGTTTACCCGGTTCTGTCTTGCGGGCCAAACCCTTTCTGCTTCGGTAACACCTCCGGTCTTCCCCTCGATACCCTGTGCACTGACCTCCTCTTCCTCGGCAGAACTTGAGTCTGTACTACCCACTGCACCTCTTGCTCCTTCGCCTGTTTCTGGGTCAGTACTTCTTTCACGTTCTTCCCCAACTCGACTCAGTGCACCATCAGCCGCTTCAGCAACCCTTACAGCTTGACTGGCCCTCTCAGGAGGTTCTGTCGGCTCACTGGGATCTTTGTTCTCGAGAGGGGCTGTATCTTCCAAGGGTGCTGGAACTCTACGGGTATGGGAAGCATGCACCCAGTTCGGTAAACCTCCACACTTAACAGCTGTGTTCGTGACAAGGATCACTTGGAAAGGGCCGCGCCACCTAGCATCCAAACAACTCTTCCTCACGTGCTTTCGGACTAGGACCCAATCGCCTGGGTCCAAGTCGTGGCACCGGTCACTCGCAGCTGGAACCGTTGCTGTCTGCACCTGCTGAGACACAGAACGGACCACGTCAGCAAGGCCTTTACAATAGTCCAGGATCATATCATCAGTGATATTTATCAGAGCAGTAGCAGGTATTGCAGGCAAACGCATCGCTCTTCCCATGAGGATTTCATGGGGTGACAACCCAGTCCTTCTATCAGGCACGCTTCGGAGGCTCATAAGGACCAAAGGTAATGCGTCAGGCCATTTCAAAGACGTAGACGAACACACTTTCGCCATTCGAGCCTTCAGAGTTCCATTCACCTGCTCCACTATCCCTGAAGCTTCCGGTCTATAGCTACAGTGTAACTTCTGATCTATATTCAAAGCTGCACAAAGCAACTTCATGACTTCGCTGTGGAAATGAGTTCCTCTGTCCGATTCAAAGGACGTCGGGAACCCGTACCTTGGAATGAGTTCTCTCAATAATAGTTTCGCTACTGTGAGTGTGTCACATCTGCGTGTAGGGTACGCCTCCACCCACCTGGAAAAGACACATACTATCACTAATATGTACCTCAACCCATTACACTTCGGCATTTCGACAAAATCCAACTGCATCCTATTGAAAGGTCCCCCTGACCTCCCTATGTGGCTCAACGTCACAGCGGTTCTTTTCCCTACATTCATCTGTTGACAAGTGACACACCTCTGACACACGGTTTCAGCCACTGCCCGAAACTTCGGGTTGTACCAAGTCTGACGAAACACTCTCATCATGGCATCCCTACCCAGATGTACAGCACCATGTATCAACCTCGCCATGGGATTCAACAAACTTTCCGGCAACACCGCTCGTCCATCATTCGAAACCCATATATCCACCTCTCCCTTCTCACATCCAGCTCGTATCCAGCTGTCACGTTCCTGCTCCGAGACCCCTTCCTGAAGCTGTTTCAGTTCCTCCCATGAGTCTGCCATTGCTAACATCTGACCATACACCGCCTCGTCCCCAGTTTCCTCCATGTAGGTCTCAGTGAAGTTGCATCCCTGTTCTGCACAAAATCGGGCTACTTCATCAGCATAGTTGTTTCCCAACGAGACAAAATCATTTCCCTTTGTGTGTGCAGCACATTTAACAACAGCAATTTCATCAGGACCTTGCAATGCTTTTAACAGTTTCCGTACATGTTCACCATTTCTTATAGGAGAACCTGAAGACGTCATAAACCCTCTCTGGGACCATAGCTGTCCGAAGTCATGAACCACACCAAACCCATACTGACTGTCCGTGTAAATAGTTACATGGATCTTTTCCGCTGCCAAACAGGCACGAGTCAGAGCAATGAGCTCAGCCACCTGCGCGGAGTGTACTCCTTCTAAACAAGCGGCTTCAACCACACCCGTGATGGTGCATACAGCAAAAGCTGCTCTCAATCTACCGACACTGTCTCTTAAACATGAACCGTCCACAAAGAAAATCTCATCTGACACTGGGAGTGGTTCATCGACAATGTCAGGTCTCGGTTTGGTGCATAGTTCCGTAACGTCGAGACAATCATGGTCCTCACAATCTTCATTATCATCTATAATTGGAACAGGTAACAATGTAGCAGGATTTAAAACAGCACACCTCTTCAATGTCACATTATCGGCTGCAAGGATAACTTGCTCATAACGAGTCAGCCTATTATTCGTGAGGTGCTGTGTTTTAGTCCTAGTCATCAACAGTTCAACAGAATGTGGCACATGTACAGTAAGAGGATGACCCATCACAATGCTCTCACATCTCTCGATGCTGACACCCGTTGCCGCAACGGATCTGAGACATCCGGGCAACGCAGAAGCTACTGGATCTAAAGTAGCTGAGAAATAGGCAACAGGTCTACGGACACCTCCATGATTCTGGGTTAACACTGCTAATGCGCAACCTTCTCTTTCGCAGCAGAACAATGCAAATGCCTTGTTGTAATCCGGCATTCCCAACGCAGGAGCGCTACATAAGGCTTCTCTCAGCCTCAGAAATGATTTCAAACAGTCGTCGTCCCATGGTACCGGATCACTTACATCCTTTCGCATCAGCCGCTGTAAAGGCTTCGCTTCAAAGGAAAAGTTTGGGATCCATTGGCGGCAGTAACCCACCATTCCCAAAAACATTCTAACTTCCCTCTGCGTCGAGGGAACTGGCATTCTCAGAATCGCATCAATGCGATCTGGAGACACTTTCCTTTTACCCTTTTCAATCCTGTGCCCCAAATACTGGACCTCAGGTAAACAGTATTGCAGCTTGTTGGGAGACACCTTGTGACCATTCTCTCCCAGAAAGTTCAACAATGCAATGGTATCGACCCTGCAAGCGTCTTCTGTCTCTGACGCGACAAGCAGGTCGTCAATGTATTGCACCAAAACAGAGTTTTTCGGCAACACAAGACCTTCAAGATTCTTCTTTAAGAGCTGATTAAAAATTGACGGGCTCTCCGTATACCCCTGTGGGATACGACACCATGTTAATATACGATTCTCTAGCCTAAATGCAAAAAGAAACCTACTCTCTTCATGTAGGGGAATCGAAAAGAATGCCTGACACAAGTCAATCACTGTGAACCATCCAGCTTCACATGGGATCTGGAACAGTATCACAGATGGATTCGGTACCACTGGACAACATGGAACAACTATGTCGTTTATTTTCCGCAGGTCTTGCACTATCCTGAACTTCCCACTTGGTTTCTGCAATCCCATAATGGGTGAGTTACACGGACTACCCATGATCTCCACCAGTATTCCCTGCCTAATCATAGACTCGATCACAGGTTTAATCCCTACAATTGTTTCAGGCGACAGTTTATACTGGGGTGTTCTCGGGAATTCCGCGTTCGGCTTAACCTGTATTTTCACTGGTTCCACTCCCCTGACTAAGCCGATCTCCTCTCCGCTTAGATCCCACACATCGGTCGATACAGACTCCCTCAAATCCTGTGGAAGCTCCTCCACTGTCAAAGCCGGGTACATTTCCACGCACACCCGCTGATTTGCAACCTTAAAGGTCGCGTCATCATCTCTTTTCTGTACCTCTACTCCCTTCGGGGTACAGTAGATGGTGCAATTGAGCTTACACAATAAGTCTCTTCCCAACAAACAAACAGGGCTAGAATCGCACACCACGAACTGATGTCGATCCCTAAAGTTTCCTATCCTGACTGGAATCGGTTCTGTCAAGGGGCTAACTAGCCTCTTGTTCGCCACTCCAACCACTTGTATGCTCTCTCCAGAAAGGGCTACCCCCGGAACTACTGCTGATCTTATGGTCGACCTGGTAGCCCCCGTATCTACCAAAAAGGTAGTAGGGCGTCCATCGAGTTCTGCTTCCACAAAGGGTCCTCTCTGATCTACCTCTAGAATGGCCCTAAGTATGCAATCATCATCCTGACCTAAACTTAACTGCGCCAGCAAATCTGCATCTCTCTCCTCTCCCACTTCAAACATGGGCATCTGCAAATAAGTCCGAGCTCCCTGCTGTATGTTCTGCATCCTGGGTGGCTGGGGAACCTGCACCTGCGAGACGCCGGTCCCCCCTTGCATCATTCTCGGTACAGTCACCGTCTGTACCTGTTCCGCCCCAGGGACCTGACCCATTCCTCCCTCCATCTGCGGCTGGTTATAGGGGTTCAAGGGGCACTCGCGCCTCCAGTGTCCCACCTGGTGACACTGGTGACAAGCAGTCGTCTTTTTCAAGATCGCTACATCTATACCTGTTCTAGGGTCCACGGGTCTCGGCCTTCCCTGACCCTGCACATTCTGATTCCCTGTCTGATAATTTCCCTGTCTCCGCACCACTGGACCTCCATTCGGCGGTCCCTGAGCAGCTTGCATCTGAATGAGCAATAGGTTATCCTTCATCTTCTTGTGCTTCGACTCAATCTCGTCCGTGCAGTACCTGGCGTACCGCAAGATCTCATCTACGGGCTTATTCTGCCAACAGATCAAATGCTGCTGTATCATGAGACTGACCTCGGGCTTCAAACCCAGCACGAACTTAGACACAAACTGTCCCATATCCTTCGTTTCCAGCTCATCTAGGCCACTGTACTGCTTAAAAGCCTTCAAAAGTCTCTCATAGAATTCATGTACTGTCTCCTTTGGCTCCTGCACCGTCCTGTCTATCTTCACCCAATCAATGTCTTGGGGTGAAACCTTCGATTTCAACCAGGTAATTACTTTATCGTACAGCCTCATCACTACGGGCGACGGACCATTTGTAATCATGTTCCTATCAGGCTCATAGTCCGGCCAATCAACAGCAATTTTACATGCGTTCCACAGATCCCCCGGAACCACGATATCAAATAAGGTGTTCAGGTCTATCCACAACACCTTCGAAATCTTAACAAAACGCTCAACTTGCTTGTACCACTCTGCAGGCTTCTCCCTGAGCCTGGGAAAATCATTCGTAAATGATGCCAAATCCCCCCTGCTCCATGGTACATGCACATATCCTCCATTCGCCACTTCCCTAAGGGGAAAGGTCTTAGCTAATAGCAACCCCTCTGCCGGAGTTCCTCCTTCCGCTCCCCTCGAGGTCTTTTTCTTTGACCATTTCTCTTCCCATTTATCAAGCGTCAACCATGGCCGCATGGCTAGGACCAGTTCTCTAGTATGTGACCTCAGTCCAACAACCCTCTTCTCCTCTAGCTCCCGCTCTGTATAATGCATCCTATGACTTCCTTGCAACGCTCTAGTCTTGGACAGATCCACACCATATTCCTTCGCCAATCCCCTCAATTTCTCGTGTGCCATTCGTGCTTTCCGCGTCACATCTTTCGCCACGAAAAACAGGTCATCTGGACTGTAGGATACTATCCTCTCAAGAGGTAGACTTCCATATATAATTTCATCTGCCTCTGCCTTAAGCCTTACTACGTCTATCATCCCTGCCTTCAAGGCTCCCTTCAACACCTGACAACTTGCTCCACGTCCCTCATCATATTCACATTCTGGCTCCTTCTCCCTCCTCTCTTCTGGTGTTTCTATGGGAGCAGAATGGCTCTGAAAGCCAACCGGAGTTGTCCCCGCTCGACCCATATTCCAGCTCATTTGCTTCTTTGGCGGTACCCATGACCTTAAATCTGATCTCGACTCCATCAGAGTCCTCGGCCTCACCGGTCTCTCATCCTCTTCGCCCCTAGATGTGTCTGACACCGCTGCTAATGGTGTACTCCATTGTACAGGGCTTGGAGGTCGGGCCGTTGCCCCTTCCAACCCACTTTCCCCGCTTTCTCTCCTCGTTCTTTCTGCCACTCGTTCAGACCTCTCTCTTTCCTCTGATTCCGGACTGTATATCGACACAATCGGTCCAATGGTGACCGGTACCCTCAAGGCATCCGGTAACCTCATCTCTCTTTCAATACTCCCGCTGGCCTCAGACTGACCCTGTGAACTCGCTGTTTCAAACGAAACCAACACTTCCACTCGGGTCTCAGGCTGGATTGTTACCCTCCTAGTTTCTCCCCTCTCACCCCACCTATCATCCGCTTCATCTGGGTTATAAGGAGGTGGTCTCTCATCTAGCAATCTTTGCAATACCCCATCATCGGAATCACTATCTTCCTCTTGTGCCTTCTCCTGTGCTTTCACATGGCGTATCCCCGTCGAATCTATTATTACGGGATACAGTTTCGCTTCCTCAATTGTCTGCACTCTCCATCTTTTCTCCGCTGCGTCCCACTTGGCATCCTGAAATGCCCTAATCGACTTCCTCATCCTCTCCTGACTTCTTCCCTTTTCCTTATCATGCGCTGCTCTAATCCACGCATGTAATGCTTCGAACTGTGCTGGTCTTGGCAAGGGTCTTAAGGACCCCATCACCGTCTTCAGTTGGTACAGCACTGCTAGTCTAAATGAGCCATACCTCGGGAAAGCTAGTTCCCCTTCGCCTTGTGTCATCTTGTGCCAATTCTCGATCCAAACTATAGTATGTAATCCCACATTCTGTGCCATGTAATGTGCCGGGGTATCCTCGGGAGGGGCTTCTTCTCCCCCACGAACAACCACATGCTTATCGCCTCTACACAACTCTCGCAAAGCCCTAAGGCACTTCATGATGAGCAAATTCGATCTCGCGCCCTATTTGCTTCTTGTTCTCGAATCCTCCAATAACAGCGCGACTCACACCAACCGGCCTATCACAGCGCGACACTCTCTGACGTCACCTTCCTTCGCTCGCAGCAGTTCCCTTCTTCAGACTCGTTTCACGCTCACCCTCGTCCCATTTATACACTGAAATAACCGATTAAGTTATTTCTCTGGCTGTCCGTCCACAGCCTCTGACTGTTCGTCCACAGTCTCTCGACCTTGTTGACCTCGATTGGCGCCCGTCTGCCCCCGTCCGGCCAGACAGATCGCCTCTGATAGGTTACTAACACTCCGATCTGCACACCACAACCCACGACTAGCGTTAAGTTGCCATACACACACGCATTCGCTCCCCCTATCTCGGTCCAGGTGATCGATGGTACCTCACGATCTCCTTTGGGTGGTCAACAAAATCTATCTCAGGTGTCTTCTACACCACAATTCCCGGGCTGCGCGCGCTCACAGCCTGATCTCACAATCACACGACATACACAACAACTCCGCAAGACATCACACAACAAATCAACACCGCAATCTACAACATCTCATTATGTTCATACTCACTCCTGGAACTGCTGCTTTCTGCCGCGCTGCTACTCGCCGTCGATGCTCATCTGCTGCCGTCTGCTGCTCGCCATCTGATGATTCAGCATCACTTATCGTCTCTTGGGCCTCAAGGGTCACTTATCCTTATCTAATCTTCCCTCGCTATCAGAAAGAAACCATCCTCGTTTTCTACCAACTGCTCCGGCCCATTTTAGTATCTGGCAATTATCTACTAGAACCCACTCTGGTCAGATGGAACTTTTTACTTGCCCAATAGCGTGGAGGGAAAAACACAATTATCAAAATTTCTGTCCACAATTTGCCATAATCAAGGACTCGAGACTTAATCTCTTGGCTCTCTGGTTTTTATTATCAGCATAAAGATTTGAAGATACAAAGTCCTCAATACGAGGCACAACAAGTACATAGGCACTAACACAAATGCTACTCTACGAAGAATCCGCATACGGCTAAAAATAACTAAAAGCACAATCTCTAAAAGCATGAGGTAGAACACTACCAAGCAAATGTCGATACTAGGGACACTGAACCATACCATCTCTGTCCCTACTCTGCACTAGATGACATCCCTACTTAGCAATCCCTTGAGACCCTCATCGAATAAAGGTGTCAGAGTGAAACTTCCTAAGAAGTCTTCACTTAGAGAGCTTGGTCTAAGTTGCCCCCTCTATCTCTTCGCCTAGCCTTCCTCTGCTCTGGGCTGCTCTGAACTGCCTCCACCCTCGGGGCGCTGTCCCTAATACAGAACCCCAAATCTCAGAACACGCCCTCTGCGCCTCCTCTTCTGCGGGGTCGACTTTCAGAAATTTTCCACAGAGCGCTGTCCAGTTCCATCGTCCATCGCTTGGCCTTGAGTCCCAGACGCCATCCGCACTAGGAGTTACGATTGGCACATTCCAATACACTCCCATGTCTGGCTTTTACTACATAAGTCAATTTGTGAACAAAGAGCTTCTCTACTAACGAGCAACTGTCCTTGCACCTGGGGTGAGATCATGCAAGGCAGACATTCTTCACATCTTTTAAGTTACAATTTACTACAGCCTAAAACCTCTACTGGAATAAATCCTTTTTGGCCTATTGCCCCTGGCCAACATAAGAAAATACCAGGCCTTTCGCCTCAACGATATATGCGAATTCTGGCCACTACTTCGGTTACACAAGCATGTTTAAATCACAGTATTGACATTTACGTCTTTCTTTCATGTGTGGTCAAACTAAACAGTCTACAGACACGAAGTCTAAGTTACACATTTCTAACACCACATTACTTTTCATGTAAGCTAAACTTTATACATTTCTCTAATACGTTTACAATGTGCTTGTACATAGCTAGCACTTCTATTAAAATCGATATAGGTTATACAATTCGTAATACATTGCACACAAAATACCTGAGTACACATATGGTTATATGCGGGTGCCAACTAACATTGAATATAACGCACCCCTACAATTTCCAAACTTTTAAGCGCTACATCAACAGTTCTACATGCAACAGAGGCACCCTTGCACCATGGTGCAGGGTGCCTACCTTGATGCTAGGCTATCGAAAACGGCGTCAGCACAGGCAGAAAGGACAGGTATTGCTTAAATACAGTGCATTCCTGCCCTTTCACTTTGGCGTAGGGCAGCGAGCAATGTGCCTTGCTGCACCACCCTACACCCAAAATGCCATAAATGATGCCCCCTGTGTTTATGGTCTGTGTTGGTACTCCGTTTCACTTTAACTGGGGTTACGGGACCTGCTGTCCCACCCCCCCCTGTGTATACTTGCATGGTTGACTCCATTTACTGCATTTGTCCCCGTTTGCTTCACGGAGCTGCAGGAGCACCCATGTGTTGAAACAGGTATGCTGTCGCAGTTCACGTCATCCTCTGAGCTTCTTTCTCCAGTTTTGTACCCTTTCCCCTTCTATTTGATTGATCTTGTTCTCCTCTGCCACCGATTCTTGTAGGTCTGTAGCCACTTAATCTATCTTTGCCTTTATTTCTCAAGGGCGTTTCAGGGGCCTCGCTCTGAACGCTCCCCATGTCCACCGCGTGTGGCCATCCGAAGCACTGGAAACAGCTCTGCGGTCACATCTTTTACATTTTTGACCTTTACCTTCTCTCTTGTGTTTTTATTCTGTTGTCGTCATTTTTCCCGTCCTCCTTTTGCCAAAGATGGTTTTGGACAACTGGTAGGCGTTGTTTGACTGCCAAAGCCTCTTTACACTCCGTTGAATCTGTCGGTTCGATGATGCTTCCGTCGGATCCCTGTACCTTTGTCGCGCTTGTTATGTCTTCCTCTGAATTGATCGTCTCCGGATCCCATTCTCTGTGCACTTCAGCCACACGTAGCACTGCTCTTGTCGTATCCGCAGGTAAGTGATTTATTTTTGTATTCCCCCCCTCCCTCCCCGCCTCACCACCCCCGTTAAGTAGCAGCTGGCACTGGGAAGTAATGCCCTGCATTGCAGAGCCTTTCAAAGCGAGAGTCAATAGGCACAATATACTCTGCCAGTGTATCTAGCAATGAGATTTGAAATTCAAATTCGTTAGACTGAAGTTGTAATGCTCCAGCTGTGGCCTCCAGTGTGTTCAAAAGAGTGTTCCACATCTCCTGTTCTGGGCCCATCTTCTTTTAATCAGGAAGTCGAAGCTCTTCAAGCTCGCCATTGTGCTCTGATTTAACAAAGCATTTTTTGCTGCCAGGGGTTGTTGCCTGCACTTCCATTCACTGTCACTCTTCACCTTGAGTTCGGACCTTGCCCTGGCAGGGGCTCGGACCTTGAGCCCTGATGTTTCATGGGGGTACCCTACACCAATCCAGGCTCTTGGATGCACGTGCATGGGAGAGGCGCTCATGTTATTGTTCATCCCTTTATCTTCTCCGTTTGCACCCAGCAGTCACTCATATTAAGGCTTGCGTCAGTTTGGAGGGACTCTGGGCCAGATTTACAATAACTGGCGCATCCCTGCATGTTAGCAGGGATGAGCCAGTTATTTTGCGTGACTCAAAAACCCCCTTGCGCCACCATGGATGCGCCGCATTTACAATGCGGCGCACCATAGCGCATGGATAGACAGATGCGTGATGCATCTGTCGCCATAAGAGTGACGCAGTGCTGGGGTTGTGTCGCAAGCACGACGCAACTCCAGCACTGCTCAGGGGTGTCCTATACCTTATATGCTGTGTCACTTCTTACGCCTGCTTCAAGCAGGCGTAAGGATTTGACGCAGCTGGGACGTAAAAGAGAATTCCAATAGAAGTCCATGTTCTGGTGTGAACATGGGCTTCTATTGGAATTCTCCAGGGCATATTATCAAGCCCATTATCGCCGCTTTATCAGCAGTTTTCTGCAGCTAAACCGGCGATAATTTTAACGCCGTCCTCGATAATATGCCCACAGTTCCCTTAAAAATAAACCACTTACTCAAAATAACTACGGGGCGTATCAGTCCGGTGATAATTATCGCTCAGCGTGCTTAGCGCGAGGATAATTATTGCTGGCTAGCACTGAATTTTATCGCTGAGATAGCGTGCTATCAGCAACGCTAATCTCAAAAGCGATAAAATTCCAGACGCAAGCTGCCAAATGTGCAATTATCACTGGAAATCCAGCGATAATCGCACAGCGTTTTGCGATACCTTGCTGATAGGGCAAGGCAGATTTAACCATGATATCCACCTTCCATTGGATATCATGGCTAAGTCAACCTCAAAGCAGGCGTAAGGAAAGTAGCAATATCCGTGGTTAGCGCTACTTTTCTTATCGCTATGCTTGTTAGCGTGCCCATTGATAATTGGAGGAATGTCAGTTAGCAACATTTCTCCAGTTATTTTGGGACGGAACGCCCAGTTTGCATCTCATTAGAGATGCAAAGCTGGGCGTTGTTGTGACGGTCGCTAAGTCAGCAAAACACGCGATAGCGTGTCTTTGCTGATAAGGCGATGAAATTATCGCCGCTTTTCGCCCGAAAAGGGACCCAAAAGCGGCGATAATTTCATATCGCCGCCTTGATGATATGCCCCCAAATTCCACACTCACAAACCGTTTTTAAAAGCTCTTAAAATATCAAACAATGAACACAAAATTATTCCCATTTTTTAGGTCTCACCTGACCCAGTGCTTGCGCTAGTCTGGCGAGACTTTAAGTAAGGGCTTCAAAAAATGCTACCGCCGGCAACAGCTTGCAGTGCATGTGCGCGTGCGCGCGCTTGAGCAGAGGTGCCATATGGCATTCCTCATGCTCCCTTACAGCGCCATCTGGCTTTCAACCCTTGCACACGCAGCAGCTTCCACTTTTGCTGCAATGCGTGCCTGCGCATGACTCGCGCTTCTCTCCCTCCCCCACCACATATCGCGGCCAATGCTTGTTTTTAGAATGCACTTCATGCTCTCAACCCTTACACGTGCAGCGGCTTTCACTTTTGCCGCCATGCGATGTCCTTGAAGCGGGCATCGTGCTCACTATGAAAGAAAAAAAAAAAAAAAAATTAAACAGAGCACGGTGTCCCAGAAGTGGACGCCGCTCTCAACATGAAAGATAAATAAAATTAAAATTGAAAATGGGGGAGGAGCCTAGCGCGCAACCAAGATGGCCGCGTAGGTGCGAAGCTCCCGAGGACCTCCGCGACCTCCTGAATTAATCCTGATTATATCCTGTCTTTGACGAGGGGACTGTGTCTGTGTACCCGAGCTGAGGCGGCACCCGTTTTCCGTTTTCGAATCGGACCCCGGACACTGGTGGGAGCACCGATCGAAGATTGCGGCCCTCTCCGCGCCGGCCCCCCGGATTGGAGTTGTGGGGCGATCCGGGGACAAAGCGAACAACAGCGGCGGGCAGGGCTGGGCGACTCGCGTACCCCGCGCTTTCACTTTCGCTTTTGCGCCCTCCTTGCCCTCAAGCGAGGTAGGGTTGCGGAGCGGGGTGCGGTGGTGTGGCCTTGCCCCTGTGCCCGGCCGGCCCGCCGGCTGTGAGTTGTCCTGCGGTGCAGTGGTCAACCCCCCCCCGGAACCCGTGAACTGGTTTATCGGCCCTTTCGAGGAGATTGGCACGACTTTGGGAGTGCGACATGTCCACAAAGCAAGATGGCGACCGGGCCAAGGTGAAATCGACCCGCCGCGGCCCGGCACATCAGTCAAACAGTATGGACCGCTACACCCTCCAGAAGGGATCCCCAGAGGCACAGCGTATATCCCCCGCGGGCCCGGCTGAGGCGTCTGCTCAGCCCGCGGATCTGACCCTCCGGGACGTCATGGGCGCCATTGCCGAAATGGAGGCCTCGGTGGACCAGCGCTTTGATACTCTGGCGCAGAAGATAGACTCGGCCCTGGTGGAGGTGGGCCTAGTGAGAGCCGACTTGTCTAAAACAAATGACCGGGTCGATTCCCTGGCCCACACCACCTTAAGTCTCACTACAGACGTGGCGGCCCTTCAAAATGAGGTGCACCGGCTTGGCCAGGCGAGCGCCATGATGGACCGTCGATTGGAGGACGCCGAGGGTCGGGCCCGGAGGAACAACGTTCGTATTGTCGGGGTGCCGGAGGGACGGGAGGAGGAGGCGGCAGATTTGTTTGTGGAAGACCTGATCCTCACCCATCTCCAGCCCCGGGGGCTGAGTAAACTTTTTGCGGTGGAACGTGCTCACAGGGTCCCCGGAGGAAGACCTAAGGTCGGAGCTCCGCCGCGGCCTCTCATCGCCCGGATTTTTAACTTTCGGGACAGAGACGCTATCTTGCAGACTTCCAGGCTACAGGGACCGGTCAAGCTTGATAATATGGACGTGAATTTCTACCCTGACTTTACTCCGACGGTCCAAAAGCAGAGACTGAGTTTTCTCGGAGTTAAACGTCGCCTACGGGACATGAACCTTAAGTACTCAATGCTTTTTCCAGCTAAGCTGAGGGTGGAGGTGGATGGTCGCACGCATTTTTTTGACCGTCCCGAGGCGGCTGGGGACTGGTTGGATACTCTGCCTGGGGATCGGGGCCGGAGGGGTGGGGGGGGGCGCGGTTGGCGGGGAGGGCGCACCGGATCAGAACTGAGGGGTGAATAGTAGGCCTTGCTCTGGACAACATTTTGGTTACCATTCACTGATCGTGTATGCTCCCCTCCTATGGAGGTCGTACGGGGTCCGTTGGGGGCTTTCCCTCCTCCTCTGGGGGACTAGTTAGTTTTTCATCTATGGGGCGACAGGCACACTGCACTTTGGGGGGGCTGTCTGGGCTCATGCAGGGGTGCAGGGAGGGGGGAGTTCTGTTGGGATGGGTGGGTGGGGGTGGAGTGTTGTTTGTCTGCACCGCAAGGCGAACCCTTTACTGTATTGTTGTTTTTGAGATGCTCTTTGGGGGACGATTGATGGCTTTCATGTATGATGGGGGGTAGGGACCTGACTGTGTTATCATGGAACGTTAATGGACTGGGGGATAGGATTAAGCGTGGTGTGGTCCTGCAGTATCTGAAACGAATTTCACCAGATGTGATCTTCCTGCAGGAGACACACCTTATAGGTAATTCCTTTCATGCCATGAATCGGAGAGGCTATCGCTTGGTGGCCCATTCGGGCTTCACCTCGGGCTCGCGGGGGGTGGGCATCATGATTAAGAACTCGCTCCCATTGGAGATTGATGAGGTGCGCCATGATGAGAGGGGACGTTACACTGGCTTGGTGGGTAGAATGGAGGGCAGAGTGGTCGTTTTTGTATCAGTGTACGTTCCGCCGGGGTTGCAATCTACCACGTTTGCGGACCTGGGGCGCCTCCTCCTTGACCTCCCGGATGGGCTTCTGGTAGTTGGGGGGGACTTTAATGCGGTGACTTCAGGGTCTATGGATCGTCATCCCCCCAGGGACCTCCCCCGGGCACAGGCGTGGCTGTCCGGCCTCTTAGATACACTAGGATTGGTAGATTGCTGGCGACTAAAGCATCCCGCTCAGCTGCAATACACCTTCCACTCGGGTGCCCATGGTAGCCTTTCGCGGCTTGATTATATCCTTGTTCCTGCGGCCTATGCTGGGAGGGTGGGAGAGGTGCGCCATTTGGCGCGGGGTATTTCAGATCACTCCCCACTACTGCTGCATCTGGATGTCTTCCCGAGGGGGGAGGGCAGGGTGGCCCCAATTAATGCCTGGTACCTGCGCGACCCCACTATTCGAGCCGAATTGATCAAATCCTTGCAGCGGTACTTTGAGGAGAATGTGGGGTCTGTCCCTTCTGCCATCTCCCTTTGGGAGGCTTTTAAGGTAGTCCTTAGGGGGGAGGCCCTCTCCTTTATCTCCCATGCCCGGAGGCGCGAGCGGGAGGAGGTAACCCGGGTGGAGGCCGAAATTACTGAACTAGAGGGTGCCCTGGGGAGCGGGGTGACGGATGCCACATTGCATGTTTTACACCTCAAGCAGGCGGCCTATAGGGCTCTCGTCACGGAGGCGGCCAGGGGCCTCAGTAGAGAGCAACAGGGGCGACTGTATGATGTGGGTGATAAGGCTGGTAAATTGATAGCGTGGTTGGATAAAAAGGAGAGAGCGAGTCGTGTGGTTCCGTTGATCGAGAGGATGGATGGTGTATGTGTCACCGAGCCGGAAGCCATTGTCTCCTGCTTCGCGGATTATTTCCGCGAGGTATATTCCCCGGTTTCTCCCTGCTCGGAGGAGGATTCCCATGCCCTGCTTCGGGACATCGCGCTGCCCTCCCTTTCGGTGGAGGACAGGGATTCGCTGGACGCTCCTCCCACCTCGGACGAAATTGCCCTTGCTATCCGCTCGGTCGCATCTGGCAAGGCCATGGGCCCCAACGGCATTCCTATCGAGCTGTACAAGCTGCGACCGGATGTGCTGGCGCCCCACCTGCGCGCGATGTTCCTGGCGGCCTGCTCGCGGGGTTCCCTTCCGCCGGACCAGCGTCTGGCCACGATCGTGGTGATCCACAAGGAGGGGAGACCCCGTGAGCGAGTCACATCCTATAGGCCTATCTCGCTCTTGAATGCGGAGCCCAAAATCCTCGCCAAGGTGCTGGCCAACCGGCTGGTCGGCGTGGTGGGCGACTTGGTCCACCAAGACCAGTCCGGCTTCATACCCCATCGTAACACGGCCCTTAATCTGCGACGCTTGCACGGGGTGCTCGCGCGTGTCCCGTTCGTGCGGGAACCGGCCATCTTGGCGTCCTTGGATGCCACCATGGCGTTTGATACGCTTGAGTGGCCATACATTTGGGCGATGCTGGCGAAGTTTGGCTTCGGACCGGGCTTCATCAGCTGGGTCAAATTGTTGTATTCCGGCCCATTGGCGCAGGTGGTGGTGAATGGACGAGTTTCGGCCCCATTCGCACTGGGACGGGGTACGCGACAGGGCTGTCCCCTGTCGCCTCTCCTGTTTGCACTGGCCCTGGAGCCCCTGGCGGAGTGGCTGCGGTGGCACCCTTCCATCCGTGGTCTCCGTTGGACCCCCGAGCATGAGGACCGTGTGTCCCTCTATGCTGATGATATCCTTCTATATCTCGCCTCCCCGCGTAAATCACTGATTGTCCTAGTTGATGTTTTGCGCTCATTCGGTCGCAACTCAGGCCTCGTCATCAACTGGGCGAAATCCTGTGTATATGTGCTTGCCGGGGAGGCTCCGGTCCTACCATGGGACTGTCCGATCCAGATCGCCTCCCAGGGGTTTCGGTACCTGGGTATATATATTACTCTGGACCCGGAGGCCCGCTACGAGCGGAATTTGCTGCCCCCTCTCCAGCGCTTGAAAGAGGACGTGGTGCGTTGGCGGCGTCTGCCGCTTTCGCCGCTTGGCCGAGCGGCCTTGTTTAAAATGATGTCGTTGCCGCGCTTTCTGTACGCTCTCCAGAACACTATGGATTTGGTTCCGGCGCGCTACTTCCGAGAGGTGGAGAGTTTGCAGCATCGCCTGTTCTGGGACGGGAGGCCACGTATCGCCTTGGCTAAATTGACGCTCCCGTGGTGCGATGGGGGGGTTGCCCTCCCGGATATTAAACGGTATTACTGGGCCTCCCAGCTAGCTGCGATTAATCATGGCCTTTACGGGCCCGCCCTGAACCCGGCATTTGAAATGGACAAGATGCTCCTGTCCGGTGGCGACTACAATAGGGCGCTTTACTCTGGCGCGCCGGACCCTCGCCTGACGGGACCGACGCATGTCATGGTGCGTGTATGGCACGCGGCTAACGCAGCTATGGGGTGGAAGGACCGTTTGACCCGGGCGTCACCGCTATATGCATCGGCGAGGTTGGGCTCCTTGTGGACCTCGAAGGGCTTCGAGAAATGGGACACGATCGGCATCAGCACAGTGGGAGATCTCTGGACGAGGGGGGGATTCAAACTTTCGAGATGCTGCAGACGGAGTTTCAGTTGCAAGGCAGTGAGTACTTCCGGTACTTACAAGTCCGCCACGCGCTGGGCTCCGTCTTCCCGGATGTCGCGTCCATTCCGGAGTCTTCCCCCCTGGAGGACAGAGTGCTGGATGGCCATGTCCCAGACAGCACGATCTCCCTTATATACAAAAAACTGATTAACGACCGATCGGGCCTGCTGACTGGCCTCCGAGAGGCCTGGGTTGCCGATGGGCTGGAGTTGGACGACGAGGACTGGATGTCCGCGGTGGCTTCTCCGAAGGAGGTGGCCATCCCGGCTCGCCTTCGCTTCGTCCAGCTTAAGATCCTCCACCGGGTCTATGTGACGGGGTCAAGGCTTCTACGTATGGGCCTAGCTGAGGATGGACTGTGTAAGCGTGGCTGTGGTGCTTTGGCAACTTTCTTGCATATTCTGTGGGAATGCCCAAAGGTGGAGCGATTCTGGCGTGGTGTGCATGAGGTCCTGCGAGTGGTTACGCGGGTCGTGCTGTTGCCTGAGGCGAGGAGATGCTTGCTGAATGTGTGGGAGCCAACTGACTGCTCGGTTCCGCAGACGCGGTGGGTGACTCTGGGATACATGATCGCTAAGCGTGACATTGCTCAATTGTGGGGATCCCAGAGGCCTCCGGCGGTGTCGGCCTGGAAAGAACACATGGATTGGTGTATGTTTCGTGAAAAGGTGGTGTATGTTGCGAGGGGTAAGCCTGGGGCGTGGGTGAAAATCTGGGGCTCCTGGAACGCCTATCGCGGGGGTATTTGCGAGCCGCCGCTGCTGCCGGCTGCTTCACCAGCTCCGTCCCCCTAGCCGACCCCCTCCCCCAGCCATGGGCATGTGGTTCCCCAGTCCCTGATCTGTTCTCATTCCCCTCTTCAGAGTTTGGCGATTGGTTGGGGTTCCCCACTTAAGGAGCGCGTGCTGTCACTTGGGATTGCGGGTTGCCTTGCGGGTGTGGTTGTTTTTGTGTTGTTGTGTTTTGACAAAAGGAAACCGTATTGTTGGTTTGGAGTTATGTGGCCTGCACTACTGATATCTCCTGATTTACCCTTTTTGCGCCGCCAAGAGATTTTTCTGTATGTATGTCATATGCTACTGCTACTCTAGCGGCCGGCCAGACGGTTGTAGGCCCATACTTGTAACTATTTGAGATGGTAATAAACGGTTTCAAAAAAAAAAAAAAAATTGAAAATGATTGCGGTGTCCCTAAAGCGGGCGCCGCGATCATTATCCAAAATCCCAACAAAAGCAGCCACCATTGTCCCTATCAGTGACAATAACAAAAATAGTGCTCACCCCTAGTTAAAGTAAGCCATGTAACGAGCCAAGCAAAAGGTCCAGTCATTATGGGCCATCACAAATGGTGACAAGGCAGTACCAAGGCGGGACTAACAAGCCCATTTATAAATCAGAAGCCACCATTTAAGAAGGACAATGACACAAAGCCAATGACAAATATGGGCAGAGAGTGGGCGGGGCTTCTAGTGCATACCCTAATACAGCATGCCTCGCAGAGCGAGCAGCGCATGCGCACTGCCGCTAGGCTCGACCTAAAAAGGGCTGAGTGACTGTACACACCCCCCAAAAGGGGAAATAGCGCACAGAAGCAACTAGAAAAATGCATGCAGAGCTTTAGAAAGCTTAGGGCACTTCACATCCTCTACTGATGTGTGTAAAATGTAAGTGAAAGGTGTTCCTCCTTGCAGGACCATCTCGGCTTTTCATCCCTGCAAGATCGATAAAAGACATACCACTGTATTGGGTAATAATGACACATATTAGAAAAAGAGAAGAGGCACTCTAGGCATGGATCACATCACCCAGCCAGACCCACTGATTCAGATCAATAAAAGGTCACTCACTACCTCACCCGTCATCTAAACACATAAGGCCAACAACCGAAATACAGAGTACCCGGCGAGAATAAGAAGTTTTGTGGGTGTGTGGGCCCTATATATCCAGTAGGGATATCATTATATCATAATATCCTAGCCACAATAGCCAGGGCAAAAATATCGTCAGGCACGTATATATATATATATATATTTCTATACCTAATTCCAGATCTGTGTAACTCAGCCAGTGGTGGGTGAAAAGTACCTCTATTCAACCTTTGCCTAGACAGACCTGTACAGCGCCATCACCGCCTTGCTCCTCCCTGTAAGCTTCCCTTTGATGTACATGATATATACAATTTATCTTTCAAATTTCAAGTAAAGATGAATTAGTATGAGAACAGTGGAAATTTACTATTACAGTATTGTTACACACCATATTAAGAACTATGAGGGCGGACTTCCTGAGGATGCAGGCCAGGCTCCAAAATTTGCCTTCATCAGAGCACCAACCCTTTCTCACCCGATCATTGCATGACCCTGTCCCACAGCCTTTTAAAAGCACCAACAGTTTTAAATGTCAACTTCCCCACGAGCCTTTTACACTAACTTGCCAAAGCTCGCAGCTTGCAGCGGAAGCACAGTCTGCGGAGCAGGCATTTATACTGCTCCTTGATGCAAGAGGTATTGGACGCCCAACTTCGTCAACCATCACGTCTTTTTGGGTCTCACCTAGCGTTGCAGCGCGAATGCGCTGCCATCGCTTTGAGAGGCACGCAGTATAGTCTATAGTGTGGAAGCTTCGTGGAAGCTCCGCCCACTCTCTGCCCATTGGCTTTTGACTTAAATGCTGCCTTCCGATTGGTTTGAGGGTTGTTAGTCCCTCCTCATTCATCATTTGTATCCTTCCACGGCTATTGGCCCCTTGACTCTTAACACTATTTTCTTCCCTGTCTCCCCACCCCACCGCCCCCTTCCTCAGTCTGTGACTTCTCACCCTCCCCCGCCCCCACTCCCGTTCGTGTTTTCTTGCCTGTCGGCACTTTCGTTTTCATCTTTATTATTGCCACCTTGAAATATGAGAGTTCAAGATGCGTGCTGTACAAAAACTTCTCGTGTTTAATGAACAAGATTTTAATGTTACTCTAAATATAATAAGACTCTAGGCAACATTCGGGGTATGCATGGCAACTGATGCCTCTTAGTTCACAAATGGCATTGTTGTCGGGCGGGAGGAGTGGCAGTGTTTTAACTCAAGCTCAAAACGAGCACTTTTAATAACTTCCTCTCAATTCAGAGCTATGATCTTGTGTACTGAGGTGACGCGCTAAAGAAATGCACTTTTTTGAATTCTGAAGAGACATTATCACACATTTACATCATGTTTACTGTATGATTAACATGCCGATCATTTTCACGGCTCGCCCACTGGCTCGTATACGCTTGGCATGTCTCCGGCTGGCTCTACCTGCTAATTAATATATTGGCTCGCGCACCTCAAACAAAGAGAGATGAATGGATACATGACAGTGAGCCCGGTAGATGGTAGAGAAATAGACTGGTGCAGACAAACAGACAAAGTCAGTCTCCATTTCCTCACGTCAGAATCCTCACTTTCAATAACCTGGAAATCAGCCGGCAACTCCTGCACCCCAACCTCATCCCGCTCACCTATTCTTAGCAGAAGCGGCAGATTCTGAGCTGTGCCCTGCTGGTGCAGAGGAGCACGGCAGAGTCTGTAGAAACACTGGGATTCCTAGCCTCTCCGGGTGGGCGCCTAAGCCTTCCGGGTGCCTTCACACTCAGGATAAATTAATACATTTGTTCTGTGCTTTGATCGCCCCTATGTGAGCAGTGTATGGTAGATGGTGCTCTGTGTTAATAAACACATTCAGAGAGGTGGTTGAGTACAAACAAACAACAGCCACAATACCGTACGTTTTGAACATGTAGGTAAATACCTGCTCATCGAGTACCTCATTGGCTGATCATTCCATGGCACCACCAAAATTACATTTGGGCACATTTGCTCAACTGTAAAACACTCCCTTCTATGGTTCATTTAACAACTCGGGGCTTTGGGGTTAGGTAACCTACTTTGGATGCTGTGTAAAAGAGAAAATACAAAAATTAATGCAGTGAAACTAAGCAACCAGTACTGTCTAAAACACTGTGAAAACTGACACACATTCTGGCATTTTGTTTAGTTAATGTCGATTTTCTCATAGATGCGAGTAAAGTACTCTTAATATCTTAATGAAATCTGCACACTTTTAACTAATAGCACCGGGCGACCTTTGACAACTAGGCAATGAGTACATTTTCATGTACCCCCTGCCCCCGCCCCCTTGGCAAACTTCATTGCCTCCCAGTGTTTGGGGGATAACCAATACGCAGGAGAGTGAGTCAAATAGCCTAGAAAATGAAAGTGAAACCGAGATTCGGTCCCATACTCCGATCGCATTGGTCAGTCTGAAAGCACTACTTTTATTAATGAGTTTCGCATTAGTAAAGCACCACGGTGTGCATGTTTGGCGCCACTTCACCCATGAGGTACGTGCCAAGCAATTGTTGACACAATCCACACTTTGCGTCTTTTTCAATATATTCATTACGAAGTGCGGGATCTTTCCAAGGGATTTTGCACACTACATACATTCACTCCAAAAATAAAACGTGTAGGTAAAAAACATTGCCATTTACAACGTCAATAGCTCTAACTCACAAATGCGAGACCTATTTGCATTGCGAATGCTTGTTTTGCAACAGCCCCCACTTACGTACAGCTACCAGTTTCCCACAGCACTTCCCAACTAACAACTGACTAATCAACATGCTGTCAACCAGTCACTCCAAAAAAGCGCACAGGAACCACATGTGAAATGGAGAGTTTTGCTCGCTCATCAGGGGAATTAAAGCACTATTCAACAAAATCCATAATGCGCACCCGAAAGGTCGCTATATTCCAGAACATGCACCATGAGGATAAAACCGCACACACAAGTGTTTGCCTTCATATTCTATTGGGTGAGGCGCTATCTCTCCCTTCAATGAGTCTTATTAATGTCAGTGCCCGCTCAATCTGACATAAGTCACATAGTGCTCTCTATGTTGCCAGCCCCTTTAGAATAGGCATCAGCGAGCACACCCCAGCTGGGGACTCGCTCTTCCATGCCTTCTCCCGCAGCCATCCATCGCCGCCTCTTGTTGTTTTCCAAAGATGATGTCTGTCCAAGGGGTTGCCTGGCAGCCTATTGACACAAGAATTTGCAATGAACAGCCCAGCAAGCGTGTTAGAATCCGGGTTCTCTGGTTGGCACAGGTAGGTACTTGTGACAAGCAGGGAACCTTTCCTCTAGTCAGGGTAAGGGGTTACACTCCTAAAATAACCCCTGCTCACCCTCTAGGTAGCTTGGCGCGAGCAGACAAGGCTTATCTCAGAGCGTTATAGGTTAAGCATTTGTGAACACATACAGTAACCAAGTGACAACACTACAGATGGACACCACACAGGTTTTTATATTAAAAATAAGGATTCTTTATATAGAGTTACCACAAGACCATTCAACGACAAAAATACACAATACTGTTACTTTAGATGGTAGAAGTTTGCTTAGTTCTCTTAAGTTCTTAAATGCGACACTTTAAGTCAATGTACCTTAGATGCGACACGCAGGGTAACGAAAGTGTTGCAACGATGCTGATGCGATGAAGTTTTTGGTGCAAAGAAATAAAGACGTGAAGATCTTCCAGATGCGTTACGCTTCTCCGATGTTGCGAAAAGACTCGACTCGATGCGCCAGCTACAGCGGTGTCACCCCTTTACGCGATGCGACGACACCGGCCTTGGCAGCGGCACTCTTCTCCGACGTTTGCGAGATGCTTCCGTTCGATGCGATGCTGCAGCGGCGTCACCCCTTTACGCGATGTGATGACAGCAGCTCCGACGGCGGCACGCTTCTCCGTGGATGCGAGGCGCTATTCTTGATGCGGTGCAATGCGACAACTACGATGGCTGCGATGGCGTCACGCTTCTTCCTCGATGCGAGACTCTTCTCTTGATGCGGTGCAATGCATCAGCTACGATGGCTGCGATGGCGACATGCTTCTTCGGCGTTGCGAGACACTTCCGGAATGATGCGAGACGCTTCCGCTTGATGCGATGCTGCAGCGGCGACACCCTTTGCGAGATGCGACAACAACAACTCCGACAGCGGCACGCTTCTCCTTCTTGAGTCGCGCTTCCAGCTCCTTGCGACAAGTAGTCCCTCAGAAGGCACAACAACAGCAGCAGGCACTTGCAGAAGACTCTGGGGAGCTGGAGGGTGAAGTCCACTGGTCCTGGGACTTCGTTCAGGGGGCAAGCTTAGCACAAGCCCTTGGAGATCTTTTAAGCACAAGTTGAAATAAAGTCTTTGCAGTCTTTCTCCTCTCCTTCCAGCAGCAAGGCAACCACTGCAGGCCAATCGCCCAGGTCAGGGACAGTACTCCTCCTTACAGCTTTCCCAGTTCCTTCTTCTCAGGCAGAGATTCTTCTTGTCAAGCAGGATCTAATTTCTTGGGAGCAGGGTCCCAATACTTATACCCCTAATTCCTTTGTTCCTCTGGGGTAGAGGGGCCTTTGCCCAGTCCAAACCAATTCTTGAGCACTTTGTTGACATGACTCTGCCTTTCTATTCAGGGTGCAGGGCAGAGACATCAGCCGCTCCACAGGAGGTGGAGCCACCATTGTGGTGGCAGATCACAGCCTTATTCAGAGTCCAGGTGCACTCCTCCCACCCATCTGGATGTCAATCTCTCCATTCACCACCAGGCTACCTAGCCCTGCCCTCTGGGTTTCCCCAGCCCTGTCACTCACACAAACCAGACAGGCAGATACACATCATAGCAGAGGCGGGCTGAAATGGTTAGGCAAGCAAATACCAACTTTCTAAAAGTGGTATTTGCAAACACAGAATATTAAAATAAACTTTACTAACAGATGTATTTTATTATTCTGAGTTAAGGCATACTAAAACTCGATTTTCTACCATGTTCCCTGGGTCTGTTAGGATCATAGGATGTAACAATTCTATGGGCATTACAATAGTGAAAAACGAAAATGGCTGTAATTCACTACTAGGACATGCCACACACATCAGGGCTTGTCCTACCTTATGCTTACAATGCACTCTGCCCGTGGGCCTACCATAGGGGTGACTAATATGAAGTTAAGGGAAGGTTTAGGGACTGGGAAGTGGGTGCACTTGCCCAGTCAGCATGACAGTACCAGACTGCACGCAGGTTCTGCAATGGCAGACCTTAGACACATTTTACTAGACCGCTTCTGTGGGTGGCACAACCAGTGCTGCAAGCCCACCAGCAGCATTTGTATTTACAAGCCCTGGGCACTCCTAGTGCACTTTACTGGGGTCTGACAGTAAACAAAATAAGCCAATCATGGAATCCAACCAACATATACATTTTAAATAGGGAGCACTTGCACTGTGGCACTGGTTGGCAGTGGCACAGTGCTCTGAGCAGCTAACAGCAGCAAAACCCATGAGGCACAGCGACAAAAAGTGGAAGGGAGACTCACGCCAAGGTGCCAGGTCTAACACGTGTCCCCTCCAGCTGAAAAGTGGGGACAACTACCCTACCCCAGGGAGTTCCTCATCACTAAGGCGGAAAAATCTGGACAGACCGTCAGCATTGGCGTGATCTGTACCAGGGCGATGTTCCACCGTGAAATCCATACCCTGTAGAGAAATGGACCACCTCAACAGCTTTGGATTCTCACCCCTCATATGCATCAACCATCTGAGGGGCCTGTGGTCTGTCTGAACCCGGAAGTGAGACCCAAACAGGTAGGGTCTTAGCTTCTTCATTGCCCAGACCACAGCAAATGTCTCACGCTCAATAGCACTCCATCTCTGTTCCCGTGGTAGTAACCTCCTGCTAATAAAGGCTACAGGTTGATCTAGGTCCTCTTCATTAATCTGTGAAAGAACAGCCCCCACACCATGCTCTGAAGCGACTGTCTGAACGATAAACTCTTTGGAGAAGTTGGGAGCCAAAAGCACGGGTGCCGTGCACATAGCAGCTTTCAGGGCCTCAAAAGATTTCTGACACGTGTCAGTCCAAATCACCTTCACTGGCTGCTTCCTTGAAGTCAGCGCTGTCAAGGGGGCAACAATGTTGCCATACCCCTCGACAAACCTCCTGTAGTACCCGGTAAGACCTAGGAAGGCTCTCACCTCTGTCTGGGTTTTGGGCGACTCCCAATTCAGGATGGTTTCTATCTTGGGTTGAAGGGGTGCCACCTGGCCACTCCCAACTTGGTGCCCCAAGTACACCACTGAACCCTGCCCGATCTGGCACTTACTCACCTTGATCGTGAGGCCTGCCCTCCGCAGCACCATCAGCACTTCCCAGAGGTGTCACAGGTGTTCCTCCCACGTGGAGCTGAACACTGCGATGTCATCCAGGTAGGCTGCACTGAACGAATCCAGCCCAACTAACACCTGGTTGACCAACCTCTGGAAGGTGGCAGGGGCATTCTTCATCCCAAAGGGCATAACCCGGAACTGGTAATGCCCATCAGGGGTGGAAAATGCTGACCTCTCTTTGGCCCCATCTGTCAAGGCGATCTGCCAATACCCCGACATCAAATCAAACGTGCTGAGGTAGTTGGCAGCCCCCAGCCGATCTATGAGCTCATCAGCTCTGGGGATGGGGTGTGCGTCAGTCCCGGTGACCGAATTGAGTCTTCTGTAGTCCACACAGAACCGGAGTTCGGGTGTGGCTCCCGGCGCTGCAGCCTTTGGGACCAAGACCACTGGGCTGGCCCAAGGACTGCGTGAGAACTCAATTACCCCAAGGGCAAACATCTCGGAGACCTCCTCCTTGATGCAGTCCCTTACCCTGTCAGTCACCCTGTAGGCCTTGTGCCTCACAGGTGTACTATCCCCAGTGTCCACATCATGGACACACCAATCAGTGACACCGGGAATCAGGGAAAACAGGTCAGAGAATTGTCCCAGTAACTGGCGACAATCGTTCTGTTGCTCAGGGGTCAGGGTGGAAGAGAGGATGACACCATCCACTGACCCATCTTGCTCCTTGGCTGACAGGAGGTCAGGAAGAGGCTCGGTCTCCTCCTCCATCCCGGTATCTGTCGCTAAGAGCATGCCCACTTGGGACCTCTCCAAGTGGGGCTTGAGGCGGTTGACATGAAGGACCCTCAAGGGGTTCCTTGGAGACCGCAAGTTCACCAAATAGGTGACAGGGCTCTTGCGCTCCACAACCTCAAAGGGACCGGTCCACTTATCCTGGAGCGCACAGGGCTCCACTGGGGCCAAGACCCATACCTTCTGTCCAGGCTGAAGCTCTACCAGAGTGGCATTCTGGTCGTACCACCGCTTCATCTCCTGCTGGCTGGCTTCCAGGTTTGCCTCAGCAAGTTCCCTGAAACGCCTAGTCTGGTTTCTGAAGGCCAGCATGTAGCTATATACATTCTGGGGAGACTTCTGTGGCACCTCTCTGTAAGCAAAGAGAAGGCATGGTACGAGGACGTCCCACTTACGCCTCATGGGTTCCTCAAGACCCATTATCATGCCCTTTAGGGTTCGGTTGAATCTCTCAACCAACCCGTTTCCTTGGGGGTGGTAAGGTGTGGTGAACTTGTAGGTTACACCACACTCTTGCCAAAGGGATTTCATATATTTAGATATGAAATTGGTACCTCGGTCAGACACCACCTCTAGAGGGAATCCCACTCTGGAGAAAATTCCCATCAGCGCACGTCCCACCACGGGGGCCGTCACTGTCCTCAGAGGGATGGCTTCAGGGTACGGGGTGGCATGGTCCACCAGGACCAGGATGAACCTATTGCCCATCGCTGTCCTGGGGTCCAGTGGCCCTACAATGTCAATCCCCACTCGCTGGAATGGGGTACCGACCACAGGGAATGGCTGGAGTGGAGCCTTCTGCTTCCTTCCACTCTTCCCACTTGTCTGGCAAGTCTGGCAGGTCCTGCAGTGAGTGTCTGAACTACTGCGCATTTGGGGCCAAAAGAAGTGGGTGACAAGCCTTTCAAAGGTCTTGTCCTGCCCCAAATGTCCTGCTAAGGGTACATCGTGAGCCAGCCCCAGTAGGAAGGCTCTGAAGCGCTGGGGTACCACCAGCACACGGGCTGACCCAGGCTCAGCAACCTTAGGTTCAGAATACAGGAGGTCGTTCTCCCAGTAAATGAAATGTGTTCCAGACTGATCACCGTTGGCCTGGTCTGCAGCCTGCTGCCGCATACCCACGAGAGAAGGGCATTCTTTCTGCTCCCTGCAGAATTCCTCCCTGGAGGGTCCTCCTTCTTGCTGCCAATGGGTCAGCTCAGGCAGGTCCCCCAATTTAGCTATCTGTTCCCCTGTATGTTCCAGGGCATTCCCCTCAAGGTCTGCTTCCTCCTGGACCGTGAGAACTTTGGGGGCTGGTTTCCCACGCCCCCTGCCTCTTCTCCCTAAGGCCGGTTCCTGGGCCTCCCTCTCAGGCTCCAGGTCCTCTTGAGCACCTCTACTCGCTGTCATGGACTGTGTGGTGACACACGCCCAATCTGGCATACCCAACATCTCCAGGTGAGCACTCCGCTCCACCTTAGCCCAAGGTGAGCTCTCCAGATCGTTCCCTAACAGACAGTCTACAGGCATGGCGGGCCTCACAGCTACCTGAAGAGTACCAGACAACCCCCACTCAAAGGGAACCTGAGCCACCGGGCAGTGACTCTCGGTGTTGTCGGCGGCAACAACCGGATAGAATGCTCCTGGGACAACCTGCTCCTGAGACACCAGGTGGCGCTTGACAGCCGTCACACTGGCTCCTGTGTCTCTGAGAGCTTCAACCCTATGGCAATTTATGGTCACCCACTGCCTGTATTTTTTAGTGTTCTCAGGCAGCTGGGTTTTGGGGACCACTTCACGGTCTCCTAAAGAGACCAGGGCCATTTCTACTGAACCCCACCCACCTTGGACACCCATCTCTCCACCCAGGGCTACACTAGCCGTCTGCTGGGGGGTTGCACCAGGGGGTGCTGGTTTACCAAACTGGCGACACTTGGGGTCATTGGCAAAATTACCCAGCTCACCACATCTGTAACAGGTTGGGGGCCCTCTTTGAACAGGGGTACCTGTCGGCGCCCCAGTCGGTTTCTGGGGTGGGAGAGGCTGAGAACCTTTCCCTTGGTTCCCTTGGGGATTACTTTGGGGCCTCCTCTGGAACTCCCTCTGTTTACTCTTGTCCCCCCGCTCTTCTGCTGGGGACCCTGCCCACCTTTGGCGGAGACTCCCATGGGACCCTTGTGGACCCTGGTACTGACCCAGCGGTCCGCCTCCTCAGCAAGCTTCCTAGGGTTAGTCAGCCTACTATCAATCAGGTGCTGGCGTAGCTCAGGAAAACAATTACTGGACAAGTGCTCCCATGCCATTAAATCAAGAAGCCCTTGAAAATTATCAACCTTGCTACCCTTCACCCAACCATCCAGTGCTCTGCAAAAAAAAGTCACATACTCCACATACGTACTATTGGGAATCTTAGTGCAACCCCTGAACCTCTGTCTATACATTTCAGGGGTTAACCCATACCTAGCAGTTAAAGCTTCCTTCATATGGGGGTAAGAGTTATACACTTCCGAGGGCAAATCTAGCAGTGTTCACTCAAGAACCGCCCCCACAACCCCGCTCCCCAATCCTTCAGGGACCCGGTGGGAGGACATGGCTACTTCGTAGGCTTTGAACCACTGCCCTATGTCATCATTTAAAAAAAATTCTTTCACTACATCTTTGGGTATGTACACTCTGGACTCTACCTGCACTGAGGGTGTGCTGCCACCAGAGGGAGTGCTTCCCAAGCCCTGGGCTTTCAACTCCAGCTCCCTCATTTTCATTTCATGCTCCATTTGGCTTTTATTTTCCTTCTATTTCCAGCCTTTTTTGTTCCATTGCCAGTTGTCCATTTAGTTTGGCCATCTCTATTTCATGAGCTCTGGTTTCCTTCCTGTCTGCCAACTCTTCTGGAGATAAACTTTTACTAGAAACAATGCTACCTGCAGGGGAAGGGGATCTCCTTCCTCTTGGACCCACTGGCCCATCCAGCTGCTCATCTGCATTCTCATCATCAGTGGCATTCCTTGCTTCTACCCAGGCCCTCAGCGCCTTGTAGAACTCTGGCTTGTTTTTACATCCAGTTGTGGAAACATAAAATTTCTCGCAAAAGAATTTCAGCTGTGATAACTTGTAGCTATCCAATTTCTCTTCTTCCCATTCAAATTCAGTATTAACAGAGACTATGGATGCTGCTTTCTCCACCATGTTTAAGCTTGGCAGTGCTCAAAAATAGACAGTCCCAAAAGAAATCTACCAACAAGTATTGGTTGCGTTTAAAGTCTGCACTCACTAAGTAGTGTTCACCAATTACTGTACATGAGTCACAAATGCAAGTCCAGAATCCTCACCGCTGACCACCAATGTTAGAATCCGGGTTCTCTGGTTGGCACAGGTAGGTACTTGTGACAAGCAGGGAACCTTTCCTCTAGTCAGGGTAAGGGGTTACACTCCTAAAATAACCCCTGCTCACCCTCTAGGTAGCTTGGCGCGAGCAGACAAGGCTTATCTCAGAGCGTTATAGGTTAAGCATTTGTGAACACATACAGTAACCAAGTGACAACACTACAGATGGACACCACACAGGTTTTTATATTAAAACTAAGGATTCTTTATATAGAGTTACCACAAGACCATTAAACGACAAAAATACACAATACTGTTACTTTAGATGGTAGAAGTTTGCTTAGTTCTCTTAAGTTCTTAAATGCGACACTTTAAGTCAATGTACCTTAGATGCGACACGCAGGGCAACGAAAGTGTTGCAACAATGCTAATGCGATGAAGTTTTTGGTGCAAAGAAATAAAGAAGTGAAGATCTTCCAGATGCGTTACGCTTCTCCGATGTTGCGAGAAGACTCGACTCGATGTGTCAGCGACAGCGGCGTCACCCCTTTACGCGATGACAGCGGCCTTGGCAGCGGCACTCTTCTCTGACATTTGCGAGATGCTTCCGCTCGATGCGATGCTGCAGCGGCGTCACCCCTTTACGCGATGCGACGACAGCAGCTCCGACGGCGGCACGCTTCTCCGTGGATGCGAGGCGCTTTTCTTGATGCAGTGCAATGCGACAACTACGATGGCTGCGATGGCGACACGCTTCTTCCTCGATGCGAGACTCTTCTCTTGATGCGGTGCAATGCGTCAGCTACGATGGCTGCGATGGTGACACGCTTCTTCGGCGTTGCGAGTCACTTCCAGAATGATGCGAGATGCTTCCGCTCAATGCGATGCTGCAGCGGCGACACCCTTTGCGAGATGCGACAACAGCTCCGACAGCGGCACGCTTCTCCTTCTTGAGTCGTGCTTCCAGCTCCTTGCGACACGCAGTCCCTCAGAAGGCCCAACAACAGCAGCAGGCACTTGCAAAAGACTCTGGGGAGCTGGGGGGTGAAGTCAACTGGTCCTGGGACTTCGTTCAGGGGGCAAGCTCAGCACAAGCCCTTGGAGATCTTTTAAGCACAAGTTGAAATAAAGTCTTTGTAGTCTTTCTCCTCTCCTTTCAGCAGCAAGGCAACCACTGCAGGCAAATCCCCCAGGTCAGGGACAGTACTCCACCTTACAGCTTTCCCAGTTCCTTCTTCTCAGGCAGAGGTTCTTCTTGTCAAGCAGGATCTAATTTCTTGGGAGCAGGGTCCCAATACTTATACCCATCATTCCTTTGTTCCTCTGGGGTAGAGGGGCCTTTGCCCAGTCCAAACCAATTCTTGAGCACTTTGTTGACATGACTCTGCCTTTCTATTCAGGGTGCAGGGCAGAGACATCAGCCGCTCCACAGGAGGTGGAGCCAGCATTGTGGTGGCAGAGCACAGCCCTATTCAGAGTCCAGGTGCACTCCTCCCAACCATCTGGATGTCAATCTCTCCATTCACCACCATGCTACCTAGCCCTGCCCCTCTGGGTTTCCCCAGCCCTGTCACTCACACAAACCAGACAGGCAGATACACATCATAGCAGAGGCGGGCTGAAATGGTTAGGCAAGCAAATACCAACTTTCTAAAAGTGGTATTTGCAAACACAGAATATTAAAATAAACTTTACTAAAAAGATGTATTTTATTATTCTGAGTTCAGGCATACTAAAACCTAATTTTCTACCATGTTCCCTGGGTCTGTTAGGATCCTAGGATGTAACAATTCTAACAGCCCATTCTGGCCTATGGAGAACAGGTAGCCTTACAATAGTGAAAAACGAAAATGGCTGTAATTCCCTATTAGGACATGCCACACACATCAGGGCTTGTCCTACCTTATGCTTACAATGCACCCTGCCCGTGGGCCTATGATAGGGGTGACTAATATGAATTTAAGGGAAGGTTTAGGGACTGGGAAGTGGGTGCACTTGCCCAGTCAGCATGACAGTACCAGACTGCACGCAGGTTCTGCAATGGCAGACCTTAGACACATTTTACTAGGCCGCTTCTGTGGGTGGCACAACCAGTGCTGCAAGCCCACCAGCAGCATTTGTATTTACAAGCCCTGGGCACTCCTAGTGCACTTTACTGGGGTCTGACAGTAAACAAAATAAGCCAATCATGGAATCCAACCAACATATACATTTTAAATAGGGAGCACTTGCACTGTGGCACTGGTTGGCAGTGGCACAGTGCTCTGAGCAGCTAACACCAGCAAAACCCATGAGGCACAGCGACAAAAAGTGGAAGGGAGACTCACGCCAAGGTGCCAGGTCTAACAAGGCATCTCTGACAAACTCAATAAATACGTAGAGTGTCTGAAGGGCACGCAGGTTATATGAAGTAATGTATTTAGGTGAGTCACTGGGGCAGACAAACCATCTCACATGAAAATTGTTAACTAGGGGTGCAAGAGCAAATCTGGCGCTGTGCTGAAACATAAAGCACGGCGCCCATGCATATAGCTGTGTGTTTCTGGCAGCGGAAATAAATAATATTAGATGGGGTGGCGGTGCCAATAGACGTCTGCGACTGGCAGGAAGCAATAATTAACAAGCACTGAACAGCAACGGCGCTAAGTAAGCATATAAAAAAAGTTTGGTGGTACCCGTGCACATAAACATTTCTCCTTCACCTTAAGTTGTGCGGCGGCCGGTGAAGCTGCGCCATTGAAGGCAATTCTGAAACAACAAATAAAGGAAGTAGTCCGTGAATGAAACAGAAACAGACCTACAGCGTAACTAAATGGTAGTTGATTGGTGCTGCTTGCTTAACACAGAAGTGACGTAGCAGGAGCACCAACCAATAATACGACAGGAAAGCTGAGCAACGGAGGAGTGAGCCAATGCCAAGCAGCAGGCTGGATTACACTCCGAATACTGTTCACTACAGGTCTTGCAACAGTGCATGCGCTGTCTAGGCTTGACCTAAAAAACCATACTGGTTTAAAAGCAGGCATCAATGGATCGTTCATCAACCAGAGTCCCACATTCATTCCTCTTACCACTCATACCTCCAAAGAGTCAAACCCATACCATATATATTTGCCTCACGCTTTCTCATATAGATGCTGAGTTCATTAATACATTTCTCAACATTCCACCGAAAGCACACTCCTCCTAAATAGTTTCCACACAGACACTTCGTTTCCAAACATCTCTTGTCACATTCCCGGGACATCTCCAAAATCTTATGGGTGTCCCAACTATCCTAGGAACCAACTTCATTACAGGATTCAGCAACACCATTGATTTATTAAGTAGGGTCACTGCCTAGTGTGCAGCTCCTTATCTATATTTAATTCATCTTCAACTGTCATTAATGTTGCTATCTACCAGGTTTCCTTTCTGCACAACTTAAGAGTCATATCACCTCCTCTATGGTGTGGCAGCATGTGAACGACACTCGTTGCCACCATTTCAGAAATATCTTCGTAAGTGTTATTGTCATAGAAATGTTGACTTACAGAGGACCTCTCATCTATATATATATATTTTTTTTATTGAACCACAGTATCAATGAAAAACCATACAAATAAAGAAGGAAAACAACATAATAACAATAATAATAATCGAGTAGATTTGGCACATTAGTTCACAACATGTTAGACGAAGTAGAGAAAAAAAAAAAAAAAACACAAGACAGAAACTCAAAAGAGATACTACCCTCCAATGTGGTCAATCATGGTTTTTCAAATGGTAAGACCAAATTTGTGCCTGCTGGGTCTTTTGACAGAGTATAGACAAACTTCCAAATTAAAGATATTGTAAAACTTAGCTCGCCACATTTCGAAAGGGGGTGCCTCAGCCTGCAGCCAAGAGACAGCTATACAAAGTTGTGCTACTGCTGTCATAATAAAATTCTAAAATAGCCCAACGACCCTGATTATCTACAAGCTGGCGCCCTGTTATCACCACCATGGGTCTGGCCAAAATGGCAAACCCTATGACAATAATAGATTGCTTAGATGCTGCTAATATAACATACCCTAAGTCAGTCAACGTCTGCTTCTTAACCCAAGGAAGATGAGTCTCCTGCAGACAGACAATATCGGGTTTGATAGTCCTTAATTCAGCTTGAACTCTCTTCCTTTTATTATAATTATTAAGCCCACATACATTAAAGGAGAAAATACGCAGACCTAAATTGGCCATGAATAAAATATCGGTATCAACATTTGAACTGTACCGCATCTATAGTCAAAGAAAAAAAACATTTCAAAAACAAATGATACTGTGGACATTTTTTCATTTAACCCCAACCCACCCTTCCCCCACCCTTGCCCTTTCCACCCATTCCCTCCCAAAAATCCCCCCACCCACTTCACACGGCAAAGGGACCATGGGTCCCTAGTGATGAGGAGCTGGAGGCCCCCCTGGAAATTCCCTGTCCCATCTAGTTGCAAAACAAATTGGAGAAGAGAAAAAAAGAAAAAAACAGAAAACAGCTCCACCTTATTACACAGCCAAAAGCCATCTCATAACATAACATAGAACTATCATATCAAGCCCTACGAGGGTAGCCCAAATAGGAACTGTAGAATTCAATTTACTTGTACAGCTATCCATTTAACTCAATAGATTGAACATAAAGATTCTCTTGCTTGTATTTCAGAGTCAAAAATTGTCATCTGATCCTGATACAGCACGTTTAGCTTTGCTCAGTGCTTAATTTGTGCCGGTGCTTTCCGGTGCTTAGCACCGGCACTTATGCATCAGGGCCGGGTCTAGACATACCTGAGCGCCAAGTCCGCTAACTCAGCTTTCTCAATGTCTGTCACACATTATGGGCACTTCCTGCAGTCTCCGGTGAAGAGCCAATCGATATTTTCCACAGTTCAATAAATCCATTACTTCAGTCAGTGTTGCGGTGGGTGGGCCACTGAGTGGACTGTATTTGGTCCTGTGTGCAGCAGCTGCAGCTCAAGCGTAACTTAAAAAAAAATCAACTTTGCCCGCCTTGTCATACGCACACACGTACGACGCACCGGCACCATTCAGTCAATTTGAAGCAAGTAGAAGCAGCGTGCCATGCAGTGCAGGCCTCGTAATCAGATTAATAAAAGCGGTAAGTAATCAGTGGTCGAAGTGGGCGGGATCGGCAGGGCATGGCATGCCCCTACTTCTTTAATTCTGTAGCTTCCATTCCCCTACTTTTTTATTTTGAACATGCGTCCCTGGACGTCAGAAATATCCAAGGCCTGCAGAGAAGGCTCGTCATTAGGGGCTGTTCGGGGACGTGGGGGGGAGGGGGGAAGGACAAGGTCTCGTCTCTTGCTTCCTGCCCAGACAAGACAAGGAAGGTATCCGCAGCTGCCCCCTCTCTTTCTTACTCTTATTCCCCCTCTTTCTGTCTAGCTCCTCTTGACTCAAGAAATAGTTCTCACCCCTACTTCCAGTCGTTCATTTGTTACCCTGTAAAATGGATGCAAAAAAGAAAAACACTTTTGCTGGAAATGCCGTTTTGACATTTCTCTATTCCAAATTGCAGCCTCGGAAACAAAAAGTTCAAAATATGAAAAATAAATAACTAAATAAAGCAAGACGGAGTGTTCTTAACGTGGCCAGATTGTTTTTATTCAAACCCAAACACAGTGTCTCTTTACAGAGTTTGCCAGTGAAGCGCTACTTTTGGTTTCTTGTCTTTCTTTGAACAGCATTGTTGTGGGGAAGTGCACCAGACCTGGGGGTACTGCAATACCTGGTTGATGGGTGGATTGGAAAACAAAATGCGAATGCGGTCTTTTTAAACCATACTGCTTACGTTTTGTAAGCATATAAGCAGTGGACATTGAAATGGGTCCTTTCTGGGCCCTGTAGTTATGTCCTTAGCTTTTCAGGCAAAACTACTCGTTGATTTCTGAATAATTACTGTAAAAGCATTAAGTTCACCATGTCGTTCCTGCTTACATTTCACATGCTTTATTTAACCTTTAATTTCCCTTTTTCCTTTAGGCAGCATAATGCTCTTACCTAGTGCGTAATTTGAATTGAGTCGCATCCAGGTGTTTATAGCTGGTCAAATTGGATTGTGGTTGAAGGCAGTGTGAATTTCTCTCAGTGGGGCAGTATGGTGTTTGTTAGAAATGGGATTTCTGGTTGGCTAAGGCTTGCGCCAAAGCCAGGCAGAAACCACCACTCTAAGTCAGGGCTGGGGAGTTACACGCCAAAGATAACCCCTGCTCACCCCCTTGGTAGCTTGGCACGAGCAGTCAGGCTTATCCCGGAGGCAATGTGTAAAGCGTTTGCACGCGCACACAGCAACAACACCCTAGGCCCACCACAAAAGAAACTCCACACAAGGTTATATATAAAAATAGCCTTTGTATTATAATAAACACATTAGATAATATTCACACAATTTACACTGTGCCAACTGGCACTGGGCGGAATTTACAGGGGACTATTTACACAAGACAGGGCCACATGGACCACTGTCAGAATTAGCACAAATCACCAAATTGTAAATGTAGAAATGTAGAGCAAATAATAAATGTAGCGCACAACCAGTAACCACTGGTAACAGGTAGGTACACCCTACGCAATCCTAAACACCGTAGGCATATATCACGCAGGGCACCATGAACACACTAGCATAACCTATATGAGGAAAAGCTCTCTCCTACGCATAGGCACAGTTAGAAATAAAAAATAGCATCAAGACAATACACATGGCGCAAAAGTACACATGTAGGAATAATCGTGTACCCTAAGTGAGGGCACGATACAGTCCCCAGGCTAACTTGGCCTCTCAGGGGCTCAAACGCCCTTTGTCCACAGAGTCAGGGCTGGGCTGCTATTGCAGCATAAGCAACAGGGCACAGGGGCACAACCTAAACGTTGCAGCTGCCCACTAAGTGCTGGGCAGCTGGGAAAAGGAGCCTGGGCACCACTGTGCCTTTAAATCAAATATGAAGCGCGTAGGGGGCCACCTAGGCTCTGGGAACTAGTATGCCACACGTTGGAGCGCACTGGCGAACTGATTAATAATGCCCCCTTCGTTGGAGCACGGGATGTGCTCTTAATCAAGCAGGCCCCCAAGCAGAAATCAACGCGGGGGGACTCCACTCGGGGGACTCCTAAACACAATTTCCCCCTTGATGCAGCTGCCCCCTTCGTCAAGGAGAGGCGAGCCTCATTGGAGCGGCCCGCTGCCAAGTGGGGCCGCTCGAGAATGGATGGGATCAGGAACCACCCCGAGCCCTCTCCTTACCGGGTAGCACTTCCGGACACGCTGTGGCGGCCTGCGGGACTCCCCCTTCCCTACGGGGGTCCCGACTGAAACCTCTGAGGGTCGCATCGTGGCCTCGCTGCTTCGGTTCCAGTCTTCGTCGTGCGGGGCTCTCCCCTCCTCACGGGAGCCCCGCGTCAGCCGGCACTGGCTTCCGGCTTTCGTAGCGGCTTTCTCGGAGGAGCAAGGATGTGGCTTGCGCTTCCTCCAATCACCGCGCGGCTCCCTCGGTCGAGCCTCCAGTTACGGGGAAGCACTCTCTCCCGCTGGGCCAATCCCAGCGCGGCAGAGAGATGACGCCGAGGAGACTCCGGGCCTGCGGCGGTGATTTTCTTCTTCTCCAAAGCGGCAATGAGGGATGGGCTCCCTCTTTCTTACGCATACCAAGCGGGGTAGGCACCCACTATTGGAGATAAATCCTTAACGGCGGCAATGCAGGGTGGGCACCCACGAATAATAAATCTGACAAACAAAACGGCATAGATGCGGGGTGGGCTCCCGCTCGGTTTCCTTCGCGCCGAGATGCAGGGTGGGCACCTGCTTTTAGAAATAATCCTAGAAGGCGGCAATAACGCGGGGTGGGCTCCCGTTTGATAAAGGGCAGTTGCGGGGGAATCCCTACGGCGGGACTCCCTCGGTAGATGAGGCAGCTCAGTGCTACAGAGCCCATGCGCTCCTTGAAGAAGAAAAGCGCTCCGCACCAAAAATGAAGCGCTTTCAAGGCGCTAGGATGGAGAGTCCCCTAAAGTCCAGGAAAAGTCTTTCAGGAGGCAGGGGGGCAAGGGCTGGGCCCAGGGGCTAGCTCACAGGGCCCTCCAGGCAGGGAGGCAGTCCCCAGTGGCGGTCCTCCTGGCGCCTAGCAGCAGCAGCAGGCCCCCTCAGTTAGGATCAGCAGAAAACATTTTACATGGGTCACAGCCCCTTTTTATACACAGGTTTCCTTTGTTTCAAGGTGCAGGGAAAGGGCGAACCAGATGCAACTGGTTCTTGAGCACTTTGTTTTGCTCAGCCCCTCTCCCTATTCACAGAACAGGCCAGGGTCATCAGTCGCACCACAGGGGGCGGAGCCAGCATTGTGTGGGGAAAGCCCAGCCCTATTCAGGTCCCAGGTGTACTCCTCCTACTCATCAACATGCAGATCACTCCACTCACCACTGGGGTAGACCCATCCTGACTCCTGGAGCCAGGCACACCAGCCAATCACACGTCAGACAGTCACTTCACATTTATGCCAGCGTCTAGAAGTGGCACTTCTGTACTAGACACAGAAACGCCGCACACATCATCGTGCAGCATTCACTCTCACGAGTTCGCACATACCAAACTCGACCCTGCACTCCCCACGCATCAGGAACTACCATGGACACATACATTCCCCATGCATTCCTAACGGAGGGCAGGTCAGTCTCACTAAATGTAACAGCGCGCACACACTTTCCACTGGGACACAGTGTAAAAGCGCCTAGAGGCCTAAAACCACTCACACAACATAGGGAAAAAGCTAAGATAATCGTAAAAAGTTTAGGGGTGAACCTGCCAGAAGGGCCAAGTCCAACAGTGTTCAGTGAGGGAGCGGAGCTGTGGGCTGTGGGCAGAGCTGCCGAATTTAGAACTGGAGAACCAGGTTCAGCCTTCATGAACAGTCCCCCAGACCACTCTGCTGAGGGAGCACATTTCCATGCTAGAACTTAGAAGGTCCCGCAAAACTGGAAAAGCCCTGGGGGCATATTACCAAGGGCCGGCGATACAATTAGCGCCGCTTTAGCGTCAGTTCTTAGGGCGCAAAGCAGCGATAATTATATCGCATTATTTACAAGGCCAAGCTAGCGCGTGTTTTCTTGACGTAGCTCCCGTTTTTCACATGCCTCACCTCGCATCGATAATGAGATGCAAAGTAGGCGTGGCTGTGAAAACAACATGGGAAAATATCGCAAAGGCAGCTTCGCGATATTAAGAACGAGGCGTAGCGATAATTTAAATCGCGCTAACTCTGCCTTAAGTCAGGAATTTTACGTCTGTTAAATTCCTGACTAAGGCATACCTAACATGGGAGGTGGATTGTGGGGCTACGCCACAGGGTCTATCATCAAGGATATCGCTGTTTTCCATGGAACAACACTGGAAAACCAGCGATGTTCCATGGAGAAGCCCGCTATCGCTGGAATATTTATCGCCATAGCGCTAAGCGTTGATAATGCAGCGCTAGCTTGGCGATATATTCCAGCGATAGCCGGCGATAATTAAAAGCGCGCTAAGCGCGCTCAGCGATAATTATTGCTGGAGCTTGATAATATGCCCCCTGGTGTCTTAGCACCAGCAGGTGGACCCTAGCAGTGTGGGTTCTCCTTGAAGGCTTGTCCACTACAATCCATTCTGAAGTTCACCTCCAGTCTTGCGGGCAAGCCTACGAAGTAGCAGACCCTAGAGCAACAGTGACTCTGTCACTGAGGTCACAGAACCTCTGAGAAGAGCTGGCTCTAGGGCTGTGTGACTGGTGTGACCACAACAGGCGCTGACTTTGAGTGGGGGCGTCGTATATTACGGTTTTAGAAGCACTTGATGCCTACTTCTTGGCCTCCAGCAATTTTAGGCAATAATAAAAATGTCATAACTCCGGTGACTAAACTTCTTCCTAGAGCGAGATGGGAGTTTTGTCTAGTGGAAGTTTTGACTCATGGAAAGATAGCGCAGAGGGTTAATGTGCCTGCTGCAAAGAAAATGTACCATGCCCATAACAAAGTAAAAATTGATGATGTGAGATGAGGCCACAGAAATCACAGTCGCCCTTTCCACAGAACTCTTGTCTCACATTGGAGATTCCCTCTGCACACCACACAGTCCAGTAAACTTGTTGAAAGTGACAGAGATGCACATTTATTTGCCAAAGGTTATATTCCGAACAGTCCTGTGTTAAATATGTATAGCTATTAAAATGCACTCTGGTCAGGGCTACTTGCTATAACAGAGCCTCTCACACGAAATGTTAGGAGCATGTCATAGGTGCTGCGTTCGCCATAAGCAGGGGGTGGGAGAGGAACGAGGTGTGAGAAGTGTAATTTTATTTGTACCCAACTCACTCCTACTGGGAATGATGCCCCGCCATTCATAGCTGCTAAGCTGAAATATGGGTGATTTCCTCGGAGATAACTAGTTTTATCCTGCTCTAGAGACGGCCCTCAAACTGATCCTCACTTCTGGGCTCTACTTAGGAATATTTTTTTTCTGTATGCTTGTCTTGGCTTCTGATGTTCTATTTTTTTTATTTTATTTTTTTTATTGATTTTCACAGCAGCAAGCGAATTGATGACCAAACACAATAAATCCAATAGATTACATAAAAACATAAGTAATCACAAGTTAATTGAGCAACTTTTTTACATGATTAATAACAAAGAGCGAGTTTAGATAAATTATATTATTGACCTTGTGACCAATTATAAATTGGAGCCCATAATTTTAGGCCAAAATCTTTCTTTTTCGTCCCCTTTAAGTGATACATAGCTTTCTCTAGTTGATATATATTTAACAATTTAGTTTGCCATTGATAGAATAGGGGAGGATCAGCATCAAGCCAGTGAGAGGTGATACAAAGCCAAAAAATAGACATTGATATAAATAAGAAACCTTCTTCTGCACGTGTATACAACCGGACTGGATTTGCTTGAATGCCAAGTATTACAAGATCAACTGAAAGTACTAGAGGAACATTCATAATTTGGTTTAGAAACACTTGAATCTCAGAAATAAATTGAGATAATTTAGGACATAAGAAAAACATATGAATAGAATTTGCGCCTATACATCCACAGCGATTACACTTATCTCCAACATTCCCTTTCCATTTTAATAACTCTGCCGGAGTATAATACAAGTCAAAAATACTCATAAAACTTTGACTTTTTAAAGATCCATTACATAATACTTGATCAGACAAAGCTAGAGCATCCAGTACATTGATATTTTCAATACCCATTTCTTTTTGCCATTTTGCATTGTATGATTCGAGATTATCTTCTAAACCATTAATCATGACCTGATAAATCACCCCAATTCTGTTTTGTTTCCAACAACATTCTAATACCTCATGTTTTTTAATTCTGTTAGAATTCACTACATTTTTAGAGTTTAAAAAGCTACGTATTTGAAGATATTTAAAGAAATCTGCTTTAGGTAAGTTGTATTGTTGTTGAAGATGCGCAAATGTTGCGAATTGTTCATTTGGAAAAAGATCCCCTAGCTGACAAATATTAAGATTTTGCCAACGCTGCATGGTATGATCTGAAAATATTAATGGCAGCGAAGGATTGTCAAATAAGGGCATATAGAAATTAAAATTGTTATCCAAAAGAAGTCTTCGTTTACATATTTTCCATATTTGAAAGGCCGTTTCCATTACTTTAAATCTTGTCTTCTTATAGTAACTTGGTTCTGAGAAGCGGACTAGGCATCTTTGTGCTTGGCTACCAAGAATCATTGTATATATAGATGGGTATAAAAAATCGTCCAGAGATATCCCTTGAAAAATTAAGATACTCATTAGTCTAAGTGATAGCGCCAAATAATATAAACGAAAATTCGGGATTCCCCAGCCACCTCGAAGCGGAGGTAAAGTACACCAAATAAGAGACCTCCTTGCTCTTTTATATCCCCATAAAAATCTAGAAATTATCCTATCTAGTTTAATAAAAAAACGAGATGGAAAAGTAAAAGTATGGTCCGAAAAAAATAGAGAAATTTGGGGAAAAAAAGCATCTTAACAACATTGGAGCGACCATACAATGAGAGGTGTAAATTATCTAACCTCTCGAGAGACCTGTTCGTGGAGACGAGTAATGGGTCAAGATTAAGCCCCACAATATCTTCTACTTTCGGTGACAGGATCACACCTAGATACAAAGCCGTCTCAGATAATGTCAGACCAATTGGTAAGCCAACAGCCGAATGAATTATCTGTGTTTTTGAAATATTTAATTTGTAACCAGAATATGAACCAAATTCAGTAGCTATTTCTATAATCTTAGGAAAAGCTTGATTAATATCGGAAGTCACTATCGCAACGTCATCAGCATAAGCTAAAATTTTGTACCCTATTTGGTGGATCATCACTGGGGGAATGTTGCCATCTCGCATAATTTTTTGTAAATATGGTTCTATATATAGTGCAAATAACAGGGGGGAACAGGGACACCCCTGCCTTGTCCCCCTCGTTATTGATAATGTTGTGGAGATATCAGAAGCAATTCGTATACTTGCCTTAGGGTCAATATATAAAGCTTTCAAAGCTGTTGTAAATTCGATTGGGAATCCCTTCCAGGCTAGGACAGACCAAAGGAATCCCCAGTCGACCCTATCGAACGCCTTTTCTGCGTCTAGTAATGCCACACCGACTGGGGATCCCGAAGCCTGAGCCCAGTCTAGAAGGGTGATGATTCTTCTAATATGGTCCGTTGTATCTCTTTTTTTAATAAAACCATGTTGAAATTTTGCAACTAAATTGGGCATAAAGTCTTTCAATCGGTTTGCTAGTATTTTGGAAAAAATCTTACTATCAGAGGTTAGTAAAGAAATTGGTCTATACGACCCTAAATCCGTGGCTTCTTTCCCTTTTTTTTTAAATACAACTATAGTTGCTAATGACCAAGAGGGAGGAGATCGACCAAAAAAAACTTCTTGAAAATTTTTTAATAACTCAGATTTCAAAGCATTACGAAATGTACGATAAAATTCTAAAGGGATATTGTCCGGACCCATTGCTTTACCCATAGCTAGACCAAGTATGGCTTCTTCTATCTCCTCCCAAGTAATTGGGGCAGATAGTATTATACTTTGTGCTGCAGTGAGGGAGGAAGAACTATCTAAGCTTGAAAGATAATTAAACACATCTCTCCTTACACTAGTGCCATCATTCGACTTGTTGTATAGGGATTGATAAAAATCCCGAAATGCCCCTAATATGCCAGAGGTAGTCTCTTGAGCTACACCATTTTGATCATTTATTTTAAAGATTTCAGTAATAGCTGCTTTTTGTTTCAACCTTTGAGCTAAAATCCTACCCGTCTGTTCACTTAATTCATAACAATCTTTTTTAAATAATTTATATTTCGCCGCTACCTGTTCTGCCAGAAAGGAATAAACAACCGAACGCTCCAAAGATACAGTTTGTTGAGCTTCCTGGATACCAGAACCATTTCCAATACAAGAGGCTAAATTTATTTCTGCTAGAGTTATTTTATCCAAAGCAGCCTTAAATTCAGCTTGTTTTTTCTTTAAACGATGTTGCGAGAAACTCAAAGTCTCGCCTCTGATAATTGATTTAAAGGTATCCCAGACTATTTGTATCGATGCAGACTCATTATTATTAGAAAAGAATTCTTTAATGATCCCATCCATATGAGATAAGTAATCCTGGTCTAGCAATAAGTTCCTTTGAAACGACCATTGCCTGTTATTATGATGCTCAATAGAGGGAATTGAAAATTTTAGAACGATAGGGTTATGGTCAGAAATAATTTGTGGTAACACTTCTATACTTAAATCTTCAAAAAATTTGGGAGAAATAAAAAAATAATCTAAACGAACAAATTTTTGATGTGGCGCAGAAAAATAAGTAAAACCTGGCTCTGTTGATCTAAGCTTATTCCAGACGTTTATCAATCCGTTCCCCAAAACTAAATTCCTAAGAGCTCTATAGGATAGAATCTTCCGACCTTGATAGTTCCAGGTGTCCCTTATATTGCAATTCGCTACAATATTAATGTTAAAATCACCACATATAATTAGAGGCTGATTCCAATTAGCTACTTCGCAATTAATAAGATTAAACATTTCTTTATCGTCTAGATTAGGACCATATAATGAGCAAACTGTAAATTCGACCCCGTCAATAATAATTTGCACTATTCCCCATCTACCCCATTTGTCACCTAGCGTTTTACCGCACTTCCCAATCCCCTGTTTTATAAGAACAGCTACTCCTCTTGTAACTCCCATTTGTTTAGAACAGACTAAAAGCTCAAGACCCAATCTTTTTAACAAGTCCCTCTTAGCCCAAGAGAAATGTGTCTCTTGAAGACAAAGAATATCGATATTCAACAACTGAATCAAATGTCGTAGGACCCCAATTTTCTTATGATCATTCAGACCATTAATATTTAACGAACAAATTTTTATTTTTCTTCCCATCTTGTAGTCCTAACAGAAATTGTGGATAATAAATTTCTCAGCATTAAGATACTCCTATAACTCAAACAACTTGTGAAAATCAGTCTTTGTAAATTTATAATGCCTAGGTCAACCATTCTTGCTGCTTTACACCCCAAACCCCACCACCTACACCCCCCCCCCCCACCCCCAGGTACAAGACCTTCGACCCGCCCCCCTCCCCAACACATGAGACTCAGGAACTCTCAGTTCCTGTGAGATGAAGCACTGCGTTCACCGGACTCCGCGTCTGTTAAAAATAAAAAAAAGAGAACAAAGAATACAAAAAAAACAATAATAATACCAATCTCTTGAGAGATTGGATCTTGACTCAATATAGAATTGTGTGAAGTTGTGCCATACAAAATAACTTAGGTTATTAAAGTGTATGCAAGAATTCTTTGGCCTTGAACTCAGAGAAAAAGAATTTAGTTTGCCCTTTCCACAAAATCTTTAGTTTTGCCGGATTCTGAAGATACACAGTGGCTCCTTTTTTCTGAAAATCTAGAATTAGCTGTCTGAGATGCCACCGCTGGGTCACCGTTGCCTGACAAAAGTCAGGCCGAACAAAAAAAGTGCATCCTTTAGCAGTTACTTTTTTATCTGGTCTAGCTAGGGTTGAGATCTCCTCCCTCGCCAAAAAATTATTAAAGCTAACCAGAATTGCACGAGGATACTCTATTTCACCCTGCCGTGGCTTTCTAATAGAGAAGGGAAAGCGATGAGCCATTTGGACCTCTTTAGATCAATCCCACGCTTTTAAATCAGGAAAAGCCTCATTCAAAAGTCCGATCACAAATTGTCTAACATCGCTTCCCTCTTTCTTTTCCGGAATTCCAAGAAATCGTAAGTTATTCCTGCGAGCCTGATTTTCGAGATCCGATATTTTAAAAGAAAGGTCATCCCTAAGGCCTTTGACGGCCTCAAGTTCTTGCTTCTGAGATTTCGTTTCTTCTTCCAAGGCCAAAATACGAGCCTCAGCTTCAGTCACTCTATCCGCTGTTTCGGAGGAAAGTTTGATCGCACGACGAACAGTGTTTTTCAGTTTTGTACAAGTAGCCTGAGTACGAAGGTTTTCCAATTTAGTTTCAGCCCGATGAGCCATCATAGTATCATAAATAGTAGACAAAGTTATTTCAGAAGGCGTTTCCACCGGGTAACTCCCATCTGAAATAGTAACGGACCTCTCTGTACTTATAACCCCAGTCTGAGCTTCTAAATTATTTTCAACGAGAGAGCCAGGCATAATATTCTCAACAGTTTTGAGAGTAGATTTATTAGGGGCAAAATTATGAGAGCTCCTCTTCTTACGTTTCTTCAATGTGGCAACACTATCATTAGGTGAGTTTAAAGATGATTGACCAGCCTCTTCGTCTTCATCTTCACCCGAAAAGCTATTTTCTTCAGTATTCTCCGCCCAGCCCCTCCTTTCGCTTGCACTCTCATCAGACGAATGATCCGACAAAGAATAGAAGTTTTCCGAACCCTCTTGGATCTTTAAACTTTCCTCAGTATGATTGGTATCTATAACAACAGAAGGCTCACCGATCATTATGTCCTGCAGCAAGTCAGCTTGAACTTGAACTTGAACTTCATCAACCATAATCCTTTGTGGGTCCCGGACCCAGGAGTCAGCACTTGCTACTGTTGTATCTGTAGCCTCAAGCATCCCATCTGCTACCGCAACATTGTTACAATTGGAAGCTTCAACCGAGTCAGCCGTCGTAACAGTAAGAGTTGAAGATACAGTGGCAATATGCTTAGATGTCTTTTTATCAAAAAAACTATGTAGCGGGAGAGCGCTCTGTTTTGAGGAACTTTGAGGCACAGGTATAAGTAAGTTTTTGCATGTCTGAGCACCCAAACCATTATCCGCTCCGTCAATAAATTCGTGTTCTTTTGAAAATATAGGTTCGATTACAGCATTTTTTACTGGAGATAGTCTCCCCTCCATAGGTAGCTTTACCTTTACACTGTGCGTCTGAATCTTTGTTTGTACTTTCTGGGCTCTCTGCGGCATTCTCCTACTTCCTCGAGGCCCGCCGCTCCCGCGGACAACCGAGAACTGGATTCCCGCCGATGATCCAAGGAGACGCCACAGAACGAAGCGCTCGCGGGACCGGAACACATCAAACACATTAAGCAGCATCCGTTAGCAAGCTGCGTTCGTCGTCTCGGAAGCTGGGCCAAGCAAACAGTAATCTCCATAACGGAGTGTACGGAGTGCATACGCCGCTGAGACCCGAAGCCTTTGCATCAACCAGGCTGACTCCAAATTCGAACCGCCAAAATCGCTGAGATGCAGCAGGTTCCTCTAACAGCAGGATTTTGGTAAGTACTCTTGTTCAAAAGAAGGCACAGCTTCAGGCAACAGATTCAATCCTCGGTCAGCATGTTTTCTCTTTTCTCCAAAGAACGCAGAGCCGGGAGACAGAGCTGTTCACACAGCCCACACCGCAGCCGCCATCTTGCCTCCCCACGGCTTCTGATGTTCTAAACCAAGTATTGCAGAGAAACATTACATTAGGTTAATATAGAGTGGATAGCTCAGTGGATTAATGTGCATGCTTTTTATCACAACACATTTGTATGAGGTATTCATCTTACGATAGTGACTTAACTCTTTCCTACTGTGTGACCCTGCAAAACAGTTTGTTTACTTTTGTATGTGCGTCTCTATAAATTGAATCAGAGACCAATTTGTGATCGGGTGGAAGGCATGTAAATTGCTACTGAGAGTTAAGTCTGTAGGAATTAATTTGTTAGTATCACTACCAATCTATACATTTATATGACACCTAACCAGCAGACTCTGGAGATTCTCATTTTATGTTATTGTGTCCCAAGCTTTAAGATCGTCAGTTTACACATTTTGCAAATTGCCTGGACAGTTGTATTGCTGTCTTAAAAATTGTTTTGAGTGCAGAAGTAAGTGGTCGTGGTGCAGCCCTTGTAAATATTCAGCCAGCAGCTGGCCCCTGATTGCAGGGGCTGGTTTAGACTGTTGATAAAGAAGTTGATTTATTTGGAGTGTGCCACGTCTGGATGCAGAGTTCAGAAGGAAGGAACCAGTAGAGCAGAAGGAAGGCGCTTGGGAGGCCAGTGAGCACGTCTAGTGAGGCTGCCGATATTGTAACTTGTGACTAACAAGCAATCACACTTGCATACTGGGCAGACCCCTGGGAGGATGGAAGGGATGGGGAAGTTTCTGAAACAGGAGGTTGGCTTTGTTACTGGAGGCCAATTTTTTAGCAAAATCGGCCCACAGTAACAAAATAAGAAGGCTACTGTGACAGTCTGCAGTCTGTCCCAAGCCCATGATGCTGCCAGCCTCCAGCTCTCCCTCAGAGCCGGTGCCAGAAGCAAGCACAATGTAGGGCGCATGCTCAGCGTGCACACAGCTTAACACGTGCTGACCCTGCACTTCTTTTTTTTTCCTTTTTAAAATAGACATCACCCCATCCCCAGGACCGTCATTCAATCTGGTAGCCAAAAACGCTACAAATTTGACTGCCCTGTGTGGTTAGTCTGCCTTGTGCCCGTGGCCTTTGCCCTCGTCACCACCATGGTATGCATTTGCATATTATTTGATGCTTATGCTGCGTGCGGCACAGAGCATAAGCATTAAATAATATGCAAATGCGTACCTGGACTCCCCAGTAGTTCCTCTCTGCAATATGCAGGAGCCCCTCCCTTCTGATATGTAATCCCTCGCTGGCTACCCCTTGCCTTGCACACATGCAAAAGGCTCCCTGAGTGCTTCTGTTCCAAGGCAGAGTGACCTCGAGTTTTAGATCAAGACTGCGTGGGGCTTTCTCCTGTGAGGTCGAGCCATGAGGGTAGAGGGCAGCACAGGCAGAGCAGACTGGTGATGGTTATAACCTGCTGAGTTTGCTTTGTCCAAACTTAGTGTGTGCAATTTCCATGCGTTATGGCCTGGGCCATAGGTGCTGGAAATAGGGATGTATGACGTTACAACGCACACTTTTACAACGCATGCACTTACAACGCATTTTTTACAACGCATAATCCATTACAACGCATGACATTACAACGCATGACACTACAATGCATTTTTAAAAAATACCTTTACAACGCATTTCCATTACAACGCATACTACCTTTACAACGCATACCATTACAACGCATAATATTAAATTACATTTAAGGTAAGTATTAGATAGTATAGGGGTAAAAGTTACTATTCTAACTCCAGGGGGTGCAACAGTAGGGTAAGTGTTGGATAGTATAGGGGTAAACATTACTATTCTAACTCCAGGGGGTGCAACAGTAGGGTAAGTGTTGGATAGAATAGGGGTAAAAATTACTATTCTAACTCCAGGGGGTGCAACAGTAGGGTAAGTGTTGGATAGTATAGGGGTAAAAATTACTATTCTAACTCCAGGGGGTGCAACAGTAGGGTAAGTGTTGGATAGTATAGGGGTAAAAATTACTATTCTAACTCCAGGGGGTGCAACAGTAGGGTAAGTGTTGGATAGTATAGGGGTAAAAATTACTATTCTAACTCCAGGGGGTGCAACAGTAGGGTAAGTGTTGGATAGAATAGGGGTAAAAATTACTATTCTAACTCCAGGGGGTGCAACAGTAGGGTAAGTGTTGGATAGTATAGGGGTAAAAATTACTATTCTAACTCCAGGGGGTGCAACAGTAGGGTAAGTGTTGGATAGTATAGGGGTAAAAATTACTATTCTAACTCCAGGGGGTGCAACAGTAGGGTAAGTGTTGGATAGTATAGGGGTAAAAATTACTATTCTAACTCCAGGGGGTGCAACAGTAGGGTAAGTGTTGGATAGTGTAGTGTAATATTATGCGTTGTAATGGTATGCCTTGTAATGGTAGTATGCGTTGTAATGGAATGCGTTGTAAAGGTAGTTTTTAAAAATGCGTTGTAGTGTCATGCATTGTAATGTCATGCGTTGTAATGGATTATGCGTTGTAAAAAATGCGTTGTAAAGGTAGTGCGTTGTAAAAGTTGCGTTGTAAAGGTTGTTCCCCTGGAAATAGGCATGTGGATGCTGCCGCAGCAGCCCCAAATTAATCAGGGTAGAGTTCAAATGGGGAGTGGCCAAACTAAGGCTTTAACATTTTTTCTTTTAATCTTGTCACATTTTCTGTGCATCCAAAGATAGGTCAAATGGTAGGCTATGTTATCTGACAAAGTGCTGTTTATTCTTTCTAGGACTGTAAAGTTAGTGGCTTTTGTAAAACGAACTATCTGTAAAGAAACTGCATACATATTTCAAAAGTATATCGGCATTTAAAGAAGTGAAGCACATTATTTTGTACTTCTGAAGTGTGATGAAAACAATGATTTTATTTGGAGCAAAATTTAAAAAGACACCTTACTTGGAGATGTGCAAATTGTAGATATTTTCTGAAGCCCAATTTCCACTCATAATCGTTTGACTGGCACATAGTTTTATCAGTAAAACTGCAAGTCATTGGCATTTTTTGACAATTTCTATGGAAATGTGCTGTCTGTAATTGACAGAGCACTGCTACAGAATGCTTTAGTAATATGTTTGCAACAGTGGTTTCCAAAATGCTCCACTGCTTACATTACCACACCCTCGCCACCTCCGCTGGAATGAGCAAGGCTAATTTGCTATGCTTGTCCTTTGTGTGAAGCTTGGATTTTTCACAATCCTAACACTTCAGTGATGCCATTGTCACTTTAGCCAATTTGTTCCAAAATTGTGCTTTGAATGCACGTTTGATTTAATCTTTTTCAAAAGGGTCATGGAGTAGGGGAACCTCCTATCAAAACCTTATTTGAGGAAGGCTTCCTTGCTGAACTTCAGATTGGGTATTACATCTGGCTTTCAGCAGGGCCAGTTGAAGATGTGGGTGGAGCCAATAGACTAAGTGGGCGGAGCCAGGGAAAGTATGAGTGGCCTCCTACAAAATTTTGACCACCTGGGCATAATATTTTACAAATTAAGCACTGGCTTTGCTGGATTAAGCAAAAATGCTTGTGCCCCTTTGGCTTGAAACAGAGAGATTAGTTGGCGAAGCTGCCACCTCCGCTCAACTGTCGCTTGGCAAAAATCTGGCCTGACACAAAAATCAAATCCCTTCCACACTCTTTTCCTATTTGGCCTAGCCAAATCAAATAGAGCTTCTTGCGCAAGAAAATTATTTAGGGAAATCAAAATAGCCCGCGGTAGTACATTGGACTGTCCAGTTTGCTGTCGAATTTTAGGATGGGCTCGTTGTATTTCAACTTTCCATTCCCAATGTTTTAACTCTGGGAAAGCCTCTGTGAACAGTTCTATGACAAACTGGCGAATGTCCCCGCCTTCTACCCCTTCAGGGATACCCAGAATCCGAAGGTTATTCCACGCATCCAATTCTCTAAATCCGAAAGTTTCCAGATTGCATCATCCTTCTGATTTTTAAGTATCTCTGTAAGCCCTTTTTGCGTGGCCAGATCGTCTTCAAGCATGGAGATTCGCCCCTCTGCCCCTCTGCCTCACCGACCCTTGCTGCGATATCTGAGCACGCCTTGGCTACCCTCCTGATGGAGCTCTGTAGCTTGCGGCAAGCCCCCTGGGTTCTGGTGTTTTCCAGACTTGTTTCAGCACTATGAGCTACAATAGTCTGATATATCATGTCCAGTGTTACCTCTTTAGGAGGAGCTTGGGCTGGGCTTACAGTACGCGCAGCTTTCCCTGTTTCAGACAGTAGCAGATTACCAACTGGAGCTGAAAAGGAGTAGTCCCAGACCATGGAGGCTGCAAAGCCCTGAGCCTTGTTGGAGGCCAGATCTTCATGCTTTCTTTGTTCTTTAGGTTTCCGAACAGTTCCCATTTGGGACGGGGTCATATCTTCCTGACTCCCTCTACCAGACGGCCAGCCTGCGCTGTCAGTGTCGTAGTCTGCCCAGTCTCTGCTCAGGTTTTCATCCGCAGAAGATGAAGAGGGGTCAGATAATGAATAAAACTTATCCAGGGCTTCTATTTCCTTTACAGGGTCCATCTGATGCCCCTCTTGGAGATCAGGTTGATTAGCAACACACTTCCTATGGTATGCCCCAAAAGCCTGCATTTCACAGTCATTCTGCATAGTCTTTAAGAAAACTACAGGACCCATAATACCACTGCTGGGTAGTATATCCTTAACACTGGATTCTGCCCCTTCAGTTCATTTTCCTTGTATTAGTGTATTTTGAACAGCACCTGAACTGTCTACAGGACTCACCAGCGCTATTGCGTGCCCAGGTAAAGCCTCTAACACATTTCCCCCAGCAGTCATAACAGATAGCAAATTCATACCTGGATTAGGAGCTGTTATTGCACATGCACCGGTACTGGGTATTGTTGTGCTTTCGTTTCTCTTTACTTCCTCCCCTCCCGTTAATGATTTCTTAGTTTTAACAGTCTGGGGCTTAAAAATAGATGGAACAGCCGGTTTCCCACGATTTACCGCTGTTTTTACATTCAGATTACTTGAACAGCTAATTGCCGGTAGCACGTCCTTCCCCTCTTTTACTGGGGTGCTAGAAGCGGCCGTAGTTCCGCGGATCCTGGCATTTTTTGCTGCTTGCTTCAGCACCATTCCACTGCTCAGAGAAAATACAGCCACACAGTAGCGTCGGATCGCTTGATGGATCCGCAGCGAGTCCCTCGGAAACAAAACTAACAGCCTCCAGATCATCCGGTCGCGCCTATACGGATCTCTAGGGCTCCATAAATCATGAGTCTCTACGTTGCGCCATTCTTCCAAACGTGCAGAGCAGGGGAGGGATTATCCAGGAGAGCGCCCGGGGCCAGCTCACTCGGCCGGCTGACCAGCCGCCATCTTGCCGTCTACCCTTCGCTCTCATCTATATTTTTGTTGCCATTGAAAAGCATTTTACTAGGATATACTCTGTCAACAGTCTATTGTAGCTGATTCCACCCAGATAAAATTACTCTTGTGTCTTATCAGTTCCCTATTCAGAATATTCTTTTTCTGACTGTATGGATGTTCTGAGTTGAAATGAAGGATGCTATCACTTGAAATATTTTCCTATACAATCGGGTCAACAGTTTATTGTATTTAACAAACAAATCCAAGTCCAAGAAAGTCAAGAATTATCATTTCAGTTCATAATTCTAATAGAGTCTATTAGTTCCTGTTCTGATCCACTACAAATAATAGAAATGTTGTCTATGTAATGCACCCAGAGTTCTACATGATTACAAACATTATATAAGGAGCCATTTCAAGCATGCTCCGTTTCATACAACCCCATGAAAAGGTTGACATAAGAGGTAGCAAAAGGACCCCCATATCTGAACCACAGATCTGATGATGTGATGATATAGTTCACTCTGATGCAACAGCTAACTATTCCTCAACACAAACTCGAAGATCCTCATCACATGATTATAGAAACTAGCTGATTATGTTGTAAAACAATAATTCAGGTCTTGAAGTCCATCTATGTGTTTGATTACTATCAGGCCACCGACATCCATAGTACCAAGCCAGAAACTTTAATTCCGTCGAATACCATTGTGTTTTTTCTAGAGCTCGTTAGTTATTTAACAGACAAAGCAAGATTCATAACCAAAAATATGTTAACATACTCTGGCATCCTATACCCAAGATTATAGGTCTGCAAGGGGGAATTCTCTCAACTTTATGGACTTTGGGGAGGAAATAGACGATTGGCAGAACTGTATCCCTTATTTTGTCCATGTATCTATATTTCTCCTGGTCCAACATCACTCCATCATTCCATTTCTTAGAAATGGTAGAAGCTGCCTTTTTAACTATTTTGTATCTCAAACCTTTAAATTTTTTATCGTCTGTTTTGATGGACAATTGTCATAGAGCTTCCAAGTTGCTGTCATCAAAAGTTAGCACAACTTTCCCTCCTTTTTCTGCCTGACGAATGATGATGGGCAAATAGTTCCTTAAGGTTTTCATTGCATCATGTTCTTGTATTGTCAAATCATTGTTCTCTTTTACATACTTCATCTGATCAATCCCCTTGCACACTAACTCAGAAATAACATTTATTTTATTATCTTTCAGGAGAACCAGAACAAACCAAGATTTGTTAGACAGACAGCAGTTATCAAGAAGACTCTCCTGAAGTTGCATCCCCTTCACCAAATCAATGTAGCAGGCACAGTCTCATCTCCTAAACTTAGCACAACTTGTACATGCTGTCAGTCCTAAATAGTTGTTTCTGATATCTTAGACGTCAATGATATTTACATGAGTTTCTGTAGTACAATTGCAGAAAAAATGTTTACGTTCAACATTCTTGTGGTGCCAGAGGCACTCCCAAATATTGGGATCAGGTGATGACCTTTGACTACCATTGTTTTCATTGATTTTAGGTCTTTTGATATATTCTAGCTTGAATGTACGACATTATGTTTTCTGCATGTGAACTCTGACTTGTGATTTCTTTCATGTCTCCTTAAAGATGCAGCGTGAGAGTGGTTGCTTTTAACAGAATTGCCAGGAACTAAACATGTGGTATGTGCATTTGAAAGCATGTGAGAGAGAAAGGTGTGGAATGTACTTCTCTGTCTGGGAGTGTGGTGCTATATGTATTATTATCATTATTATCTGCCTGCATTTTATCCCATGCATTTAACAGTTGCATTTGCTTATTTGTAAGTGTGTTATTATTGTTAGCACATATATATATTTATATATATAAATATATATGTACATATATACATACATATTATCTACTGGTGGTCGCCAGTAGATAGTTATAGTTACAACCTAGTTTCCATAGGAAATCTCAAAATTCTATTTTGAATAATTTTGGCGCCGGTTGACGAATCCTCGCGAAATTTTCAAAACTAATGGGGTGCTCCGTTCAGCTCCTACCCTGAAAGTCTCGGGGTGATTCGTCAAGCAGGGGCCGAGAAAAAAGGGGGGTCCCAAAACACGTTTTCCCCATGCATTTTTCCATAGGACCTTTAGACACAGCTACAGCCCGAACGGCTGAACAGAATTACTTGAAATTTGGCAGAGAGGTAGCCATAAGGTCAAGAAAGTGCCTTTTGCAGATCTGGTGTAAATCTGTTCAGTATTTCCTGAGAAAATAGAATTTAAAAGCATATATATATGTGGGCGGAGCCTAACCACACATCTCATCCTGAGATCTGATTGGCTGTCAGCACTTCATCCAAGAAGTGTTGGCAGCCATCTTGGGACCAATATACATGATAGCACCTCATTAAAAAGCATTGCAGTTAATAGAAGGTTTTAAGACTTTAGTTACATTATAAATCATTTGTTGATGGTACCATACTCATTTTAGGAACTGTGGTATGTTCTAAGGTGATTTCACCATGTGAAAAAGCCTTCTGCTGGGATATCATGATTGAGAGAAAAATATTTTCTCATGCTTTTACCACAGAGGTTTGGAAGGTGATCTATAAGCTAAACTGAGAGCTTATTTTCTGTAAATTCACATTATCTTTCTCAGTCATGTGAGAATGAAGTCTGACATTCTCAGTAAAACATGTACATCCAACAAGGGCAGAGACTGTCAGTTGATTCCTTTGTGTTCTACTGCAGCTTCCCAGAGTGTTCCAAAGAACTACTAGAGCGCTAACAGTCCTACTTATGATAAACGTATGGCACACCTGAAGCCATCTTGCTTGGATTAAAGTGGTAACTCTTAAAACATTTAATTTAAAAAGGAACAAAATGAGGGGGTTCATTTTTCCATAGAAAGTATGATTAGTGCTGCAGAAAGAAAAATTAGGGCACATTTTGAGTGACTTCTCAAATCCTCTTCTATTTCATTAAAAAATTCTGACATGCAGACTGAAACATGCACTTTCAATACCAGCAGCAGTTTTCCCTGGTGAGCAGTAGCTTTACTACAGTGATCTAATGAGCAAAAAGAGTGCTAACATTGTGAATTTATGGCAAATGTGTGACACATCTGAATGCCTTCTTGATGGAATCAAAGTAAAAAACTGAATGTATTTCCTACTGAGGAGACTGCAGTAAATGAGGAAATTAGGAAACTTCATAACAAATAAGTCTCCCAAGATGGCCACCAGAGACAAAAGAGCCCAAATGTAGCCCAAATATCACCCAGATGTAGCCCAAGTATAGCCCAATGACAGAATGTCCCAGAATGTTCTTAAAAACAACTAGAGTACTTACTGTCTTCATTATGACAAAAGTATGGCACACCTGAAACCATCTTGATTGGAATAAACTGGTAACACTTAAAACATTTAATTTAAAAAGGAACACAATGAGGGGGTTCATTTTGCCATAGAAATTATGATTAATGCTGAAGAAAGAAAATGAGGGCATATTTTGAGTGACTTCTCAAATCCTCTTCTATTTCATTAAAAAATTCTGACATGCAGACTGAAACATGCACTTTTAATACCAGGAGCAGACTTCCATGGTGAACAGTAGTTTTACTACAGTGATCTAATGAGCAACTAGAGTGCTAACATTCAGAATTTCATGATGGAATCAAAGTAAAAAACTGAAAGTATTTCCCACTGAGGAGATTGCAGTATATGAGGAAATTAGGAAACTTCATAACAAATAATTCTCCCAAGATGGCCACCGGAGACAAAAGAGCCCAAATGTAGCCCAAAATCACCCAGATGTAGCCCAAATATAGCCCAATGACAGAAGTGTGCAAAACACTTATTATTTTGTGTTTTTGCAGTGGTATATAGTGCAGACTTGTCAGGTATTGGAGTGCTTTACATGAGCATTGGTTACATCACACAAGAACAAATTCATTTTGGTTGCAGACATGGGGAGACTTGGGGGCATATCAACAAGGGCTTTATCTCTGCTTTTTGGCTTTAAAAGCCAAAAAAGCAGAGATAAAACTAGCGCCCTATCAACAACAGGGTGCTAACACGCAAATTTGCATGTTAGCACCCTTTTACTCTACGCTTCCCCTTGCATCTCTAATGAGATGCAAAGGGGGCGTTCCAGAGTAAAATAATAGGAGAAATGTCGCTAAGCGACATTTCTCCTATTATCAAGAATGTCGCTAACCCTGTTAGAGACAAAAAAAGCAGCGCTAACCGCGGTTAACGCTGCTTTTTTACGTCTGCTAAATTTCAGACTTAGCCATGATATCCCATGGAAGGAGGATATTATGGCTAAGTTTGCCTGTCCCTATCAACAAGGTAACGTGTGATTATCGCTGGGTTTCCAGCGATAATCTCACGTTAGCCTGTTAGCGTGTAGATTTTTATCTCTATTGAGATAAGCGTTGCTAATAGCACGCTATCTCAGCGATAAAAATTCACGCTAGCCGGCGATAATTATCCTCACGCTAAGAGCGCTGAGCGATAATTATCGCCGGTTGTTGTTGATATGCCCCTAAGTGATTTGACCAGAATCACAGAATGTCGAGCTGAAGCAGAAACTTCAACCTGGTTCCCCAGTTGCAAAGTCTGCAGTTCTGGAAGTAACACCACATCCTCTCCCCTAAGTGCAACATTTAATCAAGTGGTCAACTGGATAAAAAAACATAAAGATAACAAATAATTTAAAAGTGCTTTGTCGCTATTTGAAAACTCAGAAAATATGTCCTTATTTTAGTCTTTTAGAGCACTAACCATAATTTTGATGCCAATAAGACCCTCTCATATATGTAATTTCTAAAGGAAATGCTCTAGGTATTACAGTTTTGATTACATCAAGATGATGTCAGGCGTTCCACACTTTTGTAATAAATATAGAATGTTAGCAATCTAGTTGTTCATTAGGATACTGTTGAGAGGCAGAGGCCAGGGGCACGGACTCTGAAAATTGAAGGCAGGTAGGAGGGTGCAAAGGCAACAATTTAACCACACTGAGCAGGCAGGAAGGGCCGTGGAAGCACAACAGACTATGGAGGGCAGTGGAAAGGGGGGCAGGGGCAACAAACCAACAATACAGGACTTGCAAGAGAGGCTGTGGCAATGTAATAGACCATTGTGGGCAGAAGGAAGAGGCAATGGTAGTACAACCATACATGCCAACAGACCCGATTCAGCCAGGAAACGTCCAATGTTTTTAAGCTCAAATGGGCTTTATTTGATCTGTCTCCTGTCTACAGTCTCCTCTTTTTCAATGTAACTCAAAGGGGAAAATCAATACCCCAGTTTTTTTTCAAAATCTCCCTCTTACCAAGTTGAAAATGTTCGCAAGTATGGTACATTGGATCATGGAAGGAAATGAGATAGGGACATGGACTTGGATAACAGAGGACAGGAGGGACATGGAGAGGTGCACCAAACTGACCCTGCAGGGCAGGCATCAGGGTTTGCAGCAGCACAATACACCACACAGGGCATGCAGGACGGGAGTGCAGCACAACAATCCATAGAAAGCAAGAGGGAGGGGACAGGACCATGCACATGGACAACAGAGAACAGAGGGGCAAGAGGCAATGGTAGCTAGCTGACCATAATGGACAGACAGGAGAGAAAGCTGCAGCATAAGAGACCATAAAGGGCAGGAAGGACGGATCAGGGGCATTACAATGGAACAGACAAGCCAGGAGGGAGGGAGTAGGGGTCTGCACATGTAAACAGAGGGCTGGGAGCAAGGGGGCAGGGCAGGAGCAGCAAGATAGCCATGGAGGTCAGGCAGGATGGGCACTAGAAGCAAGACACACCATGAAGAGCAACAGTGAGACTGTGATGGCATACACACAGACCATGGAGGGAAGGTGGGAGGGGGTCAGGGGCAGCTAACTGACCACACAGGGAAGGTGGGAGGGGCCATGGCAGTACAGAAGACCATGCATGGCAAGTGGGAGGGTTAGTGGCAGCACAATGGCTATGATGGGCAAGAAGGAGGGTGCAGGGGCATGCACAAAGGACGATGGAGGATAGAAGGGAGGGTCAGGACCTGTGCACAGACAAGAACGTTCAGGGGAAGGGGCCTCACAACAGACCACACGGGGCAGGCAGGAGGAGCAGTTGCAACACAACAGACCAGGGAGGGCAGAAGGGTGTGGCAGTACAATGGACCATGTAGGACAGGAGGAAGAGGATAGGGGCATGGCATGTGGACAGGCAGGGTTGAGGTGGCAGGGACAGGTTACAGTCATCTGACAATGCTAGGCAGGTGGGAGGGGAGTGGCAGCTCAACTGAACACTCAGAGTAGATAGGAGTGGCAGGTCCATGGGACATGGTGGGCAAAAAGGATGGAGCAGGGGCATGCACAAAGACATCGGAGGGCAGGGGGAAGGAGAATAGGGGCAGCAAGCTAAGCACAGAGTTTAAGCAGGAGGTCAATGATGGGGCATAGAATTGGGCAATGGAGGGCAGGAGGAGTGGACTGGTACATCATACTAAATTGAGGGCAGTGGCAGCACATCAGACCATGCATGGCAGGAGGGAGGAGGCTAGTCCATGGATTCACACAACAGAGGATAGGGAGGAGGGGGATGGGGCAGCAAGCTAACTGTTCAGAGAAGGCGGGTATTAGGAACCTTATTGTTTTTAAAACATTGAGTCTGTGCGAACTACTTAAAATATGAACAAGTATGCAGCATAATCTCACTTTTATTCAGGAAGAAGAGGACGTTTGTGACTGTGACTCCGGGCTCACTTGGCAGAAACACCCCCTGACCCTCCACCCCCTATCGCAAAATGTAATGCCCGTGAAAAGGGTAGGTGAACACAGTGTTATATAGAACATAGTCCTGAGAGCACGATTGAAAATGAAAACTAGATATAGTGTATGGTATAAACTATGCACCAAAAAGTGTGATATAAGATGAACCGGGCGTGAAATATAATATGCAATACATTGTGCGCAATGACAGATTAATTGGAGAGCGCGAGATAGCACAGGCACTAGCGCGTGCTATGCGATATGCGCCTTGGAGTGTAATATGCACAGGGCAGTGTTGTGTAACCTAACTAGTCTCTAAAGTTGTAATATAAAATATGTGCTGGGGAGTGTAACGTTGCATATGCACTGTGACAAAGATATGGATCCCAGATTGTAATATGTATGGCATAGCACTGTGCGTTATAACATAGGCATCGAGGAAGGCACGTTAGATGGGGCAATATAACCCGTGCGAAGACAAGTGTGGCATGACATATTCACGGGGTGGTGTTACAGTGCACATGGGCTAGAGAGTGTCATAGCATATGCACTAGCTAGTGGAATACAACACAGAGGTGTGTGGCACTCAGCAGGCAATGGTGGGTGTAACACAGCATTGGGCTCTGTCAGGAGCGCGCTGTGACTCTCAAGTGATGTTCGTCCCCTTTCCAAAGAGTAAAATAAAAAGTATTATTGGATGTGTGTTTTATTAACCGTGAGGGGGGTTTCTTGCATAGTTTTGGTCGAATTTTTGTCGAATCCCCTTTGAATGGCTTGGTGTGCATGTGTATTAAATGTGCCCGTCAATAGCTACCCATGTTTGTATAAATAAACGACAAGGGTGTCTACCGGGATTAGGCACGGTAGGGCATCAGACATGTCAGAGCTTCACTAGTGGTGTAAATACATTCCACGTGGATTCATTGCATGCATAGTCACCTTTTAATGAATATCACGCAAATCGTCATGGTGATAGGTACGTACGGTTTGTCCAGCATGTCCTAGGTGTGTCTATAAATATATATTTTTTTAAAATAATAAAAAACAGTGGCCGGCCATGGGGATTGGGGTCAAAAAAATATAATTAGGAGACAGGCCCTGGGGGATGGGGTCATCAGGGCCAATAAATTAGAATAAGAAGGGGAACCACACAGCCCCCCTTCTTAAAAAATTAAAATAAATAAAAGAATGGCATCGTGCCGGAGGCCATGCCCCCTCCGTGCAGCACTCTGCAAACACGCCCCCAACAGGCATCTCCAGTATGCGCCAGGGAGCTGCGCTGCAGACAGGTGTTCTGAGGCCAAGCCCCTTTTTACACCTCTCTGCAACGCAGCTCTGTGGCGCTTACTGGAGGCACCTAGTGGTCTAGTTTGACCCTAGGGACCCTTAGGATTCAAGGGGACTTAATCTCTCAACTTAGAACAGCCACAGGGCGCATTTACACAGTGGTGAAGGGAGGGGACGGGGCCTGAGGTGACGTGTGCAAACACGCACTATGGCACGTTTTTAAATTGGGGATATAATTTCCCTTCAATGCTGAGGGCCCCTGGGGGCTATCTATCCCACCAAGTGCTTCCAGTAAGCGCCACTGAGCTGCAATGCAGAGAGGTGGTCCAGGCCGTGCCACTTTTTACACCTCTCTGCAACGCAGCTCTGTGGCACTTACTGGAGGTACCTAGTGGGCTAGTTGGACCCTAGGGACCCTCAGGATTCAAATGAACTTAATCTCCCAACTAAAAACGGACACAGGGCGTGTTTACACAGTGGTGAAGGGAGGGGACGGGGCCTGAGTTAACGTGTGCAAAAACGCCCTGTGGCCTGTTTTAAGAGGTAGTTTTAATCCTCATGCCCTATTATATACTAGGGGCTTACTCAGGAGGTCATGCTAATCACAGGGGGACCCGAACGCTCAATGTTCCCTAGTGTATGTAGGTGTTTTCACTGTATTCTAAGTGTCTTTTAACATAGCACTGGCTCTAGGACTGGTTAGTCAGACTCAGTTACCACCAGTATCCGTCTGAAAAAGTTGAGGGTACAGGATGATTTTGCAACAAGGCTTCTTTTTGCTCTTCTTTTTGTTCTTTCTGCACGTTATCCTTCTTCCTGCACTTATCTTTGTATTTGAGGACTTCTGTTGCTTCTTTCTGCACTTCTTTTGTTTCTTTCTGTGCATTTTTTCTTCTTTCTTCACATGTCCTATCTCTGTAGGCATAGTTAGAAATTAGCATTTAAAAAACCTTTGAAATTCACAGAAAAAACCATAGGTTTCAGGCACGTTATAGTTAGGAATTAGCATTTTAAAAACCTCAGAAATTCACTGAAAAAACCATAGGTTTCAGGGGTGTTATAGTTAGCTGGACTTTTCACTTGTACAAAACCATTGAAATTCCCCCGTTATAGTTAGTTCAGCTAACTATAACTCGCGCGCCTGCAATGCACTGCTGATGACGTCACATATTACATCACTCATGACATGGTCAGTGACATCACTCATGACATCACTGATGACATCTCAAATGACATCACTGATGACATCACTGATGACATCATCCTTGTGATAGTAGAGTGGCAGACCTCCTATCACCCTAATATAACCTTTGATACACACATTCAAAAATAGAGACTAACATTTTCAAAACAATGGACATACCAATACCAGTTACAACAACCTCTTCAGTAATTCTAAGATCCACATACACATCCACTCATTCACCAACAGTCCTATACAGTCACTCATACATGTACTCACTCATCATATGTACTCATACACCTATACATCCTGTTACACAATGCCACTCATCCATAGAGTTACTCACACACATAGTCACTCATGCTAAGAAAGAATCAAACATACATTTACTTGCATATACAGTTATACACACACCACCACACTTACTTCTACGGAAACTTACACATACTTAGTCTTTTAAACAATCACTTATAGAAACACATACTTATTCATACAGGAACTCTTTCAATCTCTCACTCTCACATATACTCACATATATACACCAATAGTCACATATACTAGTTTAAAACATATGTAGTTACTCATAAAGACACTATTGAGACAGTCATTCACTCACTAACACACCAATACACACACTCATCCACCCATACAGTCCTGCACACATGCTGTGTTCAACACATACAAACAATGAGTCACTCATTCATGCACCTATGCACTACGTAATACCCCCCACCGAACCATGCAGACACTCAGACTGATACTCAAAAAACCAACTAATAACCAATGTAGACACCCATGTAGCTACTCACCAACCCATGCAGCCACTTATACACAAAGTGAGAGACTGATACAGATATTTACACATTTAAACATTACTCACTAAGCCATGTATTCACTATGATACACTTAATCAGTCAGTTACACAATCAATTTTTCAAAAACAAATCATCCATTTAGACACTTATATACCCATTTATTCTTCCATCGACCTTGAGATATACATATATAAAACATATTTAATTTTCAGAAAAACACACATTCACTGGATGATGTCACCAGTGATGTCATCAGTTATGTCATTTGAGATGTCATCAGTGATGTCATGAGTGATGTCACTGACCATGTCATGAGTGATGTAATATGTGACGTCATCAGCAGTGCATTGCGGGCGCGCAAGTTATAGTTAGCTGGGGAATTTCAATGGTTTTGTACAAGTGAAAAGTCCAGCTAACTATAACACCCCTGAAACCTATGGTTTTTTCAGTGAATATATATAAATATATCATCTACTGGCGGTCGCCAGTAGATAGTTATAGTTAGGACCGTGTTTCCATAGGAAATCTCAAAATTCTATTATGAAAAAATTTGGCGCCGGTTGACGAATCTTCGCAAAATTTTCGAAACTAATGGGGCGCTCCGCTCAGCTCTTACCCTGAATGTCTCGGGGGGATTCATCATGCGGGGGCCGAGAAAAAAGGGGGGTCCCAAAACGCGTTTTCCCCATGCATTTTCCCATTGGACCTTTAGTCGAAGGTACAGCCTGAACGGCTGAACAGAATTACTTGAAATTTGGCAGAGAGGTAGTCCTCAGGTCAGGGATGTGCCTTTTGCATATATGGAGTCAATCTGTTCAGTAGTTCCTGAGAAAATTGCAGTTAAAAGCACATACATATCTATAGCCGCGCACCGTGCACGCACCGTGCGCGCACCGTGTGTGCACCCTAACGTGCGCGAGCGTAATTTTGATTGGTTGTTACATGTCAGTCAACGTTCGAATCGGTCAAAATCAGGAAGTGTCGGCCGCCATTTTGTTTGTTTTCAGTGCGAGAGTGGAAAAGGAAGGTGGCGAACGTGAAAAAGGGGCAGGGTAGAGAGTTCCTGACCCCCTAGCCTTTGTCAGGGGGTCCCTGAAGGACCCCGAAGGCAGAAAAATTATTATTATTTTTTTTTAAATCGCGGGGGTGCGCGCACCGTGCGCGCTCGGTGAAAAACCATAAAAAATTAATACGTAGTTGATTGAAAAATAAATATATAAGAAAAATAATAATACATACATAACTTAGCATTTAAAAAAAACATACAAATTCACTGAAAAAACCATAGGTTTCACACACGTTATAGTTAGGAATTAGCATTTAAAAAACCTTGCAAATTCACTTAAAAACCATAGGTTTCACACATGTTATAGTTAGGTGGATATTTCACTCGTAAAAAAACAATGAAATTCCACCGTTATAGTCAGTTCAGATAACTAAAACTCGCGCGACCGCCACTCTATCACAAGGATGATGTCATCAGTGATGTCAAGAGTGATGCCACTGACCATGTCATGAGTGATGTAATATGTGACATCATGAGCAGAGGATTGCGGGCGCGCGAGTTATAGTTATCTGAACTAACTATAACGGTGGAATTTCATTGGTTTTTTACGAGTGAAATATCCACCTAACTATAACATGTGTGAAACCTATGGTTTTTTAAGTGAATTTGCAAGGTATTTTAAATGCTAATTCCTAACTATAACGTGTGTGAAACCTATGGTTTTTTCAGTGAATATTATAAATATGTATATATATATAACTCTAAGATTAAAAGGATCAAAATATCTCGTAGGGGCAAATGATAAGCCCTTATCAAGGGCACTAACCTCAGGGGTATATCTGACAAATTCACAACAATATTAGTTACTCAATCGTATCCCCTGTCCTCTTCTCGTCCTTTCTGTTGTTTTCTTCTGTGTTCCCTGTGTTGGGCATTCTCCACTAACCTCATAAGTTTCAGTTCTTCTAAACGAATACTTGGCCTATTCTCTCCTGCAGAGAGCTCTTCAGATCAGATCCACATGTCCAGGAGTCAATACTAGATGTATCAACAGAGGTAAACGTTCTTGCAAGACCATTTTTTTCAATCATCTGATTACCTTCAAATGTAACATCATATTTTCTTGCAAAGGAGTAAACCCTACTAAATCTGTAATCTTGTTCATATACCATAAATTTAGACATGTTCCTCTTTTTCATTTCCTCTTGAAACTTTTCCACACATTCTCCAAAATACCATCATTTTTCTTTGTACCTTCCTCTAGATTAATATCTGTAATTTCTTGTTTAATCTCATTCATTTATTTTCTTAAGCTCTCCATCTTATATTCAGCTTGTTTGATCAGCATTAACATGTGATGTTTGTGTTAATTTATTTTCCCATTTATCAGCATGAACTGTTTCTAAATCCTCCACTGTAGGGAACATAATATATGCAGTCCTCTCGGAATTCTATTCACTTCAAAATATTGTTTTAGTGTGGTTATATCCCACCACTTTGGAGGATCTTTCTCAAATAATCTTTCCAATTTGATAAACAAACTTCTCAGGCCTTTAGGTGGAACCTCTTCTGGTGTACCCTTAGTCCAATTCATGATGGTTCCCAGTGCATATTAGCAAATGTTTTGTGTCCTGTAAATGAAAATTGTCTTTGGAAAACATATATGTAAATTGAGGTAGATGATAACCATGCATATTCTTGTTGGGCATTTTATGTTTTGACTTATTGTGCCAAAGTGCAACTAAGGCAATGTGTTGAAGAATATGTAGCGAAGGACCCCAGGAAGGCACTAGCAGGGTCAATCACTCATCTTTTGTTGATGAAAGAGTTCACTCTGTTGCCAGTTGATGTAAGCAGTGCATATTTACGCAGAAATATTGCAATACTACCTTTGTCTGAAATGGAATTGCAGCCATTTTGGTAAAGGGTTTGACGTCTTGAAAGTCCCACATCCATGGCATTAGGATGTGACTCCACGATAGACTATTGTGTGCTCTGATGAGTCACCACTCAAGTTCAACTAAGGCATAATAGGAATTGTTTATTTCTAGCACAAATCAGGTGAATTGAGCAGAATTACATAAGAGTTATCAGGATCCAATTTGGTGACACTGACAAAGCAGTGCTCATATGCTGTCAAGGAACTCCAGTAAACAGACTGGATAAATTGTAGAATGAATGAACCCAGGGGGTTAAGGTGTCGCTCCAACAGAGAGAGGCAGAAAGACATCTAACATGGGCTTCAAATGGAATTCCATAGAGCATATTATCAAGCCCATTATCGCCGTTTTAGCGGCAGTTTTCTGCCGCTAAAGCGGCGATAATTTTATCGCCTGGCTTGATAATATGCCCCTTGGTTTCTTGCAGATAGCTTTAATTCCCTTAGGTAGCTACTGCGATTTGGCAGTACTTGTTAGGGAGTTAAAGCAAGCTTTCTAGAGGTGAAACAGCCATGCTTCCAACATGAGAACTCTACAGCGAGGTGTCATACTAATAGAGGATGCCTAAATAAAATGCTCTGATGTTCATGAGGTAAAATGACGGAGTTTGCTATGAGCGACTGAAAAGATGGGAAACTGTGATCTACTGCTGTGGTTTAAAAAAACAGAAAGATAATCAAAATACTATGGTTTGGTAATACATATATAACAGTAATCAGATAATAGCAGTGGGTAAGTGGGGTATTCTCATTTACTCCCATGGAATCCTGAAACACAAAAATGGCATGCACTTTCCCAATTTCTGGGTGACCTGCTTGACCTGGCCAACTATGCATAGTTTCCCAGACTTCCTTTTCACCTGTAACCAGTGCATTCCTGTGAATTGCTCCTTTGTGACTCCTGGGTCAAATCAAACAAACGTAAATAGTGCATTCCGTTTGGCTTTCTCCTCCTTCACTCTTGAGTGAAGTATAAAGCATGCATAATGGAGCCTAATATGACCAGTAAAAGCCAATATATCAGGCTTCATTGCTCTAATGCTTCCAAATAGTATTTGCACATATTTGTGTTTGCATGTTTCAACACATTCAATCCAGAGCTATTGGCTTTGCGAATGCTTGTTTACTATTGTTCATTATTTTATAGACACATCTCATTATATAGACTATCAAGCAATACATGAGATGTTTTCATGTATGCTGAGCAGAACCAGTAAAATAAAACCAGTCTATCATAAGACAATATATAAAAAGAAGCATGGGAAATGCAATCGGTCTCGCATTTGTTTGTGTTGATGCTATTGGCATTGTAAATGACAATGTATTTTACTTATGTGTTATGGAGTGTATGTATGTGGTGTGTAGTGGAACTATGGGGTTTGGATTGGATTAGTTAGTTGTGTAATTGTGTGGAGTGTGGTGTGAAGTGGATTTGTGTAGTGGCATTATGTGGCATGGTGTGCTGTGGAAATATATGGTTAGCAATTTTGTGGCATTCAGTGTAGTGGCATTATGTGTAGTGGGATTGTGTGGAGTGGTCACTTGTACAGTTTAATTATGTGGTCTGCAGTTGAATTTTGCGGCACAGTGTGGAATTGTATGCTGGGAATTGGATGTATGTGGTGTTCTGTCATTGTGTTGTTGAGTTGTATTATGTGGGTTAAATTATGTGGTGTGGGTTGGAACTGTGTGGAGCTGAATTGTGTGGCATGGAACTTTGTGAATAGCGTTGCGTTTTCGGTGACGGAAAAGAACAAATAGGTAGGAGCTAAGCATCAGATCTCTTTCTAAGGAAAGAGTGGAGCTATTGGCAATGTAAATGTCTCTTACCTATGTGTTATGGATTGGAGTGGATTTATGTGGTGTGTACCATTTATGTGGGTTGGATTGGACTGGTTAGTTGTGGGACTGTGTGGTGTGAAATCGTGTGGTGTGGATTTGTGTAGTGGAATTATGTGGTATTGTGTGCAGCTGTATTATGTGGATTGTAATTATGTATTTTTGAGTGTATTTGAATTATGTGGTGTGAGACTATGTGTAATGGAGTGTAAGTATGTGGTGTGGTATTTTATGTTGTGGAGTGTTATGCAGTGGAGTTTAAAGAAGACATTGTGTACAATTGAATGACTCAAAAAAGAATTATCAAAAAATGTCTTCTAGTTTTTTTTTGTCCTTGCAATGCTGCTAATCTCCTCCTGCCTGTTGTAATGCTTGCTTGTTATAGCTTTTTTTATGCAAACAATAGGATGATGGAGATTGAGAAATACTACCTGAATTACAACATGAGCAGTGGACGGATACTAGGAGAGAATCAACAGATGCTAGTTTCTGAGGGCACACTGAGGTGGAACTGAGTAATGCGGAAGTGGTGCCGAGGTGGTGGTGTGCTGGTACAGAGGTGATGCTCAGGTGATGCTGAACTAAACTCAGGTATTGCTAAGTGGTGCTGAGGTAGTTGTGTGCTGCTGTGGAGGTGATACTGAATGTAACTGAGGTGGTGCTGAGTTATGGTGAAGTGGTGCTGAGTGACTCTTTGGCACTGAGTCATGCTGAGGTGGTGGTGCAGCACTGGTGCCGAGGTGGTGCTGTGTTAAGCTGATGCTCTGCTGATGCTGAAGTGGTTCTGCATGGGTGCTGAGGTGGTGCTGCGTTGGTGGTGATGTATTGTTGCAGAAATGGTGCTGTGCTGATGTTTATGTTGTGCTGAGGTGGTGCTGCGCTGATGCTGATGCTGAGTTGGTGGGGAACTGATGAGGAGGTGATGCTGAGGTGATGAGGTGGTGCTGAATAATGCTGAGGTGGTGCTGAGTGAGGCTGAGGTGGTGGTGCTGAGCTGGGTCTGGCGTGTTGCTGAGCTGGTTCTCAGGTGGTGCTGGGTGATGATTTGGTGCTGTGCTGAGGTAATGCTGATGTTGAAGTTGTGCTGTATTGGCACTGAGTTGCTGCTAAGGTGGGGCTGCTTTGGTGCTGAGCTGGTGGTGATACACTGATGCAGAGATAGTGATGTGTTAATGCTGAGGTGGTGCTGCGTTGGTGCTGAGGTGGTGCTGATAAATACTGAGGTGGTGCTGCTATACTGGCGTGCGGGTGGTGTTGAGCTGGTGCTCAGTTGGTGCTAAGTGATGCTGATGTGGTGTTGTGCTAAAGTGGTGGTGCCAGTGCATCAGTATGTGGATATTGGGTTATGCAAATGCAGAGGTGGTGTTGTGCTAATTTTGAGTTGGTGGTGCACTGATGAGGAGGTGGTGCTGAGTGATATTGAGGAGGTGCTGAGTGCTATTGAGATGGTGCTGAGTGATGCTGTGGTGGTGCTGAGTGATGATGAGTGGTGTTGAGTTATGCTGAGGTGGTGGTGCTACGCTGGTGCTGAGATGGTGCCGAGTGATGCTGAGTTGGTGCTGTGCTGATGCTGAAGTGGGGCTACATGGGTCCTGAGTTGCTGCTGAGGTGGTGCTGCACTGGTAGTGGTGAACTGATGCAGAGATTGTGCTGGCTAATGCTGAGATGGCGCTGTGCTGATTTTATTGTGGTGCTGAGCTGGTGCTGAGTTGGTGGTGCACTGAGGAGGTATTGCTTTGCTGATGCTGAGCTATTGCTGCGCTGATGAGGAGGTAGTGCTGTGCTGATGCTGAGACGGGGTTGTGCTGATGCTGAGGTGGTGGTGTTCAGTTGGTGCTGTGCTAATGAGGAGATGGTGCTGTGCTGGTGTTGCACTGATGCTGAGTTGGTGCTGAACTGGTGGTGGATCACTGATGAGGAGGTAGTGATGTGATGATGCTGATGTGCTGTGCTGATGCTGAGGTGGTGCTGAGTGATGTTGAGGTGGTGGTGCTGCACTGTTTCTGAGGTGGTGCTGATCTGGTGATCAGGTGGTGCTGAGTGATATTGAGTTGGTGCTATGCTGAGGTAGTGGTGCACTGATCCTGAGGTGGGGCTGCGTAGGAGGTGGTGCACTGATGCTTAGCAGGGCGGATGTTAAGGTGGTGCTGCGCTGATGCTAAGTTGGTGCTGCACTGGTGGTGCACTGATGAGGAGGTGGTGCTGTGTTGATACTGAGACGGTGCTCAGGTGGTGTTGAGGTAAGGCTGAGTGATGAAGATTCCCTCACCACCACTCTTTAACAGTGTCCCTTAAGGCTCCATAACCACTAATGTTCAGATACATTTAATTAGTTATAAAGCGCCACTCATGCCAGTGTAAGGTATCAGAGCACTTTGCATCACACACAAATTACACAGAGACAATCAATCATGAGTGTATAAATTAGTGTAAAGGAAATGTTACATAACACAAAGGACTACAGGGTGTAGGAGTCACAAGTCATGTATATTTGTGGGCAGCATTGCTAAAGAGTGCTTGGGCCCCAGAAGCATAAACTCAGAATTAAAAACAGAACACCATAGTTGTGGTTTCTCTTAAATAAGAAGAATCAATTTCCATCCAGATGAACCCTTTTTGCAACTTTAATATCTCCTCTAATCTTTACTTTGCAGTGCATGCAGTTCTTTGATGACAGGTATAACTTCACTATATTTTAGGATTTTAACTTATACGCTGCAAGTAACAGAAGTGCAATAACCCATTGACCCATTCACATTTTATGCACTTTATAATTTGCTTGTTTCTTCACAGCTAGCATATTAACCCTCTGGCTACCTTGCAATGAGTTAAAACTTCTTCCACTAGACAACTCCTATCTCTCCAGCAAGACCATCAACCACCGGAGTTATCTTGACATTTTTATCGTCTGGAAATTCGAGGAGGCCAGGAATGTATGGAGTGCTTTTAAAAGCAAAATAAACTCGGAAACATTGCCCCTCTGAAGTCAGTATCCAGTGCAATTGCACAGTCCTTGGGCTGGCCCAGTGTTCTTGTTCTACTTTTATTTAATGTAATACATTCAAATGCACATTTTAAAGGAGACATTTGTCCAGAAGGAAACATTTTGGCCTCAGCACAAAACTGATGAGGAGAAACTTCCAACTCCTCAGCCAGCAGCCAAGCACAAGTACTGGAAGGGAGGAAAAAAAACAAGCAGCATGCATATTAAAGTATCATTTCAAGCCGTGTTTAAGTTTTGGTTTAACGTTTTACATGATTTAGAGCTGCAATAGCTAGAAAACATGGCTGGCTGCTGCTGGCTTCGGACAGGAAACACAAGATGTGAATGCTGCAATAAAATGTAAGCAGTTACGTCTGAGCACCCAAAGTGTAACAAGTGGTTGACAACATAATAAAAATTGTCCCCCCCACGAACAGATCAACAGAACAAAGTGTAATGATATTGTACTGAGTCCCTGCTCCTTGGAGGAAACAGGAGGGACAAAGAGGCAGTACTGGCAACTAGTAAGCAAGGATTTTTAAAGGACATTGAAACAAACAAATGAGAAGCAAGGAATGGCATTTGGCCCACAGAGATATATGTATACTAAAGTATACAAGAGGTCGTACGCTTGACCTAAAAATGTTTGTGGTATACTAAGTAGGCATGGATGCAATTTGTGTAGTTTCACTCTGTGGAATTCTGCAGAGTTGTCGTAAAATCTGCCAAATTCCTTGGAATTTTGCGAGAAGACAACGTATTGCTCAGCCACCTCTAATAAAGACCCATTGGCTGCTGCAGGTCGTTGGGGCCAAAAATCCCCAAGTAAGTCCCCCACAGCAGGATTGCTGAGATGTCGTCAGAGGCTCTGCCCTCTTTCTCAACCACTCCGCAAAGGGGCCTCTGGATGCACTACTGGTTGGGAGATGAAGTCTCCTTGGCTACTGAAGATCGTTGGGGGCCAAGAACCCCTATTTTTTCCACAAATTAGTCCCCCACAGTGGGATTTCTGAGACCTCATCGGAGACCACATCCTGTTTCTCAACCACTCTGCAGAAGGACCTCTGGACGCACTACTGCTTGGGGGATGAAGTCTTCTTGGCTACTGAGGATCGCTGGGGGCCAGCAACCTTTATTGTTGCCACAAGTAAGTCCCCCACATTGGGATTACTGAGATGACGTCGGAGGGCCCGTCCCCTTTCTCAACCACTCTGCAAAGGGCCCTCCTGGTGCAATACTGGTTGGGGGATGAAGTACCCATGGCTGCTGAGCGTCGTTGGGGGCCAAGAACCCTTTCTATTGGCAGAAGTAAGTCCCCCAAAGCATGATTGATCAGATGTCATCAGACGCCTCCCCCCATTCTCAACCATTCTGCAAAGGGGCCTCCTGGCACACTACTGGTTGGGGGATGAAGTCCCCTTGGCTCCTGAGGGTTGTTGGGGGCCATGAACTCCTATTCTTGCGACAAGTAAGTCCCCCACAGCAGGATTGCTGAGATGTCGTCGGAGGCCCAGCCCCATTTCTCAACCCTTCTGCAAAGGAGCCTCCTAGCGCACTACTGGTTGGGGAATGAAGTCTTCCAGGCTGCTGTGGAACATTGGAGGCCAAGAACCCCTATTGTTGCCACAAATAATTCCCTCACAGTGGGGTTAATGAGACCTCATCAGAGGCTACACTCTCTTCCTCAACCACTCTGATAAAGGGGCCTCCTGGTGCACTACTTGTTGGGGATGAAGTCCCCTTGGCTGTTGACAGTCATTGGGGGCCAAGAACCCCTATTCTGTTGTTGACATAAGTAAGTCCCCCACTGCAGCATTGCTGGGTTTTTTTCAGAGGCCCGCCTCCTTTCTCAGTCTCTCTGCAAAGGGGCCCCCTGGTGCACTACTGGTTGGGGGAAGAAGTGGCCTGGCTGCTGAGGGTAGTTGGAGGCCAAGAACTCCTATTGTTGCCACAAGTGAGTCCCCTACATTGGGATTGCTGAGACCTCATAGGAGGCCCTGCTCCCTATTTTTAACCACTCTGCAAAGTGGCCTCCTGGCACACAATAGGTTGCAGCCATATTCGCTCACACTCGATATCGCTAATCTCTGGCACAAAAGAAGCACTGGAAGTCACTGGGCTTAAAGCTGTGCTAGCGTCTGCAAAATGGTGCAGGCGCTCCTGGGTGCTTAGCAAATCTTGTGCACGCTCCTGAGGGACCGTCAAGTCTTTTTGCGCTCCCAACACACATGAAATGATGTGACGAGCACACCAATGTCAAAAGATTTCACTCTGTTGTGTAGTTTATCTGCAACTCCGTGTTCTCCGCAGAGCATGGAGCTGTCGAATTCTGCCAACTCTGGGAGCGGAATTTTATGCTCTTGCCTAAAATTAAGTGCAACAAATAGCGTAAAACAACACCTCCATATTGTTCCAACCAATTGTTGCAGCATCTCGCATAAGACAGAATTCTACACATGCTCAGAAAGTCTCCCAATATGTCACTGAAGTCTTCTACAGGCAGCGATAATTATCGCTGACCTTGTATACCGCATTTTTTTCTATCGCTGAAATATTTCGGCAGACTAGAGTTGTATTAACAACGCTTAGCGCCATGGTGATGTATATTCAAACAATAGCGGCCTTTTCCATGGAACACCAGCGATGTTCCAAGTAAAACGGTGATATGCTTGATGATACGACCCTGTGGTCGTATCACATGAATCCACCTCCCATGTTAGTTATGCCTTAGTCAGGAATTTAACAGACGTTAAATTCCTGCGTTAAGGCATACATAGCGCGATTAAAATAATCGCTTACCCGCATTGTAAATATTGCGAAGCTGCCTTCGTGATATTTACCCATGTTTTTTCCACAGACACGCCTACTTTGCATCTCATTAGCGATTCGAAGTTAGGCGTGCTGGAAACGGGAGCAAAATCAGAAAAACAGGTGATAACGTGTCTTTGCTGATAAGGCGATACGGCCGCAAAAGCGGCAATAATTTTTTATCGCCGCATTGTTAATATGCCCCTTGGAGACTTGCTCTCTCTACAGCAGAACATTTGCTAATTTCTAATTCCTATCTTCAATCCTTCCTCTTCTAATGGACTTCTAAAGCTTCAAGATCTGTCCCGTTTCCATCAACAGAACTCTTGATTCATAACATTTTCCCTAAGATCAGTTCCCCCCACATTGCTTTATGGTTGAAAGGAACATGAGTTGAATGTTTGTATGATTTATACCAACACACAGCTTCAGCTCTCATCAACATATCCTTCCGCAGTCAAGCATGCCCATAGTTGAAGAAGCGTGCCATCATTGTTATATTAGAGCAATGCGTTTTCCTTGAGAGGACAAAACATCCCCACTTGGCACACTCATGAATCAGTTTCTTAAATTAACACATTTATTCATAGTCAATCAATTCTTCTTTTCTTTATTAATAATCCAAGTTTTTCAAGAATATGTAGTGTACAAGGTCACACTACTTCAGACTTCTGACCTTTGATTTTTCATGATAACAAAACCCATCATAATTCCAATCTTTAATTATCCACATGTGACAGAACCCAATGCGTTTCAGGCTTGGCCCTTCTTCAGGGGTAAATTCCTGAAACGTATTATCACTAATGAATCCAAAGATTCTGATTACCACCTAATGTTATCATATTTAAAGTGCTCATGTAACAAGACTAATAATTCAAAAGAACTTAGGTAAGCGGAAGGGCATCAGTGATCAGAACCAAGCTTAAAACATGTCAAAACCTCAATACATTCCCTTATCAATTACGTGCAATAAATCCAGTGCAATGCGATGATATAAAGAAAAGGTGAAAAAAGTAAATCCCCATGATTCTCATATGTGCCCCAATAAGCAGGCTCTGATTTTCCAGTTTCACACACCTTTTGATCAGAAGGGGATACCCACTGGCAACAATTAAAGGACCCGCAAAGATACCTTGCATTGTAGACGGAGTGTGACTGTCGCCTTGTTATTGTTTGGGAGTTCATTTTTATATTCACAGCTCCAATCACCTACTCATGGCAAACAAATGCATGCTAATGCTGGATCCTTGTAAATGGGTGTAAGGACTTGCTCCAGGATGATGACTCAACTATCATCACACAATTGGACTGGGGAGGACTTCTTTACAAAGTAATGGGCATATTATCAAGCACGGCGTTAAAATTATCTCCGCTTTAGCGCCAGAAAACTGCCGCTAAAACGGCGATAATGGGCTTGATAATATGTTCTATGGAATTCCAATTGAAGCTCAGGTTAGATGTCCTTCACATCTAACATGGGCTTCAATTGGAATTCCATAGAGCATATTATCAAGCCCATTATCGCCGTTTTAGCGGCAGTTTTCTGCCGCTAAGGCAGCGATAATTTTAACGCCTGTCTTGATAATATGCCCCTTGGAATTGAGGGAAAAAGGAGAGATTGGGGTCAGGGTTTTCGTATGCCTTTTTAAGCGCAATATAGCTAGCTGGTAGCTACAGCTTGCTCTAGACGTCATCTGTAGTTCCCGTCCCTTGAGTCTGCCTCACAGTAGCTTCCATCCTATACTTTCTGCACGATGCCTGTACTCTCTCCTCCTGCAGAACTGCTAGACACTGTGTTGTGCAGGTGGCTGTATGGTTCAAGACCTTCTCACTCCATGTATTCACCCGCCCACCAGCAGTGGCATCTTGAGTACATGGGTTGCTGATTAGGGAAGACAGAGTAGGCTGTTTGGACAGCTACAGACCATTTTCAGATACTGATGCACAGACATGCACCACCTCCACCATAAAGGGACCTGTGTCTGCAGCAGTTGGGGTGATGCCCACATGCTGGGCACCTTAACATCTGGAGGTGCCAAGCTGAGGTATGCTAAGCGGGATTCACCTCCAGATCACCCCCACATATCCCACTGAAAATTACTTCCCCATATTATCTTCACGGCCTGTGTGGACTTTGTTCTGATTAGGTCTCATCTCACGTATGCTAAACTATGTTACAGGTGAACCAGCAACCAGACGTGGAGTTGGGAGAATCTATGTAAATTGACAAGTTGGAAATGTCTGTGGTTCTCGATATAGTCACATTTAACTTTAAATGGTTAAATTGATGGATTATCCAAGAGGGTTGGAAAAGTAGCTACAATTTCCTCCGCAATTATGGATACTCTTCTGCAAAATGGCCAGGAGCCTTAGCTGTCTTTTTGACACTAAAAGACAGTTGTTGGTGTAGAATCAAAAACAATAAAATACCAAATGAAATCTAAAAAGAGCAGCGTGGTAAAATATAGTGTGCTATTTACAAATGGCTGCTTCTTCTTAAACCATCTTTATTCATAAGTGGCTGTTTAATATCTACACATATTCATCATATCAGAGCTGTTTGTAGTAAAGCACAGTCACTCTACCGATACACACGCTCTCATTCAGAAATGCAACAACAAACTGTACTCTCTATTAAGCACTAAGTGGGATGCAGGCAGTGCTCCTGTTCTGCACTTAGCCATTTTGCCTCTTACTAATGTATCTGCTGGCAGATGAAGAATAGAAATGCACAATAAAGGGACGTCCTTTCTAAAGGGAATGCACTGGATGCTGGTGATAACATCTACCCCAGATCTACTCTTCCCTTCTGTAGTAGCCGCCCTTTGTGTTATTGGTGCAGTTCGGATTACTAAATTTCCCCCTGCTTCCACGGACAGAATGATTTCTCAGTCACACGCACATACACACATCATACGCTGGTGGGGCCCATAACACCAACATTCATTCTCTCAAACTATCCGTGCCTACAAAGGGACATAAAATCCAAACCACAGCTGTTCGCTTTGATACAGGAAACCACTTCTACTGAATCACCCTAACAATTCCTCCATCAGGAGGTCAATCGGATCATTTAGTTGTTATTGTGTTTAATGATGCTTTAACTCTCAAATTAATCAATAAACATTTCAAAGAAATAATCACCCGACACAGTAATTCAAATAATGATTTCCTTTATCTAATTCAAATGCAGGTTAAATCTTAATAATTTAATATTATCTTTTGTCATATTTACCTATTCTGGCTAAATGTCGTTCTCTAATTCAGAACTGGTCCTCAGTATATTCATTAGAATTCTAAAGTCTCCGTCCTCTTCCGTCAGCATAAGGATCTCTGATCATCGATTCTCCGTCAATAGCTTTGGCACAAAGTGACGTCTAGGGAAGAACAGCAGCCCTTCCCTCTCTAGTATACTAATATTTATACCAAAATTGACATATAACAGTTACATTTTCTCCTTTCCCAGGCCAACGATTGGCTGAATTCAAATATATCTCAATACATTAGGAAACATTTTCAAATTTTCTCATGTGGAAGAAGTCTCAAAGTGGATGTACGGGAAAGACTAATCCCAGGTCCAAATGTATCAGATCGTTGGTAATAGGTTGAGTTTGACAGTTCACTTTTTCCATTAGCAACATTTGCTTCACGTTCAGGGACATTGGCACCTCGTCCAGGGTAGTCTTCATGGGCATGGTCCGACAGGTCACACAAGGGACACGAACGAAGTCAGTGCAGGCGCCTTTCTCCATTGTTCGAATGATGAAGTAATGTACTCTAGTTAGGTTTCAGTCAGCGGCCATTTTTTGGTAGGCCAGAATAGTCAACTTTAAGCAAAGAAACACAAAATCGTAATTAATACATAGAAATGATTAAAACAGTGTTATTCCCTTGCTAATACCCTTATCTGTATGTATTTATCTAGCCATATGCAACATTCAAAGCCGTTAATGCTGGTTTATTTAAGCGCAAATCACATTAACACTGCTCAAGCAACATCTATCGTTTTAATATGCATACAACTTAGTTCACTTATTAATTTTAGCCATGCAAATGGATTCCCACGTGTATTCTCTTGGTTAATAAGGTTGATTTAGTACCTTCACATCAAGCCATTTATTATTATAATTAATTATTAATCATTTTAATATGAACTTATATATATGGATTGGGTATATAAAAAGAAAACATTTTACCCACTCCATCAATCCCCCCTTTGGTGATTTTATCACCACAAACAAAACCCACAAAAAATCATTTTATTTCCCCTTTTACAGAAATTCGAAATGTTTTCTTGCTCAATTAGAATTCTGTTTCCTTTTCATCTTCTCTTTTGGTTTTGTCATACATACTCTCCTTCCATTCTTCCAATTCTATTTCATTAAAATTTCTTTCTTGTTTCTTTTCCTTCTTTTTGTAAATTTCTCGTTTAACCTTCTTTTTATTTCTTCTATGTCTACAACACATACATCCTAACCTAAGTATTAATAATATGAAAATCACACACGTTAATGGAAATAATATTTTCCCTAATATAGTACTACCTAATTTACCTAAGAAAGCTTTAAGAGCAGCCATCTTATTACTAATTCTAGTCCACTTTCAACCTCCAGTGGTTTTATTTCATCATGCAGTTCTGTAATATTCTTAATATATTAATATATACTTTTAGATCTTTGCTTTCATCAGGAATGTAAGTGCAACAATGTTGAACTTTCAGCATTCCACAGACTCCACCCTCTTTTGCCAATAAGATATTAAGGGCAAGTCAATTTTGCATAATCATAGCACGCATGGCAACCATTTCAGTGTTTACCAAAAGAAATCCTCCAGCGGTGCTTGTTGATAAGCGATCCACTATGGTTGACAATTTCCGAATATTATTTGCATTCAAAGATATTCCCACTGCTGGTATCAAGGCTCCAAAAATATCACCTATAATTTCTAACCAGGTTTCTCTTCTGCTACGCATTAGTAGGTTATGTGGTCCACTATTTTCTACTCTATCCATGTGAAAAATCTTTGGAAAGACCAGGCCAACATAACATGTGCCATACCAATGGTCGGGCAACCTGTAATAAGCCTTATTCCCACAAATATAGTACAGTCCAGGGAAAACTGGATCTTCTCCACCTCTAAATCCCCATCCAGATGCAATAAAATATGTATCACTTATCCCTATATAATAATAATCATATTGGGATTTTTCTCTCATAATGCATAATTTGCCTTTCTGTGGTGAATCTATAGCTATTTTGGTCTAGCATCACCCTTTGTCTCCTTTTTCCCATCTATTTCCCAAATGTTTTCCCCTTCTTTATGTCCTTCTGCATTCTTGTGCATTTTCAATCTCCTCTCTTCGACCATATCCAAAAATGTTTTCTCTTCTGTCTTCAAACTGCAAGTTAAATTGTTTTTAAAAATATATTCTAAAGTTAGTTCTTTAGTTTCTATAAAAATCTCACCTAATACGTTAGCAGCTTTAGCTGGATTCAATTCATTATTCATGGGCAATTGTCCAAGAATATTATCTATATTAGACAAATTATATTCTAATTTCCCTACTTGATAAAATATACTGGTTAAAACTCTACATGTTATTCCATAAGTTTCTGGGAGGTGATGATAAGTCACCCCTTCTGAAACGGAGGCAGGTAACTGCATGCATACATAGCAATCCCTTACGTCCATTGTTCTTACATATTCATACAATAATTTTGAAAAAACATTGCTAGAAAAATCAATTATGGACCTATCCTTGTGCATGTGCTCAGTGCTTGTTCTAAATGGAAATACCTTTTGTGAACTCTTTACTATGTTAGTCATATTCTCTGTATGTCCCTCTAGTGTATCTAAAGTTACTTTGAAAGAGATCAAGAGAGCGAGAACGCTCCAAAGAAGCATTAATAGTCCGGTACAACAACAACATGCCTTGCACCATCTTCTCATAAAGATACATCTACTCTTGTTATCATCTATATTAGCCATCTTGTTAAAATTGACCGTGTCTTTTGACTTAGCCTCTTCTACTCCGCCTCTTGTAGCTCTCCTGCAAGAGCTAAGCCCTTATCAGGTGATCCAAATACTTCAATTTATTTTTCAATCCTTTATATTTCTACAAGGACCTGATTGAAATTACTCAGCTTGGCCTCTCGTCGTTTTTCACTTCCTTCTCGTCATCCACATACAGAATTTCCTGATCTTCCGCTTCTTCTCCGATATCGGATAGGATAACTCTCAGGATTTCCACTGTTTCTTCTTCCTTCACCACTCTCAGTAAAGTCTCCTCTGGATTTCCTTGACTATCTACCTCTTCTCCTTGTTCAGGCAGTGCCACGTACGTCCATTCAGGTGACTTATACTTCTGGTTTGGTTTTCTCGATCGTTTGTTTGCTTCAGACACTTCTGTCTTTCCCTCCTTTTCTTTGTGCTGACTGGTTACTTCATTCACTTGTTCAGCTTCCGAGGGTTTGACTCGTGTCAATCGATATCTCAGTCTCCTAATTTTATTTGGCCAAAGATCTCCTTTAGCATTCCTTCTTGTTTTGCCGTCTTTACTGTTTCTTTCCTCAATCCAAGTTCTCTTCCTTAGAACTCGACCCTCTGGTATTTCAGTCTCACTGTCTTCAGATTCCGTCTAGTTTGGTTTTTCCTTTTCAACAGTCTCTTTTTCCACCTCTTGTGTTGGCCCTACTTCTGTCCCTCCTCGGGTCTCCGGCACGCAAATTTTCTGCTGACTACTTGTCCCTTCACCTAGCTGGGTGTTGCAGTTCCCTACACCTCCTCGGGGGTCTTCCGCAATCTGTCCCTCTCTTTCTGTGACTGTCCCTTCTTCTCCTTCCAGTATTTTCTCAGGTGGAACTTCTTCTATTCTCTCATTTGGTGTAAATGTTACTTCTGACTGGACATTCATTTCTTTTCTTTTCTTCTTTCTGTGCTCACCACTGGTGTTTTGTTCGCCTCCAGAATCTGAACCATCTGAAATCTGCAATCTCTTCCTCAGAATTTCTTCTCTTGGAGTCTGAACTAGTCTTGGCTCCTTTTCCCCCCTTTCAGGATTTTCTTTTGACTTTGCATTCTCATCGCCTGAATCAACACTTGATCCCGAATCAACAAAATATTCTTTCCCAATGCTATCTGCTGGATTTGGAACTCTCAAAGTGTGACTTGCATGTATCCAATTTTTCAATCCAGCACACTTTACGGCAGTTGTTGTGGTCAAGATGACTTGCCTTGGCCTTCCCCACCTTGGAACCAAGCAATTCCGTCTTCTGTGGACTTTTATTCTCACCCAGTCCCCTGGGCTCAAACCATGGGCTGGTTTCTTTTCGAGTGTGGTGGCATCCGCTCTAACCTGGTGAAACACATAATGGACTGCGTCAGCCAGGCCTTTACAATAATCCAAAATTTTGTCATCAGTTATTGTCATCAATTTGTTGACTGGAACAAATGCGTGTCTCATGGCGCGTCCCATGATAATTTCGTGGGGACTTAAACCTGTAGTTCTGTCTGGAGTGGATCTGATGGTCATCAAGACTAGAGGCAAGACATCAGGCCATTTCATTCCTGTGGCTAAACACATTTTCCCTATTCTGTTTTTGATTGTGCCATTCATTTGTTCAACCACACCAGAAGCCTCTGGTCGATAGGCACAATGTAACTTTTGCTGTACACCCAATGCTTCACAAATCAATCCCATGATCTCATTGTAAAAATGTCCTCCTCTGTCTGATTCAATGGTCACCGAACCTTGGGATGAATTCCCTCAACAAGAGCTTGGCCACTGTGATTCCATAATTTCTTCTGGTAGGGTATGCTTCCACCCACCTAGAGAACAGACAAACTACCACCAAAACATACCTCAGCTTGTTATAAGGTGGCATTTCAATGAAATCTATTTGCATTCTAGTGAAAGGTCCTCCCTCCCGGCCTACGGTGCCTAGACTCACCACGGTTTTCCTTCCAGGATTGTACTGCTGACATATCAGGCATCTTTGACAGAGACTCTTTGCTATCAACCTGAATTTTGCATTGTACCAGGTCTGCTTAAAAGCCCTTATCATGGCATCCCTTCCCAGATGTCCTTGGCCATGATACATCCGTGCCATGGTTGACAACATGCTATCAGGCATTACTGGTCTTCCATCCCGATAGACCCACACATGATCTTTCTCCCTTGGTGCACAACCTGCTTTTACCCACTGCTTCATTTCTTCATCTCCTGCTTCATCCTGCAACTGTCTCACCTCATCCCATGTTCCCACAACGTTAGTAAACATTAAGGAGCAAGAAGACATTTCCCTTTCCTTTGACCGATTAATAGAATACTGGTTTCGTGCACAATACTGAGCCATGTCATTTGCAAAGCGATTCCCTGTAGTGATGTAATCACTTCCTTGACCATGAGCAGCATATTTTCCCACAGCCAGTTCTTTGGGCATTTGTATTGCCTCAAGCAATTTTCCAACCACTTCTGCATTCTTTATGGGAGTTCCACTTGAGGTCAGGAAATCTCTTTGTAGCCACAATTGGCCAAAGTCGTGGACAACTCCGAAGCCATACTGGCTATCAGTCATCACAGTCACTTCACATTCCTCCCTATTTTGCATGCTTTTGTTAATGCCACTATTTCTACTACTTGAGCGGATTTAACTCCTTTCAAAAGTGATGCTTCTATAACTGCTGAAACTGTACATACTGCATATGCGGCACTCAACACTCCCTCATCTGTTCTCAGACAAGATCCATCCACGAAAAACACATAATCACTTTCTGGCAATGGCAGATCTCTTATGTCAGGTCGAGGTTTCGTGCAATAGTCAAGCACATCCAGACAATCATGATCAACATCATCTCTTACCTCCACTCTCTCTGCATCAGGCAAAAGTGTAGCTGGATTCACATTCACACATCTTTCCAGACTCACATTGGTTGCACCTAGAATGACCTTCTCATACTTAGTCAGCCGACTATGTGACATGAACTGTGTTCGACTCCTTGTTAAAAGGATCGTCACATTGTGAGGTACAAACACTCTTACTGGATACCCCATCACGATTCCCTCACTCTGCTCTAGGCTTCGGCATGTAGCAGCTACTGTTTTCAGACATCCTGGCAGACCTACCGCCACTGGATCTAACGTTGACGAGAAATATGCCACTGGTCTCCTTTGCCTTCCATGTTTCTGTATTAACACAGAGAGTGCACATCCATTTCTCTTCTGCAGTATAACTCAAACTCTTTCTCATAGTCTGGCATTCCCAGAGCTGGAGCTTCGCAAAGACTGTTCTTTAGCTGTCTGAATGCTGCCAATTCTTCTTTGTTCAGTTCAAGGAGGTCTTTAACCTCGCTTTTCATCAATTTTACCAGTGGTTTGGCAATCAGGGAGAAGTTACTTATCCACTGACGACAGTAATCAACCATTCCTAAGAACATTCTCACCTCTCTTTTGGTCATTGGAGCTCTCATTCCTCTAATGATTCTGATCCTGTCTATGGTTACTTTCCTCAGCCCTTTTTCAATGGTATGACCCAAATATTGTACTTTTTTTTACAGTATTGCAATTTTGTCGGAGATACCTTTAGTCCTCCATCCGCCAAATGGTTCAGTAAAGCTATTGTGTCTGTTTCACAAGCTTCGCGTGTCTTTGACGCCGCCAATAGGCCGTCAATGTACTGAACCAAAACCGAATTTTCAGGCATGGTGAGACTTTCCAGAGATTTCTTTAGCAATTGATTAAAAATAGAGGGGCTCTCTGTGTACCCCTGTGGGATTCGGCACCATGCCAAAATACGCTCTCCAAACTGAAATGAAAAAATCGTCTGGCTGTCATGATGCAACGGAATGGAAAAGAAAGCATGACACAAATCAATTACTGTGTACCATTCTGCATCATGGGGAATCTGATACAAAATCACTGATGGATTTGGAACAATGGGACAACATGACACAACAATCTTGTTAATCTTTCTCAAATCTTGCACAATCCTGAATTTCCCATTAGGCTTTTTCAGTCCCATTATAGTTACATGGACTGCTCAATATTTCCCTTAACACTCCTTGCTGGATCATTTTCTCAATTAAAGGTGTTACTCCTGCAATTATTTCGGGTGTCAGTCTGTATTGTGGAATGTTTGGGAAAACGTCTCCTTCCTTTACAGAGATTTTCACTAAGTCTACATTTCTCATCAGGCCTATATCTTCTCCAGTGAAATCCCAAACTGCTGCCTTCACTGTCTGTTTCAATTCTGGGGGCAATTCATCTGAATTGAATATGGCATAGGTTCCAGCAACCTCATTCTCTCTGTTAGCTATGGTCATTTTAAGCAGAACATCCTCATCTGGTGTTTCAAAAGCTATTCCGTCTGGTGTACAAAATATGGTGCAATTCATTTTGCACAACAAATCCCTACCTAGCAAGTTCACAGGACTGGTGTCACACACCACAAATCGGTGCATGTCTGAGAATTTCCCTATTCTGACCTTTACCGGTTCAGTAAGGTACGTTCTAATCTGGGTGTTTGATACACCAACTACTTGGATTGTTTCATCCGAAAGAGGAAGATTTTTCACGTCTGCTGATCTGACAGTAGACCGCGTAGCTCCAGTGTCTACTAGAAAAGTAATGTTTTCATCATTAACTTTCCCATCCACAAATGGTCCTGTCTAATCTATTTCTAGAGTTGCGCCAAGTACGCACCCTTCTTCCTCTTTTCGGCACCGTCAATAAATCTCCTCTGACTCACTCTCGTCATTTCGCAGCCAATATTGTGACACAGCGCTCGCGCGTTGCGGTTTGTTTACCTGTTCTTCATTGTAGAATCCCGCTTCCTTGCTATATCTTTGGGTGTTCCTGCTTTGCGGTAGTGGCGGTTTTGGCACCTGATTCTGTAGATTAACAGCCTTCTGCTGTTGCGGCGGTCGGCCACTCCCCTCACACTGCACCTGTGGATTTAATGATGGATTTTCATTATTAGTACTTGGTGGATATTTACACTCGGATTTCCAGTGCCCTAACCTTCCGCAATTGTGGCATGGAAACTTCTTTTTAGCTTCTTCTATATTACCCTTTCCTTTTCCTGAGCCAAATCTTGGTTTAATGCCTTGGTTATTGGCTTGTTCAACCAACTGAGCTTCCTGTCTCTCTGCGACTTTCACTTGAGCCCACATTGCCTTTTCCTTTAGTTTTCGCTGCTTTGCCTCAATCTCATCACTAAAGTATTTAGCATGCCTTAGGATCTCGTCTATTTTCTTGCTCTGCCAGTCCACGGTATGCTGCTTAATCATGTCCCCAATCTTGGGACGCAGACCATACACAAATCTGTACACAAAATGACTCAGGTCCTTTTCTCCCAGATTTTCATCCCCACTGAGCTGTGGGGAGCACTTTGTTTTTCATGAACACCATGACCTGTTCATATTTCTTAATTACCTCTGGGTCTGGTGCTCCTGTTTTGGGATCTCTAGGGTATTCTTTAGTTGGCCAATCTATGACTATCTTGCATTCTGCCCACAAGTCTGCTGGCACTATTATATCAAACAGACTATTCAGGTCAATCCACAGCACTTTTGACAATTTAACGAATCTGTCTACCTGTTTGTACCACTCAACTGGCTTTTCTCGTAATCGAGTGAAGTCATTTGTAAATGACAAAATGTCCTGTCTTGTCCATGGAACATGCACGTATCCCCCTCCTGGAATCTCTCTCATGGGGAACTCTGCCACTACCTTTTCATTTTCTCTCACAGGAAATGCTGGAAAAGTTCTGTCTGAGGTATCATCCCGCTTCCTATACCACCGGCTTTCCATTTGTCCACATCTCCCCATTTCCTCAACACTGTGATTATGTCCCTAATCTGCCCTATTCGTCCTGCAGTGTTCAGATTCTCAATATCCTTTTCCGTGAAATCCACTCGGTAAGGCTTCTGTAAAGCTTTTACCTTGTCCATGTCAATTCCCATTTCACTTGCTATTTCTGCTAGTCTGTCATGTAAATTCTTTGCTCTCCAAGTGACACTTTTGCACAAAAACAATAGTACCTCATCTTGGTAATTTTTCAGCTTATCTGTGGGGATGGTCCCTACTATCAATTCCTCTAACACCATCCGTAATTTTGCCACATCAATGGTATGGGATTCTTTCTCTTTACCTTGCAAGCCCTTCAGCCATTTGCTCAATTCGTCTGTAGTTATACCCACTGATTTTTCTACATTCCCTGGTTGCGTCAGTCTCTGTGGTTCTAATATTGGTCCTCCTACCATTCTGCTTCTCTCTACAGTATCAGGACAATAAAATGGGTTATTTGACACATGTAATTCACCTTCACTCATAGTGTGTCTCCAGAAATTCTCTTTTGCTCTCATCAGGGGCTGTTCTGTCTGTCTATTGTTCACATACGTGCTCACTTTCTTTCTGCTTCTCAAAAATAGGCATAACAGGACCTATGGTCACAGGGACTGTAACTGCTTCTAGATTTTTCGTCAATTCTCTAATTTTCTCTCTCAGTTCTAATGTGGTTTTGGCTAGTTCCCTGGAATTTTCACTCTCTACCTTATTTTCCATTCCCCGTTCCCTAAGAGAATTCCTTCTCTTTACCTCTGGAGTCACAACTTCTGTCTTAATGATTTTCAGAGTCTCCCTCACCGGTGTACCGGCGGTTGGCGTTTCTGATTCCTGCCTGTATGGAGGTGGACTTTTGTAAAACATGTCATCTAAGACATCATCTTCTGTGTCATTTGCTCCATACCTTCTGGGTTCTACATTATGCTTTTTCTCTATGCATTTCTTTCCCTCACTTTCCCCTGCAGTTCTCACGGGAAACAGTCCTTCAGTCATACTTGCGTCTTGCCACCTTCTCATTCGATCACAATGAGTTTCACGATCGTTTGGCCGTCCGAACATATATCGGTATCTATTGCCATTTCTCTGTTTTTCTCGCTCATACATCTTGTCTTCCCACTCTGTCAACGCCTCAAACTGCGTAGGCCTAGGTCGCGGATCTAAGCTCATCCTCCTCTCCCTTAAATTCCTTAATATTGCCAAATTAAAGGAACCGTTTTCTGGAAACACTAAAACTCCGTCTTCCTTTGTATACTTCGCCCAATTGTCTAACCAAATGCAAGTATGGTACCCATATTTCGCAACCATGAAGGATGCGGGGGTTTTCGCTGGAGGAAGTAACTGTCCTTCCCTAGTCACAACCTCTTTGTCTTTCACGAACCAATTTCTTATTTTGCTAAACAAAGATTTTTTCTTTTTCTCGGGTGAATGATAATACATCTTTCTTTCGTGAACCCTTTAGTCTTTTCTGCAAGTGTATGATCTTTTTAGTCCAATAGCAACGCGACTCTTACTCACGCACCAATCCCAACGCGTCTACGTCACCGTCACAACCTCCAATCCCTGCGCAACTCACACTAACGCACCAATCCTGGAGCGCCTACCCCTCTAACTAGACGTCCATTCCCAGCGCGGTCTTCCTGACGTCAGCAGTCGCTGCAGCAGCTCCTGCTCCTGACTCCTGTCTCCAGTCTACCCCTCCTTTACAAAACTACTCGGTAGACTTTGTTTCAATTTTACAATACTTGTTAGTTACAACATACAAACGTCTCCATTGTCTGCTTCGCTAACCACAGAATAGTAAAAGACCTTTCCCACGAGAATCCTGTTTTCCCGAGAGCAGCGCTTACCTCTGCCCTACTACAGAATCATTACGTCCGTTAACAAAGTAGCACATCCCTCTACTTCACCCTTCTACCAAGCATCAATTAACTGTTTTCTCCAGAATTAAGACACATAGTTGGAAACGCAATGCTCCTGAGAAATAAATCCAGAGTTCCACAATTAACCCGAATGCTATTTCATTCACGCACTTTCACACAAGAAATTGTAGTTCATTCACACAGAATCCTGTCTTTTCCAAGAACAGCGAACAGTCTGTCCTATTACAGAATTATAACATACGTTAACAAAGCAGCGCTTACCTCTACTTTGTCCTTCTCACAAGCTCAGAGAACACCTGCTACCTTTTTAGTGATAAGCGTTATCGGTATGCCAATTGGTTTCCTGGTACTTAAGACCAAAATTTCACAGGTAACCCTTTGCTATCATTCACACTTCTCTCACACAGAGAATTTCACTAATGGCAACACATGGCGATGTCACCAAATCGAACCCAGACAATGTGCCGTGCAACTTCAATTGTCACACGTTCCTCCCGTGTACCTACGGGTAACCACAATTCCTTCTTTCCCGAGAGCAGCACTTACCTCTGCTCTACTACGGAACTGTTATCAATTCCCGACTTCCTACCTCCCAGAAGGGGTACAGACCACATAAAACTCAATACGACTTCAACATATAGTGTTAATACATATATCAATACCAATCAATAATCGATAAGCTATATACATGCCAAAATCATCAAACCAAAACAATAAAAACCATCCTCTCGCTACCAGAAATACTGGTGCAGTTCGGATTACTAAATTTCCCCCTGCTTCCACGGACAGAATGATTTCTCAGTCACACGCACATACACACATCATACGCTGGTGGGGCCCATAACATCAACATTCATTCTCTCAAACTATCCGTGCCTACAAAGGGACATAAAATCCAAACCACAGCTGTTCGCTTTGATAGAGGAAACCACTTCTACTGAATCACCCTAACAATTCTTCCATCAGGAGGTCAATCGGATCATTTAGTTGGTATTGTGTTTAATGATGCTTTAACTCTCAAATTAATCAATAAACATTTCAAAGAAATAATCACCCGACAGTAATTCAAATAATGATTTTCTTTATCTAATTCAAATGCAGGTTAAATCCTAATAATGTAATATTATCTTTTGTCATATTTACCTATTCTGGCTAAATGATGTTATCTAAGTCAGAACTGGTCCTCAGTATATTCATCAGAATTCTAAAGTCTCCATCCTCTTCCGTCAGCATAAGGATCTCTGATCATCGATTCTCCGTCAATAGCTTCAGCACAAAGTGACGTCTAGCGAAGAACAGCAGCCCTTCCCTCTCTAGTCTACTAATATTTATACCAAAATTTAACATATAACAGTTACATTTTCTTCTTTCCCAGGCCAACGATTGGCTGAATTCAAATATATCTCAATACATTAGGAAACATTTTCAAATTTTCTCATGTGGAAGAAGTCTCAAAGTGGATGTATGGGAAAGACTAATCCCATGTCCAAATGTATCAGTTCGTTGGTAATAGGTTGAGTTCAACAGTTCACTTTTTCCTTTAGCAACATTTGCTTCACGTTCAGGGACATTGGCACCTCGCCCAGGGTAGTCTTCATGGGCATGGTCCGACAGGTCACACAAGGGACACGAACGAAGTCAGTGCAGGCGCCTTTCTCCATTGTTCGAATGATGAAGTAATGTACTCTAGTTAGGTTTCAGTCGGCGGCCATTTTTTGGTAGGCCAGAATAGTCAACTTTAAGCAAAGAAACACAAAATCGTAATTAATACATAGAAATGATTAAAACAGTGTTATTCCCTTTCTAATACCCTTATGTGTATGTATTTATCTAGCCATATGCAACATTCAAAGCCGTTAATGCTGGTTTATTTAAGCGCAAATCACATTAACACTGCTCAAGCAACATCTATCGTTTTAATATGCATACAACTTAGTTCACTTATTAATTTTAGCCATGCAAATGCATTCCCACGTGTATTCTCTCGGTTAATAAGGTTGATTTAGTACCTTCACATCAAGCCATTAATTATTATAATTAATTATTAATCATTTTTATATGAACTTATATAAATGGATTGGGTATATAAAAAGAAAACATTTTACCCGCTTCATCATTATCAACGCCAGGAAGAGGGGGTCATGGCCCAAACGTACAAGGCAACAAAGGAGTATCATGTGATGTCACACTTTAGAAATGGCTGCATTAGTCGGTGTTCAGCTGAGTATGATCAGCAAGTGATGGTGCTGCACATAAGAAACACTTGAAACATGTTGGTTGAGAGTGAAGCTTACAGCTAGCCATAAATTCCATCATCCATTGTATAAAAATCCAAACTGATGTAATACTTAATATAACTTCGCTCACCAAAGAACTGACGTCCTGTGAAACGACGTTTTTTTACACATTTTGGGGCTTATTTTCAAGCCCTTTGCACCGCTGGTGTGTCACTTTTTTGCAGCACCGGTGATGCAATGATTCTGCCCATATTCACAAGGCCAAGTAAATTCACCCTGTGTTTCTTTTCAAGGACTTATAATTATGTTTCCCTTGCACACATTACTCTGCATGAAATGGGCATTCCATGGGTGTTACTGTGGGTGTTCCCATGCAACATCCATGGAACTTCACGTATTCCCAGATTTACACCATTTTGTAAAACTGGGAATGCGTCAAAATTCTAAGCCTCTCTACCGGAGGCGTAGGAATGGCACAACAAGGAGAAATACTGTTATTCCTTCCTCTTTCTATACGTGCTGCATTCTACTGCATGCATAGAAAGTAGAAAATGCCATTAATGATTGTTTTTGTGCAGGAAGGACTCCTTACTGCACAAAAACACTCATCCCCGCAGCACAGGCACCCTTGCAACATGGCACAAGTGTGCCTGTGCTGGCACATTTAAGCCAATTGGGCGCCAGAGCACGGGAAGGCACACGGATGCATCGTATTGTTGTTAATATGACGCATCTTTGTGCGTTGAAAATGACGCAGCACGGCAGAGCTAAATCGCTTGCGGCGCCAAGTTGTGTCATTATCTTGTAGATTAGGCCTTTATTTTTTTAGAATATATGACAAAAACAGTGGCGCCAGTCAAAAACAAGATGCGTGGAGACGATACGAACCTCACGTACTTTACCTCACCCAAAGGTAACATGCCCTTTGTCATATTCAGCATTTCCTGAAATTATCAATAGGGACCATAGGAAGTATCCACCGATAAAGAACTGCTTTCCAGAAAGCAGTAAGATTTATGCATGTCAACAGGCCCACAACATCATTCCACAGATTGGCGATCCAGAATGTTTCAGAGGATCAAGTATCCATGTCAGTACACCACGAAAAATGACCTAGTGGGATTCATGCAGAAACATGACCGCTTGCAACAAAGGAGAAGAATAAGGGGCATATTTATGAATGGAATTGTGTCGCACTCGCACCATGCAATGTGATGCATATGTGACACGACTCCAAAAATGTGATTTATGAAGCCACACAAGGCTAGTTTGATTGGCCCTGAGTGGCTTCATTATTCTGGAATAAGGCAATGCAGCGCAAATCACTGCATTGCGTTACTCTGCCTTGGGAAGGCGTTCCATGGGCGTTGTATGGGTGTTCCCACGCAACTCCTGTTTATTTGACGTATTCCTATATTTGTTATCAAAATATAGGGGGGAATTAGAGGTAAAAGACTAGGTTCACCCTCCAAAAGTACATGAATCATAAACAACCTGTATTCCTATATTTACCATTACTGGTAGACCTGGGCCTGCTCCAAAAAGATACGTCTTTGAATGGGACGTGCACCGAGAGGGAATATCTTTATTTCTCCATGTTACATCCTCTTTCTGTGTGCTGCATTCTGCAGAAGGTGCCCCTTCCTGCACAAAAAGAATACTGCATGCAACGGAGGGACCTTGCATCACGTGGGAGGGTGCATTGGTGCTAGGCATCCCATTGAGCGGCAGCGCTGGGGAAAGGACAGGAATGCACAGTTTCGTAATAAATACGGCACATTCATGCCCTTTCCCTCTAACATAGTTCAGTATAATGAAGTGGCTTTTTGCGCTGTGTTACAATTTCATAAATATGCCCCTAAATGTCTAATAGATATTGTGCATTCTACATCACATTCCTCTTTTAAATCAAATAAGCTAAAACCATTCCCCAAATTTAAGAGACAACAAAATCTTTAGAATTAGAAGTTAGAGTTGAAGTACTCCTAGTTCTCGTTTCTGATATGGTTTGGCCATACGCCAACAAAGACTCAGCACTCACAGTACTTTGAGAAACCATATCTGATGAAGGTTGTTCACAAATAACAAAGACACTGAGGTTTGACTACTATTTTCCATATACACAGGAACACCACCCTTAGATGGGGTATCACAACACATGGCCCAATCAGAACTCTCAACCTGCGCATGACAATACTTCTTCAACATACGACTAGCTTTCTCAGAAGAAACTTTGACCTCTGCACTTAGTTTTCATCATCCCTTTCTCTTTCAAGAATGGAAGACTTTGGGCCTCATTACGAAAGTGACGGTCGGACCACCGACAGGCCATCAGTGGCGATCCTACCACTGTATTATGATACTGGTGGTCGGGCCCACAGCTGTCGGACGCAAGACCATTTGCTCCACCAGAATCATAACTCTTTCTGACAACCTTTTCAAGGTGGCAACCCCACCATGAAAAGGTTGTCGGAAAGGGATCTGCACCAAACAGGTGGTGCCCCCACTTACCTCAGTGCACCTTGTGCCATACACGACTTGGTGCGTGGCACGCGGTGCACAGAATTGCAGGCGGTGCTGCACGGTAGAGACATCGCAATACCGAGATTGGTCTCCTGACCACCGCAATATAAGACGGCTATCTGACCGACTGGCATCCTAATCGGGCCCTTAGTAACTTTAATTAGTTAACATGTGCAATATGTTTTGACTCTCCTTTAACTAATCTTGTAGGTTTTTTCAATCACTCAATCACTGGGCATCACACTGATCTCCTTCACATTTTTTGTTACTATCAACATACCATTTACTATACTATTATTTCAATAGTACAGCAGACTTCTAGGGGCCAGAAATCCTAATTTTTTCAATAGACCATCTGGATAAGGTAGAGGACGTAAGGGCATCTGTACTGTCACTCTATGTTTGTCTGATAGAAGGCATTATTTTTTATGTTTTATATATCTGTCACCATTCACATACTTTCTAGCCTTGCCATCTATGAAAAGCCACCAATAATATAGCGTCAGTTGACAAGTTATAACAGAAACCCTCAAATGCCTTCATGAGCTACCTCATTCATCTTGTGTTGCAGATTTTCTGGTGACACAAATAATTCTTGATGAAGTTCCATGTCATTAACTATCATTAGTGCAACAGCAACTTCTGGTCTGAACCTAAAACTCTGTCCTATAGTTAACCATTAGTAATATACTACTTAACCTACTTCAAAGCATGATCTTTATGTGACACTCTATTCAACCCTTCCCTGATATTTTAAAACTCACTGTATTAATAACAACATCTGTATCAACGCAATCATAATCCTTCTCACATGCTTTCTTATCTTCATTGTCCTAAATTAGCATACTAAGTCAATCTACCCTAAAATCCTTCCCAACAGTAATATATCTGATATTGAAATGGAATTCTTGATGGCGAGACATAAGCCTCACCAATCTGGATGTTGCTTTGTTTGAATAACTGTCGCATAACATGGATATCAAAGGCTTGTGGTTTATATCAATTTCAAACCTTGCTCCTGTAGGAAAGTGCCCCTCTTTGCATGGTTACCCCCCACATTTTACCTGTCAGATTATGCATTTTTACTTGGAGTGCCCTGGGTCCCTGCCAATCAGGTTCCCAGGGCCTGTGTTCTTTCCCAAAGCTGTATCTTTGTACCCCAAATCGGCACCTCTCTGAACACAGGTAAGCCCCTGTAAAATGTACCATGGGTACCAAGGCCACTGTGACCAGGGAAAGCCTCTAAGGGCTGCAGCACCTACTGTATGCCCTTATGGGCGGCCTTGCACCCTAACACCCACACACTGCCATTGCAGGCTGTGTGTTTTGGTGCAGAGAAAAGTGAAGCGTTGACATGGCACATGTCCCTGTGTAGCATGCCTGCAACCCACTGTCTAGGTCCTAGGTAAGTCACCCCTCTAGCATTGGTGCACTAGCCCCCAGGTAAGGGTACAGTTGCAAGAGCTCTGTATCCCAACAGTGGCTAAGTCCATACTTAGGCATTGTAAGTGCAGTAAAGCCATATAGAGTATATGGTCTGGGAGTTGGTCATTATAAACTCCACAGCTTCAAAATGGATTTACTGAAATCTGGGAAGTTTGGTCGCAAACTTCTCAGCACATTAAACTGATGCCAGTGTGGGAATTAATATAAAATGCACACATTGAGAGATGCCGCCTGAAAAACGAGCAGCCTTGGTTTGGTTCCTGAATAGCTGCCTGTCATTTGCCACCACCAGACATGGTTTTGGATCCTTGGGTAGAGGGCCTCAGCTCTCTGGGTCCCGAAACAAAGTCCATCCTGGGTAGAGGTGTCTTACCTTCTCCCCCAGGATGGGCTGGGTCCGCACAGGGGAAGCTTTAAAGGCCTGCTGCCTTTTTAACAATCCCTGCCTTTTTCTTCCCAAAGAAACTGACTCCCACCATTCCTGACCCCTACTTTGGGCGGGAGAATTGACAGGAAACCAAGTTAGGAGGAGGGGTGTGCCCGCCTTTGCCAACCCCACCCCTCAGGTGGAGGAAAAGAGGTGGAGCACACACCTCAGTCCCCTCCATCTTGAAGATGAGGGGACCAAGCCAGTTAGAGAGAGGCTCATGCCCCACCACCCACTGGAGGATGGCATAATAGGGGGTGTACCCACCCCAGGGGAAAGTCCTATTGGTTCCTGACCTTCACACCCCTGAAAATGCCCATAAATGTATTATTTAGGGACGACCCTGAACCTTGCCTCCTCAGATTTGAGAGAAAAGAAGAAGGACATAAGAGCTATGCTGAGCCAGGAAGAAGAGGACACCAACGGCTTTGGCCCCAATCCTACCGGCCTGTCCCAACTCCGACCTGACTACAGTGGAAACCCCAGCATGTCCAGCAACCCCCCAGAGACCAGAGGATCTGCCCTGCACTTAACTTAAAGACTATGTCTTCTGTGAGCACCGGATTTGCTCAACAAAGACTCGAAGACCAGAACCCAGATCCAGCTGGCTCCGCGGTTCTGCACCACTGTTCACCCAATGCCCTCGGCCCGAGTTTAAGTGGCCAGACACCATGAGGCGGCCTGCCCCGTGATCCTGATCTGGGAGGCGGTGATCCCCAACCTACCTCAAGATTCAAGCTGATGCCTGCAGTCTCAACCTGAAGGGTCCCCCCCAACCGCGAACAGAGCTGGTAAGAAGACCCAACGCCAAATGACACCCCTGCATCTGATGCCCCTTAGTCTTGGGTGGCCCAACCGACGGTGTCTAGGCATCCCCCAGGAATTTCACTAACCTCTCCAGCCAGTTGTCACCTTCAAGAAGCCTCCCTGACTGAACCTGCAGCATCTTTTCCAAACCATTGCATTCACAGGGTCCTCAACGTCTCCTTGCCACTATGCATTCGGCCTCCTCCATGCTGCTGGTGGTGCACCTGTGCTGATTGTTGGCCCCTGCAGTGCTGATCCTAATCCCAGGAGCCTTGCTCCCACAACCAAGTGGCCTGCTCATAAGCAGCCCCTGACCGAAGGCCCTCCCAGCCCCATTGGCTGACATTGGGCCCCTGCACTCTGCAGCCGGTCGCCCCAGTGCCGCTGGTTGTGCAATTTGAGTGCCTAACTGGACCTTAGGGAACCTTGGTCGTAACCCCCAAATGCCATGCTTTTAAGTCGTTTACTTACCTGTGAACTGTTAATACTCTTTTCCCCATAGGACCCAATGCTACAAGTTTTGTTCCTATAAAAGGGGTTGACCTACTGTTTTGTATGAAAAGAAAGTAACTATGCTTCAACTTAAGAATTGTCATACTTACCTGTAAGTGACAAACTCTAGTATATGATATCTCGGATTCTCACCTCAAGTACTCAAAGTAACTGAAAAGTAATATATGAGTAATCAAAAGTAATCTCACTGTACTTTGAACTGTTTTAAAATTAATACAAACCTGTAAACGATTCCAATACAATCAACGATTGCATTTCTGTGCACAGGCTTGAATTTGAAAGTATTTCATACTTGCCTGTGCCTGCCAAGTCCTGCATGGTTCTACAAAATAAAATATTTATACTTACCTAATTGGTCTGCATTCTGTCTGAGTGTGTGCCATCAGACTTGATTGTGTGAGTACAATAAATGCTTAACACAAACTCCTGATAAACCTAGCTTCCCGCCCACATTACCACAAAGAAGGCTGTTAGTACTTGTCTAGTGTAGTCTCTGCTATACTTCTAGGGCCTCCCTTGACTCTGTGCACACTATAACTTACTTTGGTATAGTAGATAAAGAGCCAGCTTCCCACAGCTCCCCATGTGAACATTTTATAAGTTTCCACTGCCCATTAACAGGCAAGTGCTTCTCTTTCAATGTGTTTAGAAGCCTTCAGAGTATTCAAAGCAAGTGCCAGAGTTCCTTCTTTCATCTCTGACCACTGATTCAGCACAACTCCCACACCAAATGCACTTGCATCCACTGTGATTTGATTCCATACCTTACTAAAATTGTAGCTCCTTCACAACCTGAGAATGGTGTCCCTTTCATGCACCACTGGTATTCCCAGAACCGGAGTTTGAGATTCTGATCATGTATAGTCTGTTGAGTTAGTAACTCATCAATGAACACTCTTAAGCTTTGATGAGGTTCTCATAAATTTAATTTGCTGATGGGAATGCATTAATATCCATCACTGCATGCATTACGTTTTATATATCCCTTTGGTTCCAACAGTAAATGCATTTCAGTGAGCAAATAAAATTTACGAAAATCTCATATACTCAAGAGTATGAATTGATGAGTTACTAACTCAATGAACTATAAATGATATCAATCTCAAAACCCTGTTTTGGGATGACCAGTGATGCATGAAGGGGACGCCTTTCCCAGTTTGGGAGGGCATTACAATTGTAATCCACTTACACCGATGATCAGAAGGTGATACCCTAGTACACACAATTAAATGGACAAAAAAGGTTTATCTTGTTAATCTCCCACTAGTGCATTGTCCATCTTCCTGTTTTTTCATACTGTTGGAAAGTGGATTATTAGTAGTGGTAAATATTAGGGGTGGGCGGAATTTGCGTAATTGCGTTACGCAAATCTGCGCGAAACGGTAAAAAATCTCCGCGAACACGCAGAAATTTCGCGAACACGCAGAATTGCTTGTTCGCGATGCTTTTTTCCTGTTCACAATTGCTGTTTGCGTGCTCGGGGAAAAATATCTCGCGAACACGCATTTTTAGAACGCGAACAAGCAAAAATTTCGCGAAATTGCGGAAAGCAGATTTTTGAGCAATTTCGCGTTCTCCGCGGAACGCGAAATTACGCAAATTCCGCAAATTCCGCGAGCGGAACGGAATTTACCGCCCAGGCCTAGTAAATATGCATCTACCCCTGGCAATAATGCCACGAACACGATATAGGGCTCAGAATAGGGGTTAGAAAATGTTTCCCATACTCAACCCTTGGTAGTTTGGCTGCAAGCAGGCAGGCTTAACTTCAAAGACAGGTATAAAAAATATAGAGCTGGGTAGTGATGGGAATTCGATCACATTGACTTCACTTCATTACGTCGTTCACTGAGAAGACGCCACACTCAAATGTATAGGGCTTACCAAGGCTCATTTGCAGGACGTCCCATGAATGGACAGCAGGAGGACATACTTTATGTTTGAGAGTTTTACGCATTGCTCCATCACAACAGGACTATTCATATGTCCTTTATTAGTATTGGACCTTGTGGAGATCACCATTGAAGTTCAACATCCTTGATAGTGAATAGGTTCTTTTGAATTCCAACATTGCTTGAGCCACTGTGTGGAGATGTCATGGAATGTGCTGACATTCTACTGTGAGGAATTCTCTTGTGAGAATTTTACTAAGGTCAATTGGAGAGCACTTAAGGATGATGGATGTTGCTCTATGCTGGAGATGCCATAAATAATAAACTAAGACTTCAAGAAACCTCAGAAGGCTCTTCTTTTCATGGCGACGAGTTTTCTGTGCAGGGGTTAGGTACCGGCATCTTCACCCCTGGAATATTCATGATAATTTTATTCGAAGACTTTGAATCTACGTTCTTGTGAGTAAAGCCTTATTCCTTATCTTATCTGCGATCTGGCTATTTGCGCTTAATTGAAGCGAAAAGAAGGACGGAATTGAACTGTTTTGTTCAACTAACGCTGTTAGACGTTGTTAAAAAAAACAACGATTATGTGCTCGTGCCGGTTCTGTTCAGCTGCGTTGCCCAGCAACCGTAACACTCTAGGCTCTGCGCATGTCAATTACTGCCTTGCTCGTGTCGCTCGTACTCAGCTGAGTTGCCCAGCAACTGGATTCCGCGGGCTCCTGCACGCGTCAATCACCACCTTTGCTCGTGCTGCATGTACTCAGCTGCGTTGCCCAGCAACTGAATTTCTCGAGCTCCTGTACGTGTCAGTTTGTCCGTCAAGCGAATCTGTGTGCATCTGTTGTTTCCTAGAAACTGGATTCTGCACACATCAGTTTCTTTTTCTGCTGCCATCAAGCTCCTGCACACCGATCGGATTTCTCTGTCTATGAATCCAAAAACGACAAGCCCCAAGTAATAAACAATATTAAAACCTCAACCAAAGAAGAGATTAAGCCACAAACTTTAAGTTCAACTAAGGATATTAAAACAAAGAACAAAGATGAAATAAAATACATCTTTATGCTAATTGGACAAGGGAAGAATTACACAAGAAGATTGTTTTTTGTTTTTTGTTTTGATTTTTAATTTTTATTTCAAATTGTTATTTGGTGTATTTTACAGGTACTATGTCTGACCAAAGCATGTCCTCTCCTCCTCCCTTCCAACACCAGGTGACCCAACTATACCATGGAAACAATGGAAAAAAGTATTTTTAACTTGCTTATTAGCAACAGGAGACAAGTATGGTCCTTTAAGACGACAAGCAATGCTTCTCAATCATCCTTAAGTGCTCTCCAACTGAGCTTACTTAGTGTGAAAGGGGAAGGCAATGGGTGTTGCGGTGGGCGTTCCACCGCAACACCCATTGCTTTTGACCCTGGCCTATATTTACAAGGGTGGCAAAAATATGGGGTAGCGCCAAAATTAAGACCAAAATAGACCTGGTCTTACGGTGGCAAAATGAGGAGAAATGCTGTATAGCTCTTCATTTTTGCTGTTTCTATGTGTGCTGCAATGTGCAGCACACGTAGAAACAGCAAAACCTCATTGATTCTTTATATGCAGGAAGGTGTCCCTTCCTGCACATAAACAATATTTTTTTTTAAATGACTCTTCTGCAAAACGGCCAGGAGCCTCAGCTGTCTTTTTGACATCAAAAGACAGATGTTGGTTTAGAATCAAAAACAATAAAATACCAAATGAAATCTAAAAGGAGCAGCGTGGCAGGATGCAGTGTTCTACTTACAAATGTGTGCTTCTTATAAAACAGTCATTATTCAAAAGTGGTTCTTCAATATATAAACATAGTTATCATATTAGAGCTGTGTGTGGTATAGCACAGTCATCCTACCGATACACATGCACTCCTTCAGAAATGCAACCACAAACTGTACACTCTATTAAGCACTAAGTGGGATGCAGGCAGTGTTCCTGTTCTGCACTTAGCCATTTTCCCTCTTACTAATGTATCTGCTGGCAGATGAAGAATAGAAATGCACAATAAAGGAAAGTCCTTTCTAAAGGGAATTCACTGGATGCTGTTGATAACATATACCCCAGATCTGCTCTTCCCTTCTGCAGTAGCCGCCCTTTCTGTTATCAACGGTAGAAAGAGGGGGTCATGGCTCAAACGTATGAGGCAACAAAGGAGAAACAGGTGATGTTACACTTTAGAAGTCGCTGCATAAGTTTGTGTTTCAGTTCAGTATGATCAGCAAGTGATAGTGCTGCACATAAGAAACACTTCAAACGTGTTGCTTGTAAGTAACGGTTACAGTCAGCCATAAATGCCATCATCCATTGTATAAAAATCCAAAATGATGTAATACTTATTATAACTTTGTTCACCAAAGAAGTGATGTTCTGTGCTACGACTTTTTTACACAATTTGGGGCATATTTACTAAACCTGGGCTAAAATTCCGTTCCGCTCGCGGAAATTGCGATAATTTGACATTTTCGCGCTCCGCGTAAAGCGCGAAAATGTCAAAATTTCCGCAATCCGCATCTTACCGGTAATTTTTTTCTTGCTCGCGCTGTAAAAAAATACATTCTCGCGTGTGCGCGATCGCCTTACCTGAATCCCCGCGTTCGCCGACAAGTTTTCCCGATCCGGTCGCGTTCTCCACGAGATGCTGTATTGTTGGTAGCCATTTGCGCTGTGTCGCGACAGTTCGCGCCCGCATTAACGTCATTTGTCACGCGATCACGTAATTCGTTGCGCGATCAGGTCTTTCTTCTCGCAATCATGCACCACGAGAGTATGAGAAGATTGAGATCTCGAACACGTCATTCTTCACCGCGAGCGAGAGCGTGAGGACGCGGGCATGTCATATCGAGCGCAAAAAGGAGCAAGAGACCCCGAACACATCATATCCAACGCGACAGGGAGTGAGAGAACGCGATCAAGTCATTTTGGACATGCCATCGACATCCGGTGGAAGTAATGTGAAGTTCGAGAACTCGAACATGTAAAATTTTCAATTTGGAGAAGAATATCAGCTCTAGCAGCGTGAAACCTTCTGCAAATGATGATTTGGATGAAAACAACTCCTCAGATTGACATTTGGCTGTCCTTTTTTGTGCAATGAGTCCTTTTTTAAAAAGGTGAGGAGAGGGAGGAAGTGCCACAGAATCTTCAACTTCCTGTTCCTGTCCAGCAGGCTCCTCCCAGTGCTTTGTCCATCTCCTGCTCATTCTGCCTTTGGATTTTGAGCTGGAAAGATCACTCTTTTTGTCTGCTGCATCATTGCAATTGGATTTGAGGATTTTTTAATTGGATATTTTACAAGTAAGTGGTTGTTGTTTCTGTTTGATTGGGGACATTGCAGTTGTTGTAACTACAATTTATTTTTGGTAACTATCATTCCTTTTTTTTAAAATGTTGTGGGTAGTAGTAGTCAGTAGTAGGCCCGAGCTAGTCATGGCCTCATGGGTGTGTGCATGATGAAGCAACTGTTTGGTGTTTTTTTAATGCATTTCATTTTTAAGCATCATTTAGGGCCTGGATGGCATTGGATTGAGTTGGTAAATGTGATTTTTGGGGGTGGGCTTTCTGTTGTTGGGCCTGGCCTTGTGGCTGGTGGCCATTTAGAAGCCTAGGCCTGCAAGCTTGTCTGGCCTTGTCTGCCAACAGGCCTGCTTTAAACCAGTAGGCTCAGAGCAGGTAGCCACAGCTGTATTAATCAAGTATTTCTGTGTGGTCTGTTGAATTTAGACATCATTTAGGGCATGGATGGCATTGGATTGAGTTGGGGAAGTGTGTTTTTTTGGGGTGGGCTTTCTGATGTTGGGCCTGGCCATGTGGCTGGTGGCCATTTTGAAGCCTAGGCCTGCAAGCTTGTCTGGCCTTGTCTGCCAACAACAGGCCTGATTTCATCCATTAGGCTCAGAGCAGGTAGCCACAGCTGTATCAATCAAGTGTTTCTGTGTGGTCTGTTGAATTTAGACATCATTTAGGGCATGGGTGGCATTGGATTGAGTTGGGAAGTGTGTTTTTTGGGGGTGGGCTTTCTGATGTTGTTGGGCCTGGCCATGTGGCTGGTGGCCATTTTGAAGCCTAGGCCTGCAAGCTTGTTGTCTCTTGTCTGGCCTTGTTGTCTGCCAAGAGGCCTGCTTTCATCCAGTAGACTCAGAGCAGGTAGCCACAGCTGTATTAATCAAGTGTTTCTGTGTGGTCTGTTGAATTTAGACATCATTTAGGGCATGGATGGCATTGGATTGAGTTGGGAAGTGTGTTTTTTTGGGGTGGGCTTTCTGATGTTGTTGGGCCTGGCCATGTGGCTGGTGGCCATTTTGAAGCCTAGGCCTGCAAGCTTGTCTGGCCTTGTCTGCCAACAACAGGCCTGCTTTCATCTAGTAGGCTCAGAGCAGGTAGCCACAGCTGTATTAATCAAGTGTTTCTGTGTGGTCTGTTGAATTTAGACATCATTTAGGGCATGGATGGCATTGGATTGAGTTGGGAAGTGTGTTTTTTTGGGGTGGGCTTTCTGATGTTGTTGGGCCTGGCCATGTGGCTGGTGGCCATTTTGAAGCCTAGGCCTGCAAGGTTGTTGTCTCTTGTCTGGCCTTGTGGTCTGCCAACTGGCCTGCTTTCATCCAGTAGGCTCAGAGCAGGTAGCCACAGCTGTATTAATCAAGTGTTTCTGTGTGGTCTGTTGAATTTAGACATCATTTAGGGCATGGATGGCATTGGATTGAGTTGGGGAAGTGTGTTTTTTTGGGGTGGGCTTTCTGATGTTGTTGGGGCTGGCCATGTGGCTGGTGGCCATTTTGAAGCCTAGGCCTGCAAGCTTGTCTGGCCTTGTCTGCCAACAGACCTGCTTTCATCCAGTAGGCTCAGAGTAGGTAGCCACAGCTGTATTAATCAAGTGTTTCTGTGTGGTCTGTTGAATTTAGACATCATTTAGGGCATGGATGGCATTGGATTGAGTTGGGGAAGTGTGTTTTTTTGGGGTGGCCTTTCTGATGTTGGTTGTTTTAAAGACATGCTTTTGTTGTATGTGTCTGGTGTGTTGGTGTGCAATGCATGCACCCTGCAGACCTTTTTGGGGCCTGTGAATTTTCGTATTTGCATTTTGTTGCATTAAAAAGGCAAAGCAGTGTGCTTTAGCATGCATCCTTTGCCTGGCTTTTATATGCCTTTTGTCAGCTCCAGGTGTTTCCCAGGCCCCCCGCGTGTTTGTGATTTGTGAGTGTCCATGTGGCTGGCAGCCTTTTTTTGTGTTGGGAGTTATTAGTGTCCTGCTTTTGCCATATAGGCCTGCATGGTTTTCCTATTGGCTTACTGCTTCCATCCATCCACCCCCTTTGTCAGCAGCAGCTCCATGGATGATGAGATGCTCAAATAATTTAATGGCAAATAGGGTCCACCCCACTTCCATTACATTATTATTTTGGTGGTTCTCATTATCTTTCCTATCCTTCCTGAGAGTGTAGTGTGTGACTGTACACAGTAGTATAACATAGCCCTTGTTGAAAAAAAGTCAGAAATGGCTAGACTATATCTTTTGTTTGCACTAGTACAGTAGTAAGTAACTGAACCACAACAACAAATGCAACATTTCACTGATGTTCTTCTCCTGGCTTATTTGCTTTTAGGTGCACAAAAAGCCAGAGGAGGAGGTGTCATCATAATCACCCGTTGTACTGCCAGCCAGACAGAAGAAGTCCTGCTGCGCATCACGTCCACGTGTGACCAGAACTTGTTGTGCATCTGCATCCTGCCTGACACCTGAAGAAGGTGGCCCCAAAGAAAGGTACCAGGTCCAGTACCAAGAAAGTTGCCAGTGAGAAGAAGGAACAGAAAAAGGAAGTGCCATTAACCACGACTGGTGTGCCGGCCAATGTTCTTTTTTGCACCAAAAAAGTTACGCCTGCAGCAGCGTTGTCCGGGAACCAAGCTGGGAGCACCACCTCAGCACCAGCGGTCCAACCCCACCAACCTAGGTCCAAGACCTTGAGTGTCGCAGAGGTAGCCAGTCTACTAACGAGGAGCGATGTTGAAATGTCCTTATCGCAAAGTAGTACACAATCAACACAGGCGGAAACTCAGCAGATAAGTGTGCAGCCGCAACAAGAACAGCAGCAGCCGCGACAAGAACAGCCGCAGCCGCAACAAGAACAGCAGCAGCCGCAACAAGAACAGCAGCAGCCGCAACAGCCCACCATAGTATTTGTTGCCCCTGACATAGGGGCATTTCAGGAAATCGAGCTTCCTGCAGACAAAGTGGAGCAAACCACTGTTTCGGAAGATCTATTGTCTTCCAGACCACAAGCAAGGAAAAGGAGGCTTAGTCCATCATCTTCTTCTTCAAGCCCCGCTTCTGATGATCGTGATGCCACTTGGCAGCCACCAGCTCAGTCTGAGAGTGATGCACGCCACAAGACAATGCTTCTGAAAAGGAAGGTCCCAGAAAAACTTAGAGTTATGGAGGTAGATGTAGAAGAGGGGGGTGATGTTGATGAAGACGAGCCAGTCATCACGCACATCACTCCTGCCCCAAAGGGATTGGAGACCAATATTCTCACCCTATCCAGAAAGGCTGCTACTGAGCGGGATGTAGCACGGATATCACCAACACAGGTTACACCACCACTACCTCCAGCTGCCATATTTTCCAAGGCCCGGCGGGGACCTACATCCAGCTCAACCATCTCAGTAGGTAGTGGTAGTAAAAGTCACAGTGTAGCTGCACAGGGTCACATTCCAAGCACACCCTCCAGTTCATCTGGTATTGAAAGTGGCACATCCAGCAGTGCCAGAAAGTTCTCCTCCCCAGTTTGGGACTTCTTTTCTGTGAGCACCAAGGAGGAGAACGTTGCTATATGCTCAATTTGTCGACAAGGTATTCGGCGGGGTAAGCTTGGTACAAACTATGGCACCGGCGGCCAAGCAAGTCATCTCAGAATACACCACACTATCGTGTGGGAGAATCACCTACTTCAGTTAAAAGAAAGTAGAAAAACTCAACCCATTGAATTTGGTCAGGAAGAATCAGGGGGCGATATTATTGCGGTGGAAGGTGAAGAAGAGGGAGGCATTTCTAGCCCTGTCCCCAGTAGTGTAGTGGTACCACCCACATCCTCCTCAGTAACATCTGAGTGGCACCGCAGTAAGAGCCATACTCAGAATCAGGCTGAGACACCAAGGCAACCGAGTACCGCAATGAGACAAACTGCGTCGTTGAGCCTAAGTGGGTTAATGAAAACAACAGCACCACAAAGGAAAGTAATCCAGCCTACCATTGAGATCATGCTTAGGTTGGAGGGGCAGTTCCAACGCAACCACCCAACGGCACGGTTGTACAATGCGAAGCTGGCTAAAATGTTAGCGCTGGACCTTCTCCCTTTTTCATTTGTGGAAGGGGTGGGTTTCCTTGAATTTGTGTCAGCCATCTGCCCTAAATGGAAGGTTCCCAGCCGGTCCTATTTCGCAAGAATTGCTGTTCCGGCACTACATCATGATGTGCTGGAATTGGTTGGACAAGCTTTGCAGCAGAGTGCTGTTCACAATATTCACCTGACAACAGACATGTGGACCAGTTGCCAAGCCACAGATTACATGTGCATCACTGCACACTGGATCTCTTTTGTGGGGGTTAGAGATAAGCTATCTGAACGAGGTGCTGTTGACACAGCTGCGATTTTTAAAGGTACTCGTAAACATGCAACTGTAGCCATGTTCGCCATGGAGAAATCTCATACTGCTGTAAACATTTTGCAAGAGTTTCGCAGCAAGGTTTTTGAATGGCTGCGCCCAAGAGGGCTTAGTATTGGTTTTGTTGCCACAGACAATGGCAGTAATGTACTTAAGGCCATGGATCTTGGTTCTTATTTCAGGGTTCCGTGTTTAGCGCACTGCATAAACATTATAGTTCAAGACTTTCTGAAAAAAGAACCCATAGCCAGCAACTTACTGGCCATCTGCCGAAGAATATGCACTCATTTCAGCCATTCTTTTAAAGCTCGGAAGCAGCTGAGGATTATTCAAGGTGAATATAGGATGCCAGTCAAAGCACTCATCCAGGAGGTGGCAACACGTTGGAACTCAATGTATTATATGCTTGATCGTCTGTTTGAGCAGTACAGGTCACTCCATGAATATGTCTGGAAAAGAAGAGGTGATGCTACTGGTAAAGGCATGACCCTTCAGATGGAGCAATGGGGCCTAGTTAAATGCCTGACTGAGATGCTTCGTCCTTTTGAGGTCTTCACACGTGAAGTCAGCAAGGAGGACTGTACAATGGGCCAAGCTATCCCATTATTGCAAATGATAGAGCATCAGCTGATGAAGGTGTCTGAATCATACAAAGGTGTAGAGGACAAAAAGGGAGCCTATGACTTGGTGGAGAGCTTAGCCCGTCGCTTAGCTGAAAATACAAGGATAGAAAATAACATTTTGTCACAAGAACATTACATTTGTGCCACAATTCTGGATCCACGGGCAAAATTTGGACTGAAGACATTCTTTCCTTTTTCAGAGATTGATGTTGCCCGCTACAAAACTTGTATAGCTGAGGCAGCGAGTAAGTTGGAAAATGAACGGCTTCTAATTAAAAGCCCACAAGATCAACCCACAAGAAGTACTGCAGCAGAGCATGCAGCAACAAGTGCAACTTCGGAGGCTGAGGGCAGTGCGTTTGGATCACAACACTCACCATCACTATCGACAACAGCAACAATAATTGGATCATTAGGCCCAGTAGAATTGCTAGACGATTGGTATGTACAGTTAGGCATTAATAAGCACAGTGCTGATGCACAGAGAAAAGAGCCCGAAAGCTTACCAGCAGCACCCCTGAATATTGAGCGGATGGTCCAGGCCTATCTGGACGACCCAACAGAGGTGTACATTGATCAAAACCCATTGCAGTATTGGTATAGGAAAAGGTCTGAATGGCCACTGCTCAGCAGGCTGGCGATAAGCTATCTGGCTTGCCCTGTCGCAAGTGTCTCTTCCGAACGTGTTTTCAGTGCTGCTGGTTCCATTGTAACAGTGAGAAGGACCAGTCTCTCGCCCAAAAAACGTGGAGAGGTTAACAATGATCAAAATGAATCAGCACTTCATACCACCGAATTACACAATACATGAAGCAAGGGAGGAAGATGAGGACAGCGGCTCAGGTGACAGAAGTAGTGTGTCACATGATTACCTACTACTGGCTGAACCCCCAGAGTTTGAGGACGAGCTATACTTCCCTGACAATTAGGCTTGCACTTACTGTCTTCCTCCCTTTTTTTCACCTTTATTTGTGTATCTGTCGTTCCGGTTACAAACTTGTGAATCACAACAAATCCATTACCACCGTCTTCTACTCTTCTTATTTAATATACAAGTTTCAGGTGTCTGCAATTTGACAGTACAGTCCTCCGAATTCAGCTCCTCCGCTCCATCATACTGAATCTTCCGCCTAAATCCATTGCCCTCATGAATGATGATTGGATAATGGAAAATAGAAGAACAAATAAAAACTTTTCTAGTCCCGCCAAAAGAAGTGGAGCGTGAATCAGATGACTACTATAGCTATCCTCCTTTCAGAGCCGAGAGAGACTGCCCATTAACTGAAAATGAGATGGAACAGGTAATGATTGATGCCATGCATTGGACATAGAGTCTCAGACTGAGTGATTTTGTTGTTGTTTGTTGTGTATGAAGTTATGTCATTGTGCACTAATTATCTTTCTACAGTACAGACTAAACGTAACTCAAGGTGAATTTTCCCCTTCTTGCAAATAAGAAACTTGTACTTCTGCAGCTTGATACATTGCTTTTAATTGAATACAGGAAGGGAACTCAATCTGCGCACTGAGTATGATTGACAACAGCACCGTCCATGATGATGATGATGGCGAAAAAGACGGCCCGTTAACTTAAGATGAGAAGGAACAGGTAATGACAATTAATGGCATGCATTGGACACCTGACTCTGAGAGATTGGTGTTTGTGTTTTTGTTGTTTGTTTGTTGTGCATAAAGTGAGGTCAAAGTGTGCTAGTAGTCTTACTGTACACACTAAAGAGTGACTCAAGTCAATAATATTCCTACTCTTGTTGTGTAATAACAACATTTTACTTCTACTGCAGGCCGATCTTCACAGTCAGTCAGTACAAGTATCGGAAATGATTGATGGAATAATAACAAGTCAGGAGGACGTTTCATGAGTGGCATAAAAGCCTAAAGGTAAACACGTCAACAACAACCACAGCAGACCCAAATGTCTGTGTAGAAGTGGAGTCGAGTGTAGCGGTGGGATGACTGAGGTGCATTGATTTACTAACTTAAATTGTAAAATGCTATGTTTCGAATGGATATGTGCTTTGCCTTTGTCCAACTCTTTAAAAAAAAAAAGTACTCTAAACGGAGGATGTGCTAAGCAACGTGTCGTCAGGACTGTCACTGTGGGCCTGCTCTCTCCTGTTGTTGTTGAAGGTCAATGCTGGAAACAGACTAGAGTAGAGATGATGTATACATGCCGCCTCGGAAAGTGTTCTTGTTGCACTACCCCATAACTTGTGCATTTGTTTCAACTTTGTTTCTCAATATCCGCTTTGTTTTTCCATCTACAATTACAGGCCGGGCCTTGCCCTATACTTGGGAAAACATAACAATGCACACTTACCTTACCAATAAATCTACATTTTTTTCCAGCCGGGCAGTGGCGAGTGGTGACACCCAAGATTGATGGCCGAGAGGACCAAGAGGAATGCCGTGATGCAAATCCAGTCCACATTTTTGACCAGGATAACACAGTAACAGTATCAACTTTCATCTTCTTTTAAATAATTTGATTCATTTTTTTGTCTACAATGTTTACAACAGTGTGTTCTTCTTGTTGTTGTTATTATCATCATTAGGTTTGCTCTCTGTTTATGATTCATCCCTACCAATATTTAAAATTTCTATTTGCTATCTGGAAAAGTATTAAGGCCGGAACAACAGAACAAGAAGTGTATGTAATCAAGGTCTCCTTATCAATCATCATTATGCATGCATTTCCTTTTTCTCCCTTAACATATTGATATGGATATGGTAGACTTCAAAGAGTGTCGTTTGTTTGTCCATGCGTACCGTTTTTCACTGTCAAACCTTTCCCCAAACCCCCTTCCTATCCATTCAACAAACCCTAACCCTCTTCCCCTGGGCTGTGTGACTTATTGTCGAGGTGTGACTAAATTAAATGTACACCACTACTTAATCACACGCTTGCTGGGGCGGATGTGGCGAAAGCAAAAGTACTTCATTTTCAAGGCAGAGCGATGATCTTCTTCTGCTTGCCCACCCAAGAGCAGTATATTTTAGAGGTGATTTTATGAAACAAAGGAACATATACCTCAGCATTAATTGCCGGCATTGATTGGATTTGTTGTCATTCCTCATACACAGCTGTAGGCCTAGTCAAGTGATTCGACACAACTATAGTTTGTAACTCTGTCTAGTAGGCTATCCCCACCACCATTATGTTTTGTTGTAAAGTATTTTAGCATATTATTGTTGCTCGGTAAGTTCTGTACTGTACTTCATTCTACTACTCCTCGAACAGTCTCTCAAAGACGACTGATGTCTCATTTTCATTTTTTGCAAATGCTGCTGCCCTGCCAGTGTCTACTACTACTACTATACTACCACCACCACCCCAATCATGGCATGTTAGAAAAAGGAAACCATCTTTACCATGCAGCCATTGCTGTGCCTAAGTTAAACATTGAGCAAAGGTAAGAGAAGTCTGGGGGAGGCATAATTAATAATGGACATGTTTTCAATGAATTCAATTTCACACACCCCTTTGAGTCCAGATAAAGAATGCATAGACTAGAAGAGAGACTGAAAGTACTAGTAGGACAACTCAATCAGCGAGGGGTGTCGCATCTATCTGTTTGTGTCTTACACAGTCAGCCAATTATTTAAATCAAACACTGGCTATGGGCGGGCCTGCACCAGCAAGTAAACAGTGTGATGTAAAACTGTAACCCCACCTACAAAACATTAACATTGCATGGAAGGAAGAAAAATAGATTTAATTGACCCTAACAAATATAAACTAAAAACCCACAAAAGCTGACCCACCCCCTCCCTAACCCCAACCAATGTCTGTAAGAAAGTCCAGAAAATAGTCCAAAACCCCAACGCCCAATTCCCACCCACCCAAACAAGAAGTAAAAAAGGGGCAGAAGACAGGGACTAAGGTGTGGGGCGGGATTGCAGGACAACACGCATCTGCTCCTCTAGACAGGCGACGCGGTGTCTGAGGGCGCGACAGTTGCAGCCACAGTGGGGGGGCACCAGAGATGGTATTGCGGTGGCGGCGGGCAGCTGCCAGACGGTGGCGCCGTACCACTGGAGGGCGGTGGCTGGGGCCCGGGGCACTGGAGGAGGCTTGAAGTGCTGCTGCAGTCTCCTCCTCCTCCTCTGCCAAGACCACCAGCCGCCGATATTCCTGCTGGATTGCCTCCAGCTTCCGGCGCCGTGCCTTGGCGGCCAAATCCTTCCGATTAACTTTGGAAGGAGTAGCTGTGTATCAAAAAGAAAAAAACAAGACAATTGTAAAATATACTCTTAGAAAAACAGTAAGACAAGTTAATTATACACATAGTGGCATGGTAGCACTATAAAGCACAGTACATAACATTTATTAAATCTCGCCCGTCCTTCTTCCTTCCACCCGTCTTTCACTTTTTAGTTGAACACCAGGTGATCTGATCTGACTTTTAGTCTTCTCCATAAAACTTTCAAAGCGGAGTTGAAATCAGATAGATGAGGCCATTGGTTACTCAATACTCCCGCCCATATGCCAATTAAAGGGTGTCTACTCTTCACTCTTCAAATGTTCACAACAACTCTTACTTACTTAGGTCATCCTCACGCTAAAAAGGGCGGGGGACCCGTGGGGACAAATAGGATGCGCCCACCACAGTGGCAGACACATCACGTTTTTTTTACATTGTGGTGGGCGGTGCCAAAAGCAATGCTTTTCCAAGCACAACGTGACAGGCCCCGTGCGGAGCCTGCCACGTCGTACTTTGAAAGGCAGCGGGGTGCTATAGCATAGGTACCCTCCATTGGGGGCCCCCAAGCATACTCTGCATGCCTTTCCGTGGTGGCAATGCCGCCACGAAAAAGGCATTCCAAAGTGCAGATTATATGCGTGGCGGTGTGTTCAGACACCGCCACCATATTGGCATGTCGACTGTGCGGAAAATCGGCGGACGGTTTCTATCCGCCGTGGACCCCCAAGCCATTGTAATATCTATGGCAGGGGGTCTTTTCTACAGGGATGGCGGGAGGTTTGCCCCTGTGGGGTCGGCGGTGACTACCACCGGCCCGGCAGGGGCAATACGCCCACCATCCTAATGGGGCCCTAAGTCTCAACAGTACAGTATACATACAGTACACCCTTGCAGTGAGTGTAGTGTCAACAATAGTTAAGGATTCTGAATCTAACTTACCACCGCCCGCCACTGGTGCTGGCACTCCCCCTACTGCTCCATCGTCGGTATCGGCACCTGCCGCATCCTCTCCCTCCGCGTCGCCGGCCCCGGCAATGGTGGTCGTGGTCGGTAGTGCGCCTAGAAAACATTACACATTTTTTAGGCGTCATATACTCATCCCCCTATTGGTCAGTAGCAAGATTGAAAAATGAGTTAATAGTATATAACAACATACATCACTAGTACAAATCAGGTAGTAGTAGAGTATACACTAATAGTTATATATGGCCCCCCCAGGGTCATTCTAGCCTTTGCTTAGTTAGCCCGAGCCATGCAACCATTTTACCTTTGTGTCTTTTATTTTTGCACATGTGACGTTACCTTGCAGCTTGTTCTATAAGACACCTTTGAGCCCACATGACCTCACACTGCTACTGTCTACGTGCTGCGTACAAGCGGTCAACCAAAACATTAACAAGCCACTTTTTTATGAAGTACTGGTGTACTGTTAGTCCATATTGCTTATCCATAAATGCTACACTTTTTGGCACGGCTGAGAAATGCTTGAAAGTTGCAATATACTAACGCGCACCATTTCATTTTTTGCATTACAGATGATAGATTCCCTTCTACGAACCAGAGCTTTGCAGAGCTTATGATGCAACAACCACCAGTACAAGGTTCTTCTAAGGTGAGGGGTCCCTTCACTCAGAGATCTTCATTTATAAATTTATATAAACTAAATGCCTAGGGGATGGTGGTGCTTCCACCACTGTTCAGTTATCATGATTTAATTCCCAACTGTAAGTAAGTGTAACAATGTTTATTGTTTTAATGTTATTGATTTTCCTGTTGGTACTGCATTATATAATAGAACAATGTACAGAGCTTATCAATTGAAAATAAACATTTTGAACTTACATAGACTTTGTGGTATTTGGTGTGGACTTACACGAGTGAGCAAATTAAAGGAAGGGTGTGCATGTGCATTGCTTCCACGACTGAGAGGATGGGTGTGTTATGTTCTGGGTTGTCTACTAGTTGGGTATCTTGGGGGGAGGGTTCGGAGACCTAATAGTTATGACAAGACACTACTATAACTAGTCAGGCAGGGGATTGTGGTGGGGTCTGAATTTCTGATTAAGGTGTGTGAGGAAGATCCAACCTACCATCACCAACATCCTATTTTCTTGTGCAAAGGTCTGTATGTGCAAAATCCCCACAACAGTAGTAGTATGTCCTATCATATCAAAATAGTAATAAATCTGGTTGGGCATTTGTTGGTTTGAATTGTCAAAGCCTCAAGATTAACAAAGACTCAAGATCAATAAGACTAGAAGTAGTACAAGAGGATGACCCAAAGGACTGGACTCAATGGCTAGAGCTACTGGTGAATCTGAGTTTTATTTACAACCTTTCAAATAAAGAGTGGCCAAATGGGCAAGCTTAGCTACTACAGTACAGACAGACTGATAGTAGTAGTAGTACAGAGAGTCATCATAGCAGAGGCAGGGATAACAAGATTTTTGAAACCGTACAGATCGAAGGATAATTGTTGGTAAAAAATAGCACTGGGAAACTGAAACAATAGTTAGGGGAAAAAAATGGTGCAGTAAAAGTTATGGAATAAGAATTATTATTAAAAACAAAAAGACTTACTAGGGCCAGCAGAGGAGCACTCATTGGTGTCCTCCTGGTGATGTTGTTCTCCCGCCGACTGCCCACTCCCTGTCTGCCTGCCCCTGGGTGCTGAACAGGAAAGATATAAGTAAGAGAAACTTTGATGGATGGTGTCAAACAAATAAAATATTTTTAAAGAACGGTCAAAAAACACTTATGTAAACAACAATTGCAATAACTAAATTGACCGATCTCATCTGGTCAACAAGTAGTATCGGGGGATTCGCGGATCGACTACTTACTATTTATCAACGGTAATCCAGTCTTCCATTCTGATTCCAGAATACTAACTAAGCCTAAGTACGACGTACCACCCGTCCTAGCCCACCTATTCCAGGCGTGCCAATTGTACATTAAGTATGCATTTCCACTTCTTTTAGTCCTCAACAATGCATATGGTCAAATGGAGGACACATGACTACATTTTTTGTATACACCAAATTTTGGGTTGATTGATTGATGCTGATGTTCTGCTAGTGCTAAGCCAATTACCACCACTCATTGAACAAACTAGAAAAGGTTCCAATAAAGACTGGCGTACTAGCAGCACGGGACGTAACTGAGGGGATCACGCATAATACAAAAAAAAATTACAAACTCATACAAAGTAACTAAACCTAAGTATCAATCCACCCCTATCTCTTAGTGACAGGACAAAGTAAGGACTAGAGTCACTATAGCATTACGTAACTTAATTTTTCTAAAATAAACTCTTACATAATCACGCTAAGCGAGCGCAAACGCAAAGTTGCAAACAAGTAAGATTAGTAGTAGCGCAGAGGAGTACCTGTAAATCACAGAAGACTTTTAAATGTAATTAACCTGGAATGTAAGTAGCAACATTCTAGCTGGTTGGAAGAAAAAAAGATATTCGCAATATATAACACAGAGCAGAAGAACAGACACATAGGTGCCGATTAGGATCCTGGAAAAAATTTCCCCAACCGAATTGAATCTGGACTTTTTTCCGTACAAATGGTAAAAGCGCCGTACAAACTGCCAAGTACGATTCGTATGGGAAAAAGTCCATACGAATCGCATTGGGAAAATTCCCCCACACGTCTTCGGGTCGGGAAAAGTCTCCGACACGTCCCCGGACATTTTTACGTACAAATGGGAAAACTGAAGTCCCAATGCGCAAGTACGATCCGTCCCATCCGTCCGATTGTACAACTGCATGGAAAAAAGACCGTCCGGAGCGAACTCCCATAGCATCCATGGAGATGTCCAAACAAGTGCCCGGTACGCGCCGTACCCCCCCCCCAGCCCCCTGTATGTACGGAGCGTACCCCCCCAGCCCCCTGTATGTACGGGGCATACCCCTGTACCCCCCAGCCCCCCATATGTACGGAGCGTACCCCCTGGGGGTCCGCACTGTACATACGGGGATGGGGTTACGCCCCGTACATACGGGGGGCTGGGGGGGTACGCTCCGTACCTTCGGGGGGCTGGGGGGTACGGGGGTACGCCCCGTACATACGGGGGGCTGGGGGGTACAGGGGTACGCCCCGTACATATGGGGGACTGGGGGGTACGCCCCGTACATACGGGGGGCTGGGGGTACGGGGGTACGCCCCGTACATACGGTGGGCTGGGGGGTACAGGGGTATGCCCCGTACATACGGGGGGCTGGGGGGTACGCTCCGTACATACGGGGGGCGGGGGGGGGTTCGGCACGTACCGGGCCCCCTAATCAGCTCGCATCGCCGCGTACTTAGCTTTTCCGGCACTTTTTGGGTGCCGTAAAAATATTCCCATCCGGACTGCAGTCGGTGCGAATCGTAATTGCTGGTACGTAAAAACATGCCTAACTCCGTCCGGACGTCACGTCCGCGGTGTCCCGGATCACATTTGTATGTATTTTTCTGTCGGTTGGTCTTTTTTCCGATTCGTACGGAAATGGTGTTTCCGTACGAATCGTAATTGCATATTTGTAAAGTTTTACAACCCGGTAGGAGTCGGACGGAGAAAACGCTCTGACCCACGGTTTGTACCGGGTTTTTCCAGGATCGTAATCGGCCCCAAAGTAGTAATAATTAAATAGTTACTCACCAAGACCCGGGACCTCCACTCCTAGCAGGTCCGGCAGGTCCTGCTCACGGTCCAGGATGTCGGACCACCGGTGCGTCAACTGCGCCTGGGTGCGCCGGACCCCAGAGCAGCGCAACACTGGCCGGCGCACCTTCCCCCACTGCTGTCGATGCTCCCGGAGCCCGTACCCGGACCCAGGCCTGCCACCTGCTGCCAGGGTTGAGGGGAGGTGGCACTGCACAAAGAAAATGAGTGCAGCCAACTCCACCTCCCCAAATAAGGCCCATGCCTGCACCCCTTGTGGGCGCCGCCTTCCACAAGGAAGGCGGTCGCGGCTCTGGCTGCGGCGAGCCCTACCCTTTGACATGGTTCTGGGGATGAGAGACGGGACGGAAAAGAAAAGGTAATAAAATTTAAAAAGTAAGTAAAGGAAATAAATAGCAGGCAATAGAAAGAGTGAAAAAGTAGCTAAAAAACTAAAAAAAAGTAGACAAAGACCAAAAATATAGAAGCAGGAAAATAGTTATAGAAATAATAAATAAAAAAGATTTTAAAAAAGTGGCTTCAAAGAAAGGATTGGAATGATGCAGGGAGGATTGAAAATCAGTCCCCAGAACCATGCAGTAGAGTGAAAAACAAGATGGCCGCGCCCATTGCGACCACGTGCGCAAGTTCGAGCAATATTTTCTCCCCGAGCACGCAAAAAGCGATTTCCGAACAGATAATACGTACCGCGAACGGGCGCGAGCATGCATTGCGCGACCCGGAAGAGGAAGTAAGCATCGCGAGCGGGCGGGACAAGTGAAAACAAGATGGCTGCGCCCGTGAGCAACCACATGGGTAAGTTGGTGAGCCGCGATCACGCAAAAAATACCGCGAACAGGCGGGAAAAAAACTTCTGTGTCTTCGTGATATTTCCAGCATGTGTTTGCGATAGTTTGCAGAAGTGAATTTTGCAAATTCCGCCCACCCCTAATATTTACAAGCCGCTTGTGCAGCCGGTGCGTCACTGTTTCAGACGCACTGGTGGCGCACTGTGCCTTCCCATATTCACAAGGCCACGTAAACTCACTCTGCGTGACTTTTCATGGCCTTGGAAAAAAAATTCCCTCTCACGCATTACTCTGCATGAAAAGGGCGTTCCCTGGGTGTTACTGTGGGTGTTCCTACGCAGTTTCGATGGAACTTCAAGCAGTCCCAGATTTACACCATTATGTTAAACTGGGAAAGCGTCAGAATCCTACGCCTCCCTTTGGGAGGCGTAGGAATGGCGCAACGGGGAAAAATACTATTACTTCTCTTGATTTTTTCTCTTTAGAAAGAGGAAAATGTAAATATTGATTTCATTGTCTGCACATCAGGTGTCTTATCAATAGCATTGTCTGAATCACTTTACACTTTTACAGGTTATTGGAAAGATAAGGACAGACGGCATCTGCAATAAGGCAGCCATGCCGATGATTAGATGAAAATAGAGAAAATGGGTCTCGGCTTGCTCCAGATGGAGTCTGACTTTAGGTTATTTTGTCTGCTAATGGTAGTTTTACCTTGTGATAAATTAGCAAAGCTTTAGTTAATGCCAGGCTCTAGTTCCTCCTTTTATAATTGGAGGTATTTACCACCAATCATGATAAACAATTATTGGTAGCAATACTCCAACTACGCTTTCCATAACAAACCTGATGTTTAAGTGACTAAACCACAGTATCCCTTGTATTTTCTCCTCCTTCCCTTAGCAAGTGAAGTTCACCTCGTCCAACAAGCAAAACAACATTTATTTTAGCCACATGTACCTCATCCCCTGTTATAGCTCCTTCTACAACTTGGAGTGCTACAAATAGGAAGCACCAGCTCACTATGTGTCTCTTTATGCTGAGCTATGCCAATAGTTTGGTTGTGGATTGACTGTCTGGATTTGAAAGTGATAGGATCTGGGGAATGTCTTGACCTAGGGGAGGATGTGAGACAGCAACAAGCTGACCTGCATCTGGAGTGTGTAGGAGAGAGGAAGAGAGGTGAAGAGGCCTGGGCTGCTGCCATAAAACAATGGCTCCATCTCCTACTGAGTGATTGAGGATCCAGACCCCCAATATCAAAGGAATAATGTGTCACTGGCAGGGAGACACACAGAACTGGTTTAGAAAGGGGTCAGTGCCCCCTGAACACAAAGACTTCAAAGACATTTAGAGGTAAACTATGAGAGCCGAAACCCCTGAACGCTGGATTGATCAAGACTGAAAAAGATTGAAATTACTTTGTGGTCAAGAGTAACATCTGCCAAGGAAGAAACAGCAGAAGAGACTGGAGAAAAGGACTGATCCTTGCTGTGTGGTCTGGGCCTGATTTAGCACTGCTTTTCATTTTGGATCTGATCCTTTCTTCTTTATTTACATGCTTGGTGCAGGCACGATTACACGTATTCACACATCAGGTTCTATTGGTGAACACCTTTAAGGATGATTCATTACAACTATACTGTAATTTAATGAATGAGGTCCTTCCTGTATTTGTAAATAAGTTCATTTATTGATTATGTTTCAGCACCCCTGAAGAAGGGATTGGATATCCCTAAATGCATTGGGACTGTATTTGAGAGAAGATGG